>NC_045959.1:58167725-58895225 GCF_010909765.2 Amblyraja radiata
TTGAGAGGAAAAGATAGATCAGCCATGATTCTATGGCAGAGTATGGGCCGAATGGCTTAATTCTGCTCCTGATTTAAAAACTTATGAACTAACACCTTCAAAATATGCCCGTTAATTGTGACGTTAACTGAACATTGCCAGGCAACCTGATGTTGCCACGCATCAATGCTGTTATCTGCAAATCCACTTTCAAGGCTGCAATAAAAAAGCAAACACTGTTTCAAGTGTCATTGCTCTGATAACAGGCGCGTGACGAATCAACTGGTTTCCTCATTTTTAACATTAGTCTGCACAAAAGTTTCAACACCAAAAAAGGTCACAAAATTCAGACCAAGATCTGTATAAGCCATTCTAACTCCCCACACCTGACAAAAACTTGGCATGGTGGAATTCAAACTCCACCAAGATTGCCCCAGGCTTTCCAGTGAATGACACGCAAATCCACCTTAAATAATGAAGGGCGGTTTGTTTGCAGTTTGTGCAACTACTGACCTCAACTTGCAGTTCACTGCTACAGACTTTAATTTTACTAACGGATCAACCATAGGTCTCGACTGTTCAGTAAGACACATGGCAAAAAGTGAAGTGGGTCCCTTGCCGTTTGTTATAAACATGGACTGTTTGCATGCGGATATTCCATGTGTGATTAGATAGTTAGCAGGTGATACTTAAATTTTGGCCGTGCTTGTGATAACGAGGCAGATAGTCTGAGGTTACAGAATGATACTGATCAATTGGTAAGTTAGACAGAGAAAATTAACACTGATAACTGTGAGATTTTGCACTTTAGGAAGATTAATAAAGAAAAACCATAGACATGGGAGGAAATATCAAAGACTGGAGGGCACAGATTTAATGTGAGAGGAACAAAGGATTTTAAAAGGACTCCACTGTTAGAGTGAAGCTCAAGGCAAATAAGCAACTACGGTATTTTGACTGCGCATGCCCAGGTCATAGGTCACTTGCTATAAACAGTCTCGGCAACGGTGATGCTGCGTTGTGTGCAGGCTTGCGTTTCGTCCGTGGTCGGGGTCGGGCCTGGCTCCCCGGCGCTGTGGGTGCTGTTGAGTTGCTGCTGGGTCGCCCCCGTTCCCTCCCGGGTGTCCAGTCCCTGTCCAGAGTGGCCCTGAACTGGCGGGGCGGCCCCGAACTTGCAGCCGGCGCTTCAGCCGCTGGCTCCAGCTCGGTTCTGCCTGTCCCGGAAGTGCAAGTTGAGGTTGGCCGGCAGCCCTCCAACTCCCTTCCCCTCAGTCCGACACCGAGATCCTGCTGAAGATGGGCAGCCGCCGGCCCTGCTAGAAGACATGCGACTCGGAACCACTGCTGCTGGAGTCATCCCGGTCGGAGAGAGAGTCTGTGGACGGGCTCCTGCCGGCCATGGGCAGGCCGGGCGACCGCTGGAGCTGCTGATGCTGTTGGTGTTGGTGGTGTTGGGTGCAGCAGCAACCTCCTCCCCCTCCCTTGCCCAGCCCCAAGCCCAGAGTCCAGGCCAGCTTCAACTCCAGGTCGGGGCTGAAGGCCGCCCACAGCGCGGCCCAGTCGAGCGCCGGGCCGCAGGAGGCCGAGCCCAGGCTGGCGCTCTGGCGCAGGCGAGGCCAGGACCTCGCTCCTCCTCGGGGTTGTGCATGAAATGGCAGCGGGTACCGTAGGGGCAGAAGCCGGTGGTGTGCAATGTGCGGCACGGCTCCGTCTTGTACTTGGGATGGCGGCTGAAGGAACGCTGCTCGGCCAGGCCGTGGGCGAACTGGCACTTGTCGCCGTAGCAGCCCATCTTCCTCTGGAGTTGGAGCGGGGTTGGACTGGAGTCGCTGGTGTCGTCGGCCCAGCGGGAGAGGCAGAAGTGACAATGTCCGTAGAACAATGGCTCCGTCTTGTACTTGGGGTTGGCGATTCTCCGTGCTGGCTGTGGGCCTGGGGGCCGATGTCCCGTCGGTCCGGACGTCCAGTGACAGTTCGGCAGCGCTTGCGGCACCAGGGATCCGGGTTTGATCCTGGCTGCAGATGAGGCACAGGTCTGTGTGCGTGCGGCTACCGAGAATGTCTCTCTGCCGGTCCTGTCTCCCCCCCCCCCGGTTTCCCACTCGCATCTACCCCCTCTATCCGCCCCTTGACAAATACAAGCTTGAAAAAAGACCAAAACAAATCAGACCCAAACTATACCCACTGTATTTACAGCGCTTCGTTCGATTTTTCTTTATAGCATTTGACCTTTGACAAATCCCATGGTTTCTTGCATTTTTCAGAATACAGAACTCACTTATTGGAGGAACAGCACCTCATGTTTCACTTGGGCAGCTTAAAACGCAGCGGACGAATATTGATTTCTCTAACTTCATGTAATGCTTGCTTTCCCCCTCTCCCACCCTATTTCTCCAACAAGTTTCACTATCCTGATTCATTTTACTGATTGTATGCCTCCTTGTCATTTTCCCCTCAGCTAACGCACCATCCTACATTTCCTTATCATCGTCTGCTTTGATCTGCTGTTTTCACACCTTATTCTTCCATATCTAGACTCCCTCTCCCCTAATTCTCAGCCTGATGCAGTGTAAAGTGTAAAGGAGATATGTGGGGTAGGTTTTTTACTCTTATCATAACACTCCATTCCCTACATATCCATGTGCCTGTCCAAAAGCCTCTTAAACACCTCTATCGATTTGCTTCCATCACTGCCCCTAGGAACTCTTTCCATTCACCCTCCTCTCTGTATAAAAAAACTTGCCCATAGATCGCCTTTAAACATTCCCCCTCTGTCTTTAAGGCTATGACCTCTGATATTCCCATCCCGAGAAAAAGGATGTCTAGCCTATCAATGCCTCTCATAATTTCATCAACTTCTACCAGGTTTCCTCTCAACATCTGACACTCAAGAGAAAATCCAAGTGTGTATGACTCTTTATACCTAATACCCTCTAATCCAGGTACCAATGCAGTGGTGGATTGGATATTGGATATCCTCTATACTATATTGTCAAGCTTGATTAAAAACTAGATCAAATCAGGAGCAGCTTATATTCAACAACCATCAGGCTACTGAACACTAAAAACCCCAACTAAACTACAAACTGCCTTGATTGCACGAGAGACTTGTGCATTGTTTTTGTCTTTGCTCCATCTTGTTTGTTTTTACATATTGAACTTTTTTATGTTGTTTATTGTGGTGTTTACTGAGTACCGCGTTTACACGTCTGTTGCAAAAGAATTTCATTGTTCCGTTTCGGGACATATGACAATAAAATATTCTTGTCCCTTGATGCTCAGATCCTGAAATGGATTTAAACTTACAACTTTGTGACTTTTCAGACCAGCTTGAAATCAAGGGATATGGGGATCAAGCATGAAAGTGAAGTTGACACAAATGAGTTTGAGTTTAGTTTATTGTCACGTGTACCAAATTACAGTGAAAAGCATTTGTTGTGTGCGAACCAGTCAGCAGAAAGACAATACATGATTACAATCGAGCCATTCACATTGTACAGATACATGATAAAGGGAATAGCGTGAATAATGTTTAGTGCAAGATAAAGCCAGTAAAGTCCGATCAAAGATAGTCCGAGGGTATCCAATGAGGTTCAGGACTGCTCTCCATTTGTGGTAGGATGGTTCAGTAACAGCTGGGAAGAAACTGTCCCTAAATCTGGAAGTATGCGTTTTCACACTTCTATATTTTGCCTGATGGCAGAGGGGAGAAGAGGGAATGGCCAGGTTGTGACTCATCCTTGATTATGCTGGTGGCCTTGCTGAGGCAGCATGAGGTATAAATGGAGTCAATGGAAGGGAGGTTGGTTTGTGTGATGCTCTGGGCTGCATCCACAGTTCTCTGCAATTTCTTGCGGTCTTGGATGGAGCTGTTCCCAAACCATGCTGTGCTGAATCCCGATAAAATGCTTTTACGGTGCATCTGTCGAAGTTGATGAGAGTTGCTGGGGACATCGAACTTCCTAAGCCTTCCAAGGAAGTAGTCATTCGTGTGCTAATAGCTATAATCTTATTAAATAGGCATGATTATTAAATGGTGGTATGTGGTTGAGCGGCCAAATGTTCTGCTTCTGCTAACATTGTGTCTGACTCAAGTAAGAGTGGTAGAAACAGAGCAGCAATTCTGTTTCTCAATTCTGTTCATAGATCTTCAACAGGAAGACCACTCCGTTCTAAAGAAGCTCGTTGCCACTTCTAATAACTGACTAATTATTACTAATTATTTATTTAGCATTATAATAATTTGTTTTTTTCCTTGCATTACATGGAATACACATGTTCAGATCTATTCCACAATCCCAAACCCAGATTGAAATCACAAATAACAACAGAAAAATGCTGGAAATAGTCAGCAGATCAGGCGTCAATTTGTGGTGAGAGAAATAGAGTTAACACTTCGAGGCAAAAACTCTTACCGGAAATACAGATGTCAACTGACCATTTCTACTATTTTCTGGTTATATTTTTAGATTTTTAAATCTTTACTGCTCAAATTAAGATGATGGATGACTAAAGGACAGTTTATGTGGAAAATTGTATTGAGGAAAGGCAGCACGGTTAAAACAAATAATTCCAGCACCTCAGATGCTGTCTTTGTGAAGTTTGAACGTTCTCCCTGTGAACACGTGGGTTTCTTCCCACATCCCAAAGATGTGCAGGTCTGTAGGTTACTTGGCCTCTGTAAGTTGTCCCTAGTGTGTAGGGAGTTGATGAGAAAGTGGGATAACATAGAACTAGTGTGAACGGGTGTTCGATGGTCAGTGTGGATTTGGGGGGCTAAAGGGCCCGTTTTCATACTGTATGTTTCAAAAATCAATCAATGGCAGGTGTATCTTAATCCTGGTAAATACAAGATAGGACTAAGGTGGGACATACAGAATGAATAGTGGTTCCCTAGGGGGTACTGAGGAAACGGGGACTGTGGGTGTGCAAGTCCAAAGATCTCTAAAGCACTGGTAGACAAGACAGTGAAGAAGCCATACAGGATACTTGCCTTCAATTAATATAAGAGCAGGGAATTTACCATGCAACAATCTGCTGGGGCATCTCAGAGTTTAAGCAACCTGGAGGGAGGGTGGATTGTCGAACTTTTAGGTTGAAATCCTGCATCAGCACTAGGAGCAGAGAAGGCAGATAGCCAGTACAAAGAGGAGAGGGGGAGTGGTGAGGCGGACCAGTGGCCAAAGAGGAGAGCACTGATAGAGGACTCAGAGAACTCCTGTCAAAGAGAGGAGGAAAATTTCTTCAAAGTCTGCATACCTTTAAGAGTAGAAAAAAGGAACTGCTACTGCTGTCGGTATCAGGTTTGCACAAAAGGACACAAAGTGCTGGTATCACTCAGATCAGACAGGATCGTCCCCACGCCTCTCCTTTCTCAGGACAGGACATTCACAGTGAATGGTAGCGTCCTGGGGAGTGTTATAGAGCAGATAGATCTAGGAGTACATGTACATAGTTCCCTCAAAGGGTGGTCAAGAATGCTTTTGGTACGTGGGCCTTCATCAGGCTAGGTATTGAGTATGGAAGTTTGAATATTACGTTACAGTTGTATAAGACGTTGGTGAGGTCGCATTTGGAGTATTGTGTTTAGCTTTAGTCACCCTGTTATAGGAAGGATTTTGTTAAGCTGAAAAGAGTGCAAAGATTTACGAGGATGTTGTTTCTGACCCAGTGTAGGGGAATCGGAAACCAGAGGATATAGGTTTAAGGTGAGAGGGGAAAGATTTCATAGGAACTTGAGGGGCAACATTTTCACACAGTGGGTGGTGGGTGTGTGGAAGTAGGAGGAGGTAAATACTATAACAACATTTAAGACATTTGGTCAGTACATGGATAGGAAAGATTTAGAGATATGGGCTAAAAGGGGGCAGATGAGACTAGTGCTGGTTGGCATGGAGAAGGGGCTGAAGGGCCTGTTTCTGTCTGTATGACTATGAATATGACTGATCTAGCATCTGCAGGTTTTTTTTAAATAAAAGTGGCAAAGGTGCTCAGTTTAATGATAGTTGCGAACACTATTGAAAATAACACCAATGAATGTATAGACCCTGAGAATGTCAGGAGGGTGGTGGAAAGTGTTAAACACTTCAATTTGCTGGGAGTGCATATCTATGGAGACCTGTCGTGGTTGTAGCACAATGATGCAATCATAACGATAGCCCATCAATGCCTCTACTACCTGAGAAGATTGAGGATTCAGTATGTCAACAAAAACTCTCTTGAACTTCCACAGGTGCACAGTAGAGAGCATATTGACTGTTTGCATCACAGCCTGGTTTGGCAACTTGAATGACCAGAAACATAGAAGATTGCAAAAAGTGGTGAGCACTACCCAGTCCATCGAAGGGATCTATAATAGCCACTGACTCAAAAAGGAAGCCAGCATCATCAGAGACCCACACCACACAGACCACACTCTCATTTCACTCCTGCCATTGGGAAGAAGGTTAGGAGCCTGAAAACTATGACTGCCAGGTTCAGGAGCAGCTTCTTCCCGACAACCAACAGGCTATTAAACACTACAACCTCCAAATAGGCTCCTATCTATATAGACTCGTGGACATAATTTTTGACAGCACTATTATTATCCATTTATTTATTTATTTTTTATATATACTGAACTTTTTGTTTCTCCAGTCTCTCCGTCCACATTGTTTGATTATTCTGTATTTTTATTTCTATATTGCACTACTACTACGGACTGACGCTAAACCGCATTTTGTTGTACCCATACTTGTATTTGTGCAATGACATTAAAGTTGAATTGAATTGAATGATGGGTTTTACAGAATACAATGTTTACATGTCTGTTGTGCTGCTGCAAATAAAAATGTCATTGTTTTGATTCGGGACATGTGTCAATAAAACATTGTCTCTTGATAGACACAAAATGCAGGAGAAGCCCCTGTCCCACTTAGGTGATTTTTTTGGTGACTACAGGCAACTAGGCTGTCGACACATGGTCGCTGGGGTGTTGCTTGTATGGTCGTGAGTAGTCTCCTCAAGTCGCCTAAAGAGTCGTAATGTTTTTCTGGTCGCCGCAGGATTTTGAAATGTTCAAAACCTTTCGGCGACAGTGGGCTTGATGTAGCTTATCTTCTCCTGTCGTATGTGCTGTCACCGGTTGTAGCCAGGATGAGGCAGGTTGTGGCCCGGTGTTGTTGGTTGTCGCCGGGTGCTGACTTTGGTGAATTCCATTGGCGACTACCTACGTCAACCGGCGACTGAGTTGTCTTCAGTCGCCTAAGTTTTTTATTTTTGTCCTGTTAGGTGTATGTTTTTGGTTTTAGTTTTACTTTATTTTTAGCTGTGTATATGTGGGGGGAAACTTTTTAATCTCTTCCCTGAACGGGGACGCGACCGTTTCCGTCTAGTCTCCGTTGTCGTTGGGGCCTAACATCGTGGAGCCGGCGGCCTCCAACCGGAATCGACCTGGGGCTCCAGTCGCAGAGCCTGTGGACTCACCATCGCGGAGCTGGCTGACTTCGGAGCGTGGATCACTGTGGTGGCGCGCGGCTACGCCCCGACTTCGGAGCTTCGGCTGCAGGCCCTGTGGACAGTAACATCGGGAGCTCGCGGGTCCCTGGTGGGAGACCGCTTTTCGGAGCTCCCACAATGGCAAATTCGCCCGCCCGAATCAAGGGGTTTAAATCGACCCGGAGCAGGGCCTTACATCGCCCTGGGCCTGATGGTCTGCATCCCAGGGTACTTAAGGAAGTGGCTCTAGAAATCTTGGATGCGACTTCCGGTTGGCGCCACGATGTGAGTGGAATCGCGCCATTACAGCTCCGAAAAAAACTGTATTTAAAACGGGGGTAAAAGGGTCAAACAAACGCACTTACCACAGGAGATCGATTGTGAACGGCTCCGGCAGCGTTTAAAAGGTGCGTGACGTCATCAGGCGCGCGATTTAAGAAGAAATTATGACCCAGCGCTCCCCCACCCCCACCGCTGGAAAAAAAGCTACGAGAAGGGAAACTGGCCTCAGCTCGGGTGCTGCTTCTGCTTCACAAGAAGATGTCTCACAGAGGAAAGCTGAAATGGAGGAACTTAAGACTACCATTCTAGGTGAGATAAAGAAGCAGAGGAAGGAGTATATGGAGGAGATAAAGAAGCAGAGGAAGGAGTATATGGAGGAGATAAAAGTTTAAAAGCGGATATGCTGGTGTCTCACGAGAAAAATAAAGAAGATAAAGAAGACTTAATAAAACAAGTTATAACGACGGTAAAAAGTATGATGGATGAGTGGAAGGAAAAGGCTAATGCCGAGTTACAAACTCAAATTGAGGATGTAAAGGAAATAGCTGCTGGGATGGAAAGAAAGCTGGATGACAAGATAGATCCTACTATAATTTCGCTAGACCAACAAGGCGAAGCAATTAAAGAGCTAACTAAAATTGCTGAAGTGAATACTAAGGAGACCGAAAAACTCCGTGCCGAGAACAAACGCCTCTTAGAATTATTACATAAAACAAACGAGAAATGTATCGATCTGGAGGGACGCCAACGCCGTAAAAATTTGCGTATAGTTGGTCTGAGCGAAGGTCGTGAGGGGAGTCAAGATCCTCGAAAATTTGTTGCAAAACTTTTAATGGATATTTTGAATTTGGATCATGAACCCCTGTTGAGCCGTGCACATAGGGCTCTAAGACGGGCCCCTGGGATAGGTTCATCGCCCAGACAAATGATTGTAAAAGTGGCCTTTGACCATGTCTTCGAAGAAATGATGAAGATAATAATAAAAAAGAGAAACCTGAAATACGAGGGAGACAACATCAGTATTTTTAGAGACTTCCCAGCAGAAGTGGCCAAGAAAAGAGCTCTATTTAAAGAAACAAAAGGTATCCTGAGGAATGTACAGAATACTAAGAATCTGAGATATGGCTTGATGTACCCAGCAATACTGAGAATAACTTATGATGACAAGGAATATCGTTTCGTTAAGCATACTGAAGCATTGAAATTCGCCCGAGGCATACAGCAGAAGCCAGAAGATGAAGAGAGAGAAGATGCGGAGGAAGAACCCGAGGGAGAAGGAGAGGACTGAACTTTTATCATCGACCTGTGGTTATGAAATACTCACTTAGAAGGAAGTGGAATAATGGGCATTTAGTAGTAGTTCTGTATTAATTATTAGAAAATATTTAATTATTCCATGATAATAGTATTACATATTATAGTATTAAATACAATTGATATTAGTAATTAGCAAATAGTAATATGAATAATAGAAATAATTACTAAGTACTAAGTATATAAAGTTAGTACCCCACCCCAATATATATAGCATTTGAGATAGGAGCTGGTATAATCAACATCTTTTTTTAATTAAAAAAACGGAAGTCTTTAGATTAATGGCCACGTTAGTGTGGCTTTCACCTTCACATACTACACACTATACAAGTGTAGTTTCTTTTTTTTCTGAGCACCCTATTAACACCCTTTACTTTTTTTTTATTATTGATATTTCTTATTGTTTTTGTTTTTTATTGATCTTATATTATATATTATTTGAATGTAGATGTGAAGGATATTGTGTATTTAGTTTAAGAAGACATAGATGTGGATTAAGGTGGAAAGAAATTCTCATTGGATTGATGTCCGGGTGCAACGGGGAGCTGGGTGAGTCAAGAAGGCTACTCCAAAAAAAGCCGCCCTAATAGTAAAATGCATGATATAAAGGTGAAGACTGGGGGTGATGGAGTAACCTTCTGCAGTTGGAATGTAAAAGGAATTAATGAACCAATTAAAAGGGGAAAGGTATTAGCTCAGTTGAACAGATTGAAGACAGATGTCATTTTCCTTCAAGAGACTCATCTTAAAAAAGATGCTCAACATAGATTAACAGCTAAATGGATTTCTAAGGTGTATCATTCTACATTTATTCATAAATCTAGAGGAGTTGCAATAATTATTCGCAAAGGTATACCTTTCATACAAAGTTCTATTATAGAGGATAAAGAAGGCAGATATGTAATAATTACAGGGGAATTATATTCAAAAAAGGTAATTTTAATGAATATATATGCCCCTAATTTTGATAATCCATTATTTTTTAAGAAAATATTTAATAATATTCCTATATCCACTCAACACAATTTAATAATTGGAGGTGATTTAAATTGTACTTTAGATAATTATCTAGATAGATCATCCGCAAAAAGGAAAGCTGCCTCGAAATCAAGTAAATTCATAAATGCTTTTATCAATACATCTAATATTAAAGACATCTGGAGGTTAGATAACCCATCCGGACGAGAATATTCTTTTTTCTCGCCCGTACATGGAACCTATTCGAGGATAGATTATTTTTTAATAGATTCTAAATTACTTCCTTTTACGTATGATGCAAAATATCATAATATTATCATCTCGGATCATGCGCCATTAACATTTAAGATAAAATTAAAAGATATATCTAATAAAACTACTACCTGGAGATTTAACCCTCAGATATTAAAGGACAATGACTGTTGTAAATATGTGATGGATCAGATTAAATTATTTTTTGAAACTAATGATAATCCTGAAACTTCTCCATCACTATTTTGGGACACATTTAAGGCATTCATGCGTGGCGCAATAATATCCGCACAAGCACATCTCAATAAAGAAAATCGAAAAATAGAACAAAATTTAGAAAATGAGATAAAACGTCTAGATAATGAAAATATAAAACAGCCTTCCAAAGAGTTAAGTAATAAAATTGCATCAGTAAAATATAGATTAAATAAAATATATTCTAATCAAGTGATTAAACTTTTTCAACAAACTAAGCAAGTGTATTTTGAATTTGGAGATAAGCCACAAAAATTACTAGCACGACAGCTTAGAAAATTAGAAGATGAGAAGATGATACACGGAATTAGATCTGAGTATGGAAATATATTAATTACTCCAAAAGATATTAATGATAGATTTTTACAATATTATAAAAATCTTTATTCGTCAAAACTAACAGGACAAACAGATAGTATGGAAATATTTTTACAAGAATGTCAAATCAATAGCTTAGATCAGGAAGGTAGAGAATTGTTAAATGCTGAAATAACAGTAAAAGATATTATAGAATCAATTAGTTCGCTTAAGAACGGAAAAGCAGCGGGACCAGATGGCCTGAGTGCAGAATTTTATAAAAAATTTCAAGATCTGATTTCCCCAAGATTACAAATAATGTATAGATATGCATATGACCAAGGAAAATTACCAGAATCTTTAAATGAATCCACAATTACACTCATCCCTAAAGTAGATAAGGATTTGGAAGATCCTGGATCATATAGAGCGATTGCCCTTTTAAATACAGACCAAAAAATATTAACTAAGGTCTTATCTAGGAGATTAAGTTTAGTGATCTCTAAATTAATACATTATGATCAAACAGGTTTTATCCCAAAACGTTACTCATCCCATAATCTCAGACGTTTGTTTAATATTATATATTCAAAAAGAATACGAGATACGGAACTAGCGGTTATATCACTAGATGCAGAAAAAGCGTTTGATCAGGTGGAATGGATGTATTTATTTAATATAATGGAAAAGTTTCAATTGGGGGATAGATTTTGTAAATGGGTAAGAATTTTATACTCGAATCCTATGGCAAGAATTTTGACTAACCAAATTTTATCAGCCAAATTCAAACTCTCTAGGGGATGCAGACAGGGATGTCCGTTATCACCCTTATTGTTCGCATTGGTGATAGAACCATTGGCGGAAAAAATTAGATCTGAACCTGAAATATATGGCTATAATACTGATACAACAATTAATAAAATTTCTTTATATGCAGATGATGTTTTGATTTATATTACAAAACCGGAAATTAGTATTCCCAACCTGCTAAACATTATAACTAAGTTTGGTGCATTTTCTGGGTATAGGATTAATTGGGATAAAAGCGAGATTATGCCAATAACAGGAATAAATCTTAATACATTACAACAATACCCATTAAAAGTAGTTACAGACAAACTTAAATATTTAGGGATTAACGTAACTAAAACTCATAACTCATTAATAAAATCCAACTATCCTCAACTATTAGATAAACTTAGAAAAAATATTTTATATTGGAAAACACTGCCTATATCCATGATTGGTAGAATAAGTGCCATAAAGATGGTATTTCTACCGCAGTTGTTATATTTGTTTCAGGCTATTCCTTTTTTTCTTCCGAAAACTTTTTTTTAAAAAATTGATAATATTGTCAATAGCTTTATTTGGGATTATAAAAATCACAGAATAAATAAAAAACATCTATGCAAAGCTAAGATAAATGGAGGATTAGCACTTCCAAACTTTTTATATTATTTTTGGGCTGTTCAGATTAAGAATATGAATTTCTGGTGGGTAAATATGGATCATGAACCGACATGGTTAAATATAGAAAAGGAGGACTGTCTACCTTTCAATGTAGGTTCGATAATTTTTGCACCAACGGAAGTACAAAAAAAATATTATAAAGACAACCTAATAATATATAATAATAGACGTATTTGGAAACAAATAGTTAAGACTCTACACTTGGATAATCTCTCATTTAGATTACCAATTATGAATAATCCATCGTTTAAACCTGCTATATTAGATGGGGGGTTTAAACAATGGGATGATTTAGGAATTACAAGGATAGAACATCTGTATAGAAAAGGAAAATTTCTTTTATTCCAGGAGTTACAAGATATTTATGGATTGTCTCCACAACATTTGTTTAGGTATTTACAAATTAGAGATTATATTAAATCCAATACACAAGATTATAAAAATAAAGAAGCAGGATTGTTAGATGAACTGTTTAATTTATATCCAAATACAGAAAAATTAATAGCCTATATATATAACATCATTTTGGATAAGGAGAATCCAATAACGGAAGTATATCGTCAAGCATGGGAAAATGAAATGGGATTGGCTATAACAAAAGAAAACTGGGAAGAAAGTCTACAACGAATACACCGGTGTTCATTAAACGCCAGACATATACTGATACAATTTAAAGTATTATATAGGTTACATTATTCGAAAACTAAATTAAATAGTATTTTTCCGAATCTCTCCGCTATTTGTGATAAGTGCAAGAAAGCAGAGGCAAATTTAATACATAGTTTCGTTACATGTCCTAAATTGAATTATTACTGGACAGAAATCTTTAAAGTTATTTCTGAAGTCATCAAAGTTAAATTGGACCCTAACCCAAAGCTAATAATATTTGGAATTCCGGATTTACATCTATCACTTACAGTAAATCAAAGAAATTTCTTTGATTACTGTTTAATAATTGGAAAAAAAATCATATTGAAATTTTGGAAGGGAACATTATCCCCCACAACCAAAATGTGGGCAACAGAGATGATGGAGACGTTACATCTGGAAAGAATTAGATTTGTCCTATTGGACAAGTATAATTCTTTTGAACAGATATGGTCTCCATATATACAGTATTTAGAGAAGTAGCTGTTCTTGGCAACACAGCTCGACGTGCACCCTGCGGGATTTGGTGAGAATAATTCATTTTTATATTGGAATTACATATATGTCTTTATTGATACTATCACTTGTAGTAGTGTTATTAATAATACATATTGTGGTTACTAAAAATGTTTTTTTTTTTTTTTTTTTCTTTTTTTTTTTTTTTTCGTTTCTCTTTTCTTTCTTATATATAATCAAATTATTATTTAATCCCTCTCTTAATGATTTATTCTTTCTCTATTCTTTCTCTATCATTATTTCTAAAAAAACAGTAGAGAAGTATTACTAGTGTTTTACTTAATGCAAATTGAATTAATTTGATATAAAGTTGTTTGAAGCATTGTAATTGATTACCTTTAATAAAAAAATATATTAAAAAAAAAAAAAAGAAATCTTGGATGCATTGGTGATAATTTTCCAATGTTCTATAGACTCAGGATCAGTTCCTGTGGCTTGGAGGGTAGCTAATGTTATCCCACTTTTTAAGAAAGGCGGGAGAGAGAAAACAGGGAATTATAGACCAGTTAGCCTGACATCGGTGGTGGGGAAGATGCTGGAGTCAATTATAAAAGATGAAATAGCCGCACATTTGGATAGCAGTAACAGGATCAGTCCGAGTCAGCATGGATTTACGAAGGGGAAATCATGCTTGACTAATCTTCTGGAATTTTTTGAGGATGTAACTAGGAGAATGGACAAGGAGAGCCTATGGATGTAGTGTACCTGGACTTTGAGAAGGCATTTGATAAGGCCCCACATAGGAGACTATTGGGCAAAATTAGGGCACGTGGTATTGGGGGTAGAGTGCTGACATGGATAAAGAAGTGGTTGGCAGACAGGAAACAAAGAGTAGGGATTAACGGGTCCCTTTCAGAATGGCAGGCAGTGACAGTAACATTAGCAAATTTGCAGATCACACAAAGCTGGGTGGCAGTGTGAACTATGAGGAGGATGCTATGAGAATGCAGGGTGACGGACAGGGCAGATGAATGGTAGATTAAGTTTAATGTGGATAAATGTAAGGTTATCCACTTCGGTATAAAAAACAGGAAGGCAGATTACCATCTAAATGGTGTCAAGTTGGGAAAAGGGGGAAGTACAACGGGATCTGGGGGTCCTTGTTCATCAGTCTTTGAAAGTAAACATGCAGGTACAGCAGGCAGTGGAGAAAGCGAATGGCATGTTGGCCTTTATAACAAGAGGAGTCGAGTATAGGAGCAAAGAGGTCCTTCTGCAATTGTACAGGGCCCTAGTGAGACCACACCTGGAGTATTGTGTGCAGTTTTGGCCCCCATAATTTGATCGAGGACATTCTTGCTATTGAAGGAGTGCAGCGTAGGATTACAAGGTTAATTCCCGGGATGGCGGGACTGTCATATGCTGAGAGAATGGAGCGGCTGGGTTTGTACACTGGAGTTTAGAAGGATGAGAGGAGATCTTATTGAATATATAAGATTGTTAAGGGTTTGGACGCGCTAGAGGCAGGAGACATGGTCCCGATGTTGGGAGAGTCAAGAACCAGGGGCCACAGTTTAAGGATAATGGGTACGCCATTTGGAACGGGGACAAGGAAACACTTTTTCTCACAGAAAGTGGTGAGTCTGTGGAATTCTCTGCCTCAGAGGGCGGTGGAGGCTGGTTCTCTGGATACTTTCAAGAGAGAGCTAGATAGGGCTCTTAAAGATAGCGGAGTCAGGGGATATGGGGAGAAGGCAGGAACGGGGTCCAGATTGGGAATGATCAGCCATGATCACATTGAATGGCGGTGCTGTCTCGAAGGGCCTCAGTCGCTGAATAAAACCATCCTTAAGTTATACATCGTTTTTTAATCTAGCTCAAAACAAATTTTATTTATTTATAAACTTCATTTAGATAACCCCACCATTTCAGACAGATCTCATTTCACTCTCTGGCTATTGGGAAGACCAGACCCATTTTATTGTTGAAAAACAATTCCATAGACACAAAAAAACATGAACATTAAGGAACATTCCAAGAACAGAGCAACTGGAATCTTCATATTGCTATTATTTTCCAAATACCGCAGTTGTGAATAGTGTGATTAGATGAATTACAGAGTGCATGAGTAATACAAAAATCAATTCAAACTCAAACACAGCACATGAGCCATTTAAAAAAAAGCTTCTTTAAAAAACTTAAGGAAGAGGATTGACAAGGAAATGCTTCAATGATACCGTCTCTCACTGGTGGTGTCACCAGACTCCGCCAATTACAGAGCTGATCGGCTATCCGGCACCACCCCCAACGTGCCTACGCATGGCGATGGAGGCGTGACGTACTGAGGAGCCGCTGTCGCCCCGCCCTCTGGGCGGGATCGGTTATAAAATCCTGTGTGAAGCCGCGCGTACAGTTAGTCATACAAACCGGGTTTGACGGCGACGGCCATGAGTGTTATCGTCGCGCCCTTGCTTCTACTGCTGGCGACGACGCTGAATCTTCCCGAGCGCTTGGTGAGTGTTTAGAATCGAGCGGCCCCCGCAACGGCCGTCTAGCCTCTGGAGCGTCGAGCCGGGCAAAATGTTGGATGTGGAGGCTGAGGAGGAGAGTATTCCCCCTTTACTGACCGGACGCCTTGTGGCGTCGGCGGGCGCCATGCAGCGGGCGAGAGACCGTTGGGACTCTCCATGGATGGGGAGGGAGGGAGGGTTTCAGGAACTCTTACTTCAGGTGCGAGGGGTCTTTAGGCAGCATGACGTCAGCCACGCCCCCACCGGCGGTGGATTGGCCGGTGCCCCCCACGTGGCCAGTTCATCTGTCACCGTGCCCGAGCAACTCTGCTTACTGCGCCTGCGCGGCCCCGGCCGAAACCTTGTGACCAAAGATCCTATATATAGGATCTTTGCTTGTGACCAAAGACTACTTTACTTGTGACCATCTTGTCCTAAGTAGGAACATTGCCCAATGCAACAGCTAATGAAGGGTTTCGGCCCGAAACGTCGCCTATTTCCTTCGCTCCATAGATGCTGCTGCACCCGCTGAGTTTCCCCAGCAATTTTGTGTACCTTCGATCTTCCAGCATCTGCAGTTCCTTTTTGAACAGCTAATGGAGGGAATGGGAGGGTTGCCCTCACTTCATAACATCTTTTTGCAATATAATTTGACTTTGCCTATGCAGCTGTTGTACAAAACGTTTCACTATATGCAAAACATTTCACTAAAGATAGACACAAAAGAACTGGATAACTCTGGGTCAGGCAGCATTTCTGAGGAAAATGAATAGGGTACAATTCAGTCTGGAGGTTCTTGACCTGAAATGTCACCTATTCTTTTGCTGCCTGACCCACTGAGTTACTCAAGTTTTTTTTGTGTCTGCCTTTGGTGTAAACCAGCATCTGCAGTCCCTTCCTACACAAGGTATTTCACTATATTGCCACATGTGCTGAATAATAAACCTAATGCAATTTGTTGTGTGCACAGCTGTCTACACTATTATTATTTTTGTTTTTTACATACTGAACTCTAACTATTGTGCACTGCAACTTGGTGCTTGTGACAATAAACTAAACTACTGTGCTGCTGCAAGAATTTATTTGTTCTGTTTTGGGACATGACAATAAAACATTCTACATTCTTTCCCTTTGTTGCATATACTAATTGAATTTGGCTTTAATGTATAACATTATCTGGTCTGATTGGATAGCATGCAAAAAAAAGCATTTCACTATCTTGGTATATGTGACAAATAATAAATCTTAATCTAATGCAATTTGTTGCATACACAGTTGTCTGGAACGAGATTGTGTGTGCAAACAATACAAGTGCAAGTCAGCAAAATGGCTTGTGCATTTGGCCTGAAATGACTGGTGTGCTGTTCAACCTTTTTATGTTCTACATGAGTCACACAATCTTGTAAAATAGTTCTAATTTATTCCCAGATGCTTCTATTAAGAGCTATCCAATTAGTCACCACCCTTCTGAGACATGGCTTGAATGAATAGTGTTACTAATAATTTATTGCATTATTAATAATTGTATATTAATTTATGTTAATGTGCCTGTAATGCTGTAGCAAGTAAGGAATTAATTATTCTGTTTCTGATGCATATGACAATTAAGTACTCGTGCTTTGACTCTGTTGAATGGTGTCCTTTGTTGTGGTGTCCTTTGAATCTAGTCCTGCCGTGCTGCCAATTTATTAAAAGAAAGTTGGCTCTTGCCTTGTTGACTTGAATGTGGTTGTGGCCTGGACTCGTACAGCACATAAACTGACCCCACGTCCCAAATTGCCCATGCTGACCAACATGCCCCATTTATGCTTGCCACATATCCCTCTAAACCTTTCCTATCGACGTACCTGTTCCAGTATATTTTAATTGTTATTATAGTACCTGTTTCAACCACCCCCTCTGACAGCTCATCCCATACCTCTGTGTGAGACAGTTGGGTTCTTGTGATTTTTTAAGATCTGTTTTTCAGCTTTCTGCTGCTATTTTTTTAACACTGAAAATATTTAATTCTAAGAATTGGTGTTTGATTTGCTTCTGTTAGGTATTTGTTAGGCAGCAGCTGTTTATCTACTGTGGTCCATTTATTGAGTAAAAGATAAAAGGTTGGAGGAACTTGTAGGGTCAGGCAGCATCTGTGGAGGCAATGACACCTGACATTTTGGGTCAGGATCTTCAGATTGATAGGTCTGGACCTGAAACATCTGTCCATTCCCTCAGATGCTGCCTGACCTGCTGAGTTTCTCCAGCACTGTTGTTTTGTTGCTCCAGATTCCAGTATTTGCATCTTTTTGCGTGGTCTATTAACTTGCCTGTCTGCATTGCTAATTCTGTTCTTGTCCAAGCAACAATAGGGCTCCTGTTTGCATTTCTTACTACATTTATGCCTTTTCCTTGGATTACAGCATACATTAAAGTCTATGGATGGATCATGTTGGTGTAGGGCCTAAAAGGATGTATTACAAGCTGTTACTTCGATAGCTAGCTGTTGCCTGTCCACTGCCATACCTGTCCTGAATTCCAAATCTACCTTGTCCTGTAGTTTAAGGTGAGAGGGAGGAAGACTTGAAAGAGAACCGAGGGACAACATTTTCAAGGGTGATGGGTAAATGGAATGAGTTGCCAGTGGAAGCTGTAGAGGAGGATACAATAGTTTGGAAGTCATTTGGACAGGTACACAGAATGTTTGGAGGGATCTGGGCCAAACACGAGCATTGGGTCTAGTTGGTTGGACATCTCGCTTGGCATAAACAAGATGGGCTGGACGTCTTGCTTCCATGCTGTAAAACTAGTGCTTTATTCAAACTCCTTGGTTTAGATTAAATGGTAAGACTGCAGACACGGGAAATAAATTCACGTGATTTATCGATTTGCGGAAATGAACTCTGAAGGATCTTGAACCTGAACCACGAACTGTTCCTCTCCCAGGGATGTTGCCTGGCCTGGATATTTTTCAGCATTTACTATTTATTGTAAATGTAATGCCCTGTTTGCTGATTTGAAATGTACATCAAGTTTGGTACGTGTACATCTAGGATATGCAAAAGGACGCAAAGTGCCCGAGCAGGTAAAGTTGTGTCCTTTTATGCATTAACAAGTATCTGCAGTTCTTTGTTTCTACAACTTGTACATCTCCCTGTTCATACTAATAGGGTTTGTCCTGTCTGTGGATTGAAGTTCCCATGTATTACCTCCTTATTTTTACCATGACCAGCATTGCTATTAATATTTGGAGACTGTATACAGCTTCAATAAATGTTGTCTGCACTCACTGATTTTTATTAGAACATAGAACAGCACAGGAATGTTGATTGTGCCAAGCATGATACCAAGTTCAATTGATCTTGTCTGCTTGAACATGATCCAAAACCCTCGAGGATCCCTCACCTTCAGGTGCCTATAAAAAAAGCCTCTTAAACACCACTAAGCAGCCACCAGTGAAAATGGGTTGCAGGACACCACCACTTAAAAAAAAAAATTGGCATGCACATCTCTAACGATACTAACGTCCTTTTTACCTTTGACTAAGCCAATTTCTACGCAGGAAACTGGCTATTTGAGTTTGTCCACCCTGTTTCTCGGTGATTTATACAATTGTTCAAATGATCTGTCATTTACAAAATGGTGCCTTTTGGTGAATAAAAGGGAGAGAACATTGGTGAAGAATCTGCTGATTTATTTTAGATGATCAGTAATCAGACATTTTAAGGCCCACCCTTGCCTTCTGCTCACCAATCACAAGATAACATTTGTATTCCCATTACACTTATGGCTGATGATCCCTCCCAGTCCAGTTTTGATTGGCTTGCTGCTGTTTATAAAATGTCTACAAAGAGGATAAGGACCTTTCAACAATTATCTAGATACTGCTTGTTATCATTTGTGGAATGAGTGATGCATTTGTAGGAAGATGCTTATTAGCTCAATATTGTGGCTGTAAAAGTTTCAATTATTGCAGACCTGTAGGAGTTGATTGTATATTGGAGTGCTGGAGTAATTCAGCAGGTCAGGCAGCATCTCTGAAGGACATGGATAGGTGATGTTTAGGATTGCAAGGGCTCGATCCATAATGTCACCATCCACGTTTTCCAGAGATGCTGCCTGACCCACTGAGTTACTCCAACACTTTGTCATCTTTCCTCCAGGCATTTTGTTTTGCTCAAGGTGTCGGCATCTGCAGTTTATTTTGTTGTCATCTCCATGCTTTCTCCTGCTCTTGATTTGTCATGGACTGGATCCCACCTATCACTTGCTGGCTCTCCCCTCTCCACCAGTCTTGAAGCAAGGGTCCACACCTGAAATGTCATCTGTTGTATTCCCTGCACAGATGTTGCCTAATCTGAGTTCTTCCATCAGTTATTTTTCATTGTAGTTTCAGTACATGCTATAATTGCATCCTACATTAGATTGGTTGGTGTTTACATTTCTTCCTTGGCCTGGTACCTTTTAGGAGAACGCAGGGCTCTTTCACCAATGGGTAGTTGTAGGTGCCAGCTGTATGTTAGCTGCCCTCTTTGCAGTGTCCATTCCTCTTGCCATCACTTCTCTCCTTGGGTCCCAACCCCCCCCCCCTGCCTGCACCTGTTCACCTGAAACCCTCCGTGGTGACAACTTCCACATTAACACATCTTCCCCATGAGAAGTGAATGCTTGTGGCCTGACCCCATGAAGGAAGTATACTGTGGAAAATTAAGATTTGCCATTGTCCTCGAAGGGCAGTTTAATGTGTAAATGCTGAGAAAACTGCACTTCAACTGGATTTTAAAATCACTAAACTCAGTTATGATTATCTGCAGTTGCAAACATACCCCGTATGTTGCACTCTTGCTCAGCTGGTATAACTGTTATTAATTTATTGTATTATTACATATTTGTTGTGAGCTTGAGCAAGCAAGAACATGACAATTAAACACTCTTGACTCTCCAGGTATTTGCAGAAAATACAACATGCATTTGGTATGGAGAATGTGGGACAGATAAAGCTACACAGAAGAAATACAACTGCAAATATGAGGGCCTGCCCAAACCATTGCCCAAAGAAGGACATGAACTCATTCAAGTAAGTGGTTGGCTTGATGCTTAAACCCTGATATTAACACTGAATCTGCCCTGACGATATTTCCAGACCAAACACTGTGTCGGGCTCTGCAATGTTTCAGCTAAAAGAACCATCCATTAATATCTAATAATTATTGAAATACTTTAGAGGTTGGTGTGAATGGCAGCTCTGTTTAATTTAGATGAAGCATGAAAATAAAAAAGGCCCTTCATCCCACTAAATCCATGCCGACCATCAAACAACATTTCACAATAGCTGGTATCCTACTTTATCATCCACTTCCTACAAACTAGGGGTGATTTACAGTGGCCAGTTAAATTACAAATCCACACGTCTTTGGGATGTGGAAGGAAACTGGTCTCCTAATTTGAGGAAGGACATCCTTGTGATTGAGGCAATGCAGCGTAGGTTCACAAGATTGATCCCTGGGATGGCGGGACTGTCATATGAGGAAAATTTGAAAATACTAGGCTTGTATTCACTGGAGTTTAGGAGGATGAGGGGGATCTTATAGAAACATATAAAATTATAAAAGGACCGGACAAGCTAGATGCAGGAAAAATGTTCCCAATCTTGGGTGAGTCCAGAACCAGGGGCCACAGTCTTCGAATAAAGGGGAGGCCATTTAAGACTGAGGTTAGAAAAAACTTTTCCACCCAGAGAGTTGTGAATTTATGGAATTCCCTGCCACAGAGGGCAGTGGAGGCCAAATCACTGGATGGATTTAAGAGAGAGTTAGATAGAGCTCTAGGGGCTAGTGGAATCGAGGGATATGGGGAGAAGGCAGGCACGGGTTATTGATTGGGGACGATCAGCCATGATCATATTGAATGGCGGTGCTGGCTCGAAGGGCTGAATGGCCGCCTCTTGCACCTATTTTCTATGTTTCTATGAAACTCGGGCATCTGGAGGAAACCCACAGCGTCACGGAAAAGGTGCAAACTCCACCCAGCCAGCAATGAAACAAAGTGGTCACAGGGAGAACATGCAAACTGCACATGGGCAACACTGAAGATCTGGACTGAACCTAGGTCACTGGCATTCTGATAGCAGCCCTGTCTCTGCTGCCCAAATATGCTTTTTCAAAATAAAGTCCCTGTATATGACCGTCCTGCATTTCATTTGTAATCCTATTTTGAAAGATGACCAGGCTTTTCACTGATCTCCATACATGTGGCAATAATAAACCAATACTAATAGCAGCAAAAATTTTAATTCAAGCAATTTTTATCTAAAATTTGATTGCCATTTTTCTAAATCTGGAAGAAAATATTTAATATGCAACTTCCTGGTACTTCAAAGCTAAAACTAGTTTGATTAGCCTTGCCTGTTGTCAGATTCTAGATATTTGTGTATATATTCATTTGGATGTTTTTGTGCCTTGCAGGAATTGTGCCCAAATTTTCTGTATGGGGATGTCGATCTCTGCTGTGATGTTCAACAGCTACAAACACTTAAAGACAATATACAGCTGCCACTTCAGTTCCTGTCCAGGTACCCATGTTATGTTCTTTAAAGCTATAATCCAACCTAAGTTCTATATTCTCCGGAGGCCATTCCTCCCTCTGGTGCACCGAAGCTTGCAGTATCTCCGGTAAATATTCTGTAGCTTTGGTAATTCCAAATTTATTTTAACCGGACAATGGGCGCGGTGGTGCAACGGTAGAGTTGCTGACTTACAGCACTTGCCGCGCCAGAGACACGGGTTCCATCCCGACTACGGAGTGTATACGTTTTCCCCGTGACCGCATGGGTTTTCTCCGAGATGTTCCGTTTCCTCTTACACTCAAGGACTTGCAGGTTTGTAGGTTCGTTGGCTTGGTATAATCGAAAATTGTCCCTAGTGTGTGTGGGATAGTGTTAATGTGCGGGGATTGCTGGTCGGTGAGGACTTGGTGGGAGGAAGGGCCTGTTTCCGCTCTGTAGCTCTAAACCAAACAAAACTTATTTGTCTTTGCCTAGCGATAAGAGTAGTGGTAAATGTTGTATCTCCTGTCATTGTCCATCCTACCAGACAGTTAATGAGGATCTGTCTCACCCAGACCCTTCCTTGTACCTGCCTACAGGTCACCTTGGTTGCTGGTCTGCTTTATAAATAGTAATGTGTATGAAGACACTGTAGATGCTGGTTTAAACTGAAGATAGACACAAAGCTCATAACAGCGGGTTAGACAGCATGTCTGGAGAAAAGGAATAGGTGACGTTTTGGGTCGAGATCCTTCTTCAGATCGCTTGTCAGCATAATAATTTTTCAGTGCAGTCATGTACATACTGGATGAATGAAAATTACAGAAACCACAGTGCAAATGCATAATTAACCATTGGGTTTGATGGACATGTGTGGTCTGTATCCTGATCTTCATCATTCTGCACTTGAGAATGATGTGCAGCCATGGTAATATGCCTGCTTAGTGAAAGGATTGAAGAGCACAGGTTGCGTTGACTAATCCTTTGTTCCTCAAATGTGAAACATTGAGATGCTTTTAAAGTTTCTTTGGTAGTCCAAGAGATAAGTAATTCTTCATTAGTATGGGTGTCACGAGTTATGGGGAGAAGGAAGCAGAATGGGGTTGAGAGGGAAAGATAGATCAGCCATGATTGAATGGTGGATCGAATGGCCTAATTCTGCTCCTAGTGCTTTTGGAGTATATTTCTTTTGGAGCCAGCTTTTGGGGGGAAAAAATAAAAATGTCAAAATGCATTTCTGCACATGCTCATAGTCCAAAACAAATTGCCTTAATAAAGATATAAAACTGGGGAGGGGTTCAGGCAGTATAAAAACAACCAGTTTTGTTAGGAAGAGCATTGAGGCTCTAAACTAAGGAAAGTGATGGGGTTTAAGATACATTGGTTCATACAACTGCATACCAGACAGATTGGAAGGTGATAGCTTTTGTATTGTCTGACAATTGCTCAACAAATTGAGTATTGCTGTACTGAATGTTTTGGGAAAAGAACTCTGGCATTCTGAGCACTTGTTTTCTTTAAAGCCTGACGCTCACCTGTCCTTGACACTTATCTTGCAGGTGCCCATCTTGTTTTCATAACTTCATGACCTTTTACTGTGAACTGACTTGCAGTCCCGTTCAGAGCTTGTTTGTCAATGCCACCAAGTTTGAACCGTACATTCAGAATCAAACCAGCATCACAGAAGTGGAATACTACATTGGATCAAGCTTTGCAAATGGTGAGACTTCTTTTAATGCAACATTTGTCATTTGCTGGAGAAGGAACGGCACCAGGATGGTCAAGAAGATGAGCATTATCTTCAGTAACCTTCTTTGTCAGTAACTAGTTCCACATAGCACAAGAACAGGCCCTTCAGCCCACATTGTTTGTGCCAAACATGATGCCAAGTTAAATAAACTCTTCTGCCTGCACGTTATCTGTTACCTGCATATCTATATGCCTCATCTAAAACCCTCTTAAACACTGCTATCATAGCTGTCACCACCACCATCTCTGGAAGTACATTCCAGGCATCCAACACTGTTTTAAAACTTGCCATTCACATCTCCTTTAAACTGCTCCTTTCACCTTATAGCTATGCCCTTGAGTCTTGGACATTTCCACCCTGTGTGTGTGCCCTTTCCCAGAGGATTGCTCCATTACTCTCATACCACATCGCCAAGGTAGAATGACACCAGGATATTCATTTGATCATGTCTGCAATTTATACTAATGTGTTTAAACACATTTCTAAACTAAATACTGTTACAAGCCTTGCAGTTGCAGCAATAGTGGGTCTGTAGCATCTTTGTCAGATCAGATCATTGCCACGTTAGGGATTTTGCACTTTGGAGTTCTTGGCTGTGAAATCTATTGCCCAACTTCATCCCACTTCATCCCACTTCAAGAGTCAAGAGTGTTTTATTGTCATATGTCCCAAACAGAACGATTAAATTCTTACTTGCAGCAGCGCAACAGAATATATAAATGTAGTGCTCTGTAAACCACACTCTGTGGGTGTAAAGCCAGCAACACAAATCCACTTGCCAAAGAATCTAAGTTGCTTTATGGATAATGAATAACTTGTCAACTCCATATTTTATCTTGAGACTAGCTGGTACTGATGATGCTGATGGTTATTTCTTCATTCAGCCATGTACAATGCCTGCAAAGATGTTCAGTCTCCCTCAAGTAATGAAAAAGCTCTGGGGTTACTTTGTGGAAAAGATGCAAAGGACTGCAATGCTACCAACTGGATTCAGTACATGAGTACCACACAGAATGCCCAGACTCCCTTCAACATTATTCCTATTTTTGGCGGTAAGCTTAATTTATTCCACTATTTTGACTTTGTACAAAGATGTTATTTGAACACTGACTTTATTATAGCTTGTCAGTGTGGTATTTGTTCAATGCAACAGTGTCCTTCCTGGATGAAAAATTACAGAAACCACTCTGCAATTGATGTTCAAGAATAAGGGGTAAGCCATTTCGGACTGAGATGAGGACAAACTTTTTTGCCCAGAGAGTTGTGAATCTGTGGAATTCTCTGCCACAGAAAGCAGTTGAGGTCAATTCACTGGATGTTTTCAAGATGACCTACAAGATTTAGCTCTTTTAGGCTAATGGAATCAAGGGATATGAGGAGAAAGTGGGAATGGGGTACTGATTTTGGATGATCACCCATGATCATATTGAATGGCGGTGCTGGCTCGAATGGCCTACTAGTGCACCTATTTTCTATGTTTCTATGTTAAATTATAATGAGCAGGAGAAAAATGTCAAGTATTTGCCTAGCGATAAGAGTAGTGGTAAATGTTGTATCTCCTGTCAAGAAAAATGTCAAGTATTAATTGCTCTGAATGTCCCATTGAGGCTTTGAGTTTGAGTTAACATCGGGTGTGATGTTTGCTGAGCAAAATCCTTGCACTTGATCATGAGTATCATTTAGGGTGGCCCAGTGGCGCAGCGTTCGAGTTGCTGCCTTACAACGCCAGAGACTCTGGTACGGCCCTGACTACGAGTGTTACATGTACGGAGTTTATGCTTTCTCCTCGTGACTGCGTTGGTTTTCTCTGGGATCTCCAGTTTCTTCCCACACTCCAAAGACGTACACGTTTGTTTGTTAATTGGCTTGGTATAATTGTAAATTGTCCCTAGTGTGTGTAGGATAGTGTTAGTGTGTGGGGATCACTGGTCGGCGTGGACTCGGCGGGCCGAAGGGCCTATTTCAATGGTGTATCTCTAAACTAAAAAATTATTTTAATTTAAACTCGTGATCAAATTGAGTATCTTGATAGGTCATCTTTTGGTGCAACGAAAGAATAATAAGTTGAATGATGTGGTGCTTGAGTATTGACTAAGTTAATATTTTATCTTTCTCAAAACTGACTGCACGTTCTGCTTGAGATCAACATCTAAATTGGGAGTTATTTCAGTAGTTGGAAAGCTGCCATGAGGGAAAATAATATATTTCAGCAGACTCCCATGTGAGGAGGAGAAAGGTTTCAAGAACAAATCTTGAATAGATAAGATAGTGAAATGTATTGTCTAAGCAGAGGCCCAGGATTGTATTATTGTTTGTCTGTTCTGTTTGAGGCTAGAGCATAAGGTTGATATTTTTCTCAATTGTGTTGTAATTTAAAAGCTATGCAGCAATTCATCAAACCTCTTTTATTGCAGACGATAGATTTTTTTTTTCTGTAACTGCAATGCTTCAATGCTACATTCTGTACTCTAGTATTTATTTCTCCTTGCGCTACCTGTTCATTTGTATGGCTTAATTGTACTTGTGCACAATACGATTTGACTAGATTGCTCTTCGCTGTACACATGACAATAACATGCCTATACTTTGAAAGCAGCTCCTTGATTGAATGTCAGGGTTGGAGCACAATCCCCTAAAGTTCCTCTTGAGAACTCCAACCTGACTTGGCAGTACAGCTGTTCCTTCATTTTGTCTAGTTCCTAAAACTCCTCCTCCAACAGCATTGGGAACAACTTCACTAAATGGGCTGCACTGGTTCATCATGAAGACAAATAAGATGAATAATAAAACAACTGCCTTGTATGCCATATCTGCATTCTGGCACTCGAAAGAGAAATTGCAGCTTCAAATATTCAGCTGGTTGGGTAGGACCTGTGGGGAGCTGTACCTTGGGTCTGAGTTTCTATTAAAGATTTTATTAAGCTGAAACTATGGCACAGCAGTCGAGTTACTACTGTACTGTGCCAGGCACCCGGGTTTGATCCTGACTACGAGTGCCGACTGTACAGAGTTTGTACGTTCTCGATGTGACCATGTGAATTTTCTCCGGCTGCTCGGGTTTTCTCCCACACTCAAAAGACGTGCAGGTTTGTAGGTTGATTGGCTTCGCTAAAATTGTAAATTGTCCCTAGTATGTAGGATAGTGCTAGGATAGTGTATGGGGTGATCGCTGGTCAGTGTGGGCTGAAGGGTCTACCTCCGCACTAGATCTCTAATTACAGGTTGTTTCCAGGCAACAAATGCCCAACTTGTGTACAACCTGTATATACAAACAAGCTGTTGGGAGACCTGAGGGATAGGTTTGCTGCCCGCCGCAGGCATCTTCTGCTGGGTGGAAACTGTCCGCAGCCCTGTTTCCTACGAGAATATGGTTCACAAAAGTGGAATCCTGCCATAATCGGGATTCTCCAAAGATGCTGCCCTGTCCTGAGCACTTTCTGCACTATTATGCGCTAAACCTCTGAAACATTAAAATCCACCAAGCTTGAGGATTTGCATACAATGTATTGGTTAAAATTCAATATAAGAAAAATCTGTTCTCCCAGAAAACTAATTCAATTAAAAATCTATATCCCAATGGTGTTGGTTTATCATCTTGGGTAGAGATGCAACGAAAAAACGTTTGTGCTCCCACTACCTTGACCTTCGATCGAGGAGCTGCTCTAAATGTTGTTACGTGCACTGAGATATAATGGAAAGCTTTACTATCCAGTCAAATCACATTATACGTGGGATATACCAGGTGCAGTCCCATAACGTGCAGAAGGGGTGAAACAGTGCAATGTTTAAGAATCATTTGGACAGGTACATGGATAGGACCATGCTTAGAGGGATACGAGCCAAATGCAGGCAAGTGTACTGTAGATGAGGCATGTTGGTCGGCATGGGCAAGTTGGACCTGTTTCCACGCTGTATGATTCTATGACTCTTTTCCTAGATCTTCCTGTTGGTGCAATGATCCCCATGAACAACAAAACCAAAGGCTGCAATGAGTCGTTAGAAGATGGCTCACTACCGTGCAGCTGTCAGGATTGCACCCTTGTTTGTGGCCCAAAGCCAGTGCTGCCACCACCACCTATACCATGGACCATCTTTGGTTTGGACGCTATGGCAGTCATAATGTGGATCTTCTATCTGTTCTTTCTGCTCTCCTTTGGGGGAGCAGTCATTGGTGTGTGGTTTTGCAGGTAATTATCTTCAAGCTGGAAAATGTATGTCTATTTTGCATCCGAGCTAAACAAGACATCTCTTTATAGACAAAAAGGTGCTTCCATTGTGGAAGCCATTAGAGAAGACATGGAAAATGTTTCAAACAGCTACATTCCAGAGATCTGCATTCAACTCTGAGCTTGGGTGCTGTGTGGTGTTCTCGCTGACTGTGTGGGTTTCTTCTTGCATAATCAAATCCTGCTGGTTGGTTAACTGAGCACTAAATCTTTCCTTGTGTAGGTGGGTGGGGGGTGATGGTTGTGTGAAAGTGGGGAATGTTGCAGGGAAATGTGGGGGAATGGGAATGATTGAAGCCAGCATTGACACGATGGGTTGAATTGCAACTTAAGAAATATAGAAGCGAATCTTGGGGTCAATGCCAAGTCTGGCTTTACTGCCATCAGTGGTATCAATTACCCAGTTACTAACTAATTTAAAAAGACTAAGTGCTGTAACAACTCGGTGCATCTGGCAACATCTCTGGAGAAATGACGTTTTGGGTTGAGACTGTTCCGACTTGAGTCTGAAATGCTGCCTAGTTACTGTATCTCTAACACTTTGTCTCTTATCAACCAGCATCTTCAGTTCCTTATGTCTACTACCATATCTAACTTTCCATGTTACATAGATAGACATAGAAACTAGGTGCAGGAGGAGGCCATTCAGCCCTTCGAGCCAGCACTGCCATTTATTGTGATCATGGCTGATCGTCCCCTATCAATAACCCGTGCCTGCCTTCTCCCCATATCCCTTGACTCCACTAGCCCCTAGAGCTCTATCTAACTCTCTTAAATCCATCCAGTGATTTGGCCTCCACTGCCCTCTGTGGCAGGGAATTCCATACATTTTTACTATAAATGTTACTAATGCCCCTGTCCCACTTAGGAAACCTGAACGGAAACCTCTGGAGACTTTGGGCCCCACCCAAGGTTTCCGTGCGGTTTCCGGAGGTTGCAGGTAGTGGAAGCAGATAGGGAGACTCACAAAAACCTCCGGGAACCGCACGGAAACCTTGGGTGGGGCACAAAGTCTCCAGAGGTTTCCGTTCAGGTTTCCTAAGTGGGACAGGGGCATACTGATCCCACCCTCACCCCTCTTCCTGACCTCACTGTCTTCTGTCTGCATAGAGATTGAGGAAGGGCCTGTTCTATTGGCCTGCAATGGATGTTTGTGGGCTCCCATGTAATAGAGTGCACAGACATGGTAATTTATTGGTTGCTAATACAGACATCCTTGTTCTAACTGTTTGAATCTATGTGCAGCCATTTAAAGTAACACAAGCCGCAGACCTGAGAGCTGGCTGCAACGTATATAAAGTATCTCTTTCTGTGTCTGCTTGTTCTGAATCTCTTCATTCTGCTTCAGGAAGCAGCGTGTAGTTTCTGAATATGCACCGATTATGGATGCCAGCACGAGCCATTCCGTCAGCGTCAATCATGATCTTGGTAGGTTCACTTTTTTCTTAGCAATCTGAATTGTGAAATAAAATCTGTGGCTAAAGTTACTTGAAGTAATAATTTTGATTATATTAATAGCTTTTTATTGAGGTGTTTAACTTTGGGAGGGCAAATGTAAAGGTGTTGGCTTTAACAGCATAGGTTTTCAGAGGGACCTTGGGCTCCAAGTCCATAGCTCCCTGCAAGTGGCAATGTCTGTGGATAAGGTGATGAATGGCATTTAGTGTGTTGCCTTCAGGGATTAGGGCTTGAGTAAGAAGTCCTATTGCAGCTCTAAGACTTTGGTTAGGCAGCATTTGGAATATTGTGCAGTTCTGGTCACCCCATTACAGGAAGAATGAGGAAGCTTTGACGAGGGTGCAGGAGATCACTGGAATGCTGCCTGATCAGGGAGTGTTGGGTATAAGAGGATGTTGGCAACTTGGATGCCTGGAACATCTAAAGTTGAGGGAGACTTGAGAAGTGTATAAGATTGAGGCATAGATAGTGTAGACAGTCAGAGCCTCTTTCCCAGGATGGAAATGTCCAATACTGGAGGACGTGGCTTTAAGTTATAAGGTGCAAGGAGAAGTTTAAAGGAGTTGTGTGGGGAAAGGTTTTTTATCCAGAGAGTAGTAGGTTCCTGGAATGTGCTGCGAGGGGTGGTAGTGGAAGCAGATATCACTGTGGCCCTTGGCGTTTTAGATAGGCACATGGATATGAAGGGATGCAGATTACATGCAGCCAGAGAAGATTAGTCTTTGATCATTGTGGCCAAAAGGCCTGTACTAGCAGGGTCTATGTCCACCACATTGTGGAGTGAGGTAGGGGATGGAATGCTGATTACATTGATCATTTCCCAGTCTGTTCACCTCGCCTGTTCTGCCCTCCAGATAAGATGTCCTGTTGTGAACAGCTTGGTGCAAAATCTGAAGCTTTCTTGCGCGACATATTCTCAAAGTGGGGGTCCTTCTGTGTGAGAAACCCTGCTCCAGTTATCATCTTCACCATCATCGCCATCGCAGTCTGCTCTTCAGGCTTGGTGTTCATGAGGATAACCACTGATCCCGTGGAAATCTGGTCTGCCCCTTCCAGTCAAGCCCGCAAGGAAAAATATTATTTTGACACTCACTTTGGACCTTTCTTTCGCACTGAGCAGCTGATTATTACAGCCCCACACACCAACTGGTCAACGTTCTCCCCTTATCCGTCAGGATCGGATGTGCCTTTCGGCCCACCATTGAGCAAAGATATATTACACCAGGTACGTCCTGTTTCTAAATTACCTTGCTTTGGATGAACCTGGCATAGTGGCAAGAGTTGCAGGGACTAAACCAATTGGGGGTTGGGGTTTTGGTGGAGATGAGGATTGGTAAAGGGAGTCTGCAGTGGGGTTCCACTAGGTGGCTGACAAAGCATCAAAGTTGGGTTGCAAAATTTAGCAAGCGGGTGCAACAGCTAGAGGCGACCCAGTGTAAGGTGGGGCTTGTCGAAGGTTGAGGACTTGGGCATACATCTGGGAATATTTTAAGAGCATTTTATCTTTCCCTTTGCTCTATCTATTCACCTCTCTCGTATTGAAGAGATTGGCCCGATGCACTACAATGCTGAAATTCTGTTCTATATTCTGCACTCTATCTTCCCCTTTGCTCTACCTGCTGTACTTGATTAGTACTTTTGTTATGCAGAAATATTATCTAATTTTGATAGCATTTCTTTGTAGCACAAAGCTTTTCTCTGTAGCACATGACAATAATAAATTTGATTAGTACAGATGTCGGGGGTTATGAGGAGAATGGGGTTGAGAGGGAAAGATAGATCAGCCATGATTGAATGGTAGAGTAGATTTGATTGGCTGAATGCCCTAATTCTGCTCCCAGAATTTATGAACTTATGAACTAAACCTAGCAGGCTATGTAACAAATGTTATTTTCTATACCAACTATTGTAGAAATGTCTCACTGAATATTGTCCTTGGTTGCTTCTCCTCCAGTTGACAATCTGCTGGAGGCAAGATTCCATTAGCTCACGTGTTGAAACTTTTGACTTTAGGTGCTAGACCTGCAGGATGCAATCCAGGATTTAGAAGCTTCTTACAAGAATGAAAGTGTGCAGCTGCAGGACATTTGCCTGGCACCTCTGTCTCCATATAACAATAACTGCACCATCCTCAGTGTCCTCAACTACTTCCAGAACAGTCACGCCGTCCTTGATCATTCTGTGGGTGACTTCTGGTTTGTGTATGCGGACTACCACAGCCACTTCCTCTATTGCTCCAAGTATGTGACCATTGAGATGGAAGCTAATTTCAAAGTGATTTTGGTGTTTATTTTCCTGCTGTTTCCAATGCAAATCCAAGGCATTAAACACAGTGCCACTTGTTAATTGTTCCCTGGATCTGCTTTGATACCTTGAAGTTTGGTTTGGTTAATTGCAAGCTGTCAGTATTTATTTAGTCGGGTCATACAGCACAGAAACAGACCATTCGTCCTAAGTTGTCTATGCCAACCAAATGTCTCATCTAAGCTAGTCTCATTTGCCTGCACTTGGTCCATATCCCTCTAAACCATACCTATCTATGTACAAAAGGACACAAAGTGCTGGAGTAACTCAGCAGATCAGGCAGCATCTCTGGAGAACATGGATAGGTGGCATTTTGTATTGAGACCGTTCTCCTATCCACCTGTCCAAGTGTCTTGAATGTTGCTGTACCTGCCTCTGGCATCTCGTTCTATATACCCGCTACCATCTGCAGTGAAAGTTGCCCCTTGGGTTCCTATTAAAATGTCTCCCTCTCTTCCCCCCTCACCTTAAACCAATATTCTCTGGTTCCCCTATCCTGGGTACATTTCTCCTCTTGAGATTCAAGTGGGGAAGAAGCTTTGTAGAATCGATAACCTATACAACACAAAATGGGTCTTTGGCAACTTGTCCATGCCAACAAAGTTGCTTAACTAAACTAGTCCTGTCAAAGTTGCTTAAGTAAACTAGTCTCAATTCCCTCCAAACCTTTGCTATCCGTGTACTTGTCGAAGTGACTTGCAAATGTTGTAATTGTACCTGTCTCTACCACTTTCTTTGACTGCTGATTCGACGTACCCACCACCATCACCCCAAACTAATCCCATTTCCATTTGTGCATTTGACAATTAACATGCACTTTCAGGCAGCGAGTTCCAGGACATTCCTTTGGAGGGGGGGGGGGGGGGTGATCTCAATCCTTTCGCTAATTACTTTAAATTTTCATTTTGTTCAGAAACTCAAGATAATGGTGGGGTGGGGGAGGGGGAGGTGCTGGGCGGTGTGCATGCAATGGATTCTGTGTGCTGGAGGAACTCAGTGGGTCAGGCAACATCTGTGGAAGGAATATGTATCTTGGAAGAAAAGTTCCTTGTATCTTGCTTAAGATTCCAACATCTACAGTCTCTTGTCTCCAGAACTCTTGCTAAACCAGTTGGCAAAAGTTACTTTTTTGTTTTGGTGCACTGTAATTTCAAAGTTTGGCTATTTTACTTGATAGTATTAGAATCGATATATTGCATCTGAGACGATCAAAATTGGCTTTACAGGGCTCCTGCTTCACTTAATGACACAACAATGCTTCATGACCCGTGTTTGGGAACATTTGGTGGACCTGTTTTCCCATGGTTGGTTGTAGGGGGTTACAATGGTAAGTACTTTAAAAGCATATTTATGTTTGCAAGTAAAGGGTCTCATTGGATGAGTTGGAACATAGAACAGTACAGAGTGAGAGCTTGCCCTTCAGCCCACAATGTCTGTATCTAACATGATGCCAAGACCATCACTTATCCACCTGCACATAACTCGTATCCCTCCATTTAAAAATAAACTTGCCTCGTATCTCCTATCATAATCTAAATCTACAATCTAAAATAAAAAAACTGTGTAGACTCGGAATTGTTGAAATGGGTAAATGATCAGCAATAGTGCTGGAGTAACTGCAGGTCAGGCAGCATCTGCGAGAATGGATAGGTAATGTTTTGGATCGGGACCCTTCATACCCAAATGGATAAATGGTCAGTAAGGTGGGTGGTGTCTATGGAGAGCAATGTTTTTCTCCATTGCTTTCCTCAGTTTCACAAATTCAGATCCATTTCTGTGACCAAGGCTAGTGGTGGAGTATTTAAATGTCTAATTGAACCAGTAACTTCAGAAATGTCACTGAGGATTAAGCATTCCTCAAATGTAACCAGAAAAATGTCTGCCCATTCGTCAATTCATTCTTTTTTCCTAATCTACTTAAATGTCAAAATGTCAACGTTGTGTAATAAAATTTGCTACAATTGTATTATATACCAGACAGCTACAACATTTTTAGTTTAATGATACAGCACGGAAATGGGCTCTTCGACCCACTGAGACTGCCCCGTACACTAGCACTATCCTACACACACTAGGGACAATTTTACCGAGACAATTAACCAACAAAACGGTTCGTCTTGGGAGTGTGAGAGGAAACCGGAGCACCCGGAGAAAACCCCGCAGGTCACGGAGAGAGCGTACAAACTCCATACAGACAGCACCTGTAGTTGGGGTGGAACCCGGGTCTCTGGCGCTGTAAGACAGCAATTCTTCACTGTTTCCACAAATGCCATGAGTCTAATTCTGCCAAGCCTGTGATGTGTTGAATTGTGGATTGTCTATCTCGCCTGCAGTGCGAATGCTGTCACACTAGCTTTATTTTGTTTAAAGCAATCTAACTAAGTGTGGGAAACTTGAGCTGATCTCCACTGGTAGTAACTTGAATGAAGTGCCACATTGAGTTGTCTCCATACCACTTGGAATGCTCCCTTTGGACTTTTAATGCACCATTTCATGTTCATTTAATGTGAGCTCGGTCAGATTAAATGGTGAGATGGTGGTGGCACAACAGATACTCTACTGGACAATCCAGAAAGACAATGCTGGAGTAACTCAGTGGCTCAAGCACTATCTCTGCAGAACATTGTGACATTTTGGGCCCAACATTGATGAGCAACATTTTGGGACTTATCCATGTTGGACTTTAATCCAGGACTAGGAATTGCAAGCTGGAGATGGCTGTGGAACTTGGATCCAGTTGATAACCAAGATTATCTGGGGTCACAAACTGAGGGAGGCTGTCAAGGTAAACAGCGGGATAGAGATCAGCTACAGAAATGGCAGATGGATTTTAATCCAAGCAAGTGTGAGGTGTTGCACTTTGGGAGGTAAGGGGAAGGGGAAAATACAATTAATGGCATGACGTTTAATAGTAATTAGACCAAATGCAGACCCATCGGGTCTGCTCCCCCAACGCAATATTCCAGCGCTCACTAGTTCCCGGTCAGGGCATTGAGTATAAGAGTCAGGAAGTTATGATAGTGTTATTGGACTTTGGTTATTCTACAGTTGGAGTATTACCTGCCTTTCTGGTCACCTCATTCCAGAAGGATGTGGAGGGTTAAGAAAGGTTGCAGAGGTGGTTTACCAGAATGATGCCTGGGTCAGAGGGTATGAACTACAGGAGAGTTGGACAGACTTGGATTGTATTCTCTGGAATGCCAGAGGTTGTGGGGAGACCTATCGAAGAATGTAAAATTGAGGTATAGATTGAGTAGATGATCAGAACATTTTTTTTCTTCCCTCCTCTCCCCCCCGCAAGGTGGGAAAATAATCACTAAAGTGCATAACTTTAAGGTGAAAGGGGCGAAGTTTAAAGGGATGTGCTGGGAAAGCTTTTTACACAGGATGGCGAGTCCTGGAACGCTACTGGTGGTTGAGGCAAATACAAATGGTGACATTTAAGAGACTTTTGGATTGAAGCATGGGTATGGGGACATATGGATAAGATGAGAGTTGGCATCATGTTTGGCACAGACATTATGGGCCAAAGAGACTGTTCTTGTGCTGTACGCAGATTTGTTAGCAGATGTGTGGGAGGAAGAGAAGGCATGGCAAAAGATAAACAATTTTCAGTGAATCCCAGACTACAGTCTAATCTAATCTAATACTCTGTCCTGTTCCTTGTATAATGCTGACATCTTTAAATCCCACAGATGAAGATTATAATAATGCAACAGCACTGGTGATCACATTCCCTGTAATTAATTATCACAATGACACTGAAAAACTAAACAAAGTTTTGGCTTGGGAGAAAGTGTAAGTAATGCCTAATGGAACCCATTTACTAGTTTAATTCTTGTATTGTTTTCTGTCATGCAGATTCCTTGGAACAATTTAACACTCTTCGCTTCTTCCTCCAGATTTGTGGATTTTCTGAAAAGTTATAATAATTCCAACTTGAGCATTTCATTCTCGTCTGAACGGAGTATTGAAGATGAAATAAATCGTGAAAGTAACAGTGACGTCAAAACTATTCTTATCAGCTACATTATCATGTTCTTGTACATCTCCATTGCGTTGGGACACATAAGGAGCTGTGCGAACTGCCTGGTAGGTAAAGCAGGTATACCCACCACTTTAACGAGAGGAAGGAAGAAAATTATGCCATTTCTCTGACAGTAGTGTCAGATGTAGATGGTGTGAAGAAAGTATTTGGCATGTTGGCCTTGAATCCAGGAACTAAATATAGAAGTTGGGACATTATTTTACATTTGCACAAGATGTCGGTGATGGTGCACTTAGAACATTGTGTTCAGTTTTGGTCAGCCTGCTAAAGGAAAGATGCCATTAAGCTGGAAAAAAGTGCGGAGAAGATTTACAAGGGTGTTGCCAGGACTTGTGGGCCTGAGTCTGAAGAAGGGTCTCGACCCAAAACATCACTCATTGCTTCTCTTCGGAGATGCTGCTGGTCCCGCTGAGTTACTCGGGTTTTTGTCGTAAACCAGCATCTGCAGTTACTTCCTACAGGATGTTATTCTTTGGAGCGTAGGAGCCTAAGGGGTAATCTTATAGACGTGTAAAAAATCAGGAGAGAAAATGATGGGGTGCATGCAATCTTTCCTGGAGTAAGGAATGAAGAACTAGAGAACATGGGTTAAGGTGCGAGGAAATAGATTTAATGGGGACCTGAGGAACAATCTTTTCCGCACAGGGTGTAGGGTATGAGGGGGATCTTGTTCACATTTTCTAGATAATATATCAGCCGCCTTGATTTTAGCATTGTGCCCTGTGCCAATTTTTTTTGTGTCTTTTGCAGGTGGACTCCAAGATCTCTCTGGGAATATCCGGCATTGTGATAGTCCTGAGCTCAGTGGCCTGTTCCCTCGGCATCTTTAGTTACGCTGGAATCCCCATCACTCTGATCGTCATTGAAGTCATTCCCTTCCTGGTGCTGGCAGTCGGTGTGGACAATATCTTCATCATTGTGCAGACCTTCAGGGTATGCACGTTATCACTGCTTTTCATGCAGTTAACTTGATTGTTCCTGATGACACTCATTCCCTTCCCATTCTGGCTCCATCCGCACAGTACTGACACACTTCACCCACCAGATCCCCTCTCCATCCAGCTCCATCTGCCGTTATCCTCTCCAATAATTGCTCCTGATATCCATAATTGTCAGATTCCAGCACTGGTCGCCTTAGTTCCTTGTTGTCATACTCCAGCCTGTGTCTCCGCCTTCACCTCTCTCTTCCCACCTTGCTCCACCTGCCTCTCTCCTTGCCTGCTTCCACCCAACACTCACTTCCCTTCTCCATCCGCCCATCATTCTTCACTCCTCCTTGGTCTATCAACCACCTACTGGCCCCTGATTCTTCTCCCCTCCTTTGCACCACTTTCCTCTCTCATTCAGTCCTGATGCAGATCTTGATCTGAAAGGTCAACAATCTCTATCCCCCAATGCTGCTCAACTTGCTGAGCTCCACTGCAAATTCTCAAGTTCTGCCTACTTTGTATGACGACACAAGGAACTGCGGATGCTGGAGTAGCTCAGCAGGTCGAGCAATATCTTTGGAGAACATGAGCTGACGTTTTGGGTTGGAACCCTTCTCCAGAGATGCTGCCTAACCTGCTGAGTTACTAGCACTTTGCATCCTACTTTGAAGTCTTCCTCCTCTGCTTCATCCTCAATCATGCACTGGGAGACGAGGATAGTTTGACATGTTCAGTATTGACATTGTGGGCCAAAGGGCCTGTTCCTGTACCTTTCTTTCCCTGCTCTCTCCGGTAGTTCTAACACACTCTCACTGTCCCCCCTCTGATTCCTGCTGTTCACCGATGTTCTGACCCAGAATCTCTATCTCCACCCATCTTGCCAATCGCCCGCTCGCCTGTATCCACCTATCATTTGCCAGGCTTTATCCCATCCCCAACATATCTTTTCCAGTTTTCTCACCACTACAGTCTGAAGACGGATTCTGACGTGAAACAACATCTGCCCATTTACTCCAGAGATGCTGGCTGACCCGCTGAGTTCCTCCAGCATTGTTTTGCTCTGGTCACGCTACAGTTTATTTTTTACACTTCTCTCCTCCCTGCAGAGAGACAAACGGCTGCTCAACGAGTCGATTGACCAACAGATTGGCAGGGTTCTGGGCGAGGTGGCACCAAGTATCTTCCTGTCGTCCTTCTCTGAGACTGTGGCATTCTTTCTGGGTATGTACTGTGCTTTTGCATTTAATGTGGGCTGCCTGAGGGGGAGAATTGCATGAGATTTTGTTCTTTTGCAAACTTTATACAAACTAAGTTAATGTGGGAACTTGATCAGCAACCAGAAACTCCCCCCCCCTCACCCTATAGCTAAACATTTTAGGGCAGTGCAGTGGTAGAGTTGCTGCCTTAGCGCCAGATATTCTGGTTCGATCCTGACCTCGGGTGCTGTCTGTACAGAATTTGTACGTTCTCCTCGTGACCGCTTGGGTTTTCTTTAGGTGCTCCAGTTTTCTCCTGCACTCAAGACTTCAAGAGAGTTAGATTTAGCTCTTGGGGCTAAAGGAATCAAGATATATGGGGGGGGAAAGCATAGAACGGGGTACTGATTTTAGATGATCAGCCATGATCATATTGAATGGCCTTGCTGGCTCGAAGTGCCGAATGGCCTACTCCTGCACCTATTTTTCTATGTTCTATGTTTTTATGTGCATGCTTGTAGATTAATTGGCTTTGGTTAAATTGTCCCTAGTGTGTAGGATAGTGCTAGTGTTTACGGGGTGATCTTTGGTCGGCACAGACTTGGTGGGCCTAACGGCCTGTTTTCGTGCTGTCTCAAGACTACATTTGGACTCCACAGTAGCAACAATCATTAAGGCACAATTCTTAGTACATGGATGGGATAGTTTATAGGGATGTGGCCCAAATGCAGGCAAATGGGGCTAGTGTAAATGGGGTATGATGGTCAGTATGGGTAAGTTGGGCCAATTGCCTATTTCCGCACTATGATTAGGAGCACAAAAATCACAAGAGGTTGACAAAAAAAACTACAAACTTGTTTATGCAGTGAGTGGTTGGAATACACTCGAGTGGTGGAGGCAGATATTACAACTTGCATTAGACTGGCATGATTGCTGTAAAATGGAGATACAAGGAAGTGGTGATGCTAGTTTACTAAAGTACCAGAGTAATTCAGCAGGTCAGTCAACATTCTGTCCCTTATTCCTTTCCTCCAGTGATGCTGTCTGACCTACTGAGTTACTCCAGCATTTTTTTTTGTCTATCACCTGAGGACATGGATAAGTGACGTTTCGGGTTGAGGAGAAGGTCCTAACCCAAAACACCACCTATCTATGCCTAACCCGACAAGTACGGACACCCTCCAGTGCATTTAGCGATTTTCGAAACTTTATTGCAGCTGACACTGTTCCCCTGCGTGGCAACCTCCCTGTATAGTGGATTTAATCTGGTGCTGAGATGGGGCATGAACATCACTATAAATGGGCAAAATCTTTAAATTTTTCAAATATTTTGACGTTCCCTTTCCAGGTTCCTTGTCCACAATGCCGGCAGTCCGAACCTTCTCCCTCTTTGCCGGAATGGCTGTGTTCATAGACTTCCTGCTCCAGATATCGTGCTTTGTAAGTCTCTTCGGGCTGGATATCAAGCGACAAGAGGTGAGCAGATCCGTGGAACCTGGCAATGGAGCACTAACTCCAAGTTGCCCTCTACCACCAAGCTATTGGTGTCCTAACTGGTCTCTGATCAGCTATTGATCTCTAGCTTTGAATCTGTTGATCTATCTCTTTTCTATAACACCTCTGGCTGAGGGGAAACTGATAGAAGTTTATAACATTCTGAGAGGCATAAATCGGGCATACGGTCAGAACTATTTTCCAAGGTGGGAATGCCAGAGGCTAGAGGGCATAGCTTTAAGGTGAGAGAGGCAAAGTTTAAAATATACGTGTATGGATTTTTTTTATAGGGTGGTGGTGCCTGGAAAGCACTGCCATGTAGATACAATAGTAGTGGTTGAGGCTTTCTAATGGGTATATGGATATGCGGAGAATGGAGATATGGATCTTGGGCACACAGATGAGATTGGTTTACCCAGGCATCATGATCAGCACAGACATTGTGGGCCGAAGGGCTTATCCCTGTACTGTACCATTATATTTGAACTACCTGAGCATTACTTGGTTTGCAACTTGCTGAGGCACTAAACTTGTTTATCATTTGCAGAGTAATCGTATGGATATCGTGTGCTGTGTGAAACAAGAGAAGGTTGATGCAGATCATTCTGAAGAATTGCTGTTCAGATGCTTCAAATATATCTATGCTCCATTTTTATTAAAAAACTGGATGCGCCCTATTGTGGTAAGTACGGAGTTCAGACCTTTGACGGAATGCCGCTGAGCAAAAGTGCAAATGATCATTGTAGAGACACGAGACGCTGCAAATCCTGGAGTCAAACAAAGGGCTGGAGGAACTCTGTGGGTCAGGCAGGATCTGTGGAGGGAATAGACAAAGATTCTGGTCACAACCAGGGGGAGGCAGAGTGGTGCAACAGTAGTTGCTGCCTTAAAGCACCAGGGACCTGGGTTGGATCCTGACTACGGGTGCTGTCTGTACATAGTTTGCACGGTCTCCCTGTGACCACGTGGGTTTTCTCTGGGTGCTCCGGTTTCCTTCCACACTCGAGGCGTATAGGTTTGTAGGTTAATTGACTTTGGTCAAATTGTAAATTGTTCCTAGGATAGTGATGGTGTGCTGGTTGATCATTGGGCATCACGGACCCGGTGGGCTGATGGGCTTGTTTCTGCACTGTATCTCTAAAGTCTAAACCCTTCAGACTGAATTGAGTATCTATTTTCTCCATTGCTACCTGACTCGCTGAGTTCCTCGAGCATTTTACTTTTGATCAAGATATTGATTGTGTATAATGTAATAAGTATCAATTCTGGATGCTCATGACTATCTAACAATAGAAATCTTAAACATTTGCTAATTGTCAGAACACTTTGACTATGAGCTGTTCAGTTGAGATGAAATCCCTTCCAGAATCGTCTTTCAATTAAAGATGAGGTGTTTTCATGTTTCTATGAGCAGGTTGAGGGGAAATTAATCTACCTTGGTGCAACCCTTGCACCGTATCGGCACTCTCCCTGTAGCTGTAACACTATTAGGCACCTTTTTGCACTACCTGTTGCATTTGTGCATGGTTTGATTTGCCTGGAAAGGGTGCAACGTTTTTCCAATATCTCCATACACATGAAAATCGGTTTATATCGTCATTGCATATTCCAGAGTGAAAATCACTGGCTCAGCTTGTCATGTGGCTCCTGTTGTAACTGTCTACAGGCTTCTAACATTGACTTTAAAGATGCTGTTTATTCAGTTTATAGTTTAAGATGGTCATCGTTCTTGCCTGATGCCATGTGTACACTTTTTGCTCCTAGATATCAGTATTTGTTGCAGTCTTGTCATTCAGCATTGCAGTCGTAAACAAAGTTGAGATTGGGTTGAACCAGAGCTATTCAATGCCTGATGTAAGTACCGAGTGACTGAACAACACATGATAGCCTCTCGTTACACCGGTTCACACATATAATGGAGTGAATTTCCCCTCCCCAGGACTCTTACCTCCTGGATTACTTTGCATCAATGAACAAGTACTTTCATGCCGGCCCTCCCGTTTACTTTGTGATAGAGGAAGGTCATAATTACACCTCTCCTGAAGGGCAGAACGCCGTGTGTGGTGGTGTTGGCTGCAACAATGACTCTCTCGTCCAAGAAGTTTACAATGCAGCTCTTCTGAGCAACTAGTAAGTCTAAACAACTACCGTATCTGTGTCAGTTCAGCTCTGAACTACATAGGCTTGCTTGGAGGCATTGCTTTTGTCTTTTTGTTTGTTTGTGTGTGTGTAATATAGTATATATCTATTTCTCACTGCAGCACGAGAGAATATGTAAATATAGTACTCTGTAAACAATATAATAAATGTGAATTTTTTGTATATATAAATAATGTACAGACAAGCACCTGTAGTCAGGATCGAACCCGGGTCTCTGGCACTGGAAGATGGCAACTCTACTGCTGCACCACCATGCCATGTTTGCTGTCTTACAGTGTCAGAGTCCCAGGTTTGGTCCTGACTGCGGGTGTTGTCTGTACGATGTTTGTATGTTCCTCCTGTGACCTGCGTGGGTTTTTTCTGGAATCTCTGGTTTCCTTCCATACTCCAAAGACGTACAGGTTTGTAGGTTAATTGGCCTGGTATAATTGTAAATTGTCCCTGGTGTGTGAGGATAGTGTTATTGTGTAAGATTTGCTGTTTGGCACGGATTTGGTGGGCCAAAGGGCCTGTTTCCATGTGGTATTGCTACATTCTGTTGTGCTGCTTCAATAATTTCATTGTTCTGTCTGGGACATTGGACAATAAAACACTCTGGACTCTTGGCAAGATAATGGCTTAACTTGTGCTCTGTAAACTACAGCAAATAAATTCCAGGTATTGGAATCTGGATTAGAGCAGAAAAGCTGAATGAACGGGGTCTGGCAGCTTCTGTGGATAGGGAAACCATTTCGTAATCGGCCAAGGCATTGAGTTCTACGGTTATAGAAAACGGTGGTTAGACCAGTTTTAGAGTATTGTCTGGTTCACTGCTACAGGAAGGATGTGGTTAAGCTAGAGAGGATACAGAAAAGATTCACGGGAATGTTTCCAGGACCAAACGCAGGGGAATCGAGAACTAAAGAGCATAAGTTTAAACTAAAGGGCTAAATTGTCTAAATTGAAAGGAAAAGTTTAAAGGGAACCTGAAAGGCAACTTTTTTCCAGAGGGTGGTGGGTATTTGGAACAAGCTGCCAGAGGTAGTTGAGTTGGGGTATAACATTTAAAAGACACTTGGACAGTACATGGATTGTAAAGGTTTAGAGGAAAATAGGCCAAACACATTCAAATGGCACTAGCTTCAGTAGGCATCTTGGTCGGCATGGGTGAGTTTGGCCAAGAGACCAGTTCTGCTGTCATTCCATTCTTAAATTGGAAGGCTTGAAATGCAAGGATACAAGGGACTGCTTTCCCCTAAACCAAAGGAGGCTGACTTAAAAGGTTTATAAAATTGAGGATCATTGGGTGGAAATTTGACCTTTCCCAGGATGGGAAGCCTAGAACTGGAGAGCATGGGTTAGGGGGTAGGGGGGAGAGGGGCAGGTTTTCAAGGGGTGGTGGGCAGGTGGAACAAACTGCCAGAAATGGGTCAATGACATACTTTAAAGGCATTTGGACAGGTACTTGGGTGGGATGAAAGTTAAACCTACCTTGGTTCGAGGTTCCATGTGAAGGGGAAGCCTTCAAAAGCCTGGATAGAGTGAATGTGGAGAGGATGTTTCCACTAATGGGAGAATCTAGAAATTAAAGTTCATAGCCTCGGAATAAAAGGACATGTGTTTAGAATGGAGATGAGGAGAAATTTATTTAGCCAGAAGGAAGAGAATCTGTGAAATTCAATGCCATTTTTAAAGCTGAGACAGATTCTTGATTAGTACGGATGTCAAAGGTTACGGGAAGAAGGCAGGAGAATGGGGTTGAGAGGGATAGATAGATCAGCCATAATCAAATAGCGGAATTGGCTCGAGGAGCCAAATGACCTAATTCTGCTCCTACCGATGTTTTGTGGTCTTGAAGCCCTCTTCAACAAAAATATAGAAATGGGCAGGTCATGTTGCAGTTGTATGACATTGGTGAGGCCGGGTTTAGAGTATTGTGTTCACTTCTGGGCGCCATGTTACAAGAAAGATGTTGTCAAGCTGGAAAGGATACAGAGAAGATTTATGAGGATGTTGCCAGGACTCGAGGGTCTGTGACATAGGGAGAGGTTGAATAGGCTGGGACTCTATTCTTGCAGTGCAGGGGGAAGAGGGGTTATCTTATAGAAATGTATAACATCATGAGAGGAATAGATCAGGTAGACATAAAATTTCTTGCCTAGAGTAGGGAAATCGAGAACCAGAGGACATAGCTTTAAGACAAAGGGGAAAAGTTTTAATATGAATCTGAGGGGTAACTTTTTCTCTCAAAGGGTGGGTGTGTGGAACGAGCTGCCAGACGAGGTAGCTGAGGCAGGAACTTTCCCAATGTTTAAGAAACTGATAGACGTACGTGGATAGGACAGGTTGAGAGGGATATGGGCCCAACGCAGGCAGGTGTGATTAGTGTAGGTGGGACAGGTTGGTTGGTGTGGGTAAGTTAGGCCACTTGGTCTGTTTCCACGCTGTATGACTATGGCTCTAACTAATTAATGGTGTTTGAGTTTGTAGTGTAGAAGTCACCTTTGTGCAGACTGCTTTGACCTGCACCTTTTCCTTGGTCTGTTCTGCTGGTTAACTGCTCTTTATTTACTTGAACAATTTTTAAATGTAAAGTTTTCCATCTCATTTTCAAATGACGTTCCTCTAACCCTCCTGTCTACTTGCCGAGATTTCTGCCCCCCGTGGTTTTGTAAACATTGGTTTTGCCAACGATGTGACTGAAACATTTCCCTTTGCATCTCCCTCAGCACAAGAGTGGGCTTCCCGCCATCCTCCTGGATTGACGATTACTTTGACTGGGTGAAGCCCCAGTCAACCTGCTGCAGAGTCTACAACAACACGGAGACCTTCTGCAACGCAACAGGTAAAGCAGTGTGGGGATCCAGCACTCCACCAAGGTTAATGAAACCACGGGAGCGTTTAACTAGTGAAGTGGGATCATTCTTGCACTGACCACAGCAGGAAAATGTCCAGATGATTGCGACTTCCCAACATTGAGGAAAAACTTTAGTCCCATAATCTCAAGTGACATTCCCACCTTCTGAACGGTAGTGACTTGTCAAACCTTGGGCTGATTTGAGTGGGGGGGGAGGTGAATGCAAAGGGAGAAGGATAGGATTAGCGCAGAGGTAGAGTCACTGCCTTCCAGCACCAAGAAATTAAATTGGAGAGCCACGTGCCTGTAGCTACAAATCCAACCCTGCCAGCGTGTGGTTTGTGCCAATTTCTGGCAGTCCTTCCTTCCATCATGCATCATTTCCTGCCCTTGTGTGCCTTGCACACCAGCAGAACGATCCAGGATGGCAGCAGAGTAAGCTGATGGATCTGCTGGAGGGATATGGGGCATCTTGGTCAACTTCGGTAAGTTGGGCTGAAGGGTCTTTTTCTGTGCTGTATGACTCGGGCTCTGTGTGTGTCCCAGTACTTCCCTGTGCTGGGACAAAATGTAGCAGAAAAGATGTGTAAGAAGGAACTGCAGATGCTGGTCAGCGGGGTCAGGCAATATCTCTGGAGAAAAGAATAGGTGACGTTTTGGGTTGAGACCCTACATCAGCAAGTGCAGCAGTTTGGATAAAATCCAGTGCACTAGGGTTGTCTATGGACAATGTGCGTCCTGTGGGTGTTTGACTGATGCTGTAGGATTGTAGTTTACCTGGCAGCCCAGGTGTGTGTTGTCGCTACCTAGCACTTGTTGAAGGATTGACTACCGCTCCATTCCCTTCTAGTTCACAATCCAGCATGTGTCCGGTGCCGACCACTGACTCAAGAGGGGAAGCAGAGGCCCTACGGTGAAGACTTCATGACCTTCCTCCCCATGTTCCTGTCTGACAATCCCAACCCCAAGTGTGGCAAAGGGTAAGGAGTAACCTTCAGAAGAAAAACTTCTATTGTCCCAAGTCACTACGTAACATCCTTTAGACTTGAATTTCACGACTTGTTCCCTTACCGGTGCCTGTGCCCCAGGTTAATGTTGAGCGAGTTTGTAAATATGCATAGAACAAAATGCTAGAGTAATACAGCAGGTCAGGCAGCACCTCTAGAGAACACGAATAGGCCCCATTTTGGGTCGGCACCCTTCAGACACGGAGTTGGTAAACATCCTGGGGTTGCATGTGTGGTGCCATCTTAAACTGACCTTGAGGTGCTGGTTGGTAAGTGCTTCTACACTGATGCTGATTCCAAATTTCTGCTCAACCAGTGGAAAAGGGGGGAGGGGAGGGGGGAGGGGGGGTGTTGTGCAGCAGGTAGTACAGCTGACTAACAGCACTAGAGACTTGGGTCCGATCCATTCCTCTGATTTCCTCCCAAAGATGTAGGTTTGGTTAATTGGTCTCTGTAAAATGCCCTTAGTATGTAAGGAGTGGATGAGAAAGGGGGATAACATGAAACCGGAGTGAACAATGAGATGAAAGGATTGATAGTCAGCGTGGACTCGGTGGGCCAAAGAGCTTGTTTCAATTTTATATCTGGTAAACTGTTGCTACATTGATCACAATGCTCTGTTCAACATAACAGAATGGGGCAATAGGGCTGAATGGCCTGTTTGACTTTGTCTGAGCTTGATTAAAGTCATTCCAGGAACACTAGGAGGAGAAGGCCTCTCATCTGCTTCCACATTTGACTTCATACTGGCCTGATCTCCATCATCTCCTCTGTCCCCTTAACCAGGTGCAAACACTGCCCATCTCTGCACAGAAATAATTTCTGGCAAACCACGCAATTGTCCCAGGGTTGACCAGACATATGCTGGTGTTGATTCAACATGGTTAACACCAGAGCCGTAGAGTTGCTGCCTTTACATCGCCAGATTCACCGGTTCGATCTTGACTACGGGTGCTGTCTGTACAGAGTTTGGACGCTCTCCCTGTGACCGCCTGGCTTTTCTCTGGGTGCTCCGGTTCCCTCCCACACTCCAGACGTAAAAGTTTGTAGGTAAATTGTCCCTTGTGTGTAGGATAGTGTTAAGTGTCCGGGGTGATAGTTGGTCGGCACCTATTCGACTTTTGTTTCCACACTATCTCTAAATTTGCTAACCCCTTCCCTCTCTACCTTGTGCCGGGGGTAGTAGGCCTAGCTAGTAGGTCTAGCCCGAAGCACCTCGTAATTTTCCTCCTGATTTGTTCATCCCAGGAAGCATTACCAATGCCCAGGGAAGGTTCCCTCCTGGGAGTTGTAGCAGAGTAGAATGTGCAGGGACTGGGAAGGGAAACCTGCCTAATGTTTGGAAGATGTGTCTAACCATTAAGCACCCTCTCTCTCTCTGCAGTGGCCATGCAGCGTACGGCTCTGCCGTGAACCTGATCGACAATAACACCGGTGTGGGAGCCACTTATTTCATGACTTACCACACGGTGCTGAAGACATCTGCAGACTTCATTGCTGCTGCAAAGGAGGCACGAATCATTGGCCAAAACATAACCCAGGCAATGGGGATCTCGGGGAAAGGCTATCGCGTCTTTCCGTACAGGTAACGGCACCCCTTCCTTCCACACATCAGCCTCCCATCCTGGGACTGAACCTGGAATCTGCTCATTTAGTATATGTAGAAGGAACTGCAGATGCTGGTTTACGAGGGACTAAAGAAAGAATGGAGTCTTTCCAGCTGTTATCAGGCAACTGAACTGTCCTCTCATCAGCTAGAGAACAGCTAGAGAACAGTCCTGACCTCTCACCTACCTCATTGGAGACCTTCCAACTATCTTTAATCATGTTAATCATGCTTCAATGTCATATCTTGCACTAAATATTTTATCCTTTATCTTGTTGACGGCTTTACATTGTTGACGGCTTGATTGTAATCATCAAATTTAAACATAAATTGCAACTTTCCCTTTTGATTTTGTCTGTGGTGACTGAAGATCGGTGGGTGAGGCAGCATCTCTGGAGAAAAGGAATAGGTGACGTTTTAAGTAGATGCTTTTTCAGAACCAAAAGAGATGCTGCCTGTCCCGCTGAGTTACTCCTGTATTTAGTGTCTACTATCTTTGATGTAAACCAGCATCTGCAGTTCCTTCCTACACATTGATTGTAATCATGTATAGTATTCTTGCTGATTGGATAGCATGCTACAATGTACTTTTAATTGTACCTCAATACATGTGACAATAATAAACTAAAGTAAACTGCCAACTATTTTTGTTCTGCAGTGTGTTCTACGTATTTTATGAGCAGTATTTCACAATTGTGAACGACACTATTTTCAACCTGTGCATGTCACTGGGAGCGGTGTTTATCGTGACGACGGTTCTGCTGGGCTACGAGGTCTGGTCTGCGGTGATGGTGTGCATCACCATAGCCATGATCATCACCAACATGTTTGGAGTGATGTGGCTCTGGAACATCAGTCTGAATGCTATATCGCTCGTCAATCTGGTCATGGTGAGTTGGCTATCTCCTTAACGACAGTTGTCCTCCAATGACAGAATCTGGAGTGCAGCAGCATCTATGGAGCGAAGGAAATGGGCAACGTTTTTCGGGCCGAAACCCTTGGGTTTCGGCCAGAAACGTTGCCTATTTCCTTCGCTCCATAGATGCTGCTGCAACCGCTGAGTTTCTCCAGCATTTTTGTGTACCTTCGATTTTCCAGCATCTGCAGTTCCTTCTTAAACACAAAACCTGGAGTACTCAGCGGGTCAGGCAGCTTCTCTGGAGAACAATGATGGGTGATGTTTTGGGTTGGGGCCGTTAAAAGCTGGAAGAGGTGCAGGACGAAGCCTGGCAAGTGATAGGTGGATAGTGGTGAGGGGGGTGTTTGGACAGGTGAATGGTTCAACTAAAGCCAGAGATGAAGACAAATGATGAGAAGGATAGAGGAGTGAATTGTGAAGCTAGAGGAAAGAATGTAGGTGGAAGTATTTTCTGAAAGGAATACCTGAAATTAGAAAATTCGGTCGTATCCAGCCTGTCTCTTGTAAGTTTCCCATTTGATTTGTGGTGTGACTGAAGATCGGTGCACAGTTGGATGGTATGGGTGGGGAGAATGTTCCTAGAAGAACAAACAGTAATTCATTTGATTCCCTTCCAGTGTTGTGGTATTTCGGTGGAGTTCTGTAGCCACATAGTGCGGGCATTCTCTGTCAGTACAAAGAAAACCAGAGTGGGCCGTGCAGAGGAAGCGCTGGCAAATATGGGCAGCTCGGTAAGTAATGGTAGCTTCAGACAGCTCACCTGGACCAAGGCTTACTGACTACATCAGTTAAGTGTTCAGAGGTGTACGCAACAGAAACTAGACCATTGGCATACCTTGTCCAGGGCATGTTGGGCTTGCTTAATTTGGTCCATAACTCTCAACCCTTCCTATTTTTATTTGTCCAAAAGTGTTTTAATCTTAATCTGTATCTGCTTTTATAGCTTCCCCTGGCAGCTCATTCCGGAAATAGACTAACGAGAGTGGAAAAAAGTTGCTCCTTGGATCGCTCTTAAACCTTTCTCCCCTCACCTTAAGTCTATGTCTTCTAGTTGTAGAATCCTCCACTTTAGGAATCAAAATGTGAGCATTTGTCTTTAACTATATTTCTTATGATTTTGTACACCTCTAAAATTGCCCCTCTGCCTCTTACGCTCCAGTGGGAAAATATCCCAGCCTCTCCCATAATTCGAGCCCAGGTAACATCCTGGTGAATCTCTTCTGCACCCTTTCCAACTTAATGACATCCTCCCTGTAGCTGGGTGATCGGAACTGTGTGCAATACTCAGTATGGTTTTACCAATGACTTGTATAGCTGCATCATGTCCCAACTTTTTACTCCAAGGAGGAGTTAGAACTTGTACTGATGTTGGTCTGAAAAATAACTGCCTTGTTAGTAGCTGCTTGTAGTGAGACTTGGGGTTGCTATTGGAGTTCATTTCTCTCTCCTCTACATCCAGGTATTCAGTGGCATCACGCTGACCAAGTTTGGTGGGATTGTGGTCCTGGCATTTGCCAAGTCTCAGATTTTCCAGATCTTCTACTTCAGGATGTATGTGGCAATTGTCCTCTTGGGTGCAGCTCACGGCCTGATCTTCCTTCCAGTTATGCTGAGTTATATTGGTAAGATCCGCTCGTCGGGAAACTGGAGACTTGTTTACCAGGACTGGGGCATTAAATGCACATTGGCTGAGTTACATTTCACCAGCCCTGGCCTGGCACTGCACCTTGTGAATGAGACTACACTTCACATGAGTAGCCTGACCAACATTTGAAGCACAATACAAAATGCAATATTCCATTTGTCTTCTACCTCTCGTTTCCCTTTCCCGACTCTCCATCTGAAAGGGTCTCGACCCAAAACGTTATTTCTTTTCTCTAGAGATGCTGCCTGTCCCACTGAGCTACTCCAGCTTTTTGTGTCTCCCTTTGATTTCAACCAGCATCTGTAGTTCCTCCCTAGCCTTTTGAATCGCAATGTGTTGCAGCACCTGGATATTACTTGTCCATTGAATTGAGTCGTACAGCAGGGACACGGGTTCTTCAGCCCATCTTGTCCATGCTTACCAAGATGCCCCTCTGAACATGTTCCCATTTGGCCCATATCCCTCTAAACCTTCTATCCATGTACCTGTCCAAGTCTTTAAAATGCTGACACAAGGAACTGCAGATGCTGGAGTAACTTGATTGATCAGGTAGCATCTCTGGAGAATATGGATAGGTGAAATGCTACCGAAACATTATCTATGTTCTCCAGAGAAGCTGCCTGACACTTACTCCAGCACGTTGTGTCATTTAAACATTGTTATTATACCTGCCTCAACTATCTCATCCAGCAGCTTGTTCCATATACCCATTACCCTGTCACCCACCACATTGTCTAATGTCAATAAATCACCTGTCAGTTCAATGAGGTCAGGACCAAACCTGGATCAGTGTGTGGAGTCTACACGTTCCCCATGCGAGTTTCTGCCAAGTCTTTTGGTTATGTCCCACATCCCAAGACTTGCTGCTTGGCAGATTAATTGCATTGTAAATTTGCTCCTAGTACAGGTGAGGGGTGAATGGTAGAAGCTGTAGGGAACGAGGGAGGGGGTAAATGTGTAGGGTGCAGATTCGTAGACAGTTCCACGTTCTTGGGATGGTATTTACAGGGCCTATTTCACTCTTCATTCTGAAGAAGAGTCCTGATCTGAAATGTCAGCTATGGATGTCCTCTAGAGATGCTGCCTGACCCACTGAGTTACTGAGGCCTTTTGGTGAAACCATCTGCAGTTCCTTGTCATGGTCTTGAACAAGAAGGCAGATAATTATCTGAATGGTGTCAGATTAGGAAAAGGGGTGGTGCAATGAGACCTGGGTGTCCTTGTACATCAATCACTGAAAGTAAGCATGCAGGTACAGCAAGCAATGAAGAAAGCAAATGGCATGTTGGCCTTCATAGCAAGAGGATTTGAATATAGGAGCAAGGAGGTCCTACTGCAGTTGTACAGGGCCCTAGTGAGACCACACCTGGAGTATTGTGTGCAGTTTTGCATCTCTTAATTTGAAGAAGGACATTCTTGCTATTGAGGGAGTGCAGCGTAGGTTCACCAGGTTAGTTCCAGGAATGGTAGGACTGACATATGACGAAGGAATGGGTCAACTGGGCTTGTATTTACTGGAATTTAGAAGGATGAGAGGGTATCTTATAGAAACATATAACATTCTTAAGGGATTGGACAGGCTAGATGCAGGTTGGGGGAGTCCAGAACCAGGGATCACGGTTTAAGAATAACGGTAGGCCATTTAGGACTGAGATGAGGAAAAACTTTTTCACCCAGAGTTCTAAATCTGTGGAATTCTCTGCCACAGAAGGAAGTAGAGGCCAATTCTCTGGATGTTTTCAAGAGATTTAGATTTAGCTCTTGGGACTAAAGGAATCAAGCGATATGGGGAACGGGATACTGATTTTGGATGATCATCTGTGATCATATTGAATGGCCTTCTGCACCTATTTTCTATGTAATTTTAGATTAGATATACAGCAAAGAAACTGTCCAAGTCTGTGCTCACCAGGATAGATAGATAGATAGATAGATAGATAGATAGATAGATACTTTATTAATGGTATAAATACTTTATTAATGGATCAACTAATCACTAGCATAATCCTACACACTAGGGACAATTTGCAGAAGCCAATTAACCTACACGCCTTTGGGATGTAGGCGGAAACTGGAGCACCTGGAGAAAACCCTCGTGATCGCAAGGAGAACCTGCAAACTCCTGTGTATACCTGTGTATTCAACACCGGTAATAAGCATTGAACCTAGGTCTCTGGTGCTGTGAGGCAGCAGCTCTACTGCTGTGCCACCCTGTCTTGTACAAGTGTTGATGCAATTGAATGTATAATTGGAAGAATTTGCCCAACAACTGACTTTAATTTATTTTGTCGTTTAGGTCCATCCGTAAACAAAGGAAAGCTTTCTGTTCTGCACAATCACTACAAGGGTACAGAGCGGGAGAGATTATTGCAGTAGGGTCCAAGCGGATGCTATGAAACAAGGACTGCTAATGATAACTTGCAGATCCCCTTGGAATCTGAGCTCTTTGCAGTTTAATGCAGAATGTCTTCCAAACTCAGGAAATTAGTCCGTTTGCTATTTCACAAATGACTATTTATTAATTCAAGGTAACTGTTTTACTGGTTTGTAACCTGACAGTTTAGCTGAAGTGGATCTGGTGAATTGCCAATTACAATGCAAGTGTTTCCAGTTGACAAGTTGTGCAAGGAATGATGCTGGAAAGTGGCACTAATGAATTTTAATATATGCCAATTGTATAGCTAATTTTTATGGTCTTTTTATTTAATAAAGTCAAACATTCACAAGTTCATTGCCTGGTCCCAAGTTCACACAGCCAGTGCTGTCAAAAGTGCTTCTTCTCCAAAAAGACTTTTAAAGTGGACGACGTGTTCTTCACAGTGCTCTCCTGAAATGTAGAGAAAAATCAGTGTTACAATGTTTATGCATTAGTTTCAGGGTTACATTTCTATAGACCATACAGCACACAATGTCTGTGGCAAATAGGATATCAATATACACTAATCTACTTTGCCTGCATGTGATCTGTATTCCATTCCCTGCATATCCACATGCCTGTCTAAAAGCCTTTCACATGCCCACTATTGTCTTGACCTTAAGGGCCTGTCCCACTTGCATGCGATTGTGTGCGTTTGGCGCGACCAAACGGAAGCGGAGTTCGTGCGTGACGTATTTGCGTCATGCTTACCAATCAGCTGGGCAGGAGGCGGGCCTACTGAATTTGGGCGTCGGGCGGTGATGTCATCACGCAACGCCACACCGGGCGGTGACGTCATCGCGGATCACCACGCGCTAGGCGTACGCCGTCAAGAGGCTGCGTACGACCGCAATGCACCTGTGTGCCGACAGGCCGTTGGTGCGCGAAGATTTCGGCCACTGCAAGAATTTTAGAGCCCTGCGCGATGTCACGACCAGCCACGCACAACTCAGCGCTTCTAAGTGGGACCAGCCCCGCGCGGCCATACGGTGCCCGTACGCCTCAAGTGACCACGAGGTAGTGTAATTTGCAAGCCAAGGTCGCGTAAGTGGGACAGGCCTTTTAGACTTTACAGATAAAGCACAGAAACAGGCCCTTTGGCCCGAGTCTGGGCTGACCAGCAATCACCCTGTACACTAGCACTATCCCAACACACTAGGGACAATTTTTTAACCAAAGCCAATTAACCTACAAAGCTGTACATCTTTGGAGTGTGGGAGGAAACCAGAGCACCTGGAGAAAAGCCACACTGTCACAGGGAGAACATATAAACTCTTGGACAGACAGCACCCATAGTCAGAATTGAAACTGGGACTGGCGCTGTAAGGCAGCAACTCTACAACAGTACCAATGTGCTACCCCAAGTTGTGTTTTCAAAAAAATAAAATGCTTGCCATGCTCTAAAAAGACAAAATGCTAGAGCATCACTGGAGAAAATGGATGGGTGATGTTTCAGGGTGAGACACTTCTTCACACTTGCTCTGCACATCTTCATTAAGCTTACCCTGCTGACTAAAGCTATGTCCTCTAGTCCTTGACATTCCCACACTGGGAAAAAGATTCAGTCTACCCTATCCATGCCTCTCAGTTTATATATCAGGTCTCCTTTCAACTTTCCAAATAACAATTGTGAGGATTAACAGAATAGTGCCTGTTAAGCTCAGGGGAACAATTTTAAGGAAAAACCATTTAGAATAGTGCCTGTTTTCATGTTCTGTTAGAGGCTTTAAAAAAAAAAGAAATGCTACCAAGGTTACAGGGGGAAATGCCACCAATGCTGTCTCTGCAAAATCTTCCACTTTACTAGAAGGATGAGCAAATTCCAAGTTAAAACAGTGCTGGAGGAACCTGTTCAGGCAGCATCTGGGGAAGGAATGGACAGATGACATTTTGGGTTGTGGCCCTTCAGAATGATTGGAATCTATACTGCCCAACCTGTCCCACTTTGATCAATGATTTATTGGCTTTTCTCTCTGAAATAGTTCAGTCAAATGTCTTCCTGCTCTGCAGTTCCCAATTCCTGAATTCTCCTACCATCCCATTCACCCACTGACCAGAACCTTGTACACCACTTATCCCTGTCGTCATCCCAGTTTTGCCATCAAATTCCCCTCTGCCTTTTTCCCCTTCAGATAAACTTGTTTCTTCCTTCAGTCTTCAACCAAAACATTTTGTTTCTCTTCCCACACGACCTGAGAGCACTTCCAGTATTTGTGAGTTGTAGATTTCCAGCAGCTGCAGTTTTTATTCTCTCCTGAGATGAATGTTGTTTATTAGATTGAATGTCCAGAGGCTGGAAAGATGTGCTTAGTTGCATTGAAATATAACGGCCCTATTCTCTTCTAGAGCTGCTGCCCTACAGCCACACAGTAGAGGAAATTTAGATGGTATTTAACCTCAAAATAGTGCAGCACAGGAACAGACTCTGGGCCGCAATGTGCCAGACATCATGCTCTATCATTGGTTCAGTTCTGGGGCAGAGATGACTTGTATCAGGGGCGGGTGGCACCTAAACTAGAGGGGAACCAATATCCTAGGGACATATTTTCTAGTGCTACACAGGTAGGTTTAAACAAGGTTGGCAGAGGGACAGAATCCAAAGCATTAATGAGGCTGCAGGGTGAACATTGAGCATGTTGTCATTGACAAGAGGTGCAGCCTAACAAGATGTGTGGCCGATGGTGTAGATTGAAGAGCCTGTTCATTAGACTAGATACAGCGTGGAAACAGGCCCACCGAGTTCGCACCGACCAACAATCGCCCCGTACACTAGCACTATCCTATACACAAGGGACAATTAACATTTTTTTACCGGTCAATTAACCCACAACCCTGCACATCTTTGGAATGTGGGAGGAAACTGGAGCACCTGGAGAAAACCCACACAGTCACAGAGAACATATAACTTCCATACAGGGAGCACCTGCGGTCAGTACCACACCTGCTAAGGCAGCAGCTCTACCACTGTAGGAAGGAACTGCAGACGCTGGTTTACACTGAACTAAACACACAATGTTGGAGTAACTCAGCAGGTCAGGTAGCATCTCAAGAAAAGGAATAGGTGAAGTTTCAGGTTGAGACCCTTCTTCCAACTCAGACACTTCTTCGGACTGCTCGACCACTATGCTGCCTACTGTTCTGTTTTTGTATGAATCTACTAATACTCTGTAATGAGTTGCTGTGCTGGTCAGGCCACACGTGGTCAATGCTCACCTGGGGTGAAGTGTGAGCTTCCTCGTAGCCTTTGATTCCTCTGCTCAAAGAAGCGGAAGGTAGTGTAGAAGAGCAGCGTGTCTCCCGTCTGCTTCGCCGCATCCAAGAACTTGCGGGCGGAGATGTTGTCATGGCTACCGACGCTGCGGATGAAGCGGAGAGCCCCCAGGACCTGGTGCTTGGACAGCAACACTTCCACGATCTCGTCATTGGCTGTAGACAGCCGCTGTAAGCACCAACAGAGCTTGTCAATGACCAGCCGGGTAGACAGGGCTGGGCTGTTCCCTCTGCTCCGCTGACTTCAACAGGAAAGTATCTTGACTGGTACGGCAATTCGAATTAGAGCAACGCAAGAGGCTGCAAAGTGGTGGACTCAGCCCTCCCACCATTGAAAGCATCAACAAGAAAGCGGCATCTATCAAGGATCCCCACCATCTGGGCCATGCCCTCTTTTCACTGCTACCATCGGGTAGAAGGCTGAAGTCCCACACCACTAGGTTCAGGAACAGCCACTTTCCTACAACTATCAGGTTCTTGAACTGACCTGCACAACCCTAATCCTACCCCGGCAATGGAACACTACGGATCACCTCTCGTACTACCGTGGATCTGTTTATTCTTCTAATTATGTTTTTTTACTAATTTCTTGGTTTTTTTGCAGTCTTTTCAAAATGTTATGTATAATTTATTTTTTGTGTGATGCTGTTGCAAGCAAGACTTTGTCAGAGAGTGATACAGTGTGGAAACAGGCCCTTCAGCCCAGCTTGCCCACACTGGCCAACATGTCCCAGCTACACTAGCCCCACCTGCCTGCACTTAGTCCATATCCCTCCAAATCTGTGCTATCAATGCACCTGTCCAACTGTTTCTTAAACATCGGGATAGTCCCAGCCTCAACTACCTCTTCTGGCAGCTTGTCCATTCACCCACCATACTGAAAAAGTTACCCCTCAGATTTCTGTTAAATATTTTCCCCTTCACCTTGAATCTAAAATCACGGGTCCTCGATTCCCCGACTCTAGGCAAGTACCCGATCTATTCCTCTCATGATCTTATACACCTCTATAAGATCACCCCTCATCCTTCTGTGCTCAAAGGAATAGAGACCCAGCCTACTCAACCTCCTCTCCCTATAGCTCACACCCTCTAGTCCTGGCAACATCCTCGTAAATCTTCTCTGAACCCTTTCAAGCTTGACAATATCTTTCCTATAACATGGCGCCCTGAACTGAACACAATACTCTAAAAGCGGTCTCACCAACATCTTAAACAACTGCACATGACCTCCCAACTTCTATACTCAATACTCTGATTGATGAATAAGGGGCAGGCCATTTAAAAAGGAGATGAGGAAACACTTTTTCACACAGAGTTGTGAGTGTGGAATTCTCTTCTTCAGAGGGCGGTGGAGGCCGGTTCTCTGGATACTTTCAAGAGAGTGCTAGATAGGGCTCTTAAAGATAGCAGAGTCAGGGGTTATGGGGAGAAGACGGGAACAGGGTACTGATTGGGGATGATCAGCCATGATCACATTGAATGGTGGTGCTGGCTCAAAGGGCCGAATGGCCTACTCTTGCACCTATTGTCTATTGAAGGCCAATTTGCCAAAAACCTTTTTTGACCACCTTATCTACCTGCGACTCGATCTTAAAGGAACCATGCAACTGCACTCCTAGATCCCTCTGCTCCACAACACTCCCCAGAGGCCCTTGTTAGACGTTCCAAAATGCAACACCTCACACTTCTCTGTATTAAATTCCATCAACCATTCCTCAGCGCACCTGGCCAATTGATCCAAATCCTGCTGCAATCTTTCACCACCATCTTCATTATCTGAAAAACCACCCACTTTTGTATCATTTGCAAACTTACTAATCTTGCCCCGTATGTTCTAATCCAAATCATTGATGTAGATGACAAACAGTAACGGGCCCAGCACTGAACCCTGAGGCACACCACTAGTCACAGGCCTCCAGTCCCAGAAGCAACCTTCCAGCATCACCCTCTGCTTCCTTCCATGAAGCCAATTTGCTATCCATTCAGCTATCTCTCCTTGGATCCCATGCGATGTAACCTTCGAGAGCAGCCTACGTTGCGGAACCTTGTTGAATGCCTTACTGAAATCCATGTATAAAACATCTACAGCTCTGCCCTCATCAACCTTTTTGATCACATCTTCAAAAAAATTAATCAGATTTGTGAGACACGACCTCCCACCTACAAAACCATGCTGACTATCCCTAATCAGCCCTTGCTCGTCCAACCTATCCCTCAGAATATTCTCTAGTAACTTTCCAACTACAGCTGTTAAGGTCACTGGCCTATAGTTCCAAGCATTTTCCCTGTAGCTCGTCTTGAAAAGAGGCACAACATTTGCCACCTTCCAGTCCTCCAACACCCCTCCTGTATTCAAGGATGACTCGTAAATTTCAACCAGGGCTCCTGCAATTTCCTCTCTGATTTCCCAATGTCCTTGGATATATCTGATCAGGCCCTGGAGATTTGTCTACCTTCATACATGATAGTATCTTTAGTACTTCGACTGTAACACAGACAGATCTCAAGATGCTTCCACTGACTGCCCCAAGTTCCTCTGTCTTACTCTCTCCTCGGTAAATAGAGAAGAGAAATACTCATTGAGGACCTTGCCCATCTCCGGTGGCACCACACGGAGGTGACCGCTTTGATTCCTGAGAGGTCCCACTGTCTCTGTAGTTACCCTTTTCCCCCTTATGTATTTATAAAATCTTTTGGGATTGTCCTTAATGCCAGAGTTATCTCCTTGCCCCTTTTTGCCTTTCTGATCTCCTTTTTCAGTTTACTCCTTAGTTCCCGAAACTCCTCCACGGATACACCCGATCCCAGCTGCCTATATATCTGTCCCGTGCATCCTTCTTGTTTTTGACCCATGCCTCAATTTCCCTCGTCAGCCAAGTTTCCTTACGTTTGCCTGCTTGGCCCTTCACTCTAACGGGGACGTACATATCCTGAGCTTCCATTGTACCTGTAGCTCACTGCACTGTACTTGTACAGATGATAACGTACTTCATAATATTGCCTGGAAAAGAGACCCCTCCTCGGCAGTCCTCAGAAATGCTTTGTTGGAGGTAGAGGTTAATGTCCGAGTTTTGGGTAAGTAAGGCTCGAGGAGAATGCTGTCGAACAATGGACTTACCTTCAGCATGTCCAGAGACAACTGATGAGCGGGTGGATAGGTACTCTCCAGTGACAGCAGCAGGCAGGCCTGAAAGATAGATCATGGATGAGGTACAGAGAGAGTCATGGAGTCACCCAACATGGAAACATGATGTGTTAAGGATAGTCAGCATAGCTACAGAATATAGAACAGTACAGTAGAATTACAGGTCCAATGTGTGAGGCCCACCTGATACCAAGACTATTACCTGCCTGCACATAATCCATCTCCCTCCATTCCTTCTGAATTGTGTAGTCGGCAAGGCAGTACTCTGCATATCGCCAAATTTTACATTTTTATCAAGCCAATTAACCTGTACATCTTTGGAGTGTGGGAGGAAACCGAAGATCTCGGAGAAAACCCACGCCGATCACGGGGAGAACGTACAAACTCCATACAGACAGCACCATTAGTCGGGATCGAACCCGGATCTCTGCTGCTGCATTTTGCTGTAAGGCAGCAACTCTACCGCTGCGCCACCGTGACTATCCAAGTCCATAGCCCAAAGTCTCTTAAATACCACTATCATATCTGCCTCAACCACCAACCCTGGCAGTGTATTCCAGTCACTCTCTGTTTGAAGAAAACCTCTCCTTTAAACTTGCTTCACACATTTCCTTTAAACACTGCCCCCTCACATTATCTCGTACTTGATTTTTTTTTCATCCTGTGGGGAATAAAATCTGACTGCTCACCCTATCTATGCCATAGTTGTTTTTACTTCCATCAGGCCTCCCCACAACCTCTGGTATTCCAGAGAAAATAATCCAAGTCTGTCCAACCCTGTCGCTAACACTCCATAATCCAGACATCATCCTAGTAATCCAGTGACATCCTAGTAAACCTCGGCACCCTTTCCAAAGCAGCCTCCACATCCTTCCTGCTGTGAGGCTACCAGAACTGCACGCAATACAGAGACTGACCAAAGTTCTGGACTGTTATAATCAATGCCCCAACCTATGAAAGCAAGCATACCATGTCTTCTTTGCCACTATTTCTACTTGGAGTTGCCACTTTAAGGGAGTTATAGATTATCTGTCTGTGTGTGGGAAATCTTGTGTCACAAATCTGCTGATGATTTGAAGATGTCACCAAGATTTGAGGAGGCCAAGGCAGTGGACATTATCTACGTGGACTTTTAGCAAGGCTATTGACAAGGTATTGCATGGTATGCTAGCCCTGAAGGTTAGATCACATGGGATCGAGGATGAGCTTGCCAAGTGGATTCAAAATTAGCTTGGAGGAAGGTGAGAGTGAAGGATTGTTTAGTTTAGAGCCCAATGAGTCTGCACTGACCATTAATCACCTGTTCACACACTAGTTCTGTGTTATTCTAGTTTAGCATCCTACACACTAGGGGGAATTTACAGAAGCCAACTAATCTACAAACCTGCACATCTTTGGGATATGGGAGGAAACTGGAGCACCCGGAGAAACTGGCGATCTGACTGTTGGAGAGGAAAGAGGCAGGGAGGATTGACACACTTCCTCTTGTCATTCAGTGTGGTCCCACACATTGCTACTTATTTTTCTTAATTCTTTTGCTTTCATGACCTTCTTAGTAAATACTGATGAGCGTCTAAAAATACTTCAGAATCAATATGCTTATATATTTTTTTGATCAGAATTATTTTAAAGAATTCTCATGCCTTCCTATAAAAATCTTGCAAGCAAACAGCTGATAGTGAATTTAATTTAGTTTAGAGATACAGCACGGAAACAGGCCCTTTGGCCCACTGAGTCCGTGCCGCCCAGCAATCCCTATACAACTTGCACTACCCAACATACACTCGCGACAAATTACAAATTATTAACGTACAAGCCTATGAACCTACAAACCTGCACGTCTTTGGAGTGTGGGAGGAAACCGGAGCACCCGGAGAAAACCCACGCGGTCACAGGGGGAATGTGCAATCTCCGTGCAGACGGTACCTGTAGTCAGGATTGAATCTGGGTCTCTGGCGCTGTGAAGTAGCAACTCTACCGCTGTGCCACCGATAACAATAATAAACCAATGATGAATTCTGCAGAGGGATAACTCACCAGTGGTTTGGAGTCACTGAGTACATGATACTGGAGGAATTGGTGCAGCATGTAGAACATGCTGTGCTGGACAAGGGTTTTGATGACCAACTCATACAGGTAATGCTGCAATGAAAACATAGTTTTTAAGACAAAATCACAGCATCAACAACATCTGGATTTGCATTGAAGTAAAGGGAGTGGTTACCTGGACTGTGATCTGGAACTGATTGAGAGAGCGGATGTATTCCATCAGAACGGCACTGATAAACTTGTGTGGGAGATCCTGCTGCAATTCACAAGGTTAAACAGTGTCAGAACACAAGTAACTGTGCACACCAAGGGAGGCACGGTGGTGCAGCGGGTAGAGCTGCCGCCTCAGTGCCGGAGGCCTGGGTTCAATCCTGACTATGGGTGCTGTCTGTACGGAGTTTGGACGTTCTCCGCATGTGACCATGTGGGTTTTCTCCGGGTGCTCCGGTTTCTTTCCACATTCCAAAGACGTAGGTTAATTGGCTTCAGTATAATCTAAATTGCGTGCAGGATAGTGTTAGTGTACGGAGTGATCAATGGTCGGCGCGGACTCGGTGGACCGAAGGCCCTGTTTCCGCGCTGCATCTTAAAATGACACTAAACTAATGCGACAAAACCATGAATGCATTGCTAATCTGCTGTACATAACCAGTAAGTCTGCCCGCGTGAAACTTGCCCACATTCTCACCAGCAACAACCCCAGCATCACAATCTGAACACACTGACGCCTGGAGTGGGTTTTATGAAACTGAGCAAGGTAATCAAGGCAAGGAACTGCAGGTGCTGGAATTGAGCAAAACACAAAGTGCGAGAGGACCTCAGCAGACCAGGCAGCATCTGTGGAGAGAATGGACAGACAATGTTTTGGGTCAGAACCCTTCTTCAGATTTCAGAGTAAAGAGAACAGTAGTTTTCCAAATCCACGATGTGTGTTCATAGGCACAATGCTAATATAACAAATTCATTCACCATAACAACATTTAACAGACACTGGGACAGGTACATGGATAGGGAAGATTTAGAGAGATATATATGGGCCAAACCTGGGTAGGAGCCACAGGAGATGGGCAAGGTCCTCAATTAGTATTTCTCTTCTGTATTTACCAAATCTTGAATGGCATAGACAGGTTGGGCCGAAGGGCCTGTTTCGGTGCTGAATGACTGCACACATTCAGGAGATGCTGTTCACTCAAGCTGACCTGTGACTGTACTTACTAACAGACTCCAGTGGAGGAGTCTGTCCATGGTTAGAGATCCCGCATCACATGCAGGAACATATACATTTTTACTGGCATGATAATAATCAGTGCTCAACCACCTCCAGCTCCCAAATGTAACTTTACGTGTGAGTTATTCCCTGAGGCATTCTCCACATTGCAGAGAATCCCTGCATCACCAATCCAGTGCTGCCACCAGGACAACCGGCCTTTAAGAGTCATAGTCATACAGCGTGGAAACAGACCCTGCGACCCACCTTGCCTACACCGATATGCTCCATCTACACTTGTCCCACCTACCTGCGTTTGGCCTATATCCCTCCAAACTTGTCCTATCCATGTAGCTGTTTAATTGTTTCTTAAACGTTGCAATAGTACCTGCCTCAATAACCTCCTCTGGCAGCTTGTTCCATACTCCCACCATCCTCGGTGTGAAATGGTCACCCCTCAGATTCCTATTAAATCTGTCCCTCCTCACCTATATCCTCTAGTTCTGAATTCACCTACTCTGGGCAGCAGCCTTTGTGTGTGTGTACCCGATATAGCAGGAACGGGGTACTGCTGCGCAGCTGACAGACGTCTGGACTGACATCTTCAACCTGTCACTTGCCCAAGCAGTTGTCCCCACGTGCCTTAAAACCACCTCCATCGTGCCAGTGCCAAAACACTCCACTGCGGCAAGCCTCAACGACTTCCGCCCAGTTGCACTTACCCCCATCATCACCAAGTGCTTCGAGAGGCTGGTCCTGGCACACCTCAAAAGCTGCCTACCCCCCACACTGGATCCCTATCAGTTTGCCTACCGCAAGAACAGGAGTACGGAGGATGCCATCTCAACGGCACTTCACTCCACCCTCTCCCACCTCGACAACAGAGACACTTACGTAAGAATGCTGTTCATCGATTACAGCTCAGCATTCAACACCATTATACCATCAAAACTGATCACCAAACTCGGTAACCTGGGCATCGACCCCTCCCTCTGCAACTGGATACTGGACTTTCTAACCAACAGACCCGTCTGTTAGGTTAGACAAGCACAACCCTTCAACCCTCACCCTGAACACCGGCGTTCCACAGGGCTGTGTGCTGAGCCCCCTCCTCTACTCCCTCTTCACCTATGACTGCACACCTGTACATGGTACTAACACCATCATCAAGTATGCAGATGATACAACGGTGATTGGCCTCATCAGCAACAACGATGAGTCGGCCTACAGGGAGGAGGTCCAGCACTTAGCAGCATGGTGCGCTGACAACAACCTGGTCCTTAACTCCAAGAAGACCAAGGAGCTCATTGTAGACTTCAGGAAGTCCAGGGGCGGCACGCACACCCTCATCCACATTAACGGGGCGGAGGTGGAACGTGTTTCTAGCTTCAGTATCCTGGGAGTCAACATCTCCGATGACCTCTCTTGGACCCACAATACCTCAACTCTGATCAAGAAGACTCACCAGCGTCTCTTCTTCCTGAGGAGACTGAAGAAGGTCCATCTGTCTCCTCAGATCCTGGTGAACTTCTACCGCTGCACCATCGAGAGCATCCTTACCAACTGCATCACAGTATGGTATGGCAACTGCTCTGTCTCCGACCGGAAGGCATTGCAGAGGGTGGTGAAAATTGCCCAACGCATCACCGGTTCCTCGCTCCCCTCCATTGAGTCTGTCCAAAGCAAGCGTTGTCTGCGGAGGGCGCTCAGCATCGCCAAGGACTGCTCTCACCCCAACCATGGACTGTTTACCCTCCTACCATCCGGGAGGCGCTACAGGTCTCTCCGTTGCCGGACCAGCAGGTCCAGAAACAGCTTCTTCCCGGCGGCTGTCACTCTACTCAACAACGTACCTCGGTGACTGCCAATCACCCCACCCCCCGGACACTTATTATTATTTATTCAAATCATTTGCTATGTCGCTCTTCCAGGGAGATGCTAAATGCATTTCGTTGTCTCTGTACTGTACACTGACAATGACAATTAAAATTGAATCTGAATCGGAATCTGATTTTGGATGATCAGCCATGATCATATTGAATGGCTCGAAGAGCCGTGGCCTACTCCTGCACCTATTTTCTATGTTTCCAAGGCTAAGAATATTTGAAAGCTACAAGATGGGGCTGGGAATATATGTCTCAGAAAACATTTACTCAATTGTTGCACTCTTTTACTTATGGGTGATTGTGCTTGTGAATAGCATGGTTTTGTTGGGTTGTATGCAAAAAGCATCTTACTGTAAAAAGATACAAGTTGTAGGAATAACTCAGCGAGTCAGGCAGCATCCCTGGAGAACATGGATAGGTGATGCTTCAGATTAAGACCCTTATGCTTAGTTTAGAGATACAGCGCAGAAACAGGCCCTTAGGCCTACCGAGTCCACGCCGACCAGCGATCCCCATACACTAACACAATCCTACACACTAAGGATAATTTAGGATTTTTACTGAAACCAATTTGCCTACAAACCTGCATGTCTTTGTAGAGTGGGAGCACCAGGGGTAAAAGCATGCGGTCACGGGGAGAACGTACAAACTCTGTACACACAGCATCTGTAGTCAGGATCAAGCCCGGGTCTCTGGCACTGTAAGGGTGCAACTTTACCGCTGCGCCACCTTCTTTGGACGTGAAATGCCAGAAGCCCTCAACACATATAAACAGCCGCAATGTGGAGCTCCTTCCTAGGGCCGGTGGACGGATGGGATTCAGGAGCAGAGCTGACGGGCCAAGTGGCCTTGTGTGCCATAAATCTCCTGTGAATTTCTTTCCGTGAGCAGAGGTCGACATTAGTTTAGGATTGACTCCTTCACAAAGCACCCACAGTGCAGAGGAAACAACCAGAGCAGAGCCTTTAGTTTTACTTTAGAGGTACAGCATGGACACTGGCCCTTCGGCCCACCAAGTCCATGTTCACCATCAATTATCCGTTCACAGGAGTTAAGTCCAGGCCTGTGTCGTACTGGCTGTCATTTCCCCGCACTCCCCCGTGCCAGCACCATACCTGATATCCTCTCTTCCTCCTGCACATCATCTCTTTCTATACCTGCCTTAAAATAGTCGGCTCCCCACACCCCGGAAGAACAGAGTTCTGAAGCCCCAAGATCCTTAAAGAAATCTTCTTCACACAAGTCACCAAGTGCTGGAATAACTAAGCGGCTCAGGCACCATCTCTGGAAAACATGGATGGGACCATTCTTCAGACCTGAAGATCAGTGTGCCGAAAGCCTTCACCACCCCATCTAGCCGGGACCCCACTTTGTCAACTTGGTCAGCCTGGACAAGGTGGGCCGAAGGGCCTGTTTTTCCGTGCTGCACTGCTCTCTGACTCTCATCCTGCTTTTCCCTTTGCATTACACACGCATTCTGCTCCCTCTGATTTTACCTGCTATTCCCTTTTCCATAATCAATTCCATAATCCCCACTTTCATTAAGGGAGAGACAAGGAACTACAGATGCTTGAATCTTGAGCAAAACACAAGTGCTAGAGGGACTCAGTGGGTCAGGCAACATCTGTGGAGTGGATGGACACACGACATTTCGGGCCAGGAGTGCTGCTTACCTTTTTCTCAGTGAACACAGACAGGACATGCGTGTACATATCTGACTGGTCTATGACAGCCTGTGTACGCACCGGCCTCTTCTGTGTTGAACTGCCACGGCTTGCTCCCGACTCCATGGCCTACACGTGGAGATATACCCCAATTACTGCAGAGCATGTCATCTCATGTTAACATTCAACTCAAGTACACAATTCCCTGAACGTGGCGTCGCATGTAGACAGGGCTGTGACGAAAGTTTTTGGCATGCCTGAAGGTTTTTGGCAACCTTCAGCAGTCAGGGTACTGAGTATAGAAGTTGGGACATTGTTGTACAAATTGTTTAGGAAGGAACTGCAGATGCTGGTTTATACCAATGATAGACACAAAATGCTGGATAACTCAGCGGGTCAGGCAGCTTATCTGGAGAAAAGGAATAGGTGACGTTTCGGGTCGGATCCCTTCTTCAGTGTGAAAAGATTATACAAGTCGTTGCTGAGTGCACCAGGGCAGGGCCTTCACAGTGAATGGTAGGGTCCTGGGGAATGTTGTAGAGCAGAAAGATCTAGGAGTGCAGGTACATAGTTCCTTGAGAGTGACGTCACAGGTAGGCTGTGTGGTCAAGTGGCCTTCATCAGTTAGAGTAAAGGGGTGGGAGATTGCAACCTTCACGTTGTCCACTCTGTTTCGACTAATGCAACCAACCCGACATGCACAAACAAATAGATCAAATAGAACAAGTTGACCTACAACTTTAGGCTGTGCACGCCATACGCAAGAAGAAGAGGTTAGAGTATTGAGTGGGAAGCTCACGTTACGGTTGTACAAGGCATCGTTGAGGTTCCTTTGGAGTATTGTGTTCAGTTTTGGTTACCCTTAGTTTAGTTTAGTTGGAAACAGGCCCTTCGGTCCACCAAGTCCGCACCGACCAACGATCGCCATAGACTAGCACTATTCTACACACTAGGGACAATTTACAATTTCTACCCAAGCCAAATTAACCTACAAACCTGTACGTCTTTGGAGTGTGGGAGGAAATGTGGGACAAGCAAGAGAAGCGGATACAGTAACGACTTTCAAAAGACATTAGGACAGATAAATGGATAGGAAGGGTTTAGAGGGATATGGGCCTAGTGCTCACAAATGGGACAAGGTGGGCTGAAAGGCCTGTTTCCATGCTGTACAGTTCTATGAATCTACAGAACAAATGGCAAGATATTTTTTTCTTAAGAAAAGCCACAAAACAGCAAGTTCCTCAAACCCTGTCAAAAAGTGTTCCTGCAACATCACTCACCAAGATATAGTTCTGGTCAGCTTCCAGGTATTCCTTGTAGACTTGATTAAGTTTATCAAACACGGTGGCAATGACGGGCAGACTCGCCCGTTCTGTTGCACCCAGCACTGCAATAAAAGGTGCAGTCGCATTAGTGAGTGGATGCAGGTCAACACAGTGTGGAGGTCGAGAGGAGGTTTCCAACAGTGGGAGAGTCCAGGACCAGCTCATTCAAAATCATGAGAGGAATACATCGGGTAAACGCACAGAGTGTTTTGCCCTGAGTAGGAGAATCAAGAGCTGGAGGACATAGGTTTAAGGTGAGGGGGGGAAAGATTTAATAGGAAACTGAGCAGTAACTTTTTCACGCAAAGGGTGGTGGGTGTATGGAACGAGCTGCCGGGGGAGGAAGTTGAGGCAGGTACTATCACAACGTTTATGAAACATTTAGACAGGTACATGGATAGCACAGGTTTAGAGGAAGATAGGCAAACACAGGCAAGTGGGAATAGTGTTGATGGGGCATGTTGGTCTGTGTGGGCATGTTGGGCCGAAGGGCCTATTTCCACGCTATGACTCAATGACCAGGACAATACCCATCATCACACAATGTCTGTGCTGAGCATGGAACAGTACAGCACAGGAACCGGCCCTTCAGCAAACAATGTCTACACTGCATATGGAACAGTCAAGCACAGGAACACAGTGTCTGTGCTGAACATAGAGCAGTACACCACAGGAAGAGGTCCTTTGGCCCACAGTGTCGGTGCTGAAAATATGGAGCGTAAGTGGAGCGGACACAAGCAGCTCACTACTACAGGGTGGCACAGTAGCGTAGCGGTAGAGTTGCTGCCTTACAGCGCCAGAGACCTGGGTTCGATTCTGATTACGGGTGCTTCTCTGTACGTTCTCCCCGTGACCAGCTTGGGTTTTCTCCAGGTGTTCCGGTTTTCTCCCAACACTACAAAGATGTACGGGTTTGTAGGTTAATTGGATTGCTATTATCATAAATTGTCCCTAGTGCGTGTAGGATAGTGTTAATGTGCGGAGATCACTGGTCGGCGCGGACTCGGTGGGCCGACGAGCCTGTTTCCGTGCTTTATCTCGAAACTAGACTACTCACTGTCGGAGCACACAGACAAGATGACCATTTTGCAGTCCTTCCTCTGCAGTAAGAAGTCCATCAACCGTCCCCGGTCATGAAGCATGTGGACTATCGGCTGCAGCGTTATCTGGAGGCACCACAAGTAACCTGTCAGAGAGCACAAAACCAATTAATTAAAACCCTCCAGTGAGGGATAGGAAAGATTTGATGCAAACACATCTATATTCTATATTCTAGATCCTATATCCTTCCTCCAGCTTTGGGAGAGGGTCAGGGTTTCCTGGTTCCAACTTCATACACATATTTCCCATTTTTCACACAGATGATGGAGGTGAGTATGTGAAACTAGCTGCCAGAGGGGATAGCTGAGGCAAGTACTATGACAACACTTAAAAGACATTTGGACAGGTACATGGATAAGAATGGTTTAGAGGGATATGGGCCAAACATGGGCAGGTGGGACTAGTGTGGATGGAGCATCTTGGCTGGCAAGGGCATTGGGGCAAAGGGAAAAGGTCCTGGTTCCATGCTGTACGACTCTATGACTTTAGACATACGCCAAGGAAACGGGCCCTTCGGCCCACCAAGTCCACGCTGACCAGCAATCACCTCCACACACTAGCACTATCCTACACACTAGGGACAATTAACAATTTTTACCGAAGCCAATTAACCTACAAATTAGTACGTCTTTGGAGTGTGGGAGGAAGCCAGAGCACCCGGAGAAAACCCATGGGGAGAAGTTACAAAGTCCGTACAGACAACACCCGTAGTCAGGATCGAACCCGGATCTCTGGGGTTGTAACTCTACTGCTGCACCAAGGTACCGCTATCTCTATTTCACACCTTTTGTCTTTTAATCTCTGGCCTTTTTCCAACCATCCACCTATCAAAAACTGCCCTCACCAGTATCCACCTATCACTCGCCAGGCTTTGTCCCATGCCCACCTCTCTTCTAGCTTTCTCTCCACTAATTACAATCAGTCTGAATCAACTGATCAGTCTGAATCGGTCCCAACATGAAATGCCACCTGTCCATGTTCTCTAGAGATGCTGCCTGAACCGTTGAGTTACCTCAGCACTTTGTGTCTTTTTTTGTAAACAAGCATCTGCAGTTCCTTGTTTATCCAACACTGGAGAAACTCAGCAGGTGAGGCAGCATATGTGGAGTGGATGGACAGATGATGTTTTGGGACAGGATCATTCTTCAGATCTTCAGACAGATTTAATGCTGAGCTTTTGTCTCTGGTTGGAGGTAGATGGAGCTTTTGACGGCTCTGAGCCTGTACTCATATAGAAGTATAGAAGGATGAGGGGGACCACGTTGAAACTTACCCATTAGTGAAAGGTCTGGATAGAATGGATGTAGAGAGGATGTTTCCAGTAATGGAGAATCTAGGATCAGAGAGCAGAGCCTCAAAATAAAAGGATGTTGCTTTAGAAAAGGGATGAAGAGGAATTTCTTTAGCCAGAGGGGGTGAATCTGTGAAATTCATTGCCACAGACAGCTGTGGAGGCCACGCCATAGGGCATATTGAAAGTGGATATTGACAGGTTCTTGATTAGCATGGGTGTCAGGGGTTGTGGGGAGAAGGCAAAATGGGTTTGAGAGGTAGATAGATCAGCCATGAATGAATGGCGGAATAGACCCAATAGGCCAAATGGCCTAATTCTGCTCCTCTGACATGAACTTATGACGTGTTCTTAAGACAATGGTATGTGATTACTGCAGGAAGGTTAACCGATTTGTCCTGTATAATGGTACTCCCTAATTCACCAATCGCATTATATGCAATTCACGTTATGGAAATGCACAATATAGTATAACTGCCGGCAGTGATAAGTTAAACCAATAAATGTCTCCACGAGTTGCACTCACCTTCGCTCGCATTAATTATAATATCAGGCTGAAACACACTCCAGGATGAAGAATCTCCAAATTAAGGAAAGCATGGAAGCCATCAAAAAGATAAAGTCAAAGAAGCATGGAAACAGGCCCTTCAACCCACCAAGTCCGTGTTTACCATCAAGCATTAATGCTGCCCTAACTGTTTTACTCTTCCACGTATACCTTGTGCATCTAACACTCACTTTTACAACCCCTCCAGTCCTCACTTTCCCAACAGGAGCGTCAATCGCCCTCCTAAGAATAGACCCACATCCCACCATGGCATCCATGTCTGACAGACCCACACTCGCTGAGAAATGGTAACGTTCAGTCTTCCTCAACACACCCACCACTGGCAGCACATTCACTCGCTTCCCCCTTCCCTCGGCCGAAGATTGAGGGCGAGTACAAGGAAGCTGGGTTGGTGGACGGTGCTGGAGGTCGGACGGGTGCATGGAGGGTGCTGGACACTGCCGAAAACAAAACGGGACCCGGCGTGAGGGGGCTGCCGAGATCAAAGGGGGACCATTGGAGACTAAATGAAATACTTGTGTAACTTAGTCGGTGCCCTATACGGGGCGACTGTGCATACCTTGGGTATGCAAAACAAAGAATCTACACTGTGTCAGGTCACATGTGACAATAAAGTATCATTTATTCATTCCCTGCACTCTCAGAGTCCGCAACAACCCCTCCCCATCCTAACACCGCCCTCTGTGTAAAAACTTGCCCCGCACATCTTCTTTATCACCTTAAATCTATGTTCTTTAGTCTGTGATATTTCTACCCAGGGTAAACCTCACCATAGCCGCTGCCTGACTTGCGAGTATTTCCACCATTTTAATTTTCCATAGATTACAACACTCGAAATACTGTGGAGACACAAGGAACTGCAGATGCTGGTTTACATAAAAAGTGTTGACAAACAAAGTGCAGGAGTGACTCAGTGCATCTTTCTGTGTCCCTGGAGAACATGTCTAGGTGATGTTTCAGGTCATGATTAGGTTAATTTATAGTGTACTGAGGTACAGTGAAAAGCTTTTTGCTGCGTGCTAACCGGTCAGCAGAAAGACTATACATGATTACAATCATGCAATCCAGTGTACGGAATCAGGGAATAATGTTTAGTGCAAGATAAAGCCCATTAAACTCCGATTGAAGATAGTCCGAAGATAGATGGGAGCTCAGGACCGTTCTCTAGTTGTTGGTAGGATAGTTCAGTTGCCTGTTAACAGCTGGGAAGAAACTGTTGCTGAATCTGGAGTTATGCATTTTCACACTTCTGTACCTCTTGCCTGATGGGAGAGGGGAGAAGAGAGAGACTGGGATGAGACTGGTCCTTGATTATGCTGGTGGCCTTGGGTTAGGGTTAGCAAGGTTCCTGACCCAAAATCCATGTCACAAAATATGTTCTCCAGAGATGCCGCCTGACCCGATGAGTTACCAATAATACTTAGCTTGCCTTTTAATCATGACATTTTCAAAAAAGAGCTTTTAATTGCTAAAGACTGTTGATGCGAAGGATACAAAGTTCACACGGAATGGGGCTTTGAGTTGTCACAGCTGCCGGACCTGGGGAAACAATTTCAAGACATTAGCACATTAGACGTTTTTAAAACTCTGGCTGAGACCGTTTCCACTGCAGGACTAAACAGAGGAAAAAATATATTCAAAGCTATTGATAAAAAAACAAAGATAAAATGACGACAGTAAACGTTGTACATTCTGGGAGGTTTAGATCTTGCACAAAGCGTTAGTGAGGCTGCACTTGGAGTATTGCATTCCGTTTTGATCACCCTGCCGTGGGAAGGAAGTCATTAAACTGGAAAGAGTGCAGAGAACTTGAGCACCTGAACTATGGGGAGAGGTTGGGAAGACTAGAGGGCATAGTTTTAAGGTCAGAGCAGAAAAGCTTCGATGAGATGTGTGAAGCACATAACATAGAGGCTGGTGAGTGCCTGGAATGTGCTGCCAGGGGTGGTGGTGGAGGGAGATAGGATAGTAGTGCTTAATAGGCTTTTAGATAGATACATGGATATGCGGGAAATGGATCAGGTCCTGGCAGAGATCACCTTAATTTAGCATCATGGTGAGCACGGGCATTGTGGGCCAAAGGGCCTGTTCCTGAGCTGTACAGACAGCTGTGGAAGCCGTCATTGGGATTCTTAAAGCAGAGATTGACAGGTTCTTGATTAGTAAGGGTGTCAAACATTATGGGAGAGATGGCAGGAAAATGGTGTTGAGAGGGAAAGGTAGATCAGCCACGATTGAATGATGGAGTAGAGTCGATGGGCTGAATGGCCTAATTCTGCTCCTCCATCTTATGGACTAAACTTATGTACAGTGGGCATGAGAGCAGATGCCAACCATGCACTCAATCTCCGCCAGCCTGAGCGTGGGGGTGTGAATGGGGAGAGTGGGTGAACTATTACACTCCCCTGCACCGTGCCTTACTCCATCTCCCACACCTCCATCTCCCACACATCCCTCTCCTCCCAGACACAACACTCATGGACTGTCCTACATCTGCTCGTTGTTCAAGTCTGTTTAGCTCAGTGGTGGGGATGGGTGAAAGTGGGGGACAGTCTAAAGAAGAATCAATATTAGTAAAACTGGATAGCTTTCATAAGTTCCAGGAGCAGAATTAGACCTGTACTAATCAAAAATCGGTCAATCTCCGCCTTAAAAAATACCCTTTGACAGCCTCCACAGCCGTCTTTGGTAATGAATTCCACAGATTCACCACTCTCCAGCTAAAGAAATTCCTTCTCATCTCCTTTCTAAAGGAACGTCCTTTTATTCTGAGGCTGTGGCCTCTGGTCCTAGACTCTCCCACTAGTGGAAACATCCTCTCCACAATGACAGACGCTGTGCTCGGAGTCAGCGGGTTGACTGCAAATGACGGCTCTGAAATCACCCACCTGCTCGGGGGATCTTACAGGGTTGAATGGACAGAGGTAACAGGACTTGCTGATGAATCGTGACCGCACCATCAAATTCTGCTCGCAGTTTGATATCGAATATCATGGAGGTCTGTAAACACAGGATCACACGTAGGGACTAATCAACCACCTGCAGATCCACATGCCCTAACACTCGTCTGGACAAGCACACGGCAGGATCACCCGTGGGTACTTAGGAACCCCCTTTACATCTACCTAAAGAACACCTGAAGGAGAACATGCAGTAGACCCACACCACCCTGACCACGACCTCATCTCACCGCTACCATTGGCAACAAGGTACAGGATCCTGCGAACAGTGTCCTCCAAGTTCAAGAACATCTTCCCAGGAAACATCAAGCTCTTGAACACTGCACAACACTGACCTCAGCATCTGTGATCTTCTATGGATTGAATGCGGTAACAGGTGTACGGTAGAGAGCATACTGACTGGTTGCATGACTCTGTAACTCAGACGCCCAGAAACGAAGGAGACTACAGAGAATGGTGAACACCGCCCGGTCCGTCACAGGTATTGAACTCCCCACCATCGAAGGGATCTGCAGGAGGCACAGCCCCAAAAAGGCAGCCAGCATTATCAGAGACCCACACCACCACCCTGGCCACCCCCTCATTTCACTGCTACCACAGGGAAGAAGGTACATGAGCCTGAGAACCGTGACTTCCAGATTCAAGAACAGCTTCTTCCCAGCAATCATCAGGCTCTTAAACATTGCACAACGCTAACAGTTTTACCTCAGCAACAATCTACTATTTGCTGTTTTTGGTTGCACTGAGGCCCTCTAATTCTTGATCTCCCTACACCGTGACTTTGTATATCCACCCTATCTATTCCACTCGTGATTTTATACATCTCTATAAGATCACTCTTCAGCCTCCTGCTCCAAGGATTCCACTACTCTGGGAAAATTCACCCTTTCAATTCCGACTATTGCTCCTGATTCTTGATCCTTTATTGCTGCGAGGTAAATCCTGGAACTATACCATGTGAGGTTAGTAATTGGGAAATACACATCTTACCTGAGAACTCTGATGATGCACCACCACTAAGTTATCAACCACATTCAACGCAAATTTTCCGATGGTGTTTAGTTTCAATATATGCATTTTCTTACACTGTCCTTCTCTGCAAATAAAATACAACACATTCAGGGACCAGGGTGGCACAGTGGCACAACAGTAGAGTTGCTGCCTTCCAGCGCCAGAGACCCGGGTTCGATCCTTGCGGGTGCTGTCTGTGTGGAGTTTGCACATTCTCCCTGTGACCATCTGGGTTTTCTGCAGGTGCTCTGGTTTCTTCCCACACTCCAAAGACATGCAGATTTGTACATTAATTGGCTGCTGTAAATAAGAGTTAGATGTGGCCCTTGTGGCTAAAGGGGTCAGGGGGTATGGAGAGAAGGCAGGTACAGGATACTGAGTTGTTTGATCAGCCATGATCATATTGAATGGCGGTGCAGGCTCAAAGGGCCGAATGGCCTACTCCTGCACCTAATTTCTATGTTTCTATGTCCCCTGTGTGTAGGATAGTGGTAGTGCACAGGGTGATCGCTGGTCGGCACGAACTCGGTGGACTGAAGAGCCTGTTTCCACACTGTTTTCCAAAGTCTGAAGTAAAGTTCAAATCTCCTCAAGGTACAGTGCTAACTGATTGTGAATCCAACAACCATGTCTTACTTGGGTAAATAATACAAGATGACTTCTGCTCCAGGGTTGTTGGGAGCCCTTGGCTGATGTTTCAAGTAGAGGACGTACAGTTGGCCATACCTTGTGAGAAAAAGCAATGGTTAAAGGTTATTGACCTTCTTAATTAATCAATGCTTTAGGAAACATTGCAAAAAAGGGCGAGCTTACAGAACAAGGGGCTGGGTATTACTATTTCATCAATAATTGCAGCAGGATCTTAATCGGTTGGGCAGGTGGGCAGAGAAATGGTTGATGGAATTTAACACAGTGAAATGTGAGGTGTTGAATTTTGGGATGTTTAACAAGGGCAGGATCTACACAGTGAATGGTGAAGGCTCCAGGAGGTGTTGTAGAGCACAGGGATCTAGGAGTGCAGGTACATAGTTCCTTGAAAGTGGCGTCGCAGGTAGATAGGATGGTCAAAAAAGGCTTTCGGCACATTGGCCTTCATCAGTCGGGGTATTGAGTATAGAAGTTGGGAGATCATGCTGCAGTTGTATAAGACATTGGTGAGGCCACAACAAGAGTATTGTGTTCAGTTTTGGGCAACATGATGTTGCCAAGCTGGAAAGGGAGTAGAGAAGATTTACGAGGATGTTGCCAGGACTTCAAGGTCTGAGCTGTAGGGAGAGGTTGAGCAGGCCAGGACCTTACTCCCTGAAGCGCAGGAGGACGAGGAGTGATCTTATCAAGGTGTATAAAATCATGAGAGGAATAGATCGAGTAAACGCGCAGTCTTTTGCCCAGAGTAGGGGAATAGAGAACCAAAGGACATAGGTTTAAGGTGAGGGGGGATAAATTTACAAGGAACTCGAGGGATAACCTTTTTTATACACAAAGGGTGATGGGTGTATGGAACGGGCTGCCGGAGGAGGTAGTTGAGACAGGTACTATGGCAACATTTAGGAAACATTTAGACAGGTACATGGACAGGATAGGGTTGGAGGGATATGGGCCAATGCAGGAAGGTGGGACTAGTGTAGATGTGACATGTTGGTTGGTGTGGGCAAGTTGGGCCAAAGGGCCCGTTTCCCTGCTGTATGACTATAATAAAGCTAGCTCCCTCACAGCTGAGGCTGTTGTATATACCATCAGTGTGTTACGTAGACTATGTGTACTACACAAGACACACTGGTCAACCTGAGGAGCACCTTCAGCAAGACTGGTTCCACCAAGATGCAGTACAGAACGCCACAGGAGATCCTTCTTCCCTGTGGCTATCAAACTGTACAACCCCTCCCCCTTCTGTCGTGGAGTAGGCTGACCCCCCCCCCCCCCCCCCACATCTCTGCACATCCCAAATCCTTTCCACTCATCACTTTAATTTCATGTTTCATGTATTTTGTGTTTTATGACTGTTGGCAGATCAATTTCCCTCCTGGGATAAATAAAGTTCTATCGTATCGTACTTACACGATGGCCATAATTATATCTCTGTCAGAGAGAATGGGGTTTCCAGACTTGGGACTGGTGGGCAATTCGATTTCAAACTTTGGCATTTTTGTCATTGTTCCGCTCTGGCAAGTAAAATTAAAGTCATTGGATCATGCTGCACAACTAAACACATTATACAATTTCTCACAACATAAGGGGAGCTTGTCCGTCTGAACGGAAGATCAATCTGTCGGGATCAATCTCTCTTAGTTGTACAAGACACTAGTACGGCCGCACTTGGGAGTATTGTGTTTAGTTTTGGTCTCCCTGCTATAGGAAGGATGCCATTATTTTGGGAAGGGTGCAGAGAAGATTTTACGAGGATGTTGTCAGGAGCTATAGGGAGAGGAAGGGCAGGTTGGGACTATTCTGTGGAGCACAGGAGGATGAAGGTGATACGATACACAAACAGAATTTTTTTCCAGGTTGGAGGATTCTAAAACTAGAGGGCATAGGCTGAACGAGAGAGGGGAGAGATTTAAGAGGGACCTCAGGAGTAACTTTGTCACTCATTGTCCGTATCTGGAATGAGCTGCCAGAGGAAGTGATAGAAGTGGATAACTTTAAGACACATATTCTTTTTCTCCAGATAGGCTGTCTGACCTGCTGAGTTACCCCAGCTTTTTGTGTCTACCTGCAGTTCCTTGAATCTATATTTTGACTGCTCCAATGTAAAATCTCCACAAGGTATGCCTAATTTGAAGAAGTTCTCTTCTTCGTTCAATGGGAGTTCTGTGAGAACCTCTCTCACTGCTCTACCTCTGTGATTACTACTGCTATAACCTGCCACACTTTGTCCTGCCTCACCCCTCTTCTAGCTTTCTTCCCCAACCCCCCCCGTCCCCCCCTTACAATCAGTCTGAGGGGTACCGACTTGAAACATCTATTCATGTTCTCCAGAGATAGACAAAAATAGCTGGACTAGCTTAGCACGTCAGGCAGCATCTGACCTGCTGAGTTACTCTAGCTTTTTGTGCCTATCTCCAGTTTAAACCAGCATCTGCAGTTCCTTCCTATACATGTTCTCCAGAGATGCTGCCTGACCTGCTGAGTTACTCCAGCACTTATGTCTTTCTACGACTCTATAGTATGTGTCGGAAGGAACTGCTTATACTGGTTTACACCAACACAGACACAAAATGCTGGAGTAACTCAGCGGATCAGGCAGCATCTCTGGAGAACATGGATAGGTGACGTTTCGGGTCGAGACCCTTCTTCAGACTGAGAGATGGGGTGAGGAAAACTAGAGACATAAAAAGGTTCAGAACAAGTATGATTTAACTGTATAGCACATAACACAAATATTTTCACTGTATCTCAGTGCATATGACAATAAAAACCAGTGCCTGTGCATCCTTTTCTCATCTGTGAGCAGTGTGGAGTGATGATGGGGACTTGATTGGAGCACAGCACCCAACTTACCCTGAATGTAAAGGGCTGTAAGACATTACCCTGCACGGTGGTGGACAGGAGGAGCACTGCCGTCTCGGGACAGTACATGTACCAGTTGACATTGATGCTGTGTGTCTTGAGTTGTTTTAAAGCACGTTTGTCAGGGAGTACCTGGGAACAACAGAAACGACAAGCACTGAATTTAACAGAACATTGCCTGGATTAGGGGGTATTAGCTGCAGAGAAAGGCTGGACAAACTTGGATTATATTCGCTGGAATACCAGAGGTTGCGGGAGACAGGGTTAGGGCGAACAGCTGGTGGAGCCGCTGCCTCACAGCTTTAGAGACCTGGGTTCGATCCTGACCTCGGGTGCTGACTGTGGAGTTTGCACATTATCTTTGTGTCCACATGGATTTTCTCCAGGTGCTCCTGTGTCTCCCCACTTCCCAAAGACGTGTGGATTTGCAGATTAATTGGCTTCTGTGAATTGCCCTTAGTGTGCAGGATGACGTAGAACTAGTGTTTGGGTGATCAGTGGATTTGGCAGGACGAAGGGCCTGTTTCCACGTTGTATCTCTAAACTGAAAGAAGTGTATAAAATTATGAGAGGCATAGATAGGGTAGACAGTCATAACATTTTTCCCCAGGATGGAAATATCAAAGACAATGAGAGGACAAAGTTTAAGGGAGATGTATGGGGCACATTTTTTTTTTACACTGAGTGATGGGTGCCTGGAACATGTTGCCGGGAGTGGTGATGGAGGCAGATACGATAGTGGCATGGAAGAGACTTTGTATAGGAACATGGTTATGCATGGAATGGAGGGATATGGATTATGTGCAGACAGATAAGAATTAGTCTTGGCATCATGTTCAACATGGACATTATGGGCCGAAGGGCCTATTCTTGAACTATGTTCTATAATGCCACAACCGAACAGGTGTAACCAAGGCATGCAATGTTAGGCCACTTACTAATATGGTGTCGGGACAACAATCTCTCCCCCAATGTCAGCAAGATGAAGGAGATAGTTAGCGAAGTCAGGAAGCTTGGAGTACATGCTCCAATCAGCATCAATGGTACTATAGCGCAAATAGTTGCGTGCTTCAAGTGCCTTTTAATTTTACCAATGATCTGTCGTGGACCAACCACATTGATACAACAGCCAAGAAGGCACACCAACGCCTCCACTTCCTTAGGAGGCTGAGGAAATTTGGCATGTCTCCAATGACCTTTGCAAACTTCTACAGGTGCACAGTAGAAAGTATACTGTCGAGTTGCATCACAGTTTGGTTAGGGAACAGCTCTGCCCAAGAAATTGCAGAGTTGTGGATGTAGCCCAGTCCATCATACAGACCAGACTCTCCATCATTCTCATCTACATTTCACGCTGCCTCGGAAGAGCAGACAATACCACGGGTGGGACAGTGGCGCTGCCTTACAGCACCAGAGACCCGGGTTCAATCTTGACTAAGGGTGCAGTCTGTACGAAGTTTGTACATTCTCTCCATGTCTGTGTGGGTTTTCCCTGACACTCCTGTTTCCTCCCACAATCCAAAGATGTACAGGTTTGTAGGTTAATTGGCTTCAGTAAAAATTGTCCCTGGTGGATAGCACAGTGCTAGTGTGCAGGGATCGTTGGTCGGCGCAGATTCATTGGGCATAAACATTGGGCATGTTTATGCGCTGTATCTCCAAACTAAACTAACATAATCAAAGACATGCCTAGTGGATCGGCGAGAGACGGTGGGGAAGGGATGAAATAGTATTTGGAAAACTGGTAGCTTGCACAGATCTTACTTGCCTGATAAAGTTCAATTCCTTGGTCAGTGATAAACACTATTTCACTCGTACTAGTCCAACAGAAGCCCAGCATGTTGGCATTTTTGGTCTAAAGAAGGAATAGAATGAAATAATGTATTTTAATCTGGGAACACGAAAAGTTGCATTTTAGACTGAAGAAGAAAATATTGATTAAGATAATAAGCCGCTGAGTTACTCTGGCATTTTGTGATTATACCTTCGGTATAAACCAGCCTCTGCAGTTCCTTTCTACACAAGGTATTAATTAAAACCACTGATTGCCAGCACTTGGAATTACATCATTATTGAAATCACAGCGCATGACCATGGGAAGGCAGGTTGATTTTCCAGGGTACAGGATTCAGATGTGACAGAGAGGGATGCAGGCCAGGAGGAGGGCGGGTGGGGGGGTTATATAGGCACTAATTAGGCTATATAGGCATTATAATTAGGCATTATATTATACTGATTATACTGGCATGCTTGTCTTCAGGCCACAGAATACAAGGTTAAGGGCAATATGTTGCAACTTTACCAACCACTGGTTAGTCCGCACTTGGGAGTAGTGAGCGTAGTTCTGGTCGTCACGCTATAGGAAGGATGTGATTGTGCTGGAGAGAGTGCAGGGGAGATTCACCAGGATGTTGCCTGAATTGGAGGAGAGATTGGATAAGCAAGGATTGTATTTCCTGGAGTGAAATAGGCTGAGGGTGATTAGATGGAGGTATATAAAATGAAAGTAGATGGGGTAGATCGTTAGAATATATTTCCCATGACAGGGGCATCAAAAAACAAGAGGGAATTGTGGGAGGAAGGAGTTCGCAACGGGATCTGGGGGGTAAGTTTTCCACAGAGAGAGTTTAATATCTGAAACTCACTGCCAGAGATGGTGGAATCAGATACAATCACCACGTTTAACAATCATTTAGGTGGGCACGTCAATGAGCAAAGAGTTGAAGGATGCAGATCTGATGATGGGCTACTTATAGATGGGCAAAAGGGTCACTATGGACATGATGGGCCGAAGGGCTTATTTCTGTGTTGTACAATTCCAACGATTGCTACTGAACACATCACATCCAAAAAAAGGACCAGCATCTTTAAATGGGACCAATTCTTGATTGTGGTCAGCATGGCCTTGATGGCCCGAAGGGCCTGATTCTGTTCTGTATCCCTCTGTACCTCCATTACCTTGCATTCTTGTGAGTATTCTGTTTGAGGCAGATCAGGAATGAAGTTGATAAAATCCTACAAAAAGATGAGAGATGTTAGTCTGCACCATGACAGGTCCACTCGTTCAAAACCGACCTTTAAAGAAACAGGTAGTGCATCCTTCCTTACCACGGCCTTTGGTGTTCGCTGCACGGCTAAAATCTTGTTCCCAAATGAAAATTTGATGCATTTCACTTCTCCTTTGTCTTCCATTCTTTGAAATGAACAACAAAAAAAGATTTTTGCTGGTATGAGTTTATTATCATCACGTACCATTCTGTGGCGAGGCCTGGAATTCCCAGTAGAATTAGTGTACCCAAATTAGGGACTGTTTGTTGAGACCAACTTGACAGAGCAGGCGCTATAGACAAGTTGCCCCATTCTGTTCCTATGTCTTATGGTCTATAAGACTGTGTTATGACATCCTGACTCATAAACTCAATGCCCCGACATATAAAAGCAAGCATACCGTACACCTTTATCACTCTATCTACAGGTTGAATACCAATTTTCTGGCACCAGCGGTACCAGAGCTTTTCTGGATTATCCGTTTTTCTGGACTAACAGCGGTCACTTGATAATAAAACAACAATATACCCCTGACCCGCTAATGACTCCCCTCCATGGCTCTAAAGAACCATGGAGTGCCAGAAACTTAAATAAAACAAATTTAAAATGTAAAGTGAATGTGACTGGCATTTTTAACCAGTGCTGAAACATGGCCTACGGCCCACCGACTCTTCACTGACCAGCAATCACCCTGTACACAAACACTATACTACACACTAGGAACAACTTTACCAACGTCAATTAACCTACAAACCGTGGAGTATAGGTGGAAACCGGAGCACCTGGAGAAAACCACGCGGTCACAGGGAGAACGTACAAACTCCGTACAGACAGGACTCTTAGTCAGGATCGAACCTGGTTCTCTGGCGCTTTAAGGCTGCAACTCTACCACAACGCCACTGCACCGCCCAACTTCCACACTAGCTGTTTCGAATTCCCTGTCAACTCAAGATCATTCAAATCTCCACCATTCCTGTCCTCTGTAACATAGCAATGGAGGCCATTCCAGCTCACTCTGGAGTAATCTCATCGCCCCGTTCCCCTCCAGCCTCGCCGCACAGCCCTGAAAACTATTGGTCCTCAAATGGCTGTGTGTCAAAACTCAGCAAGCTTCTGGACATTTTCCCTCACTGGCTTATTGTCAAACCCTAACCACTGATCACTTCATGAACCCAGTACATTGAAGGTGATATAAATACTATATGTGTCTACTTCGTAGCAATAGCTTCGTTCCAAGACAACCCATATTGTCACAGATTAGTTAAGGGACTTTTTAAGAAGGTCAGAACAAGACCACTTCTCCATTTTATTCATAGCTTAAAGCAAAAAGTGAAATGAAGGTTCGAGAGAATGAAGTTGAACTATTTCTATCATTTTTCTGTCAACCAGCGTGGAGTCCAGCTGCAACACACCACCACAACCAGGAACCGCTAGGTTTCTATCCCATGTCGCTAAGTATTTCTCTGCGGAGGATAAACTGCTGCCTTCAACTAACACAATCACAGCTGCGCCACCAGTCCGTCAGCTCCCTTTGCAACAGGATAATCAAAGACCTGTTCCACCCCTGTGAGTTGAGTTTAGTTTATTGTCACGTGTATCGAGGTACAGTGAAAAGCCCTTGCTGCGTGCTAACCAGGATGATACAAAAGCTTGAAAGCATGTACCACCAGATTCAGGAACAACTTCTTCCCCGCTCCAGACATTTATTCACTTCTACCCTCTGACCCATCACTATCTTCCCTTGAGTACTCTACCTAACTATTACAGATATACGGTAGAGTGCACACTGACTGGTTACATCAAGCCTGGATTGGCAACTCAAATGCCCAGGAACCAAGGAGATCAGATAGTTATAGGCACTGCCCAGTCCATCACAGGTAATGACTTCCCCACACCTGAGGGAACCTAAAGGCAGCACTGCCTCAAAAAGGCAGCCAGCATCATCACAGACCCACACCTGCACTCTTCTCCCCTCTCCTGTCAGGCAGAAGGTACAAAAGTTGAAAGCACGCTCTCATCTCACTGCTACCATCGGGAAGAAAGTACAGGAGCCCTAGAACCGTGACCTCCAGGTTCAAAAACAGCTTCTTCCCAGCAACCATCAGGCTCTTGCACACTGCACAACATTAACCTCTGCAACTGTGATCATCTGTGGACTGTGTCTTTGGTTGCAATATGGACTTCCATTTATGTACTATTATGGTTACCTATGCAGTAATTATTTGTCGTATTTATTAATTATTGTATACTTATATTTTAGTTATTGCATTAATGGACCTGTAACTCTGAACGGTCCTTCCATAAGCTAGGATACTGTCTGATTCACCTTAGCAGGGTGGCGCAGCGGTAGAGCTGCTGCCTTACAGCGCCAGACCCGGGTTAGAACCTGACTAAGGGGACTGTCTGTACGGAGTTTGTACGTACTCCCCGTGACCGCGTGGGTTTTCTCCGAGTGCTCTGGTTTCCTCCCGTTTTCCAAAGACGTACAGGTTTGTAGATTAATCTGGCTTCAGTAAAAATTGTAAATTGTCCCTACTGTGTGGGATAGTGTTAGTGTATGGGATGATCACTGGTTGGTGCGGATTCAGTGGGCCGAAGGGCCTGTTTCCATGCTGTATCTCTGAACTAAACTAAACCTCTACCCCATTGCGGACATTGCACTGATGTGCTACAATGCTGAGAACTATATTCTGCACTCTGTATCTTCCCCTTTCCTCTATTGTACTCGAGTTTGATTTGATTGTATCTATGTACGGTATTATCTGATCTGTTGGGATAGCATGTAAAACAAAGCTTTTCACTGTACCTCAGTGCACGTGACAATGACATATCTAAACCTAAAAGCTGCTGCCAGTAATAATTTAATTGTTGTATGGTCGGTAAATATGGTAATTAGACACTCATGACTTGGCCTTGACCCTTTGTTCTTCCACCACCAGGTTCCTAAATTCTCTGGCAAATTATTCTAAAGTTTCCCTCCCTCTCCACAAATGTGGCCAACTGCTCGTGTGGGAAAAAAAAGTCATTTTAACACCAGTTTTATGTATCTGCGATTATGGGGGATTTCTGTCCTGCACTTTTACCCAAAATGCAGAATTTCCCCAACTCCTCAAAAAAAAACTGACTAAAATAGAACACAGCTAATCTTCATGTTTAAAATAAGGAAGGTCATTAAATGCGAAACAGCATTCAGTTACGCTTAAGGATAACAATTTCAAGTGAATCTATGCAGTAATTCCTCAATTTACAGAAGAGTTCTGTTCCTGAAAAACTTTGCTAAAAGCAAAATTTCTCAAATCCACAATGCTGAGCGAAATGCAGCATAGATACTTTGGTAGCCAGTAAATCATATGGCAAAGAGTGGCATGTGTAACAGAGTGTCACCATAGGGTCACAGTGTCGTACAGCACAAAAACAGGCCATTCGGCCCCATTTACTGAACCTGGCCCACATCCCTCTAAAACCTCTGAAGAAGGGTCTCGACCCAAAACATCAAGCATTCCTTCTCTCCAGAAATGCTGCCCGTCCCACTGAGCTACTCCAGCATTTTGTGTCTACCCACATCCTTCAAAACCTTTCCTATCCATCCACCTGTCCAAATGTCTTTTAAATATTGTAATTGTACTTGCCTCGACTATCTTGTTCCATATACCCACCACCCTCTGGGTGAAAAAGTTGGACCTAAAGTTCCGATTAAATCTTTCCTCACTCACTTTAAATCTATGTCCTCTGGTTCTCGATTCCCCTCCCATAGAAACATAGAAAATAGGTACAGGAGTAGGCCATTTGGCCCTTTGAGCCAGCACCGCCATTCAATATGATCATGGCTGATCATCCAAAATCAGTACCCCGTTCCTGCGTTTCCCCCCCCCCGAGCTACATCTAGGTTCTTAACCCGAAACGTCACCCATTCCTTCTCTCCAGAGATGCTGCCTTCCCGCTGAGTTACTCCAGGTTTGTGTGTTTATCTTCGGTTAAAGCAGCTGCAGTTCCTTCTTACACAGCTAAATCTAACTCTCTCTTGAAAACATCCAATGAATTAGCCTCCACTGCCTTCTGTGGCAGAGAATTCCACAGATTCAAAACTCTCTGGGTAAAAACGTTTTTCTTCATCTCAGTCCTAAATAGCCTAGCCCTTATTCTTAAACTGTGACTCAAATCCTCTCGCAATGAAGGCCAACTTGCGAATGAATGCGCAATTAGCTTTCTTCACTGCCTGCTGTACCTGCATGCTTACTTTCAGTGACTGATGTACAAGCACACCCAAGTCTCGTTGCACCTCCCCTTTTCCTAATCTGACACCATTTAGATAATCTGCCTTCCAGTTCTTGCCACCAAAGTGGATAACCTCACATATGACACCCACATTAAACTGCATCTGCCCACTCACCTTACCTATTCAAGTCACCCTGCAGCTCATAGCATCCTCCTCGCAGCTCACACTGCCACCCAGTTTTGCGTCCTCCGCAAACTTGGAGATGTTATCTTTAATTCCAATGTCTAAATCGTTAATATATATTGTAAATAACTGGGGTCCCAACACTGAGCCTTGCGGCACCCCACGTCACTACCTGCCATTCTGAAAAGGACCCGTTAATTCTTACTCTTTGCTTCCTGTCTGCCAACCAGTTCTCTATCCATGTCAATACCCTACCCCTAATACCATGTGCTCTACTTTTGCACACTCATCTCTTGTGTGGGACCTTGTCAAAGGCTTTTTGAAAGTCCAGATACACCACATCCACTGGCTCTCCCTTATCCATTCCACTTGTAACATCTTCAAAAAATTCCAGAACATTAGACAAGCATGATTTCCCCTTCATAAATTCATGCTGACTTTGACCGATCCTGTCATTGCTTTCCAAATGCGCTGCTATTACATCTTTAATAATCGGCTCAAGCATCTTCCCCATGACCGATGTAAGGCTAACCGGTGTATAATTCTCTGTTTTCGCTACCTCCTTTCTTAAAAAATTGAGTTACATTACCTACCCTCCAGTCCACAGGAACTGATCCAGTCTATAGAACATTGGAAAATGATTACCAATGCATTTCTAGAGCCTCCTCCTTGAGTACTCTGACCATCAGGCCCTGTGGATTTATCTGCCTTCAGTCCCAACAGTTTACCTAACTCAATTTCCTGACTAATGTGAATTCCCTTCAGTTCCTCCCTCCTACTAGACCCTCGGTCCCCTAGTTTTTCTTGGAGATTGTTTGTGTCTTCCTTAGTGAAGACAGAACCAAAGTACCATATTATTATGACCATTGTTGTTCTACAAAGTACAATAGTTTTTCTGTCATGTAAGATCACACAGCACGTATTACCTGAAAGAGATGGAGGCCTTGTCATCCAGACCTTTGGCCACCACACCTGTTGCACCCCCGGAGCGAACAGCAAACACCTGTAAATGCAAAATGGAAGATCCTCTATTGTCCAACCAGCTTAAGTGCGAGAGTCTAGGGGGCAGCCTCAGAATATAGATCCTCCACCGAATACAGATCCACCACCGACCGCTCTGGAATCAAGGGTGCTGGAAAATCGGTGGTGTGCCTGTAAAAGGACATACCTTTAGAATAGGGATGAGGAGGAATTTCTTTAGCCAGAGGGTGGTGAATCTGTGCATTTTATTGTCACAGACGGCTGTAGAGGCCAAATCATTCGGTATTTTTAAAGAGGGGAATGACAAGTTCTTGACAGGTTACGGGGAGAAGGCAAAAAATAGATCAGCTGTGATCGAATGGCAGAACACACTTGACGAGGCGAATGTCCTAATTCTGCACCTCTGTCTCCTGATCTTATGAAGTGACATAATGGAGACACAAGGAATAACAGATGCTGGAATCTTGAGTGAAGCACAAAGAGCTGGAGTAACTGTGGAGGGAATGGACAGATGTAAATTGCCGTGGGGGGGAAAGCTATAAAAGAATGGGAGCGGGAGGAGGCGAGACAAAGCCTGGCAAGTAATAGGTGGGGAAAGACACTAAGTGCTGGAGTAACTCAGCGGGTCAGGCAGCATCTCTAGAGAAAAAGGATAGTGACCGGGTCAGGACCGTTTTTCAGTCTGAAGAAGGGTTTTGACCCAAAACATCACCGAATCCTGACCTACTGTGTTACTCCAGCAGTTTGTGTCTATCTTCAACATAAAACAGCATCCACAATTCCTTTCTACATGTAATAGATGGATATGGGTGAGCGGAGGGTGCGTTTTGAATGGTAGATGGGTGGGTGGACAAAGGTTAGAGGTGAAAAAGAGGCAAAAGACGAGGTAGGCTAATCTGTAGGACAAAATGCAAGATCCCAAGAGCGCTAGACAACAAATGTTACCTTTTGTCACGTGTACTAGATACAGTGAAAAGCTTTGTTGACGTCTTTCCTAACTCTTTTACAACAGACCCTAGCATTTTCCCTGCAGGTCTGAGTTTCCCCTTCCCCCTCCCTCAACTGTTCAATAGTGAGGGTACAAAGGTCATTCTCCAATCTGCTCGAATTAATCAATAATCCACTGGGTTTTGGATGACAACAACATGTTTCCACTAATTTCATGACTAAGTATTCAAGGGTGTATTTTCTTAAATGAATATCAATTTTCTTTAATTCCTCCTTCCCGTTAAACTCTTAGTTCCCTATCAATTCTAGCAAGTTCCCCGAAGTATATTCTGTGAAGACAGATACCAGGCTTTTTTAAAAAATGTTTTGCCATTTCATTGTTCCCCTTTGCAAATTGCCACATTTCTGACTGGAATAAACGTACATTGTTTTTTAGTTTTATAAATACAGCATGGAAACAGGCCCTTCGGCCCATGCCGACCATCGATCACTTGTTCCATGTTATCCCACTTTCTCATCCACTCCCAACACACTGGGGCAATCAACCTACAAACCTGCACTGAGATCCTTCTTCCCTGTGGCTATCAAACTGTATAACTCCTCCCCCTTCTGTCATGAGGTAGACTGAGACCGACTCTTCCCCCCCCCCCCAATCTTTGCACATCCCCAATCCTTTCCACTCGTCACTTTAATTTCATGTTTCATGTATTTTGTGTTTTATGACTGTTGGCAGATCAAGATACAAGATACATTTATTTGTCACATGTACCAATTGGTCCAGTGAAATGTGTGGTCGCCATACAGCCATACGAATAATAGAGCACAGAACACGATAGTCTTAACACAGACATCCCCACACAGCGGGATCAAAGTTTCCCACCGTGAGGGAAGGCTCCAAATTTTGTCATCCTCCTCTGGTGTCCTCCAGTGGTCGGGGGCCCCCAGAACCCCCCGCTATCGCCGCTACGGGCAGCCCGAGGTTCAGGCCCGCTCGCCGGGGTGATGGAAGTCCGACGTCGGGACTGGAGGACATCCTCAGCGGCTTGGACATCCGAATCGGCCACCTCCTACCGGAGTCCGCGGCTCCCGAAGTCCACAGGCCGCGCTGGGCGGAGATTCAACGCTCACGGCTCTCAGCAAAGGGCCCCAGGACTTCGCGATGTTGAAGTCAGCGCCAGCCACGCTGGAAGCTCTGCAAACCACAGTTCCGATGTTGAAGCAGCAGGCTCAGCACTCCGGAGCTTCAACGGCGATCCAGGTAAGCAATCGCCCACTCCGCGATGTATCCAGCGCTGCGCCGCTGCTGCTGAAGCTCTGGTCCGGTCCCCGGCAGGAAAGGCCATTCTAATCCAGGTGGTAGGCCGCGAGGAGGGGGGCGAGGACGCGACTCGAAGAATAGTCGCGTCCTCGCCAGGAAGTGACTGGGAAACGGTATCACCCTTACCCTACCCCCCTCCCCCACATAGAAAAGCTAAAGAAATCTCCAAAACAAACTTTAAAACTGGCTAAAAATTAAAAAAATAGAAAAACAGACAGACTGTAGGCAGAGGTGGCGCCCCTAATGGATCAATGCGACACCCCTAGTGGATCAATTTCCCTCCTGCGATAATAAAGTTCTATCGTATTGTAACTTATCGTATTTTGGATGTGGGAGGAAACCAGAGCCCAGGAGGAAACCCACGTGGTCACAGGGAGAACATGCAAACTCCATACATAGACAGCACCACGAGGTCAGGATCGAGCCCAGGTCTCTGGCGCTTTGAGGCAGCGGCTCTACCAGCTGCACCACTGTTCCGTCTGAATTGTCAGTGTTTTTTTTACACACACACACGAATGTCACTGTGCCTGTTGATCCCTCTGCTGGTCACTGAGAGCGGAACAGACTGTGTTCTGTTCAAAAGGGAACTGCAGATGCTGGAATATCGAAGGTACACAAAATTGCTGGAGGAACTCAGCGGGTGCAGCAGCATCTATGGAGCGAAGGAAATAGGCGACGTTTCGGGCCGAAACCCTTCATCAGACGTTTCGGCCCGAAACGTCGCCTATTTCCTTCGCTCCATAGATGCTGCTGCACCCGCTGAGTTCCTCCAGCAATTTTGTGTACCTGTGTTCTGTTGTTCTTTTGTTCAATTATATTTAAGTATTTTCAGCTCTGTGTCATTAACATTTGTGTCCCTTATTGAGTTCCCTATTTAAATGCAGATGTTTGTCTCTGTCTTTGTTCAGTTTTGGATGTTCTCATGCTGTGTCTTACTCCTGTTTATCAGGATTCTAGACAAACCCTTTTTGAGTTTAACTTACTCCTTCTCTTACTCCCCATCTCTTCTCTGCGCTTGGGTCTACTTATCTCTTGATGCTGTTACAACAGAGGATTTATTAGTGGCACATGTACCGAGGTGTAAAGTTTTGTTTTGCAGACAGGTTTTGTTTTACATGCACTGCACACAGATCAGGTACAATCAGTTCAAACACAGGTACAATAGGCAGGTATATGGAGCAACTTTTGGCATAACCAGTTAAGACTGAACTGTAGACTGTTTTTGGTTGCACTAAGGACTTTGGCACCCGTGTTCACGTTATAGGAGTAGAATTAGACAATAGACAATAGGTGCAGGAGTAGGCCATTCGGCCCTTCGAGCCAGCACCGCCATTCACTCATAGCTGATCTCTGCCTCCTAATCCCAGTTTCCTGCCTTGTCCCCATAACCCTTGACACACGTTCTAATCAAGAATTTGTCTATCTCTGCCTTAAAAATATCCACTGACTTGGCCTCCACAGCCCTCTATGGCAATGTTCACTGATTAGCTACCCTCTGACTGAAGAAGTTCCTCTTCACTTCCTTTCTAAAAGATAACCTTTTAATTTAGCGGCTATGACCTCTGGTCCTAAACTCCTACCTGTGGAAACATCCATTCCACATCCACTCTATCTATGCTTTTCATTATTCTGTAAGTTTCAATGAGGTCCCCCCTAAGCATTCTAAACTCTAGCGAGTAGAGGCCCAGTGCTGTCAAACGCTCATCATTTGCTAACCCACTCATTCCTGGAATCATTCGTGTTGGGGCCATCAATTTTTTTAACTGGTGATTATAGACAATGGGTGCAGTAGTCCATTCGGCCATTCGAGGTAGCCAATAATTATTATATATTATTGGTGTGAAAGGCCAGTTAAGCTGCTGCAAGCAAGAATTTCATTGTTCTGTTCATATGACAATTAAACACTCTTGACTAGTTTAGATGGGGCATCTTGGTTGGTATGGACGAGTTGGGCCGAAGGGTCTGTTTCTGCGCTGTATTCCAAGTGGTGACCGCTGAGCACTGATGATGGGAGATTCAGCCATGGTGAGGCTATTAAATCTCCGATGCCTGGTGTCACTACTACACCAACGTTACAGGCCACAGGAGGGTGGGGGAAGAGAACACAGGGAACTGCCGGAGCTAACATCTTGAGCAAAAAAAAGTGCTGGAGTAACTCAGTGGATCAGGCAGGGATGGGGGGAGGTGGGGGTGAGGATAGGGTGAAGGAGTAATGGGTGAAAACCCAGGTGGGGCACATACCTCGGATGGTCACGTCGCACAGACACATCTGCACTTTAGTCTGTATGAACTGTTTTGACTATTTTACTGTTCTCTTTACAATCCATGTTCTGGGGATATCTAAATCTAAATTTTATTAGTTATTTATGTTATGACATCGGATGGAAGCTGCATACCAAATCTCGTTGCGCTTATGATCAATGACAATAAAAGATATTATTATTATTATTATTATTATTACCCAAATTCTCCTTCGCTAACCCAAGACTTCAAAGGTTATTTATTAGTCACATACACCATAGGTGTAGTGAAATGCTTATTGCCAATGCAGCACATAAAAAAGAATACAGACACAACAATAATAAAGAGATTTAAACATAAAAAACATCCCCCCACAATGGTTCCCATTATGAGGGAAGGCACAATGTCCCATGTCCACCCATAGTCGGGCCTATTATGACCTCCGCAGTCGCCTTTACGGAGGCCCGGTGTTCCAGGCCCTTCTCGCCGGATGATGGTGCTCCGGCATCGGGAGAATCCTCACAGCGGCATGGGAAACCTGGAACGGCCGCTTCCTTACCGGAGATCGCGGCTTCTGAAGCCGACAGGCCACGCTGGATGGAGCTCCACCACTGGCGATCTCAGCGAGAGATCCCAGGCTCCCGATGTAAAGTTCAGCGCCACCGCCCGCAGCTGGCCACTCCACGGACCCGCAGCTCCGTGATGTTTCATCGGCGGTCCCAGCAAACCGGAGTCCCAGCGCGGCGAACCGGGCAAGGCATCGCCCGCTCTGCGATAGCGCTCCAGTGCTGTGCCGCCGCCAAAGCCGAGGTCTGGCCGGTCCCCTCGGGAAACGCCGCTCCAGGCTCGCTGGTAGGCCGTGAGGACGGGTCGAAGGTGCTGCCCGGAGAAAAGCTGCCTCTCCGACCAGGTAGGGACCCTGAAAGCAGTTTCCCCCTCCCCCGCTCCCCCCCCCCCCCCGCTCCCCCCCCCCCCCCCCCCCCCCCACATAAAAATGACTAGAGCTCCAGAAACAAAACACTAAAACTCACTAAAAGTAAAGAAGAGTTGAAAAAACGGACAGCTGCAGGCTGGGCAGCCATACCATACCGGATGACGCCCCCCATGAAGGGGATGGAGGAGTACTTCACCTTCTGGCGACTTTGCCCCAACCCATCTAAGAGAACTGTCACTGCCTTTCACCTCTGCAATCGGCTCGTCAATGCCAAGCTCCGAGTGTCCTATTGTGATAAGCCAGTAAAGAATGAAAAATTCCCCAACCTCGGAGTCATCCTGGATCACACCCTCGCCTATCGTGAACACCTGATGAGGGTGGTAGCTTGGTCTAATAGCTGCCACACCAAACGAGTTGACCGTCCTTAACTATATAATGCGGGTAATCACAGGGACGCTTAAGTCAACACCTTTGCAGTGGCTCCCTGTCCTCTCTCATATAGCCCCTCCCAGCATATACAGAAGGGAGAGGACGTTGAAAGTCCCTTCCCATCCATGCTGACTTGAACCATCTGCCCAACATGCGCCTGAAGTCCCGCAAACCCTTCTGGTCTTCAGTCAAATTCCTGGAAGACTTTGACTCCAAGACTGAATAGCGCAGAGCCTGGAAATATACCAACACCAACAACGGAGAGGTCATCACAGACCCCACAGTGAAACCTCCGGGATTTGACCTCCATCGCAAGCAATGGCTAACACTGAACAGAATCCGAACCCGCCATGCAAGAACAGCCCATCACCTGCATGTGGGGGATGACAGACTGCCCTGCTTGCGACTGCGGACATCCAGAGCAGACCATCCCACACATTATGAATGACTGCTCACTGATGCTTTTCCCTGGTGGCATCAAAGTCATCCATCCTTTGCTGTGTCGGCACCCAAATTATGGAACGATCTGCCTCTCCACATTAAACAGGCCTCTTCTCTGTCTGTTTTTAAATCACTTCTTAAAACCCATCTCTTCTCCGTGGCCTTTGATACCCAGTAAGATGTCGACTTTATTTACTTGATTTAATTTCTTATTTTGATTGCTTTTACTGCGTGCCTATTATTTTTACTCATGTTTTATGTCTTTTAATTTATTGTTGCATTTCATATGTAATTTTTGCGCCTTATGTGAGCTGTTATGTTATGTTCTGTTATGTTGTCTGTTTATGATGTCTTATGTACAGCACTTTGGTCAACATTGGTTGTTTTAAAGTGCTTAACAAATAAAGTTGGATTGGATTGGATTGGATCCACCCAGCAACTGATGCTGACCTGGCCTGGATGTCTACCCTTGACCTACAACTTTAGGCTGTGCATGCCATATGCAAGAAGAAGGCTTACTAGGCCAACCACCTCTCTTACCAACTTTTTCCCCTCTTCTATATTCAGTCTGACGAAGGGTTCCGGCCCTAGAACAGGATATATCAATGATTTGGATGAGGGGATTGAAGGCTTTGTGGCTAAGTTGGCAGATGATACTAAGATAGGTGGAGGGGCATATAGTGCAGAGAAAGCAGGGACTCTGCAGAAGGACTTGGACAGATTGGGAGATTGGGCATAGAAATGTCAGATGGAATACAGTGTGGCAAAGTGTGGAGTCATGCATTTTGGCAGTAGGAATAAAGGCGTAGACTATTTTCTAAATGGGTAGAGAATTTAGAGGTGCAAGGAGAATTGGGCGTGCTGGTGCAGGATTCTGAAAAAGTTAATTTGCATGTCGAATCGGTGGTAAGGAAGTTAATCGCAATGGTAGCATTTGTTTCGAGAGGACTAGAATACAAAAACAGGGATGTAATTGTTAAATTTGTACAAGGCATTGGTGAGACCAAATCTGGAGTATGGTGTACAATTTTGGTCGCCCAATTATAGGAAGGATGTCAACAAAATAGAGAGAGTACAGAGGAGATTTACTAGAATGTTGCCTGGGTTTCAACAACTAAGTTACAGAGATAGGTTGAATAAGTTAGGTCTTTATTCTCTGGAGCGCAGAAGGTTAAGGGGGGACTTGATAGAGGTCTTTAAAATGATGAGAGGGATAGACAGAGTTGATGTGATCAAGCTTTTCCCTTTGAGAATAGGGAAGATTCAAACAAGATGACATGACTTCAGAATTAAGGGACAGAAGTTTAGGGGTAACATGAGGGGGAACTTCTTTACTCAGAGAGTGGTAGCGGTGTGGAATGAGCTTCCAGTGGAAGTGGTGGCGGCAGGTTCGTTGGTATCATTTAAAAATAAATTGGATAGGCATATGGATGAGAAGGGAATGGAGGGTTATGGTATGAGTGCAGGCAGGTGGGACTAAGGGAAAAAAGTTGTTCGGCACGGACTTGTAGGGCCGAGATGGCCTGTTTCCGTGCTGTAATTGTTATATGTTATATGTAATGCTGAGGCTTTATAAGGTCTGCTTCTGTCACTTATCAAATTCTGTCCTATCACTTATCAAAACATCACCTATCCATATCTATTGCATCCGCTGCTCTAGATGTCAGCTGATCTACATCGGTGAGACCAAGCGCAGGCTTGGCGATCGTTTCGCCGAACAGAGAGAGGGGGAAGGAGGGAGAGGGGAGGAGTAAGGTGGGATGGAGGGGGAGTGGGGATGGAGGAAGGAGGAGGGGTGAAAGGGGATAGGAGGGGCGAGTAGGGAGGGTGGGGATGGGCTGAAGGAGGCGTGGTGATGGGGAGGGTGTTGGGAGAAGGTGGGTGTGAGGAGTGGGTGTGAGAGGTGGGGAGTGAGGGGTGGGGAGCGACGGGTGGGTGTGAGGAGTGGGTGTGGGGTGTGAGGAGTGGGTGTGGGGAGTGAGGGGTGGGTGTGAGGACGGGGCCCCCACCTGTTTGTTGGTCTCATCGAAGAAGACGCTGTTGAGGGCGGACACCTTCTCGAAGGTGACGGGGCTGCGGCACAGCGCGAGGTGATGTCCGTGCGCCATCTCCGACCGCCGGCTTCACACCCACTACGCAGGCGCTACGGCCGGCACCGCGCAGGCGCATTCACACTGCCGGCGCTGCGCACTCGCTGTTACACCCGCCGGCATCACGCAGGCGCACTCCACGCCACACCCAGCCCAACTCAGTCAAGGAGTAAAAAACAACAGGCCCTTCGGCCTAAGGTACACAAAATTGCTGGGGAAACTCAGCGGGTGCAGCAGCATCTATGGAGCGAAGGAAATAGGCGACGTTTCGGGCCGAAACCCTTCTTCAGACTTAAGTGCTTAACAAATAAAGTTGGATTGGATTGGATTGGATCCACCCAGCAACTGATGCTGACCTGGCCTGGATGTCTACCCTTGACCTACAACTTTAGGCTGTGCATGCCATATGCAAGAAGAAGGCTTACTAGGCCAACCACCTCTCTTACCAACTTATTCCCCTCTTCTATATTCAGTCTGACGAAGGGTTCCGGCCCTAGAACGGGATATATCAATGATTTGGATGAGGGGATTGAAGGCTTTGTGGCTAAGTTGGCAGATGATACTAAGATAGGTGGAGGGGCATATAGTGCAGAGAAAGCAGGGACTCTGCAGAAGGACTTGGACAGATTGGGAGATTGGGCATAGAAATGTCAGATGGAATACAGTGTGGCAAAGTGTGGAGTCATGCATTTTGGCAGTAGGAATAAAGGCGTAGACTATTTTCTAAATGGGTAGAGAATTTAGAGGTGCAAGGAGAATTGGGCGTGCTGGTGCAGGATTCTGAAAAAGTTAATTTGCATGTCGAATCGGTGGTAAGGAAGTTAATCGCAATGGGCGGCGTGGCCTTCCTGCTTCATTCTAAGACCCTATGCTCTGTCATACAGAGAACCTACACAAGCCCGTGAAAGGATAGCCCAGCCCTATCATCAATTAATTGAAAGGTGCAGCCCGGAAACAGGCCCACAAGCCCTTTGGCGCACAGCAGTAGAGTTGCTGCCATTATCGGGAAGGCTGGCTCCATCCTGGGGGCGGAGATGGATTCACGTGAGCTGGTCTTGGAGGGGAGGATGCTCCTCAAACTGCGGAACATCCTGGACAATACAGCTCACTCCCTCCATGACACACTTGTCAACCTGAGGAGTACCTTCAGCAACAGACTGGTTCCATCAAGATGCAGGACAGAACGCCACAGGAGATCCTTCTTCCCTATGGCTATCAAACTTTACAATTCTCTCCCCCCCTCCTTGAGGTAGACTGAGACTGACAACCCCCCCCCCCCCCCATCTCCTCAATCTTTGCACATCCCCAAAGCCTTAAGGGCCTGTCCCACTAGCCGATTTTTTCAGCGACTGCCAGCATTATTGACTGACGTATCAGGCCACCGAAAAATTTGCGGCGTGATGACGTATGACTCGCGGTGTTTTTTCAAGTGTCGCAACATTTTTTTTGGCGCCGCTAGATTTTGAAATGTTCAAAAATGTTCAAAATCTTTTGGCGACACTGATATGATGCCGGCGGTCACCGAAATAAATCGGCAAGTGGGACACACAGGCCCTTTACCACTCATCACTTTATTTACATGTTTCATGTATTTTATGTTTTTATGACTTGGCAAATTAATCGATCACCCGTTCACACTAGTTCTATGTTATCCCACTTTCTCATCCATACTCTACGCACTACGGGCAACAGAGGCCAATTAACCTACAAACCCCCACATCTTTGTGATGTGGGAGGAAACTGGAGCACCTGGAGAAAACCCACACGGTCACAGGGGAGAACGTACAAACTCCACCCAGGCAGCACCTGAGGTCAGGATCGAACCTGGGTTTCTGGTGCTGTGAGGCAGCAGCTCTACATGCTGCACCAATCTCAAGTCCGCTGTTTTCAGCTGGTGTGGGTGGTGGATGGCAGATAAGCAAACAAGCTGAGTACACAACACTCTCCCTACCCGCTTGGTCAACCTGTGACCACGAGAGGGATGGACAGGAAAAGAGGTCCATAGGGGGTTATTACTTGGAACTGGACAATTTAATGTTCATACCGTTGGGATGTAAGCTACTCAGTGGAATTCAAGGTAATGTTCACAGTGATCACAGGCTTCACTCCATTTCAATGCCACATTGGGCAGCAATCCGTACCTGAGATAACATTAAGATGCATCAACACACAAATCACACATATTGTTGTTGTAGTTTACTTAGATTTTGTTTTTAACACCTCACAGCATTTAATTGTCACACAGGGATCACACCAGTGAAGGGTGTAGCGAACTGTAGCTTGACTGTTTCTGACGGAATAAATATAAATCACACAAATCTACCGGCACTCATTTTAAATTTTAATTCAGATTAATCAGCGTTTCCAGCTCCGTTGAATCCCAGTTTTCCAGGTTACTGATCCCTCTCGCAAACAGCCAGCTACATCAAACCTTTACTTTAAAATCCTTTCCTCCTTTAATCATCCACTGGACTTTCGTCAGAATCATACTCAACACGTTTCCCATGCCGCTGCACGTGATCCTCATTTATCTTTTCCAGAGCTTCGATCTGCAGATAAATAAACACACCAAAATTAAGCAAGTACTTCACTCTACCAGGGACCATGAGCTAAAATTATCACAGTAGTCTGGACGTTTAGCTTTGAAATCTGTACATACTAGATAAGTTACCAGGTGACTGGAGTACTGAAGGATTATCAAGAAATTATTACTCTTGACCCACCGGTAATAATTTATTCACTTCGGAGCTCTGAACACTTCCACGAAACCACTAAGGTATTGGTTTATTATTGTCACATGTACCGAGATACTATGAAAACCTGCCTTACTAGGTAGATTAGACCATAAACAAAGTGTGCAGAAAAGAGTATTACAGCTCCAGAGAAAGTGTAGACCATTTATAAAAAACGTGCAAGAGATGCAATAAAGTAGCTTGGGAGATGTTTAGCTTATGAAAGGTCCATTCAAGACTCTGATAATAGTAGGGAAGAAGCCATTCCTGAATGTGGTGGTACTTGCTTTCAAGTTTTTGTATCTTCTGCCCGACGGGAACAGGGAGAGGAAGGAATGATCGGGGTGTGAATGTTCCTGATTATGTTGGCTGCTCTCCCGAGGCAGCGTGAAGTGCAGATTAATTTGAATGTGGGGAGTCTGGTCTGTGTAATGGACTGGGCTACATCCATAACTCTACAATTTCTTGCGGTCTTGGGCAGAGCGATTGCCAAACCAAACTTTGATGCATCCCGATAGAATGCTTTCAATGGCACTTCTGTAGAAACGGTCCCTCTCTCCAGTAGGACAGAAGATAAAAAAAGCTTGGAATCCGCTGTTATCAGGCTACAAAACAGTCCTCCCGTAAGCTAGGCTGTCGCCCTGATCTTCCAATCTACCTCAATGCAGACCTTATACTTTTTTAATCTGCAGTTTCTCTGTAACTAACGCTATATTCTGCACTCAGGTATATTTCTCATTGCACTACCTATGTATTGCTCAATTGTACTCATGTACAGTATGAATTGACCAGGAAGCAGGCAAACCGTTTTCCATTGTATCTCCGTAACGTGACAATAATAAGCCAACAACAATACCTTGTTTATAGCTTAACCTCACAATCACACCCACTTTACTTGGTGATACTCCATCCCCCAACCCTCCCTGCAGCATCTTTTTGTCTCCTTTCCTGTTCTGAAAAAGATTTTTGACCTGAAATCTCAAGTTTGTTCCCACAGTGACTTTATGTAGCATTTAATAACAGGATGAAACATTTCACAGTTACATTGCTGAATTTAAGAACACCCTATATATGTCAATAAATGGGCATACTTCAGCAAGGAAGTCCCCCTCATTGTCGGCAGTAATGTCCAAACTGGAGACGGCGTTAAAAAGCTCCCGTTCACTCATTGCATCCATAACACCTGCCTTCTGGAAGAACTGCAACAAGGAGAAGAGCATGTCAGGCCCAGAGAGGAGAACTACACACAATGTCTGATGGCGCCGTTTACTATCACACTTTAAAAATAATTTGAACAGGTACATGGATAGGAAAGGTATAGAGGGATATGGGCCAAATGCAGGCACGTCGAACTGATGTAGATGGGGCATGTTTGTCGGTGTAGACAAGTTGAGCCAAGGTCTATAGCACGCTGTATGACTGACTATGAAACAGTCTCGTCAATGTTTGGGTGGCCCAGTGGTAGAGTTGCTTCCCAAGGACCACTTTCCAACCACCTTTAAACACACCAGAGGCCCGTTTAACATCCCTAGGGCACACATCAAAGCTCCCTTTAAATCACCAGGGCCCCATCTCCCACCCTCTTCAAACTGGGAGTTCACTGGAAAATATATTATACTGTGCAAGATCTTATAAAGGTGACGGTGGGGTACTGGTAGGAATAATCCAATAGTCCAATAATCTGGCACAGCTGAATGTACCAGATCATTGGAGTTCACTGCAGTGGCATCTGATAGTAGAAGCAATTCTGATGAGCATAGTGGAAGGAATAGTTGCTGCACATAGTTGCTGCACATTGGTGCAGCGGTAGAATTGCTACCTCACAGCGCTAGAGACCCAGATTCCATCCTGACTACGGGAGCTCTCTCTATGAATTTGTACGTTCTCCCTGTGACCGCGTGGGTTTTTCCGGGTGCTCCGGTTTCCTCCCACACTCTAAAGACGTAAAGATGCAGGCTTCTCCAACTTCTCCTTGTCTTTGCGTGTCAGATAGCGATAGTGTGCAGGGATCGCTGATCGGCGTGGACTCAGTGGCTGTATCTCTAAACTAAACAAAATAAACTAAAGCTGAACTGTAGATATTGGAGATAGACACAAAGTGCTGGAGTAACTCAACAGGTAAGGTAGCATCTCTGGAGAACATGGATAGGTGACATTTCGGGTCGAGACCCTTCTTCAGACTGATTGTGGGGGGGAGGGGGGAAGGAGGCTGGGAGAGGCGAGGCAGGAGAAAGAGTGGCAGGTAATAGGTAGGCACAGGTGATGGAGGCAGTTGATAGGCAGATATTCGGAACAGGGGCCAGAGATTAAAATCAAACGCATGAGACAAGGTTTGAAGAGATTCGAATTGTTAAGCCTGAGGAAAGAATGTAGGAGGGGGAGGGGGTGTGAGTTCAAGTGGGGAGAAAGGGAACTTGTTGGGGTTACCTAAAATTGCAGAATACAACATTCATACCATTGGATTGTAAGCTACCCAAGCAGAATATGAGGTGGCATTCCTGTGTTTGGAATTGATTAGTACGGTGTTCGGGGTTAAAGGAAGAGGGCAGGAGAATGAGGTTGGGAGGGTAAATAGATTGAATGGCGGAGTAGACTTGATTAGCAGAATGACCGATTGAATGAAAGGTGTAAACAGCTCATGGGGAAAGTGACTTTCATTGGGCCGTACGGCCCGTTCTGAGCAGCTAATTTCGAATTCACGGTTATCGAAGCAAGTTATCATGGATGGATGACAATAAAAAGCAATTTACTGCATTACCTGAGAGACATTTCTACAGTCCCTGAAGAGAAACTCGAGGCCGTGTGGATGAGTGGGCTCCACAGACTGACTAACGTCAATCAACCAGATCTGGAAGAGAATATAGAGTATGGGCAGGCTCCTGCAGGTTACCCCCACATAAATACAACCCAAGATCTGTCACCGCAAGATGGGACGTCACGAGCAAGGTCAGCAGGACTGCCGGTCCCAAACTGACCTTTTCATTCAGGGAGTACAGGGAGGAGGTAGAGAACTTAGTGACATGGTGTCAGGGCAACAACCTCTCAGAGTCAGCACGGTGGCGCAGCAGTAGAGTTCCTGCCTCACAGCGCCAGACACCTGCTTTCGATCCCGACTATGGGTGCTGCCTGTATGGAGTTTGTACGTTATCCCTGTGACCTGCGTGGGTTTTCACCGGGCGCTCTAATTTCCTCCCACACGTCAAAGACGTACAGATTTGTAGACTAATTAGCTTGGTATAATTGTAAATTGTTCCTAGTGTGTGTACGATAGTGTTAGTGCATGGGGATTGCTGGTCAGCATGGACTCGATGGGCCGAAGGGGCTGTATCTCTAAACTAAACTAGTCAGAGTGAAACAGCACGGAAACAGGCCCATTATTACCACTGATCCATCTGTCATGGTCTGACCACATTGAAGCAACAGCCATGCCTCTACTTCCTGACGGGACTGAGGATATCCGGCAGGTCTTCAGTGACTCTTAAACTTCTACAGGTCACCATAGGAAGAAACCTGGTGGATGGAATCACAGCTTGGTTTGGGAACACTTCTGCCCAGACCTGACAATAATACACCTCAACCTAGTGGAGACACAAGAGACTGCAGTAGCTGGAATCTGGAGCAAAACACAAAGTGCTGGAGGAACTCAGTGGGTTAGACAGCATCAGTATAGGGAATGGACAGGCAACGTTTCAGGTTGGGACCCTCCATCTGGACTGGTCACTCACTGCCTGAGCCGCCAAGTTCCTCCAGCACTGCGTGTTTTCCTCATGGGTAGTCAGCAATAGACAATAGATGCAGGAGTAGACCATTCGGTCCTTCGAGCCAGCACCGCCATTCGCTGTGATCATGGCTGATCATCCACAATCAGTACCCCGTTCCTGCCTTCTCCCCATATCCCTTGACTCCGCTATCTTTAAGAGCTCTAACTCAGTCTTGAAAGCATCCAGAGAATTGGCCTCCACTGCCTTCTGAGGCAGAGAATCCAGATTCACAACTCTCAGGGTGAAAACATTTTTCCTCATCTCCATTCTAAATGGCCTACCCCTTATTCTTAAACTGTGGCCCCTGGTTCTGCACTTCCCCAACATCGGGAACATGTATCCTGCCTGTAGCGTGTCCAATCCCTTAATAATCTTATATGTTTCAATATGATCCGCTCTCTTCCTTCTAAATTACAGTGTATACAAGCCCAGTCGCTCAATTCTTTCAACATATGACAGTCCAGCCATCCCGGGAATTAACCTCGTGAACCTACGCTGCACTCCCTCAATAGCAGGAATGGCCTTCCTCAACTTTGGAGACCAAAACTGCACACAATACACCAGGTGTGATCTCACCAGGGCCCTGTACAACTGCAGAAGGACCTCTTTGCTCCTATACACAATTCCTCTCGTTATGAAGGCCAATATGCCATTAGCTTTCTTCACTGCCTGTAGTACCTGCATGCTTCCTTTCAGTGACTGATGTACAAGAACGCCCAGGTCTCGCTGCACTTCCCCTTCCTAATCTGACACCATTCAGATAATAATCGGCCTTCCTGTTCTTGCCACCAAAGTGGATAATCTCACATTTATCCACATTAAACTGCACCTGCCATGCATCTGCCCACTCACCCAACCTGTTCAAGTCACCCTACATCCTCTTAGCATCCTCCTCACAGTTCACTCCACCACCCAGCTTTGTGTCATCTGCAAATTTGCAAATGTTACTTTTAATCCCTTCATCTAAATCATTAATGTACATTGTAAATAGCTGCGGTCCCAGCACCGAGCCTTGCGGTACCCCACTAGTCACAGTTGGTGGCTGGCACTGACTCGATGGGCAGAAGAGCCAGGTTCTGCATCCTTACCTTCCCCATGTGCCACAGCATGTTGTAGGCACTCAGGTCAGCATGAACGAGGTTGCATTCAGTGTAGAGCTGCTGCATCATCTGTAAGGTAAAGTAGACCATCAAACACAACACTGAGGACAATTGACAAGCAGGTCCACAGTAAACCATGTACTTAAAATCATCAAGACTTGCAAGTGTGGAGGCATTTATAGTCAAGTTCATATGTTATAGAGCAGTATTAGGCCATTCGGCCCATTAGGTCTACTCTGACGTTCAATCTTGGCTGATCTATCTTTCGCTCTAACCCCATTCTCGTGCCTTCTCCCCATAACCCAACACACTTACTAATCCAGAATTTGTCAATATCCACCTTAGAAATATCCATTGCCAGCCTCCACAGCCGTCAGTGGCAATGAATTCCACAGATTCAGCATCCTCTGCTAAAGAAATTCCTCCTCATCTTTAATTCTGAGACTATGGTCTCTGGTCACAGACTCTGTGGAAACATTCTCTCCAAATCCACATTATCCAAGCCTTTCACTATTCGGCAAGTTTCAATGACGTCCCCGCCTCATTCTTCTAAACTCCAGCCTTTACAGGCCCAGTGCCGTCAAATTATCCTCATATGTTAATCCAATCATTCCTGGGATCATTCTGGTAAACCTCATCTGGACCCTCTCCAAAATCAGCACATCTTTCCTCAGATATGAGGCCCAAAGCTGCTCAAAGAGTGCAGTACAGCACAGAAACAGGCCCCTCAGCCCACCTTGTCCTTGCCAACCAAGTTAGTATACTGGGCGTCCCATTTTCCTGCATTCAGCTCATAGCCTTTCCTATTCATATATATGTCCAAATGTTGTTAAGGTACCTACTTCCTCTGGCAGCTCAATCCAGACACAGACTAACCTCTGAGTGAAAAAGTTGCCACTGAGGTATCTCTTAAATTTCTCCCCTCTCACCTTAAGCCTATGCCCTCTAGTTTTAGAATCCTCTATCATTGGAGGAGCATTCACTTTATCCATGTCCCTCATAATCTTGTACACCGAAATAAAGGTCACCCCTCAGCCTTCGATGCTCCAAAATACAAAGACCCTCCTACCCAACCTCTCCTTATAACTCAAGCCCACAAGCCCAGGTAACATCCCGGTGAATCTCTTCTGCACCTTTTTCATCTTAATGACATCTTTCCTGGTAGCTGGGCGATCAGAACTACACACAGTACTCCAAATGTGGTCTCACCAACGACTTGTACAGCTGCATCATGATATCCCAACTTCTATACTCAATACCCTTACAAGGAAGGAAAGCGTGCCAAACACCTTCTTCACCAACAATTGAAGGATGTCCATTCCCTCCATTTATGCTACCTGATCCGCTGAGTTATTCCAACACCTTGCGGTTTGCTTAAAATTCCTGTATCCACAGTTCCTTATATCACCTTAACCAGCCCGTCTATCCCTCGCCACTTTCAGGGAACCATGCACCTCTACTTCCAGATCTCTGTGTTTTGTAACACTGTTCAGGTCCATGTACAACCTAATTCTTTTGGATCATGTCAGAGACAGATGATGGGCAGATGGTTGGACAAAGGTCAGCGATGAAAAGACAGAAGGTGTGAGACAAAAGGATCGAAGAGTTGCAAATTGTGAAGCTAGAGGAAGGAATGAAGGTGGAAGTGGACGGTGAGGGGTGTGGGACACAGGGGAGAGGAGGGGGGTGGGGGGGGAAGGAGGGAGAGTTAGGGAGTGAGCTTACATGCAAAGCCTGGTGGTAGGCTTGCTTCATATCCTCGTTGCTTAGTTGAACATCCTTTAATTTGGGAGCAGCCACATGATCCTGGCCAATGAAGGACATCACCAGAATGTGCTTCTTGAGAAGAACCACCGATGGACAGGAAATTCCAACTTTCTGCATTCTGGGGAAGAAAATTGGAAAACAAAATGTTCAATCATCTGCATTAATGCAATTTATGAATTTATGTAAGGAAAAAGAAGCATACCAAAAATGGTAGCAAAACACAGAGTGCCAGAGTAACTCAGTGGATCAGGCAGTATCAGATGGAGAAACAACAGGTCCGGACCCTTCTTCAGATGCTACCTGACCCGCTGAGTTCCTCCACTACTTTGTTTTGCCCATATTCCATCTCCAATTACATGTGTTGCCAAAATTGGTGGAGTTGTGGACCGTGAGGAAGGCTGTCAAAGGATACAGGGGATACAGATGAGCTACAATATGGACAGAGAAATGGCAGATGAAGTTTAATCCAAACATGTAAGATATGCTACACTTTGGGAATCAAATGTAAGGGGAAAGTATGCAGTTAATGGCAAGACACTTAACAGCACCAATGTATATACAGATATATATCTGTAATATATCAGCTTCTGGAACATGGAGAGAAAAGGTTACGTAGGAGAGAGATATAGATGGGATAGGGCAAATGGTTTGCTCTGCACACCAGTACTCAATGGGCTGAATGGCCTCCCTCTTTCATAGGAGAGTGGAAACAACAGAGGCAACTATGTCAAGCAATAAAGTGAAATGATATCAGCCGTTCTTGAGCAATATTGGTGATTATTGCATCACAAACTGTGGCAATAACGTCTTCACTACCGGTCAATGGGACACCGATCAATGGGAACAGCTATATGCAGGACCCCAAGAAATTGCAGAGAATTGTGCACAGCCCAGACCATCACACAAAACAGCCTCCTTTCCATTGACTCTATCTACACTTCACGCTGCCTCGGCAAGGCCGCCAGCATAATCGAGAACCAGTCTCACTCCCTCTTCTCTCCTCTCCCATCAGGCAAGAGGTACAGAAGTGTGAAAACGCTCACCTCCAGATTCAGGGACAGTTTCTTTCCAGCTGTCATCAGGCAACTGAACCATCCTATCACCAACTAGAAAGCGGTCCTGAGCTACCATCTACCTCATTGGAGACCCTCAGTCTATCTTTAATCAGACTTTACTGGACTTTACCTTGCACTAAACGTTATTCCCTTTACCCTGTATCTCTACACTGTGGATGCTCGATTGTAATCATGTCTAGTCTTTCTGCTGACTAAACAGCACGCAACAAAAGCTTTTCACTGTACCTTGGTACACATGACAATAAAATAAACAAAATCAAGTGAAGGAGCACGGTTACAGAATATCAGGGCAAATCTGCTTCCCGCCCACCTGGTCAAGTTGTGCATTTCTTTCTCGGCCCACATGCGAATGATCTTGCGTGGGTTCAGCTTACTGAAGCGATCCTTGAACCTGTAATCGTCCTTGATGTACTTGTCTCGGTTCTTGAACTCGTTCAGAGTAGTCTTGAAAACCTTGATGGCACACTCTGCGGGAACCATTTTGTCACCCAAGCTGTTCAGGGAGCAGCAAACACAATATCAAATTTGGGAAAATTATTGACCTGCTTTAAATGATGGGGGGGGAAAAAAAAAAAGAAAGAAAAACAAATCGCTGAAAGAGTTCAAGTTGATACATTAACTCTTGTTCACTTCCCACCCACGTCCCTCAGCCGCCTTTTCCAACAAAGAGGTGCATTCGTTCGGACTTTGTGGACAGGTACACGGTGGTTTGTTTCTGGACGTACGTACCTGCCCCCATTAGCGTGGAACACCACAGACTCCTTGCCCGTGCTGATGCAGCCATTGATGCTTTCCAGTAGCCCAGAGTTCACCATCTTGTATAGCAGCAGGCGGGTTTTCGAATCCACCGCTTGATCCTGGAGGAATGGAGACATTTATTTAGTCAGAAGGCGTCGAATCAGTGGAACAGATTGCCACAGATGGCAGGAGGCTAAATCTTTGGGTATTTTTAAAGCGGAGATTGACTGGTTCTTGATTAGTTTAGTTTATTGACATGTGTACCAAGGTAAAGTGAAAAGATTTTGTTGCGTACTAACCAGTCAACAGAAAGTCTATACATGATTACAATAGAGCCGTCCACAATGTACAGATACAGGATAAAGGGAATAACGTTTAGTGCAAGATTAAGTCCAGTAGAGTCCGATTAAAGATAATCCAAGCGTCTCCAATGAGATAGATACTAGCTCAGGACTGCTATCTAGTTGTTGATAGGATGGCTCAGTTGCCTGATTAGTAAGGTTGTCAGGGTTTATGGGGAGAAGGCAGGAGAATGGGGTTGAGAGGGAAAGATAGATCAGCCATGATTAAATGGCACAGTAAACTCAATGGGCTGAATGGCCTAATTCTGCTCCTATGACTAATGAACTTATCCTGGCAGGACAGGTTTGACTGGAAAAAGCCTGCACATTACAATTCAAGTCAACATTTCAGTGGCACAGCATAGAGCTGCTGCCTCACAGCGCCAGAGATCGGGGTTCAGTCCTGACGTAGGATGTTATCTCTGTGGAGTTTGCACGTTGAAGGGTCACGACCCGAAACATCATCTATTCATGTTCCTAAACGTGGCGACTCTTTGCGTACTGTCTCGGTGAAGTCCACTATTACACTACAATCGTTGCGCTTTTGTACTTATCTATGATTGTGCTTATCTACAGCATGATTTTACTGGATTGTATGCAAAACAAAGATGTTCACTTGGTTCATAGGCACGTGACAATAAAGGATCATCATCGTCATCATCTATTTACACTGAGAGTCCACCACAAGTTTAGTTTAGTTCAGAGATACAGCGCGGAAACAGGCTCTTTGGCCCAGCGAGTGCGTGCCGACCAGCGATCACCCTGTGCACTAGCATTATCCTACACACTAGAGACAATTAGCCTACAACCTGTACGTCTTTGAAATGTGGGAGGAAACTGGAGCACTTGGAGAAAACCCACGCAGGTCACAGGGAGAACGTACAAACTCTGTGCAGACAGCATCTGACAGCATCAGACAGACAGGATCTAACCTGGGTCTCTGGCGCTGTAAGGCAGCAACTCTGCCGCTGCACCACAATGCCAAACCATAAACCTATGCCCACGGTTGGGACTGAGGTGAGGTGAGGACAAAGGTGAGATGTAGTTAGTAATCGCTGCCAGGGAGACATACGGAAGTGGAGTGTTCTTTCTTCTCGTGGATCCTGGCGCTGCGGCGCTGCTCCGAGTACGAATGCTGCTTCAGTTCATTGAAAACCCGGTTGGACAGCTTCAAATCCATTCCAATCCCATCGCCAACCTGGAACTCTGGAGCAAACTGAAATGGAAAAGGTGTATTGGATTATTATGCAGCACCACCAAGGGCAGTGCCATAGGACAGAGTCTGACTCCACGGTTTAGCAAACAGAAACTTCCTTCCTCATTAAACTTGGGCAACTGCAAATCTTCCGTTAGTTTTTACACTACACCTCCGTGGTTAGTTCAGTATCTGTTTTGTTTTTACATATTGCATTAGATATATGTGCATTGACGACTATACTGACCAACATCCCTAACCCTAGGCACCCCACTCAGAAACTTCACATTTATCACAAGACACACAGCTTTGAGCCAGCACCGCCATTCGTTGTGATCATGGCTGATCATCCCCAATCAATAACACGTGCCTGTGTTTTCCATCCATGAATCTCTCCAAATGTATTTTATATGTTTTACTCCTCAACTACCTTCTCTGGCAGCTTCAGAAACCCATCACCCTGTGTGAATAAGATGCCCCCTGGCTACATCCTCATAAATCTTCTCTGCACTCTTTCCAGCTTAATTACATCTTTCCTATAGCATGGTGACCAAACTAAACACAATATTCTAAATGCAGCCTCGCCAATGTCCTGTGCAAATGAAACATAATGTCTAAACTCAATTTCCTGAGTTCCAAAAGCCTTCTTCACCACCCTGCACACCTGCTATGTCACTTTCAGGGAGCTATATACCTGTACTCTTAGATCCCATCAGTTCTACAACACTCCCCAGGGCCCTATAGGCCAATGTGAAGGTCTTGCCTTGGTTTGACTTCACAAAATACAGCAAATGACACTTAGATAGACACAAAGTGCTGGAGTAGCTCAGCGGGTCAGGCAGCATCTCTGGAGAAAAAGAATGGGTGACTCCATCTTCTTCAAATTGAAAATAGATGGGGGTGGGAGGGGAGAAACTAGAGGTAGCAAAAGGCCAGAATAATAGACAATAAGTGTACGAGTAGGCCATTCGGCCCTTTGGGCCAGCACCGCAATTCAATGTGATCATGGCTGATCATCCCCAATCAGTACCCCGTTCCTGCCTTCTCCCCATATCCCCTGACTCCGCTATTTTTAAGCCCTATCTAGCTCTCTCTTGAAAGCATCCAGAGAACCTGCCTCCACCGCCCTATGAGGCAGAGAATTCCACAAACTCACTACACTCTGTGAGAAAAAGTGTTTCCTCGTCTCCGTTCTAAATGGCTTACTCCCTATTCTTAAACTGTGGCCCCTGGTTCTGGACTCCCCCAACATCGGGAACATGTTTCCTGCCTCTAGCGTGTCCAAACCCTTAACAATCTGATATGTTTCAATGAGATCCCCTCTCATCCTTCTAAACTCCAGAGTGTACAAGCCCAGCTGCCCAATTCTCTCGGCATATGACAGTCCCGTCATCCCGGGAATTAACCTTGTAAACCTACGCTGAAGTCCCTCAATAGCAAGAATGTCCTTCCTCAAATTAGGGGACCAAAACTGCACTCAATACTCCAGGTGTGGCCTCACCAGGGTCCCATACAACTACAGAAAGACCTCTTTGCTCCAATATTCGATTCCTCTTGTTATAAAGGCCAACATTCGCTTTCCTCACTGCCTGCTGTACCTGCATGCTTACTCTCATAGACTGATGTACAAGGAGGCCCAGATCCCGTTATACTTCCCCTTTTCCCAACTTTACGCCATTTAGATAAGTAATCTGCCTTCCTGTTTTTGCTACCAAAGTGGATAACCTCACATTTATCCACATTAAACTTCATCTGCCATGCATCTGCCCACTCCCCCAACCTGTCCAAGTCGCCCTGCATTCTCTTAGCATCCTCCTCACAGTTCACACTGCCACCCAGCTTTGTGTCATCTGCAAATTTGCTAATGTTACTTTGAATCCCTTTATCCAAATCATTGATGCATATTGTAAATAGCTGCGGTCCCAGCATCGAGCCTTGCGGTACCCCACTAGTCACTGCCTGCCATTCTGAAAGGGACCCGTTAATCCCTACTCTTTGTTTACTGTCTGCCAACCACTTCTCTATCCATGTCAGCACTCTACCCCCAATACCACGTGCCCTAATTTTGCCCACTAATCTCCTATGTGGGACCTTATCAAATGCTTTCTGAAAGTCCAGATACACTACATCCATAGGCTCTCCCTTGTCCATTTTCATTATCACATCTTCAAAAAATTCCAGAAGATTAGTCAAGCATGATTTCCCCTTCGTAAATCCATGCTGACTCGGACCGATCCTGTTACTGCTATCCAAATGTTCGGCTATCTTATCTTTTTAATTGATTCCTGCATCTTTCCCACCACCGATGTCAGGCTAACTGGTCTATAATTCCGTTTTCTCTCTCCCGCCTTTCTTAAAAAGTAGGACAACTTTAGCTACCCTCCAATCCACAGGAACTGATCTTGAGTCTATAGAACATTGGAAAATTATCACCAATGCATCCACAATTTCTAGAGCCACTTCCTTAAGTACCCTGGGATGCAGACCATCAGGCCCTGGGGATTTATCAGCCTTAGTCCCATCAGTCTATCCAACACCATTTCCTGCCTAATGTGGATTTCCTTCAGTTCCTCCGTCACCCCAGATCCTGAGTTTCTCCAGTATTTTTGTCTATCCCAGGTTTTTTCAAGGTTGGTCTGATTATGGCAACTGATTATGTGATTATGAATAAGGGTCGGCAATAGATGACCAAGGAAAGGTGGAGCTCACAATGACCCATCGTTGGCTGGGAAGTGGTGATAACCAATGGATATAGGGATGCAAACAGTGCTCACATGCTCATCTCTTTGGTCATCTGCTGCTGGCCCTTATTTATTCTGGCCTTTTCCTACCTCTGGTTCCCCCCCCCCCCCCCACCTACTTTCTGTCTGAAGAAGGATTCCGAACCGAAATGCCACCCATCCCTTTTCTCCAGAGATACTGCCTGACACGCTGTTACTCCCAACACTTTGTGTTTATCTACAGTATGAAGCAGCATCTACAGTTCCTTCCTACACACATTACACTTATCTGCATTAAACTCAATTTGCCATTCCTCAGCCCCTTGCCCAGCTGATTAAATGTTCCCAGCTGCAATTCTTGACAACACCTTCACTGCCTGAGATGTAGAACATTACCAATGGTCGGCCAATGCTTACGTTTTCCATTCGCGCGGTGTTCCTCCTGCCACACGTCACCTCGTCGTGCTTGGTGGTAATCTCTTTCCCCTTTCCTGCAAATCCACGTTTTGGATTTGTTGATGGCTTATCTACCGGCAGAGCAAAGGTGTTTGAGGAATTTAGTTTTACAAATACTGAATAGAAAACCTTCAGGACACATTGAAGGGAAATACAATGTTCTTACTCAGTTTAATAATAAAAAACAAGACTTCTTTGTGGGATCTGACATTTGGGTTGCGTTAGCCGAGGCTTATTCATGGTCCTGAACTCACTCATCCATTCTGTGCCAAACATTCTCACATGGGACCATCAAACATTATCATTCTAATTCTACTTTTCTTGCTCCTTCCTAATCACCATCACTTCCAGACATTTGATTCCTGAACATAGAACTGTTGGAAGTAGCACAGTTGTGTACATGATGTGTACAAAATCATACAAGGGATAAGTGGGGAAAACACACAGTCATTTGCCCAGAGTGGGTGAATCGAGAACCAGAGATAATAGATTTAAGGTGAGCGAGAAAGATTTAATAGGAACCCGAGGGGATAACTTTTCTTTTACACAAAAGGTGGTGGGTGATTGGAATGAGTTGCCTGAGGAAGAAGATACTATTGCAACGTTTAAGAAACATTTGGACAGGTAGATGGATAGGACAGGTTTAGAGGAATATGGGCCAAATGCAGGCAGGTGGAACTAGTGTCGATGGGGCATGTTGGTCAGCATGGGCAAGGTACGATTCACCTCTACCCCATTGTGGACTTTATCTCTGGAACTGAAGCACTACAATGCTGAGAACTATATTCTGCACTCTGTATCTTCTTCTTTGCACTATTATACTCATTCGACTCGATTGTATTTATGCCTGGTGTATCTGATCTGTTTGGATAGCATGCAAAACAAACCTTTTCACTGTACCTTGTTACATTTAGTTTAGTTTAGAGATAAAGCGTCGAAACAGGCCCTTCGGTCGTACACATCATAAGGACAATTTACAGAAACCAATTAGTAGGTATGTTGCAAAGCCTACCTGAAGCGTCGTTGAAAATCTGTCGCTGCGGGTGTGCGCGATTTTGGCGCCATTTAGAGGGGGGCGGGTTTAAAACGCGATTTTCTATAGGCTGTTCAAATCGAAGATGTTCAGCCTAGTTAATTATTAACGAAAAATCGCTGGAAGACCCCGTCGCAAAAGCTATTATTAGTTTTAAAGGCCTCGTATAATAGTTATAGTAGTTTAAAAATCAATCTCTAAACCCGCGACCACCGGCAGCTGTCAGGGTCGCATAGAGCAAATAACTGAAGAAAGGCTGCTTATTTTTACATTAAAAAGGGCTTCTTAAGATCCCTTTATACAAAGTTTAATATTGCGAGTAGCTCATTTTGGGCCCATTATATGCCGCAGTATTTTTCTGGGCATTTGAGGGCACAAATCTAGCGCAATGTGAACGTTCTAAACCAGCGCGTTCACAGGATCCCACTAGAAAGCTGATTTAAAATGGACTTTAATTTACAGCAATTAAACAATAAATTCCTTCCATTTGGCCTATAAATTAATGTAAATGAGATTTAAAAATCATGTTTTATTGTGAATTATTTATGAATATTATTTGGACACTTAGGCTATTTAAAAATGTTAATCATTTATTAAGAAATGGATAGATGTTTAGATCTAGTAATTGAAATTTGAAATTAGCTACACTTACAATACAATACAATACAATTTATTGTCATTTGAGCCTCAGTGAGGCTCAAACGAAATTCCGTTTCCACAGCCATACAAACAAAGACAATTCATAGACATACACACAATTTAGTTCACACAAACATCCATCACAGTGAACCTACTGTGATGGAAGGCAAAGTCTTTTCTCTCCCCTGTTCTCCATGTCTCTCCCGATGTCCAAGCCCCAGGCGGGCGATGATAAGTCCCACGATAACTGAAATTTTCATTCAGTTCTCTTAATTTTTAAGAAGGCTATGGGCTTTTGACTGTCCACGATCACAGCTTTTTTGTTATGTCCATAGAAAATCAATAGGGAACAAGATGCTAATTTCCGAGTATGAAAATGGCCATAACTTTTTAAATACTTGAGATATGAAAGTGAATTAGGTGTCGAATTAAACTTATTTTTATGCTTTATCTGATGGGATAAATTACAGACTTGATTTTTTAAATCTCAAAATTTTGTAACATTGCTACAATTAGCCTGCACGTCTTTGGAGTGTGGGAGGAAACTGGAGCACCCGGAGAAAACCCATGCGGTCACATGAAGATCATACAAACTCCGTACAGACAGCACCCATAGTCAGGATCGAACCAGGATCTCTGGTGCTGTAAGACAGCAACTCTACTGCAGTGCCATTGTGCACCCCAACATGTGACAATACTAAACGTAAACAAGCCTGCCACTGGCATGTCAAGACACTGGCCATTATCAAGCAACTGAACCATCCAACCAACAACTATTGAGCAGTCCTGAACTACTATCTACCTCATTGGAGACCATCGGACTATCTATCATCAGACTTTACCTTGCACTAAATATTATTCTCTTTATCATGCATCATGACTGGTTAGCACATAACAAAATCTTTTCACTGTATCTCAGTACATGCGATATTAAACTAAAGTGGGGACGTCTACTACAGTAGCTTTACGATAAAGTCACCTCACAGCAGAAAGCACAAACAGCCAGGAGTTCAGGGACGTGTGTGTGCAGACTCTGTGCGATGCGGGGCTGGGCCAGACGCGTCTGTGCGATGCGGGGCTGGGCCAGTCGCGTCTGTGAGATGCGGGGCTGGGCCAGTCGCGTCTGTGCGATGCGGGGCTGGGCCAGACGCGTCTGTGCGATGCGGGGCGGGGCCAGACGCGTCTGTGCGATGCGGGGCTGGGCCAGACGCGTCTGTGCGATGCGGGGCTGGGCCAGACAGGTCTGGGTGATGCGGGGCTGGGCCAGACGCGTCTGGGCGATGCGGGGCTGGGCCAGACGCGTCTGTGCGATGTGGGGCTGGGCCGGACGCGTCTGTGCGATGCGGGGCTAGACGTGTCTGGGCGTTACCGGGTTTGTAAGGATCGTGTCGCGTGTCCTGCCAATCCACTTCATCTTCTGAGCTCTCGCTGTCTTCATACGGATGCACCATTCGGTAATTCTCAAAAGAGATGGAAACTGAGTGGAAAAACAGAAGGAAAGAAATTATCTAAATAATTCACAGTGAATCAGATTGGAAGAGAGGATTAATGTATGTCAGAACCAACTTCTGTGTGTTGCGGAGCACAGTACTGCAGGTCCAACCTCAATTCCGTGCAATTTAATCCATCACCGGATAAGGATGAAAACACGAGGGTAATAGATAGGGTAAATGCACAGAAGATAGACACAAAATGCCTTGGTAACTCAGTGGGTGAAGCAGCTTCTCTGGAAAAAAGGAATAGGTGAAGTTTTGGGTCGAGACTCTTCTTCACATTGACTCCGACTTCAGACTCTGTGAAAGCACAGAGTATTTCCCCCAGAGCTGGGAAATAAAGAAGTAGCGGCCATGGGATTAAGGTGAGAGGGGAAAGATTTAATAGGCACGTTTTCAAACAGAGGTTGGTATATGAAATGAGCTGCCAGAAGAGGTAGTTACAGCAGGTACCATGATATTTAAGAGCATTTGGACAGGGCTATGGATGGGAAAGGTTAAGAGAGGTATGGGCCAGGATCGGGCATGTGGGACTAGTGTATATGGAATACTTTGGCTTTGGACGAGTTGGGCATGCGCTGTAAGACTCCGATTGCAATAGATGTGCTGGGGCCTTTACTCCTACCTTTGCTGTCACCGTTCAACTTGATTTCTTCCCGGCGAAGTTGTGCGTCGTACTCCCGGTCAAACTCCATCTGCAGCATCTGAGCCAAGAGCAGGTCGCTGGAGGTCTCCGTACCCTCCCCGATGAGAATGGCCTTGTCGATGCTGCACATCACAGGAGCTCATGAGCTTCCCCGTAGACAAACGACCGCACGCAATTGCTGCACCGTGAGCAGACAGTAATACCCCTTGCGCCTCAGTGTTACCCGACAAAGATTGACAGTCAGGAAAAAGATTCTCAGGAACAGTTATCTGTTATCATACTGGGGAGATAAGGGGCTGGAGTGTTACATGAAATCAGAGGATTCAATTATCATACTGTTAGGTTGTAAGGTACCCAAGCATAATATGAGGAGCTGTCACTTCACTTTGAGTGTGGTCTCACGCTGGCAATGTAGGAGGCCCACGACAGAAAGGTCAATGTGGGAATGGGAACAGGAAGGGGAGTTAAAATGGTTAGCAACCGGAGATTCAGCAGGCCTTTACGGACCGAGGGCTAGTTCGGTGATGCGGTCGCCTGGTCCACCCCGCTAGGTCTTGCCGAGGCGTCCACATCAGAGCTGAATGAGAGCGGCTGTGTGAATGCTCCACATCACTGCAAGAGCGACTGAATTTAGCTTAATTTCGTTTGGAGATACAACACGAAAACAGACCCTTTAGCCGACCGAGTCCATTCCGACCAGCGATCACCCCGTACACTAACACTATCCTATACACCAAGGACAATTTACAATTTTTAGCAAAGCCAATTAACCTACAAACCTGTGTCTTTAGAGGGTGGAGGGAAACCAGAGCACCTGGGTAAACCCACGTGGTCAGAGGGAGAACATGCAAATTCTGTACATACAGCAACCGTGGTCAGAATCGAACCCAGGTCCCTGAGGCTGAAAGGCAGCAGGTCTACCTCTGCGCCACTGTGCCACCCTCGAGTTTTCCCACTGGCAAACAACGACATTTACTTAATGCACCTTAAATAAACAGTGATGTGTCTGTGGAGGATTCAGGGGCAATATCTGTGCTTTCTCTGTAGCATTAATGCTATATTTTTCTCATTTGCACTACCTGATGTACTCATGTATGGTATTTGCAGAAATAAGGAACTGCGGATGCTGGTTTACAAAAACAGATACAAAGTTTTGGAGTAACTCATCCTATCAATGGATTGGTGACATTTCAGGTCAGGACTCTTCTTCAGTCTGAAACGTTGTCTATCCATGATCTCCAGAGATGTTGCCTGACCCATTGAGTTACTCTTGGGCGGTGAGCATTTTTTAATGGCATGATTTGATTAGGTACCACATAAAACAGAGCTATATCACTATATTTTACAACACGTGATAATAATAAACTAATAACTGAAAGTTAACAAATGGGTGCAGCAAGGAGCTACAATGGCAAGTCGTACAATGGCCTTTATCATAAGGAGATTTTAGTAAAGGATGCAGATATCTTACTGCACTTGGAACCCAAGGTCCCTCTGTAAGTCAATGCTTTAAGGGTCATACCATTGACCACCCAAAGTGCAACACCTCACACTTGCTCAGGTTAAACTCCATCTGCCATTAATCACAGCTCTTAACTGCAGACTGGCTCTCCCACCCTAGGTGGGAGGTGTGTATAGAACTGACCTGAAATTGGAGAATTCAACGTTCATGCCATTGGGTTGTAAGCTACCCAAGTGAAATACAAGGTGCTGTTCCTCCAGTTAGTGTGTGGTTTCACTCTGGCAATGGAAAGGCCAGGACAGAACGGTCATCTTTTACCGATGTTTCAAAATGCCCTGTGACTCACCCGCTAACATGAGGGAAAACTGCATTCTCTTCCTGTTGCTGCAACTCCTTAGCTAGCTCTTCACTCATCACCTCGGTGAGGGAGCAGGGCGTTCGCGCCAGAGGAGATGCTCCCCACGGACACTACAAAAAAAGACCGGAAGTGTCAAAACGGGTACCTTGGAAGTTTCAATCAAAAGGGAGGCACAGTGGCGCAGATGGTAGAGTTGCTGCCTTACAGTGCCAGAGAACCAGGTTCGATCCTGGCTATGGGTGTTGTCTGTGTGGGGTTTGCACGTTCTTCCTGTGACCGAGTGAGTTTCCTCCAGGTGCTCCAGTTTCCTCCCACATTCCAAAGATGTACAGGTTTGTAGGTTAATTGGCCTCTGTAAACAGGTTTGTAGGTTAACTGGCCTGTGTGGAGGGAGTGGAAGCGAAAGTGGGATAATATACAATTAGTATGAATGGATGATCAATGGTTGGCTTGGACTCCGTGGGATGAAGGGCCTGTTTCTGTGCTGGATCTCTAAAATAAAGCAGGTGAAATAGTATGATTAACACCAGCTCCTTTTTCGGAGCCACACAATGGCCTTGCCTGAACATATCACTACCTTTGCCTTGTATTCCCTGCTGTCTGAACAATGAAAGGGCTCGCCGCAACACAAAGGTTGTTATGGAGACACATGTTGTATTTTATTTTGTTTACTTGCATGCCTTTTGCGGAAGATACAAAGACTGCTTGAATCACCCTGTGTGTTAATCAGACCAATTTCTAATGCTCGTAGCTGGGTAGTATTCAAGGTTAAGACACAAATTGCTGGAGTAACTCAACGGGTCAAGCAATATCTCTGGAGAACATTGAAAGGTGACCCTTCTGCAGACGGAACCCTCATCGGTCTGAAGGAGGGTCTCAACCTGAAACATCACCTATCCATATTCTCCAGAGATGACCCACTGGGTTACTCCAGTATTTTGTATCTATCCTTGATAAACCAGCACCTGCACAGTACCTGCAAGGTTCTGGGTCAGGACCTTCCTTTAGAATGCAGTGCCTGCTGTACTCACAAGGCCTTCATCAGAACTTTATCCAGAGCTCTCAAAAATCTTCAGGCAAATTAAAACACTCAGGCAAGAAATGGCACAGACACACAGGAAAGGTGCAGAGCGAGGATGAAATACAAGGAAATCAGTGGGAGGGAAGCAGTGTTCAGAGTTGTTATGCAGCCAAGCAACATTGCATACAGTCAGAGGTTGGAGAAACACAAAAAAAAGGTTTAGTTTAGAGAAAGAACGTGGAAATCAAGTCCACGCCGACCATCGCTCGCCCGTTCACACAAGTACTATGTTATCTCAGTTTCCCATCCACTCTCTACACACTAGGGGAAATTTACTGAGGCCAATTAACCGACAAACCTGCACATCTTTGAGATGTGTGAGTAAATCGGAACACCCGGAGGAAACCCACGCAGTCACAGGGAGAACATGCAAACTCCACAGACAGTACCTGAGGTCAGGATCGAACCTGGGTGTCTGGCGCTTTGAGGCAACAGCACTCACCGCTGCACCACTGAGAGAAATCTCAAATACTAGTTCAAGGGCCAGTCGAGTTCACAAATGGAACAAGGGAATCAGCAAATAGGAACAATGGTAATTATCAGATGAACTCTCAGGTTTTCGTTGGGTTGTATAGGCCATGTGGACATGATTTTATACACAAACCCACACCGGCGTGATTAGTTTAGTGAGGCCGCGGGAGCTCTGCTGGATTCCACGGCCACAGTTACAGCACGAGAATCAAGACCAAAGTGGAATAATGAGGTTGAATGTTTTATGTTTTATGTTTTATGGACCCCTGTTGGACAATCCTCAGGAAGAGTAACAGGTGGAGAGTCATCAAGAGTGTTTTATTTAACCCTAATTCTTATTGACAAGCAGCACAACAGAAATGTGGTCATAGTACTCTTGTAAAAGACATAATTCCAGGAATATTATACCATAATATCTTTAATAGTAACCCGGGGGAGAAAACATTTGCATTCAGAGGGTTGTGGGTACATGGAACGAGCAGCTGGAGGACGTAGTTGATGCATGTACAATAACAACATTTAATAGATACTTGGACAAGTACATGGATAGCAAAAGTTTAGATGGATATGCAGGTGGGACTAGTGCAGATGGGGCATCTTAGTCGGTGTGGACGATTTGGGCCAAAGGGCCTGTTACCGTGCTGCGTGACTATGAATAACATGTTGGCAGATTCAGCAGATTACACTTGGGGCCGTGGGTACAGAGTGAAAGTTGGGGAAATCCCACGCTGCTCCAGGGATAAATATTTCTCAGACTGTAATCAAATAGCTCACTGTTGAGCACCACCATCTTTGGGAACATGGCTGATAATTTGCCACGACTGACAACTTTACAAAGGCAATTAATTCCTTGGCTGTGCAGATATGCAAGACATCTTGTCACAACAAGTTTAACAATTTTCCTTCTCTGCTCATTTAGCTCATTCTTCCAGGCCAATGCTAAACAATTAAGATACAGTATTACGCTGGAACTCATTAAAATCTGTTTAGGAACAGGAAAACAACTACTTTGTCTAACACTGAAAAACAGAAGATGATCAATTTAATCATTTTGTGGGGATCTGGGCACGATGGCAATGCTAGAATTTACTTAACATTCCTAATCAGCCTTGTACTACATAGAACAGTACAGCAGAGGAACAGGCCCTTCGGACCACTATGTCTGTGCCGAACATGCTAACTTAAACTGATCATATCTACCTATACATTACCCATATCCCTCCCTATCCATGCACCTATTTAAAAGTCTCTTAAATACCACCATGGTATCTGCCTCCACAACCCCTGGCAGCGCTCTCCGGGCACCCAGTACCACCCCGCCCTCAGTGCGGCGCTCCCTCTGTATCGCCACTCCCACAGTGCGGCGCTCCCTCAGTACCTTCTCTATCCATGGCGGTGAAGGCGCCGCCACAGCGGGCTCCATCCTCCACGGCGGGACGGGTGAAACTTAATGCTGCGCTCAGGGCCGAGGAGATGGTCCTGGACCGCGGGCTGGGTCTGGAGCCGGGCCCGGGCTTTGCCGGGACTCGCCTGGGGCTGTGACTGGAGGGGGCGCGGCCTGGGCTCCCGGTCTGCTGCCGGGGCTGGACGGGGGCTGTGATGGGACAGGCCCGGGACGGGGACGGGGACGGGACAGGTCCGGGCAAAGCGCCGCGATGCGGTGACGACTAAACACGACCGGCTGCTGGTCCCCGCCCAGGTCACAGGTCACACTCCGCATCGTTCTGCATAGAGGGCTTTCCCGTGACGTCACAGGCGGCCCTGGAAGCCGCCATACACACACACACACACACAAAGCTGGTGTAACTCAGCGGGTCAGGCAGCACCTCTGGGGAAATAAAAATAATCGGTGACGTTTCGGGTCGAGACCCTTCTCTCCAGAGATGCTGCTTGACCCGCTGAGTTACTCCAGCTTTTTGTGTCTGTCTTCGTTTTAAACCAGCTCCTTCCTACACATAAGGAAAGGTAGAATGGTTCATTGTCAGAAACATAGAAAATAGGTGCAGGAGTAGGCCATTCGGCCCTTCGAGCCTGCACCACCATTCAATATGATCATGGCTGATCATCCAACTCAGTATTCTGAACCTGCCTTCTCTCCATACCCCCTGATCCCTTTAGCCACAAGGGCCACATCTAACTCCCTCTTAAATATAGCCAACGAACTGGCCTCAACTACCTTCTGTGGCAGAGAATTCCAGAGATTCACCACTCTGTGTGAAAAATGTTTTCCTCATCTCTGTCCTAAAAGATTTCCCCCTTATCCTTAAACTGTGACCCCTTGTTCTGGACTTCCCCAACATCGGAAACAATCTTCCTGCATCTAGCCAGTCCAACCCCTTAAGAATTTTGTAAGTTTCTATAAGATCCCCCCTCAATCTTCTAAATTCTAGCGAGTACAAACCGAGTCTATCCAGTCTTTCTTCATATGAAAGTCCTGACATCCCAGGAATCAGTCTGGTGAACCTTCTCTGTACTCCCTCTATGGCAAGAATGTCTTTCCTCAGATTAGGAGACCAAAACTGTACGCAATACTCCAGGTGTGGTCTCGCCAAGACCCTGTACAACTGCAGTAGAACCTCCCTGCTCCTATACTCAAATCCTTTTGCTATGAATGCTAACATACCGTTCGCCTTCTTCACTGCCTGCTGCACCTGCATGCCTACTTTTAATGACTGGTGTACCATGACACCCAGGTCACGTTGCATCTCCCCCTTTCCTAATCGGCCACCATTCAGATAACAGTCTACTTTCCTGTTTTTGCCACCAAAGTGGATAACCTCACATTTATCCACATTATACTGCATCTGCCATGGTTTGTACTCGCTAGATTTGCCCACTCACCCAGCCTATCCAAGTCACCTTGCCGTCTCCTAGCATCCTCCTCACAGCTAACACTGCCCCCCAGCTTCGTGTCATCCGCAAACTTGGAGATGTTGCATTCAATTCCCTCGTCCCAATCATTAATATATATCGTAAATAGCTGGGGTCCCAGCACTCAGCCTTGCGGTACCCCACTAGTCACTGCCTGCCATTGTGAAAAGGACCCGTTTACTCCTACTCTTTGCTTCCTGTCTGCCAGCCAGTTCTCTATCCACATCAATACTGAACCCCCAATCCGTGTGCTTTAAGTGTGTATACTAATCTCTTATGTGGGACCTTGTCGAAAGCCTTCTGAAAGTCCAGATATAACACATCCACTGGTTCTCCCTTATACACTCTACTAGTTACATCCTCGAAAAATTCTATAAGATTCGTCAGACATGATTTACCTTTCATAAATCCATGCTGACTTTGTCCAATGAATTCACCACTTTCCAAATGTGCTGCTATCCCATCTTTAATAACTGATTCTAGCAGTTTCCCCACTACCGACGTTAGACTAACTGGTCCATAATTCCCCGTTTTCTGTCTCCCTCCCTTTTTAAAAAGTGGGGTTACATTAGCTACCCTCCAATCCTCAGGAACTACTCCAGAATCTAAAGAGTTTTGAAAAATTATCACTAATGCATCCACTATTTCTGGGGCTACTTCCTTAAGTACTCTGGGATGCAGCCTATCTGGCCCTGGGGATTTATCGGCCTTTAATCCATTCAATTTACCTAACACCACTTCCCGTCTAACCTGGATTTCACTCAGTTCCTCCATCTCATTTGACCCCTGGTCCCCTGCTATTTCCGGCAGATTATTTATGTCTTCCTTAGTGAAGACAGAACCAACGTAGTTATTCAATTGGTCTGCCATGTCCTTGTTCCCCATGATCAATTCACCTGTTTCTGACCGCAAGGGACCTACATTTGTTTTAACTAATCTTTTCCTCTTCACATATCTATAAAAGCTTTTGCAGTCAGTTTTTATGTTCCCTGCCAGTTTTCTTTCATAATCTATTTTCCCTATCCTAATTAAGCCCTTTGTCCTCCTCTGCTGGACTCTGAATTTCTCCCAGTCCTCTGGTAGGCTGCTCTTTAGCTGTGGGGAAGGTGACAACGAGGCATACAATCAGTAAAATGAATCAAGATGACAGTGAATCTAAGGTACACAAAAATGCTGAAGCAACTCAGCGGGTGCAGCAGCATCTATGGAGCGAAGGAAATAGGCAACGTTTCGGGCCGAAACCCTTCTTCAGACTCCATAGATGCTGCTGCACCCGCTGAGTTTCTCCAGCATTTTTGTGTACCTTCGATTTTCCAGCATCTGCAGTTCCTTCTTAAACACTTTGACAGTGAATCTAGTCGTGAACTAGATGCTTGTAAGCTGCCAAAGCAAAATATGTGATGCTGTTCCTCCAATTTGTGTTGGGCCTCATTCTTACAATGGAGGAGGCCCAGGACAGAAGGGTCAGTGTAGAAATGGGAGGGAATATAAAACTTTTGCAACCAGGAGATCCCGTAGGCCAAGGCGGACTGAGCGGAGGTGTTCAGCGAAGCAATCACTGATTCTATTCATGGTCTTGCCAATACATAAAAGTCTACACTGGAACAGCGAATACAGTAGATGAGGTTGGAGGAGGTGCAAGTGAACCTCTGCCTCACCTGTAAGGACTGTCGGGGTCCTTGGACGGAGTCGGGGGAGTAGCTATATGGACAGGTATTGCATCTCCTGCAGTTGCCGGGGAAAGTACCTTGGGATGGAATGATTTGGGTGGGAATGGATGAGTTAACCAGGGAGTTGCGGAGGAAACGGTCTCTGCGGAAAGCGGTGGAGATGGGAAGATGTGTCTAGTGGTGGTATCCCGTCGGAGGTGATGAAAATGTTGGAGGATTATGTGCTGTATGCAGTGGCTGATGGGGTGTTGGCTACCATGTTGGGGGACCGACCGTCAGTGGGGACAGGTAGAAACAAACAACTGCAGATGCTGGTTAACAACAGACACAAAATGCTGGAGTAACACATCGGGTCAGGCAACATCTCTGGAGCACATTGATAGACCCCACCTGAGCTCGCACCTACTTCTCACCTCCCCCTCTATTCCTTCCTTGAGCTTAATTTCCAATTCTTCAATCCTTGTCTCATATTTTCTGTCTTTTCATGTCTCCTTTATCCAACCATCTGCCTATCAAAATCATTCCTAACTTCTATCATCTATTACCTGCCAGGCCTTGTCCTGTCCCTCCCCTATTCCAACTTTCTTTGCTGCCCTGCAAACGGTCTGAAGAAGGGATTCGACCGGAAAAGTCATCTATCCATGTTCTCTAGAGATACTTTCTGCCCTGTTGCGTTGCGTTGCGTTGCCCCTGCACTTTGTGTCTAAACAGCTTGTGGTTTGAGAAACATGTGTTATAAAGGGAAGGGTACTTAAAACTAAAAAGGAGGCACTGGCAACCAGAGATGCTGGAATCTTGAGCAAAATAAAGTGCTGAGGAACTCAGCAGGTCAGGGAACATCTGTAAAGGGAATGGAGAGATTGCATTTCTGGTCCAGACTCTTCTTCAGACTGATGGTCGAGGGGGAGAGAGCTGCAAAAGTGGGTCAAAATCTGGCAAGTGATGGTTCTATTGGTAGGTGCATGGATTAAGCAACAAATACTAGACTTGAGAAAGGTCAATAGACAATAGGTGCAGCAGTAGGCCATTCAGCCCTTCGAGCCAGCACCTCCATTTGATGTGATCATGGCTGAAGGTCATAAGTGATAAGAGTAGAATTAGGCCGTTCGGCCCATCAAGAAGGGCCGGTTTGGGGTCACTTGAAATTGGGCGGAGGGGAGGCACTTGAAAATCGTGAATTCAATTTTCATATCATTGGGTAGGAAGCTACACAAATGCAGGCAAATGGGATCAGCCTAAAATGCTAACTTGGTCACTGTGGACAAGTTGTGGCAAAGGATCCGTTTCTGTGCTCTATAGCTCTATGAATTAAAAAGAATGATTAATTTTTGGCAAAAGGCCCAGATTTCTTTTGGAGATTATTATAAGTGAGCCATACAAGATCACACAGAGGGCGAGTGTATTTGCTTCAAGATGTACATCACTAATTGGATGGGAAGAGAAAGTACTGCAGTTGTACAATGTACGTTATAGACAACATCAAGAGTAGCTGTGTCTGTTTTGTCTCACATCTTGGGAAAGGAAGATGGGCCTGTTCCTGTCCTGTTCTTTGTCCTATTCCTATTGCATATTTTGCAGGAGTGATCGGGGATGGATTTTTCCTCTGAAAAAGTCAGCAGCCCCGGCTCCCTGTCTCTACATGATATGCACATGGAACATAGAGCAATACAGCGCAGGAACAGGCCCTTCAGCCCACAATTCCTATGCCGAACATGATGCAAGACCAACCCTTATCTGCCTGCACTTGATGCATATCCCTCCAATCTTGGCATATCCAAGCCTGTTAAACATCACTATCATATCTGCCCCCACCGCACCCCGGCAGCACATTCCAGTGGCATCCACCATCCTCTCTAAAAAAAACATCTCCTTTAAATACTGCCCCTTTCACCTTAAAGCTATGCCCTCCAGTATTTGACATTTCCACCCTGGGACTGTCTACTGTTCTGATCGTGTTCCCTATCTATGCCTCTCATAATTTTACGTTGTTGACCTGCTGTGAAAATTGAGCCGTAAACAGACCCCGTCAGCAACCGATTGCAGCAATCCCAGCGTGAGGAAATAATACTTTGTGCCCTTTGCTTTGTGGGAAGAGACGACACTGGTGAGTGCTAGAGGATTTAATCTTTATTGTGCCAAGGAATTGTGCGCTGGTGGTAATCTGCGACAAGTGAAGGCAGCTCGGAGAGTCACTCTGCATGGGACCCAGAGGTTGAGTTTAGTTCAGTTTTTGTCACAGACAGCAAGGTACTGTGAAAAGCTTTTTTGTTGCGTGCTGTCCAGTCAGTGGAAAGACTATACATGCTTACAAGCAAGCTGTCCACACCTTACTGATGCAGGATAAAAGGATCTAAGATTAAGACCATAGTTACAGAAGATTAAGACCATAGTTACAGTAAGAAATGCTGCTGTTGGAGTAGAGTTTTAAAAGAGTGCAACAATTGTAATGATTGAGTGATTGCAGATCCACTTCTGGGACCAGCACGCAGAGAATATCCTGGCTTGAGCTCCATTGATAGTTTATTTTCACACCTGCATGTTTTAGTTTAACTTGGACATTAGTTTAATTTGGCATAATGTTCAACACGGACATTGTGGGCTGATGGTCCTCTTCCTGTCTTCCTCCCTGTTATCAGGCTTCTGAACAGTCTTTCCATATGCTAGGGTACTGTCCGATTCACCTCTACCACATTGCGGACATTGGACTTTGTCTCTGGAACTAATGTGCTACAATGCCAACAACTGTTCTGCACTCTGTACCTTTCCCTTTGCTCTACCTATTTTACATGAGTTTGTATAATATTATCTGATTGATTGGGTAGCATGCAAAACAAAGTTTTTCACTGCACCTTGGTACAGATGACAATAATAATGCTTTTTTACACAGAGGGTGGTGGGTGCCTGGAACGTGCTGCCGGGGGTGGTGGTGGAGGCAAAGTCAATAGTGGTGTGTTTACGAGGCATTTTGATAGGCACATGGATATGGAGGGATAGAGATCACGTGCAGGCAGAGGAGGTCAACAACATATTTGGCACAGACATTATGGGGTGAAGGGCCTGCTCTTGTGCTGTACCGTTCTAGACGACTGTAGATATGTTGAATGTGGATTCTGGTGTGTGGGGGCAGAAGGCGAGGACCAGAGGAACTCTGTTCCTGCTTTGGGAGGGTGGTCTGGGGAGAGTGGAAGCAGAGTTGTCGACAGCATTTGAGAAGCATCCAGACCAGCAACTAGAAGCAGTTAGATGTAGAAGGCTACAGGCCAGGTGCTGCACAAGGACTAATGTGGACAGGTGCCCACTGGTCAGTGTGCATGAGTTGGGCCGAATGGCCTGTTTCCATGCTGTGTAATTCTGTGACTAAAGTTTCTCGTGATGCTCAGGGACTAGAAACGTGCTTGTTGTGTGTGTTTGGATGTACTTGTAAGAGTGCGCTCATTAGTTTCACTTCTGCCATTGGGAAGAAGGTATAGAAGCCCGAAAAGTAACATCCAGGTTCAGGAGCAGCTTAAACTACAAGAGGCATAATGATTTTGTCTTTACACTATTATTGTTTGTTTGATATTTTTTGTTGTTTATATATTTTCCAGTCTACAAATAAGAATTTTATTGATGTGTTTTGGGATATGTTACAATTAAACACTCTTGATCTCAGCTGCAAACTGAGGTTTCATCTGAAACGAGTGTTTTTGAAGTCTGAATTTACTGAGGCCTTCTCTCTGCCGTACAGATGACCATGGACAGACTTGCCCTGCTCCTTCTCCTGCTCCTACAGCTCACACAACTGCTCGCCGCTTGTCCCGAGCAGTGTTCTTGCTACTCCACAATCGTTGACTGCCGCGCCACCTCCCTGCCGCACCTTCCAGCTAACATTGACCATTCTGTGGAAACCTTATTCCTGGATAACAACCTGTTGGTCAGGATCCCTCCACACGCCTTTGAAAACTTGAGAAGCCTGAGCTACCTTGGTCTGTCGAAAAATCGCCTTCTCCTGCACAACTACACGTTCAGCCTGCTGCTCGGGCTCCAATCGTTGGACTTGTCCAATAACCACTTGTCTGAGTTGCGGGAAGACCTGTTGGGAAACCTCCCCAACCTGGCCTGGATAGTGCTGGCCAACAACCAGCTGCGGACCCCACCTGTGCTGAGGGCTCACGACAAACTGACCTATCTGGATTTATCCGGCAACCAGCTCGCTGTACTCCAGGGGGCGTTTGACTCCTTACCTCGGTTGGACACGCTCTTCCTCAGCAATAACCGGCTGCAGACACTGCCCGTCACCCTATTTGACCAATTGCCTCTCCTGGTTACGCTCGACTTGTCCCATAACAAGCTGAGCTCCCTCCCTCACCGACTCTTCAGGCACCATCGGGAGCTGAGTGATTTACGGCTGGACCACAACAGGTTAAAGCATCTCGCAAGGTCTTTGTTTGCCCACCAGGGGAACCTGCGATACCTGACGCTCTCTGGAAACCTCGTCGCTGCTCTCCCCCTTCGCATCTTCGCCAACTTGACCAAACTATCACTGCTCGATCTGTCCAACAACTCACTGGCCTGTCTGCCCAATGACCTCCTCTCCGGGCTGACGGAACTGCAAACCCTGAAACTCTCCCATAATCTCATCGACGAGATGACGAGGGAGGCCTTCATACTGAATGCAAAGCTGACGTTCCTGCATCTCGACAGCAACCGGCTGAGCGGCCTGCCCATGTTCCAAGGGCTCTCACTGCTGGAGGAGCTGACTTGCTCCTTTAACCGGCTCGTTGGCTTGCCCCGAGGTTTTGCCGACAATCTCCTAATGCTGAAGTGTCTTCAGCTCACCCATAACCTCATTGATCAATGGGACCCCACGCTGTTCCTAAACACCACCTCTGTCCTTCTGAGCAACAATCCAATCTGTTCTACCAAGGCAGGCACAGCAACAGTGCAGTCCACATACATAGACTGCAGCAAACAGCAGTGCTCCCCAGTGTCACGTTAAAAGACATTTGGACAGATATGGGGATAGGAAAAGTGCAGAAGGATATGGGCCAAGCACGGGCAGGCGAGACTAGTGTACAGGGAGCATGTTGGTCAGCATTGGCAAGTTGGACCTGTTTCCACGCTGTATGACCCTATGAAAGAACTTTCCTTTCTTTTGGAGGAGGGAACTGGGTATTTTAAGCAAATATGTCATAGGGTGGGTAAAAGCTAGAATAGTACAGCACAGGAACGGGCTGTTCCGCCCACAATGTCTGTGAACATGAAGCCAAACTACATTAATCTCTCCTGCCTGCACATCCCTCCATTGTCATACTGTTTTATGTTATTTTTAAAAATGTCACAAAGTGCTGGAATAACTCAGCAAGAAGCAGCATTTGTGGAGAACATGGATATCCGTGTTCTCCAGAGATGCTGCCTGACCCATCGAGTTACTCCAGTACATTGTGTCATTCTTTGTAAAATAAACAGCATCTGTGGTTCCTTGTATCTCCTGTTCTATGTTATATTGTGTGATTTCTTCACGCTTCCTCTGTGACAAAATCTTGTATTTTGCCGCGGCACATAATGTTGCAGAGAATTAATAAACGTCTGTATTGCATCTTACTCTGCCTTGCTCGGTGACTGGGCCATCCCTCACTGATGAATGGTCCTGGCCTAAACCACCACTTGATCCATGTTGTTCACAGATGCTGCCTGACCCGCTGATTTACTCCAGCACTTTGTGTTATTTTGTAAACCAGCAACTGCAGTTCCTTGTGTCTACAGGATATATATAAATTAGTTACATAAATTGTAACTGAGTTGGTTAGTAGATTTGTAGGCAACACCAAGATTGCTAGAGCTGTAGGTAGTGAGGAAGGCTGTCAAAGTATACAGTGGGATTTAGATCAACTACAGAATAGGCAGAGAAATGGCAGATGGATCTGAGCAACCGCGAGGTGCTGTACCTCTGGGATCCTCGCTTATTGATGTTCGACAGACAACGAGTGATCAATGGTCGACATTGCCTCGGTGGGCCAAAGGGCGATTCCATGCTGTATGTCTAAACTAAACATTGTGGGCTGAAGGGCTTGATCCTGTGTTGAACAGTTCTATGTTTTGTTTAGTTTGGAGATACAACATGCAAACAGGTCCTTTGGCCCACTGAGTCCACATCGACCATCATCACCCATTTGTAAGTAAGTTTTATTTATATAGCACGTTTTAAATCAACTCGCGTTGAAGACAAAGTGCTTTACATAAAATAAATAATTAAGTTTCCGTACATTCATAGGAAAAAAAAAATGTTTCCAAGAAAAATGACACAACACAAACGTCCCCCCACAACAGAATCAAAATTTTCCACTGTGGGGAAAGACACCAGAAAGTTTAGTCCTCTTCCTCTGTGACCACCCGAGGTCGGGGCTCATTTGTGACCTTGCAGTCAGTCCGATGATTTCAGGCCCTCTTGCCGAGAAGATGGAACTCCGGCGTCGGGTGAACGCTAGTTCTATGTTATCCCACTTTCACATCCACTCCCTACATATTAGGGGCAATTTACAGAGGACAATTAGCCCAGAAAACCCGCATGTCTTTGGAGTGTGGGAGGAAACCTGAGCACCCGAACGAAACCCACGCGGTCACAGGGAGAATGCCTCATAGACAGCATCCGAGGTCAGGATTGAACCTGGGTGTCTGGCATGGTGAGGCAGTGGCTCTTGCCGCTGCACCACTATGGTCTAGTGGGCAATAGGGAGTGAGCGCCTGGGCCCAGAGTCAGTGCGAGGGGATCATTGTCTCCCGTGGGCTTGGCTAGGGGTGGGCAGGGCATGGTCAGTGCCTGTCGGGTCAGGCCCAGACCCGAGCCGGGGGTGCATCCTCACACTGCCCCACTCAGGGAGCAGGAAAACCTCAGCCCACGGACTCGGGGAGGCTCCCCTCATCAATGGTGAGGGTGAATGCGCAGAGTGGCTTAAGATGAGAAGGGAAAGATTTCATAGGAACCCAGGGGCATAATTTTCACACAGAGGTTGGTGAGTGTATGGAACGAGCTGTCAGCATTGGTAGTTGAAGTGGGTAAAATAACTACATTTAAAAGACACCTAAGCCAGTTACATGGATAGGAAAGGTTTGCAGGGATATAGACCAGGCATGTGGAACCAGCTCAGTTAGGCAAGATAAACACAACAATTTGGAGTAACTCAGTGCGTCAGACAGGATCTCTGGAGAAAATGGTTACATGATGTTTCAGGTCGGAACCCTTCTTCAGACCAGCTAGGCAACGTGGTCAGCATGGACGAGTTGGGCTGAATGGCCTGATTGATAGATTAAAGGAGCAGAATTAGGTCATTCAGCCCATCATGTCTACTCCGCCATTCAATTATGGCTGATCTTTATCTCCTTCACTCCATTCGCCTGCCTTCTCCATCACCCTTGACACCCGTACTAATTAAGAATCGATCTATCTCTGCCATCAAAATAACCATTGACGGTCTCCACAGTCTTCTGTGACAATGAATTCTACAGATTCACCACCCTCTGACTAAAGAAATTCCTCCTCATCTCCTTCCTAAAGGAACGTCCTTTAATTCAGAGGCTGTGACCTAGACTGAGTCCTAGACTCATCCTCTCCACATCCACTCTATCCAGGCCTTTCACCATTCGGTAAGTTTCAATGAGGTCCCCCCTCATTTTTCTAAACACCAGCAAGTAGTGGCCCAGTACTGTCAAACGCTCATCATACGTTAACCCATTCTTCCTGGGATCATTCTCGTAAACCTCTTCTGGACCATCTCCAGAGCCAGCACATCCTTCCTCAGATATGGGGCCCAAAATTGCTCACAATACTCCAAATGCAGTCTAATCAGCACGATATAGAGCCTCAGCATTACATCCGTTTCTATGCTGTACAATACCACCGCTACTGGGGAATTGGGCTGAAGGGCTTGTTTCTGCGCCATATAACTTGCTGACACAGCATTGCTCGCAGGTTCAAACCTATCTCAAGGCCACAGCCACTCAACAAACAACATGTCACATGCGTGATTTGTTCCAGAACATTTAATGTAAAGAACAGCTACTTCCAGTTAAAGATTTATTTTGCAGAACTCCTGGGTAGCCCTTAATGCCCAATTTACGAGGAATACTCTGCAAATTTCTAGTTTTACTTGAATACAGTGCCCAGAACTGATTTAAGAGGCTTTGGTTCAACAACTCACCCAAATGTTGGTAGTGCAGCGCTCCTTCAGTTCTGCCCCTAACACAGTGCAGCGCTCCCTCACCCCCCCTCCCACAGTGCGGTGTTCCCTCACTGCCCCTCCCACAGTGCGGTGCTCCCTCACTGCCCCTCCCTCAGTACTGCTGATCTCCCTCGTTACCATATCTGAGAGTTGTCATGGACCTTGAGCCCAAACCTTTGTGACTGCAATCACAGTGCCATGGCCTCGGGAATGATTGCGAGCATGGAGCGGTGGAGAGCTCCCTCACTGCCTCTCCTCCCCTTTATCACGGGAGCTGTGGGTCCTGGCATCCAGCTCCTCCATTGCCTCCCGGATGCGCTCAATCAGCCGCTCATTGCCCTGCGCGTTCGCCTCTTCCAAAGCCTCCTTGTACAGCTGCCTGGCCTCAGTGTAGTTCCCTGTCGGAGGAGCACAGGTGTCGGGTGAAGGGACAGATCCAGCCTTTGGCAGCCCTGAACCCCCTCAAGCACCCCTCCCAACAAACCCATGACAGGAAGGATGTGAAGGTCTTGGAGTGGGTGCAGGAAGTTTACCAGAATTATGTCTAGATTAGTTGGTATTAGCTACAAGCAGAGGTTGGACAAACCCAAAGGATAGTTTAGTTTAGTTATTGCCATGTGTACCGAGGTACAGAGAAAAGCTTTTGTTGCATACTAACCAGTTAGTGGAAAGACTATACATGATTACAATCAAGTCACCCACACTGTATGGATACAGGATAAAGAGAATAACGTTTAGTGCAAGATAAATCCAGTAATGTTCAAGGGTAAAAATGCGAGGGTCTCCAATGAGGTAGATGGGAGGTCAGGACCGCAGTCTAATTGGTGATAGGATGGTTCATTTGCCTGATAACTACTGGGAGGAAACTGTCCCTGAATCTGGAGGTGTGCGTTTTCACACTTCTGTACCTCTTGCCTGATGGGCGTAGGGAAGAGGGAGTGACCGGGGTGAGACTGGTCCTTGGGACACTAAAGTCTTACTAAAGTGACACTAAAGTGGGTGGTTTTGTAGATAGTGAAGATGGTTAGTAAAAATTGCAGCAGCTGGGCGCAGGTGGGCTGAGGAATGGTTAATAGATAAGTGCGAAGTATTGCATTTTGATAAGTATAACCAGGGCAGAACCTTCACAGTGAATGGCAGGGCCCTGGGGAGTGTTGTAGAGAAGAGGGTTCTAGGAGTGCAGGTACATAGTTTCTTGAAAGTGGCATCACAGGTATAGGGTGGTCAAGAAGGCTTTCGATACATTGACCTTCATCAGTCAGGGTATCGAGTTACAGTTAGTTGTACAAGACATTAGTGAGGCTGTTTTTGGAGCACTGTGTTTGGTTTTGGTCACCTTGCTATCAGAAGGAGATTGTTAACCTGGAAAGAGTGTAGAGGAGATTTACGAGGATGTTGCCAGGATTCAAGGGCCTGAGCTACAGGGACAGGTTGAGCAGGCTCCGACTTTAGTGCAGGAGGCCGAGGGAGATAGAGGGGTATCAGATCATGGGGGGGGGGGTCAAGGAAAGAGTGTTCACGTCGCGGCCATGTTTCCACCAATCTTTCCACCACCACGCACAAGAAGCGACAAGACAGACACCATTGTATGCAGATGCCGAGAAGTGTGTTAATTTCTTGTGTGTGGACTTGATAAGAAAAAGATCATCAGGAAATAGATAGTGTGAATGTAGAGTCTACATTATAGGGAGGTTTCACGGCAGTCGGGTCACGACCCATGACCCATGACCCGTACTGTTGCTACGCTACGCCAAGTGGAGTACACGCGATGAACTGCAGGTAGGCACTTACCATTATTTCCAGCGTAGCGGGCCCGTTAAAACCCGCCGAAATTGTCCATTTTTGCGCTGTAAATAATTATGGAAATTGGGATAAGCGCGAGAGACATTTAGCCTACTTCAGAATTCGAAATGTGAGGAGAAATTACGGTAGATAGAAGCGAGAGCTGAAGGGACAACAGCCAGAGTGCTTGGCGAACATTGGCCGTTTGCTCACTGCATTTCATCAACTAAGGCATTATTTGTATTTTTTCTTGATTCCTTTGGCATCTAAAAAGTTTCAGAAGTGATAAATCTGGCTGTAAAATTTTAAAATTGCCCATGGTTCTCAAGTGGGTTTTTACATACAAAAAGAAAACGCCTCTGAAGCAAAATTTACAGCCAGATTTATCACTTCTGAGACTTTTTAGATACCAAAGGAATCAAGAAAACCCACAAATAATGCGTTACTGTTGATGAAATGCAGTGAGCAAACTCGATAATTCCCAATATTTTCAATTCCGATATGTCCGCCAAGCACTTTAGCTGCTGTTGTCCCTTCAGTTCTCGCTTCTCTTTACCTTCATTTCGCTTCACTTTTGGAATTCTAAAGTTGGGTACATGTCTCTCACACTTACCCCGACTTACACAATTTTTTACAGCGCAGAAATTCAACATTTTGGCGTTTTTAACAGGTAGGAAAGTACACGTTTCTAGCATTAATAACATATACCGGAAGTTACGATGTCCTCCAGATGGATTGAGTGGCTCCGTGCGTCAAGCCCTATGACCAAGTGACCTTATGTGCAACCCCCCTATAACCCCGATCCAACTCTTCCTGGCTGGTTACACCCACCCACCTCTCCCCACCCATCTCTCCCCACCCCCCCACCCACCCACCTCTCCCCACTGCCCAACACACCTCTCCCCGCTGCCCCTAACACAACTCTACCCACCCATGCCGCTGTTCTAACCCCACCCCCTGCCCCCTCCGCCCCGACCCACTATCCCTGCCCGATACTCTCCCTGACCCGGACTCAAACCTCCCCATACCCTGATCCAGCTCTCTGTACCCACTATCCTTGATCCAACTCTCCCCACCCTCTGCATCTGCTCCTTCTGCCCCAACTCCGCTCCCCCTGCCCTGAACCCCCCCCCCCCCCCCCCTGCTCGATGCCGAGTTACCTGTATGGACGTGGATGGCAGCCTCATTGCTGAGGATGGCGGGCAGGTCCGGGTGTGCCATCTCTCTCGCCAGGCTCGATGCCCTCTTGGCGAGCTTGTGGGCTTGCTGGTGATTGTCCCTCCACTCCAACACCGTGGCCAGGTCATTCATCAGCACTACCGTCTGTGGATGGTGCAAGACAGGGCACAGTGTGGGACGAGACAGGGCTGAAGGTGATGGTGAGATGGGGCAGAGGGTGGGGGAGGGGGGGAGGTGGCAGAGGGTAGGGACAAGGGCAGAGGGTGGGGGCAAGACAGGGGGAGAGGGTGGGGCAAGACCAGTGGGCAGAGGATGAGGACAGGAGCGGCACGGAGAGCCTTCCTGCGTATCAACAGGTAACCACGCTGATGCAGCTCAGGCACCAACACAGCTGCATCATGTCTGTGCTCACAATCCTAGAACACTACAGCACACGAACAGGCCCTTCAACCCACAATGTCTGTGCCGAACATGATGCCAATGAAATTAATCTCTGCCTGTACATAATCCATATTCCTGCATTCCCTGACTATCCATGTTCCTATCCAAAAGCCTCTGGGGCGGCAAATTGGCGGAGCAGTAGAGTTGCCGCCTTACAATGCCAAGAGACCAGATCCTGACTACGGGTGCCAGCTGTGGAGTTTGTATGTTCTCCCTGTGACTGCATGGGTTTTCTACGGGTGCTCCGGTTTTCTGCCACATTCCAAAGGCGTGCAGGTTTGTAGGTTAATTGGCGTCAGTAAAATTGACAATAGTGTGTAGAATAGAACTAGTGTACTGGGTGGTCGACGTGAAATGGGTGGGCCAACGGGCCTGCTTCTGTGACCAAGAGTGACCATAATATGGTTGAGTTCTTCATTAGGATGGAGAGTGACATTGTTAATTCAGAAACAAGGGTCCTGAACTTAAAGAAAGGTGACTTTGAGGGTATGAGACGTGAATTGGCCAAGATAGACTGGCAATTGATTCTTAAAGGGTTGACGGCATTTAAAGACTGCATGGATGAACTACAACAATTGTTCATCACAGTTTGGCAAAATAATAAATCAGGGAAGGTAGTGCATCCGTGGATAACAAGGGAAATCAGGGATAGTATCAAAACAAAAGGTGAAGCATACAAAGTAGCCAGAAAAAGCAGCCTACCAAGGGACTGGGAGAAATTCAGAGTCCAGCAGAGGAGGACAAAGGGCTTAATTAGGAAAGGGAAAATAGATTATGAAAGAAAACAGGCAGGGAACATAAAAACTGACTGCAAAGTTTTTCTTATAGATATGTGAAGAGGAAAAGATTAGTTAAAACAAATGTAGGTCCCTTGCAGTCAGAAACAGGCGAATTGATCATGGAGAACAAGGACATGGCAGACCAATTGAATAACTACTTTGGTTCTGTCTTCACTAAGGAAGGCATAAATAGTCTGCCGGAAATAGCAAGGGACCGGGGGTTAAATGAGATGGAGGAACTGAGAGAAATCCAGGTTAGCCGGGAAGTGGTGTTAGGTAAATTGAATGGATTAAAGGCCGATAAATTTTCAGGGCCAGATAAGTTGCATCCCAGAGTACTTAAGGAAGTAGCCGCAGAAATAATGGATGCATTAGTGATAATTTTTCAAAACTCTTTAGATTCTGGAGTAGTTCCTGAGGATTGGAGGGTAGCTAATGTAACCCCACTTTTTAAAAAGGGAGGGAGAGAGAAAAAGGGGAATTACAGACCAGTTAGTCTAACATCGGTAGTGGGGAAAATGCTGGAGTCAGTTATTAAAGATGGGATAGCAGCACATTTGGAAAGTGGTGAATTCATTGGACAAAGTCAGCATGGATTTATGAAAGGTAAATCATGTCTGACGAATCTTATAGAATTTTTCGAGGATGTAACTAGTAGAGTGGATAAGGGAGAACCAGTGGATGTGTTATATCTGGACTTTCAGATGGCTTTCGACAAGGTCCCACATAAGAGATTAGTATGCAAACTTAAAGCACACGGTGTTGGGGGTTCAGTATTGATGTGGACAGAGAACTGGCTGGCAGACAGGAAGCAAAGAGTAGGAGTAAACGGGTCCTTTTCAGAATGGCAGGCAGTGACTAGTGGGGTACCGCAAGGTTCAGTGCTGGGACCCCAGCTATTTACAATATATATTAATGATCTGGATGAGGGAATTGAATGCAACATCTCCAAGTTTGCGGATGACACGAAGCTGGGGGGCAGTGTTAGCTGTGAGGAGGATGCTAGGAGGCTGCAAGGTGACTTGGATAGGTTGGGTGAGTGGGCAAAGGCATGGCAGATGCAGTATAATGTGGATAAATGTGAGGTTATCCACTTTGGTGGCAAAAACAGGAAAGTAGACTATTATCTGAACGGTGGCCGATTAGGAAAAGGGGAGATGCAACGAGACCTGGGTGTCATGGTACACCAGTCATTGAAAGTAGGCATGCAGGTGCAGCAGGCAGTGAAGAAAGCGAATGGTATGTTAACATTCATAGCAAAAGGATTTGAGTATAAGAGCAGGGAGGGTCTACTGCAGTTGTACAGGGACTTGGTGAGACCACACCTGGAGTATTGCGTACAGTTTTGGCCTCATAATCTGAGGAAAGACATTCTTGCCATAGAGGGAGTACAGAGAAGGTTCACCAGACTGATTCCTGGGAAGACAGGACTTTCATATGAAGAAATTCTTAAGGGGTTGGACAGGCTAGATGCAGGAAGATTATTCCCGATGTTGGGGAAGTCCAGAAAAAGGGGTCACAGTTTAAGGATAAGAGGGAAGTCTTTTAGGACCGAGATGAGAAAATCATTTTTTACAGAGAGTGTGAATCTGTGGAATTCTCTGCCACAGAAGGTAGTTGAGGCCAGTTAATTGACTATATTTAAGAGGGAGTTAGATGTGGCCCTTGTGGCTAAAGGGATCAGGGGGTATGGAGAGAAGGCAGGTATGGGATACTGAGTTGGATGATCAGCCATGATCATATTGAATGGCGGTGCAGGCTTGAAGGGCCGAATGGCCTACTCCTGCACCTATTTTCTATGTTTCTATGTTTCAAAGTCAGTGGATATATTTAAAGCAGAGATAGATTCTTGATTAGTACAGGTGTCATAGGTTATGGGGAGAAGCAAGGAGAATGGGGTTAGGAGGGAGTGATAGATCAGCCATGATTGAATGGCGGGGTAGACTTGATGGGCCGAATGGCCTAATTCTACTCCTGTCACTTATGATCTTATGACCACATCTGGCAGCGGGTTCCAGGCACCGCCATCTGCTGTGAAAAAACTTGCCCTGCACATCTCCATTAAACTGTTCCCACTCACCTTAAAGCTATGTCCTCTAGAATTTGGCATTTCCACCCTTGGAAGAACAATCTGATGGTCTACCATATCTATGTCTCTCATTATTTTATATACTTCTATTGGGTCTCCCCTCCTCTGGGGGGTACGGGGAGAGAGGAAGGGGAGCAAGAGCGAGGAGAATGCTGGGGGGCAGGGGGGAAAGAGTGTGGCCCTCACCTGTGGGTGCGTCTCCCCATGTACGTCCTGGGCGATGGCCAGCGCTCTCTCGTACATCCCTGTGGCCAGCAGTAGCTGCCCCCGGATCAGCATGTAACGAGCGCAAGAATCCAGGCTCATCCCCAGCAGCAGCTGCATGTTCTCCATCTCTTCAGCTGGGACACAGAGGAAACACCACCGTCAGCGTCGCAAGGTCCGCTACTTGCCCCACCAGCTTCTATAGCTTCCTCTGGCAGCTTGTTCCAGATACGGACTACCCTCTGTGTGAAAAAGTTGCCCCCCGAGGTCCCTCTTAAATCTCTCTCCTCTCACCTTAAGCCCTCTGTTTTAGAATCATCTACCCTGAGAAAAAGACTGAAGGGCCTCTCCCACGGGCTATTTTTTTTGGCGACTAAAGGCGTCTAGGCTGTCGCCACATGGTCGCTGGGGTGTCGCCTGTATGGTCGTGAGTAGTCTCCTCAGTCGCCCAAAGAGTCATAGTGTCTTTCTGTTCGCCACTGGATTTTCAGCGCTCAAAATTTTTTGGCAACTGTGGGTTGACGCCAATGAGCGTAGCTTGATTTCTCCTGACTTAGCTGCTGTCATAGGTTGTCGCCAGGTGACTTAGATTGTCGCCGGTGCTGACTTCGGTGAATTCCTTTGGCGACAACCTACATCAACAGGTACCGACCGGCGACTGAATTGTCTTCAGTTGTCGCCGACAGGGTCGTAGTTTGTCACGGGTGGATGTAGATCGACTTCGGTTATCGTATGTTGTCGCCTGTGTGGTCGTAGGTTGTTGTAGGTGTAGTCGTAGGTGGACGTCCTAATGGGTCGCCGTTTGTCGGTAGCTTGCCGTAGCTTGCGTCGACTCAGTGGTAGTTTGTTGTAGCTTGTCGTAGACATTGTAGGGGGGTCCAGTCGCCGCTTTTTTTGGCAACCTGCTATGACTATGACAGTCGCCAGCAGTCGCCTAAAATATCGCCTAAGTGGGACAGGCCCTTGAGTGTTCACTTTATCTGCGCCCTTCATGATCTTGTTGTACACCTCAATAAGGTCACCCCTCAGCCTCTTACACTCCAAAGGAAAAAAGTTCCAGCTTATCGAGGAGCCTCCCGATAACACTAGCCCAAAAGCCCAGGTAACATCCAGGTGACTGACAGATGAACAGTCCTACCTGACAAACCTTCCTCAGGTGTAGCCTTTTCACGCCGAATTTTCTCCTCCAGTGTCTCAATGCACCACTTGTATCCTTCCACTGCTAAATAGTGCCTGTATCAGGGAGTGAAAGAGTCACAAGGTCAGGCACCATATCAACCACAGAAGACGGAAGGGTTGTCGAATATGCTGAAGGCAGTTGGTGGGCAAGAGAGGTGGGGTGGGGTAAAGAGCGCTGGACGAAGTGGTCCAATGTAGGAAAATGGGATTAGGACCCTGGTGAGTGTTGGCGAGCAGAGAGATCTAGGAGTACAAGTACATAATTCCCTGAACGTGCCCTCACAATACATAGGGTGATGAAGAAGACTTTTGGCTTGCTGTCCTTCACCTGTCAGGGCACTGAGTATAGAAGACGGGATGTTATGTTACAGTTGTAGAAGACGTTGATGAGGCTGTACTTGCAGTATTGTGTAGTAAGGAACTGCAGATGCTAGTTTAAACTGAAAATGAACACAAAAAGCTGGAGTAACTCAGCAGGTCAGACACATCTCTGGAGAAAAAGAATTGTTGATGTTTTGGATCGAGACCCTTCTTCAGCCTGAAAGTCAGGGGAAAAGTAAACCTGGTGCGACTTAGGTGGGAGAGGGATGGAGAGAGAGGGGGGGTACAAGTTAGAGAAGTTGACGAAGTTAGAGAAATCAAAAATCACCACTGGGTTGTAAGCTGCCCAAGCGAAATATGAGATGCTGTTCCTCCAATTTGCGCGTGGGCCTCACTCTGACAATGGAAGAGGCCCAGGACAGAAGGGTCAGTGTGGGAATGGGAAGAGGAATTAAAGTGTTTGGCAACCAGGAGATCAGGTAGGTCCAGACGGACGGAACAAAGGTGTTCAGCGATCACTACATACATTCTATCTTACACGCTAGCGACAACCTGCACTTAACCTGCACGTCTTTGGAATGTGGGAGGAAACCGGAGCACCCGGAAAAAACCCATGCGGTCACAGGGTGAACGTACAAACTCAGCACAGACAGCACCCATAATCGGGATCGAACCCGGGTCGATAGAGCTGCAAGGCCTCGACCTCTGCGCCACGCTAATAGTATAGCTTTAAGGTGAGTGGTAGAAAGTTTGGTAGAGATGTGCGGGGCAAGTATTTTTGACACAGTGGGTGGTGGGGGCCTGGAACACGCTGCTGGGGGTGGTGGAGGAGGCAGATACGATAATGGTGTTTAAGAGACTTGAATCGACACATGGGTATGCAGAGATATGGGTCATGCACAGGCAGAGGAGATCAGTTTAACTAGGCATCGTTTTCAGCACATAGTGGGCCAAAGGGCCTGTTCCCGTACTGTGCTGTTCTACGTGAAGTAGACATGCCATTTATTGGTTGACAGACGAAGGGCTGAAGGGCCATTTACTGAGTCTGCACGAGCAAGTGGCTGCTCCCTGCCCTCCCCAATCCCCGGACAGCTGCTGAGGCTGTGGAGTGGAGCAGACACCCAGCGGCCTGGCTAGAGGGAGGGGAGTGGGGCACCCCCCCCCCCCCCCCCCCCCCCCCCCCCAGCCCCTCCAAACTCTCCTCGAATGGACCAAGTGCCCAGGGCTTCATACCCCAGGCAGAGTGCCTCTGGGTCACATACCTGGCTGCTGGAGTGGGTGGGGAGGGAGACGGGAGGGGCCATTAATTTTACAAACACACCCAGGGGCCCCTTTTGCTGCTGCCATGGTTACTCACCGCTCAGTGGAAGCATAGATGCTGCATAACTTCAGAGACATTTCGATGAGGGCATTGTCATCCTGAGGAGGTGGGAGAGAGAAGGGGGTGGGAGTGAGAGAGAGAGAGAGAGAGAGGGAGGGAGTGATAGAAGGAGGGAAAGAGAGAGGAGGAATAGAGAACGGCAGAGGGATGGAGAGAGGGGAAAGGAAGATCAAGAGTGTTTAATTGTCATATGTACCGAAAACAGGGCAATGAAAATCAACAATAAAAAAAAACGGGCAATCGTTTCGTCGAACACCTCCACTCAGTCCGCAATAACCTACCTGAACTCCCGGTGGCTCAGCACTTCAACTCCCCCTCCCATTCCCAATCCGACCTCTCTGTCCTGGGTCTCCTCCATTGCCAGAGTGAGCAACATCGGAAATTGGAGGAACAGCACCTCATATTCCGCCTGGGTTGCTTGCGTCCGGCTGGCATGAACATTGAATTCTCCCAATTTTGCTAGCCCTTGCTGTCTCCTCCCCTTCCTTAACCCTCGAGCTGTCTCCTCCCATCCCCCCGCCCTCGGGCTCCTCCTCCTCCCTTTTTCCTTCCTTCCTTCTCCCCCCCACCCCCCATCAGTCTGAAGAAGGGTTTCGGCCCGAAACGTCACCTATTTCCTTCGCTCCATAGATGCTGCTGCACCCGCTGAGTTTCTCTAGCATTTTTGTGTACCAATGAAATTCTTACTTGCTTTAGCCTTAGAAGTCTGTAAACACTCAGAGAACAATAATCCAAAAATAATTCAATAAATTAAAAAAAACAATAGAGAGTGGGAGAGGAAGAGAGGGGGGAGGGGACATGAAAAGGGAGATGTAGAGAGACTGGGAGATAGAGGGAAAGAATCAGTACAGGCCACAGGATGTGAGCAAAGCCCATCATGCACAGAGAGTAGAGTCTAAGCTCCATCCGTGACATACTGTCTACATCAGCCCCCTCTTCTGCTCACAAACCTCGCTCCCTCCACCACTGGCACCACAGTTACCAGCCAGGACACCCAACACCTGCCATCCCCCAACAAGAACAGGGGCACTGGGCACATGGCTACACCATCGCCTGCAGGATCCCGTTCTGCTGGGACCCTCCCCAGCAGCACCGGGGTGGGGTGAGGGTGCGGGGAGTGTACATTCAGCAAGGGTTTACTGTGCAGCTTGTCCCCGCCTCTCGAGGGCTTCGAGGGATATGCAATAAATGTTGGCACTTTCAGTGACACCCCTCCCCCAGCTGTGATCACTGCCAGTCCTCTGGCATTTACCTGCTGCGCTCCTGATCCCAGGAGCTGGCTCATGCTTGCTTTGAAGAGCTTCTCTGCCTGCGAGGGAGACAGAGAGTCACAGTCATACAGCACAGAAACTTATTCATGCCGAGCATGCCCCATCTCAGCTAGTCCCATTTACTTACAACAGTAGAGCACAGGAACAGGGCGTTTGGCCCAAAACACCTGTGCCATGCGTGATGCCGAGCAACTCTTATCTGTATGCACATGATCCACATCCCTCCATTTCCTGCAATTCATGTCCGTCTTAAAGTCTCTTAAATACCACTATTGTATTTGTCTCCACCGCCACCCCTGGCAGCACATTTCAGGTCCCCACCACTCTTTGTGTAAACAACTTGTCGCACACATTTCCTTTAAAATGTATCCCTCTCACCTTAAAGCTGTACCCACTAAGGGGTTTGATATTTCCATTTTGGGGGGAAAAAATCTTGACTGTCGACCTTGTATATGCCCCATTTGCCCTTGTTTAGCCCATATCTAATCCATGTACCTGTCCAAGTGCCTTTTACATGTTTATTTTCTACCTGCTTCAACTACCTCTGGCGACTCGTTCCAAAAAACCCACCACCCTCTGTTGCACTCAGGTTCTGATTCGATATTTCCCCTCTCACCTTAAATCCATACACACGGCATTTTGATTCCCTTACCCTGGGTAAAAGACTACATTCAGCCAATGTATTTCCCTTCGATGAGTCCTCAAATATGCTGGGTACAGCTATACTTTATGGGAATCAAACTGAGGTCAGGAGGGTCAGGAGGGTCAGAGTTCAACAGCGATAGGCTGTGTGGGGTGGGGAGCATGCTTGGGTGTGGGGGTCGGGCCTTGAGGTCAAAGGGCGGGAGGTCAAGCTATTACTGTCGATCTCACTTACACTGAGCAGGTCCCCACGAAGGAAGGCGAGGTTCGCCATCTACAGAGAGATCGGAGGAAGCAGCATCAGGAGGCGCACACACTCAACAGCGGCCGGACTCCAGGGTCATGGAGAGCAACATCCCCACCCCATCCTCACTCCCGCACCCCCACCTCATCCCCACCCCCACCTCATCCCCTCCCCAGCCCCCACCTCATCCCCACTCACCCACCCCCACCTCATCCCCTCCCCAGCCCCCACCTCATCCCCACTCCCCCACCTCCATCTCATCCCCACTCCCCCGCCCCCACCTCATCCCCACTCCCCAGACCCCACCTTATCCCCACTCCCCCACCCCCACATCATCCCCACTCCCCAGCCCCCACCTCATCCCCACTCCTCCACCCCCACTCCTCCACTCCAACGGCCGGCTCATGACCTGTCTGTCCCCAGACAAGCAGTCCCCACTCCCATCCCCCGGAAACTCACATTAGAGAGTCAAGCTCCACTGAATAGCATTTGAGTTGGTCAGACATTACAGGACTTTATTTTGCACTTTTATCCTGTATCTACGCTGTGGACAGCTCGATTGTAATCATGTATAGTCTCTCCGCTGACTGGATGGCAAGCACCAAACGCTTTTCACTGTACCTCGGTATAGGTGACAACCATAAACTAAATTAAAAATCCAGTCAAATCATACTGTACCCAAGTACAATCACGCCACACACTAGTACAGTAGGTAGTAAGAGAAGATACTAGAATACAGAATATATTGTTAGAGCATTAAAACCTTACCGTTACAGAGAAAAAGTGCAAGGTCTGCAATGAGGTAGGTCAGACGATCGAGAATACACCAGACACTCCAAGAGACTTGGAGAGTAGCACTCTGAACCCACCCCCCCAGCCACCTCCCCACTCCTCAACCCCCATTGCCAGCTCGTGACCAGATCCTGAACGTCCATCACCCAGTAACTTGAATCCTAGTCCGTGCCCGCTGAATACCATTAATGTTGCTTTATTATTGCCATGTGTCCCAAAATAGAGTGAAATCCGTAGGAGGTCGTGGACAATCATTTTGGGTCGAGACCCTTCTTCAGAATCTAGTCTCCCTCTCAATTGCGAGAGGAGGCTCTTACAGTTTAATGACAATATCATCTCTCACCAAGACGCACTGGATCCCCCCACGGTGACTAGCATTTACGGAGGACCTATATAGTCCCTATGGGTGCTGCGTGTTCCCTCTCCAGGGACGTACGATCACGGACATAGGCTCAGGAGAGTGACAGGCAATCGACCCGGGCAGGACCTTCGACTGCCCGCTGCCCTAACCTGGGAATGGCCACCATGGGCCGGCCAGGAGTAAATAGGCAGGGAAAATCTACCCCAGCCTCTGTCGCTCCTTCCTCCATACTGAGTGACCAAAAAAACAAGTGTGGGGCTGAGATGCAGCAATATGAAACATAATCTTATTGCTGTTGCTGCTGTAAATCAGTGCTTTACCTGACAGTAGATGTAGGTGATGGCCTGGTTGTGCTGTGACTGCTGGGCCAGGTGAAGGGCCTGGTGTAAAAAACGCTCAGCATCCTCGAGTTCCCCCTTGATAGCACTCAGCTGCAGAGTTTAGTTTAGAGTTTAGAGATACAGTGCAAAACAGGCCCTTCGGCCCACCAAGTTCATGCCGACCGGTGATCCATGCATAATAACACTATGCTACACACCAGGAACAATTTACAATTACAGTGCCCTCCATAATGTTTGGGACAAAGACCCATGATTTATTTATTTGCCTCTGTACTCCGCAATTTGACATTTGTAATAGAAAAAAGTCACATGTGGTTAAAGTGCACATTGTCAGATTTTATTATAGGGGATTTTTATACCTTTTGGTTTCACCATGAAGAAATTACAGCTGTGTTTATACATACGCCCCCCATTTCAGGGCACCATAATGCTTGAGACACATGGCTTCACAGGTGTTTGTAATTGCTCAGGTGTGTTTAAATGCCTCCTTCATGCAGGTATGAGAGAGCTCTCAGCACCTAGTCTTTCCTCCAGTCTTTCCTTCACCTTTGGAAACTTTTATTGCTGTTTATCAACATGAGGACCAAAGATGTGCCAATGAAAGTCAAAGAAGCCATTGTGAGACTGAGAAACAAGAATAAAACTGTTAAGACATCAGCCAAACATTAGGCTCACCAAAATCCACATAATTAAGAAGAAAGAGAGCACTGGTGAGTTTACTAATTGCAAACGGACTGGCAGGCCAAGACCTCCACAGATAATGACAGAAGAATTCTCTCTATAATAAAGAAAAATCCCCAAACACCTGTCCGACAGATCAGAAACACTCTTCAGGAGTCAGGTGAGCATTTGTCAATGACCACTGTCCACAGAAAACTTCATGAACAGAAATACAGAGGCTACACTGCAAGATGCAAACCACTGGTTAGCCACAAAAGTAGGATAGCTGGGTTACAGTTTGCCAAGAAGTACTTAAAAGAGCAACCACAGTTCTGGAAAAAGGTCTTGTGGACAGACGAGACAAAGATTAACTTATATCAGAGTGATGGCAAGAGCAACGTATGGAGGAGAGAAGAAACTGCCCAAGATCCAAAGCATACCACCTCATATGTGAAACACGGTGGTGAGGGTGTTATGGCCTGGGCATGTATGACTGCTGAACGTACTGGCTCACATCTTCATTGATGATACAACTGCTGATGGTAGCATAATTAATTCTGAAGTGTATAGACACATTATATCTGCTCAAGTTCAAACAAATGCCTCAAAACTCATTGGCCGGCGGTTCATTCTACAGCAAGACAATGATCCCAAACATACTGCTAAAGCAACAAAGGAGTTTTTCAAAGCTAAAAAATGGTCAATTCTGTAGTGGCCAAGTCAATCACCCAATCTGAACCTAATTGAGCATGCCTTTTATATGCTGAAGAGAAAACTGAAGGGAACTAGCCCCCAAAACAAGCATAAGATAAAGATGGCTGCAATTAAGGCCTGGAAGAGTATCACCAGAGAAGACACCCAGCAACTGGTGATGTCCATGAATCGCAGACTTCAAGCAGTCATTGCATGCAAAGGATATGGAACAAAATACTAAATATGACTACTTTCATTTACATGACATTGCTGTGTCCCAAACATTATGGTGCCCTGAAATGGGAGAACTAGGTATAAACACTGCTGTAATTTCTACATGGTGAAGCCAAAATGTATTAAAATGGCCTTTATTAAAATCTGACAATGTACGCTTTAACCACATGAGATTTTTTTCTATTACAAACCTCAAATTGTGGAGTACAGGGTCAAATAAATAAATGATGGGTCTTTCTCCCAAACATTATGGAGGGTACTGTAGACCAAGCCAATTAACCTACAAACCTGTACGTCTTTGGAGTGTGTGTGAAAACCCACACAGGTCACAGGGTAAACATACAAACTCCGTACAGACAAGCACCCGGAATCAGGATCAAACCCGGTCTATTCAACCGCTGTGCCAACGTGTAAGGTAAGGAGTTAAGAGTGCAGCAAACACCTCCAGGAAACCCACCACACTCCCGCCAGGATCAATGGGCTCCCGGCTTGAACTCAATCGATCCAAGAGTTACCATTTCCACTGGGAATGTCCCACAGTGCGGCGTTCCCTCAGTACTGCCCCTTCCACAGTGCGGCGCTCCCTCACCGCCCCTCCCACAGTGCGGCACCCCCTCAGTACTGCCCCTCCCCCAGTGCACACTTCCTCAATAACGCCCCTCCCACAGTGCGGCGCTGGGGGAAGGGTGAGGGGGGGGATGGATGGGTTGTGTGGGGGTACGGGTGGGGAGGGGTGATTGTGCCCGAGTTCACTGAGCCAGACCTTGGCGTGCTTGATGAGGAGGATGATCTGGTCCTCGGCCTCCGTCGGTTTCTCACCACGCTGAAAGATGCCAAGGGCAGCGAGCAGAGCTGGGGAGGGGGGCAGAAAGCTGACCATCAGTGGGGAAGGGGCAACACACCAGGAGGCAATAGATGGGGCAAATGGGGGAATGGGAGGTGCACAGTCACACAGCACAGATACAGGTCCTTCTGCCCATTGTCCATGCTGACCAAGATATCCCATCAATACCAGTTTCATTTGTCCATATTTGTCCCATATCCTAAACTTTTCTTAGCCATGTACCCATCTAAATGCATTTTAAATGTTGCTATAGTATCTGCCTCAACTAACTCCACTGACAGCTTGTTCAACACACCCACCTGTGTGGAAAAAGTTGCCCCTCGGGTTCCTAAAAAATATTTCCCCTCACATCTTAAACCTTTGCCCTCTGGTTCTTGATTCCCCTGCTCTGGGTAAAAACAACTCTGTGCATTCATCGTAGTTTAGTTTAGTTTATTGTCACGTGTACCGAGGTACAGCGAAAAGCTTTTGTTGCATACTGACCAGTCAGTGGAAAGACAATACATGATTACAATCGATCGATTTAGTATATAGAAACACGATAAGGGAATAACGTTTAGTGCGAGGTAAAGCCAGTATCTATTCCACTCATGATTTTATACACCTCTGTATGATCATCACTTAGCCTCCTGCACTCCAAGGAATATAGTCTTAGCTGCCCAACCTCTGCCAAAAGCTCGAGTCCTGACAGTATCATCGTAAATCTTATCTGCGCTATTTCCAACTTCATAATATCCTTCCCATAGCAGGGTGACCAAAACTGAACACAATACTCCAAATGCGCTCTCACCAATGTTTTGTACAACTGTAAATCACATCCCAACTTCTCTATACAGTCCCTGACTGATAGAGCCTTCTGCACCACCCTATTCCTGTAACACAATTTTCAGGAATCTGTGCACCTATATTCCTCTCCTTTACAACACTCCCCAGGATCCTACCTAGATGGGGAAATGCAGAGAAGTGGCAGATGGACAAGAGGGGAGGAGAAGAAAATGGGAGAAATGGGGGATGGGGAGATATGGGAATGAAGAGGGCAGATTTTGGAATGGGAGAAGATGGGTGTGCAGATGGTGGAATGGCAGGGTGATGATAGTATGAGAGGGAGATGGGATAATGAGGGGGAGGTGGGAGAACATGGAGGAATGGAGGGTTATGGTCTGAGTGCAGGTATATAGGACTAGGGGAGAATACGTGTTCGGCACGGACTAGAAGGGTCGAGATGGCCTGTTTCCGTGCTGTAATTGTTATATGATTATATAACATGGGGGAGCAGAAGGGAGAATGACGGGGAGCAAATAGGTGAATGGAAGGGGCAGAAGAGGGGATATGGCTTTTGCAGGGTAATGATAAGTGGAAAAGAAAGGCGACAGAAGTAATAAATGGGGCTCAGATAGTGCGCTGAGGTGGGGGTTGGTTTCTGTCAGGACAGGGTCTCGGGGAGGGCATGGTCTGTAGACAGGGAGGGATCTAGGGGAGGGCATGGTGTGTGGACAGGGAGGGGTCTAGGGCAGGGCATGGTGTGTAGACAGGGAGGGGTCTAGGGGAGGGCATGGTATGTAGACAGGGAGGGGTCTAGGGGAGGGCATGGTGTGTAGACAGGGAGGGCATGGTCTGTAGACAGGGAGGGCATGGTCTGTAGACGGGGAGGGGTCTAGGGGAGGGCATGGTGTGTAGACAGGGAGGGGTCTAGGGGAGGGCAGGTTCTGTAAACAGGGAGGGGTCTAGGGGAGGGCATGGTGTGTGGACAGGGAGGGGTCTAGAGGAGGGTATGGTCTGTAGACGGGGAGGGGTCTAGGGGAGGGCATGGTGTGTGGACAGGGAGGGGTCTCGGGGAGGGGAGGGCATGGTCTGTAGACGGGGAGGGGTCTCGGGGAGGGGAGGGCATGGTCTGTAGACGGGGAGGGGTCTCGGGGAGGGGCGGGCATGGTCTGTAGACGGGGAGGGGTCTCGGGGAGGGGAGGGCATGGTCTGTAGACGGGGTGGTGTCTCGGGGAGGGGAGGGCATGGTCTGTAGACGGGGTGGGGTCTCGGGGAGGGGAGGGCATGGTCTGTAGACGGGGTGGGGTGAGAGGGACAGACTGTCAGCCTGGGGACGTGTGATGAGGGACGGGGTATTCCAGGCCCCTCCTCTCACCGGCAGCGGCCGCTCTCTGGGCCTCGGCGGCTCCGCTCCTCGGACGGACGGTGGGCCGGGTCAGTGCACGCTGCCAGGCGGGGCTGGGTGGCGGGGGGCGGCTGTGCCCGGGGCCGGGGCGGCGGAGGGCGGCGCTGATCCAACGGCCGGGGCCCAGGCCGCGGATTCCCACAACTCGCAGCATCGCGGCACCGCCCGCCTGCTCCACGTGACCCGCCGCTTAAAGGGAGCAGCACCCGCCGATTAAAGGGGCGGGAGGGGCCGAAGGGCCTCTCATGGAGGCAAACAACACGTTTGAAGAGGGGTCCACGCCCGAAACGATGCCTATCTGTGTTCTCCACAGATGCTGAGTTACTCCAGCAGTTTGTTTTGTTGTAAACCAGCATCTGCAATTGTTTCTACATTTGTATAATAAGAGTCTCGACCAGAAACGCCATCTATTTGCTCCAGAATTGCTGTCTGGCCCGTTGAGTTACTCCAGTTTTTGTGTCTATCTTCGGTGTAAACCAGCATCTCCCAGTTCCTTCGTACACATTGTGTATAATTGATATTTATTTATGTTTGTCTAAGTCTATGTGCCTGTGATGCTGCTGCAAACAACATTCTCATTGTACCTGGCAGCGGTAGAACCACTGCCTCACGGCGCCAGAGACTCGGGTTTCTCACCCGGGTCTAGGGGGAGGGAGAGGGGTGTTCATTGCATTTTGCATTTTTCAACTTGAAATTGTGCAATATGGTGCATACTGTAGCGAGTCTTTTAACTTGCACTTGAATGCAATATATATGCTTTAAATTGGATTAGCTGTGAATAAGGTTAAGACTAAATTGCATTCCACGGTAGAGCCCAGGCTCTGATCAACACCTGCAGCACACGAATGATCCTAGTATATTCATGTCTGGAAATCAGATTATAATCAAACACTTGGTCCATGTTGACCAACCTGGGCCTCACTGCACACCTGGTACCACTCCTGACCCTGACTCCAGTTGCATACCTTCTCTCATTCCTGACCCTGAGTCCAGCCTTACACCTGGTCCCCTATTCTACCCTGATCATAGCTGCTTACCTGCTTAAGTTCCCAGTGCTGAACACTCCCATTGTCCAGCTTTGACTGCACACTTAGTACTATTCCAGGCCTTGACTCTGGATGCACACTTGTCCTTGCTCCTAGCCCTTCTGCACTGACAATATATCTGTCCCACACATAAAGCCCCATATCTGACCCCCTAGACTTAACCTATTACGTTCAAGTCCACAGGTGCTTATCTAATGCGGTAATCCTTTATGGGGCACTTCATGTTTAACAACATTTGCTACACCCATTGGCTTCCTTGTTATCTAACATGCTAGTTACTTTGTCAAAGAAGTCATCAATTGGTTGAACCAATTTCTCATCCATAAAATTATACTCACTCAGCTGTATTAATATTCTGATACCATTTCTTTCATTTTCCTAACAAACTGTCCTGAAGTCATTTCACCCCCAATATTTTCAGAATTTTGCTGTCTTCCTCTCAACTGGGACTTTTCCGAAATGCAAAGTCCAATAACTATATATTTAAGCAATAATATTCTATTTAATGTGATCTTGAGAGTATAATATTTTCTGTGGTATTCATAACACAACAATGATAAAAAGATCTTTGTTTCGATTGCCCCTATCAACATGCATACATCATTATATTACAGTTAATATGTACCAAGGGCAAATTTATGTTCCAATGCTCCCCTTTCCCAATTACTTTTACATTGAAGTGATTCAAATCCAAGTGAAGTTTAAATGGCATCAGAAAAATAAAACCTCCGGAATGGATGATGTTCATTACGTGGTTGGTTAGAGTCAGTATCAGCACAATTACTGTATTAAACTTAGAATCTTCAGATATCCTGGTTCAAGCTAAAACTAAAGACAAATAATAACCTCCTCACACATTTCCCTGCAGGTATATCTGTCACTCCTTTAAATTATGCCCCTTCTTTGAACAAGCTCTTAAACATCGTATCTGAATCAGTTTCCATCTGATTACACTCCCTGAGGATGTTCATCTACGTGTTGAATTAATAAAACAATGAGATTGGGGACATTTCTATTCAACCTGTCAAAGGAATTGGGGGGGGGGGGGGTGTTTAGAAATAGTGAGGTAAATAAACATAATAGTTGAGTGGCAAATGACAATAGTGCTACCTTCCCATCTGGCAGTGTTCTCCATCTGAACCAGGGGCCACGGAGCGTTTTTGAAAGTGGGGGGCTGCGGATCACTGATCACTGGCCTTGGGGGTACCCGGTGAGGGAGTGGGGAGAGGGTGTGGAAGGGGGGTGTCCCCCTTCCCAGGGTAGGGACTTTTTGAAATTTGATGTATTAAAATCATGTTTTAGTGCATTGTAGAAGTATAATTTCAATGTTTTTTGTATGAAGTATTTTTAAGAGGTAACTTTTTAAGGGGTAACTTTTTCCACACAAAGGGTGGTGGGTGTATGGAACAAGCTGCCAGAGGAGGTAATTGAGGCAGGGATTTTCCCACCATTTAAGAAACAGTTAGACTGATACATGGATAGGACAGGTTTGGAGGTATGGACCAAAAGCAGGTAGCGTAGCTGGAACATGTTGGCGGGTTTGAGCAGTTTCGCCGAAGGGCCTGTTTACACACTGTATCACTCTATGACTACATTACACCTCCACCATGCATGAATGCTTCAAAGCAAACTGATTGCATTTTATTGCCACATACTCAAGCATAGAAACATAGAAAATAGGTGCAGGAATAGGCCATTCGGCCATTCGAGCCAGCATTGCCTTCAATATGATCATGGCTGTTCATCTAAAATCAGTACCTCTTTCCTGGTTTTTTCCCCATATCCCTTGATTTCATTAGCCCCAAGAACAAAATGTAACTCTCTCTTGAATACATCCAGTGAATTGGCCTGCACTGCCTTCTGTGGCAGAGAATTCCACAGGTTCATAACTCTCTGCGTGAAGAAAGTTTATCCTCATCTCAGTCCTAACTGGCCTACCATTTATTCTTAAACTGTGACCCCTGGTTCTGAATTCCCCCAACATCGGGAACATTTTCTTTCAGTTACGTAAGTGAAAATCTAGCAGACAAGCAGGATGCTTTATCTAACCACTCCCATTGAAGTCCACTATCTTCCACCGTTTCTACCCAGTGCTTGGTACTTACTTCCAGCAGCCACTGGTTGTCCTCCAGGATGCACCGAGCTGCAGCCTGACCCATGCCGGTCACCTCGGCGAATTTGTCACAGAGACTCTCACGGCAGCGGCGCAACGCTTCCAACGCCTCCGACAGCCCGGGACTCTTGCACTGAGGCTGCTCCATGGCCGGAGCTGCAGTGAGCGACTTGCCCGCCCGGCAAACACTCGCCAGCCCCGCTCCCCGTCCGCATCTGACCCCGTGTGTGACATTTCGGGCTTTGGACTCAATTCGAAATGTCATCTATCCATAAGATAGATACAGAATGCTGGAGCAACTCAACGGATCGGGTAGCATCTCTGGAGAAAAGGAACAGGTAACATTTCAGGCGGCCGGTATTCTTCTTCGGGCTCACCTATCCACGTTCTCCAGAGATGCTGCCTGACCTGCTGAGTTACCCCAGCACTTTGTGTCCTTTGGTGTGATAACCAAAATCTGCAGTTCTTTGTTTCAAAACAAAGAAATTGGAGTGGTTACTGGGCCACAAATTGTCCTATCATTCAATATGATAATGTTGTCTGATCTTTGGTGAACTCAATTCCTCTTATGTGCCACTCATAGAGTCATATAGCACAGAAACAGACCATTTGGGCTAAATCATCCCCAATCAAGATATCCCATTCCTTCTCTACAGAGATGCTGCCTGTCCTGCTGAGTTACTCCAGCAATTTGTATCTATCTTTGGTTTAAACCAGCATCTGCAGTTCCTTCCTGCACATGCTCCTTCTACACTAGTTCCATTTGCCCACGTTTGGCCCATATCCCACTAAATAGAAATAGAAACATAGAAAATAGGTGCAGGAGGAGGCCATTCGGCCCTTCGAGCCAGCACCGCCATTCATTGCGATCATGGCTGATCGTCCCCAATCAACCCGTGCCTGCCTTCTCCCCATATCCCTTCTTCCATCAGCCCCTGGAGCTCTATCTAACTCTCTCTTAAATCCATCCAGCGATTTGGCCTCCACTGCCCTCTGTGGCAGGGAATTCCACAAATTCACAACTCTCTGGGTGAAAAAGTTTTTCTCACCTCAGTCTTAAATGGCCTCCCCTTTATTCTAAGACTATGGCCCCTGGTTCTGGACTCGCTTCTAGCTTGTTCAGTCCTTTTATAATTTTATATGTTTCTATAAGATTCCCCCTCATCCTTCTAAACTCCGGTGAATACAAGCCTAGTCTTTTCAATCTTTCCTCATATGACAGTCCCGCCATCCCAGGGATCAATCTCGTGAACATACGCTGCACTGCCTCAATTACAAGGATGTCCTTCCTCAAATTAGGAGACCAAAACTGTACGCAATATTCCAGATGTGGTCTGACCAGAGCCCTATACAACTGCAGAAGAACCTATACTGAAATCCTCTTGTTATGAAGGCCAACATTCTATTAGCTTTCCTCACTGCCTGCTGTACCTGCACGCCAACTTTCAGTGTACAAGGACACCCAGGTCTCGCTGTACCTCTCCCTTACCTAACCTAACCCCATTGAGATAATAATCTGCCCCCTTGTTTTTGCCGCCAAAGTGGATAACCTCACATTTATCTATAGTATACTGCATCTGCCACGCATCTGCCCACTCACTCAACCTGTCCAGGTCACCCTGCAACCTCCTAACATCCTCTTCACAGTTCACACTGCCACCCAGCTTTGTGTCATCCGCAAACTTGCTAGTGTTGCTCCTAATTCCCTCTTCCAAATCATTAATATATATATGGTAAACAGTTGCGGCCCCAACACCGAGCCTTGCGACACTGCACTCGCCACCAGCTGCTATTCTGAAAAGGACCCGTTCACTCCTACTCTTTGCTTCCCGACTGCCAACCAATTTTCTATCCACGTCAACACCCTGCCCCCAATACCATGTGCTCTAATTTTAGTCACCAGTCTCTCGTGCGGGACTTTATCAAAGGCTTTCTGAAAGTCTAGATACACTACATCCACTGGCAACCCTTCATCCATTTTACTTGTCACATCTTCAAAAAATTCCAGAAGATTAGTCAAGCATGATTTTCCTTTCATAAATCTATGCTGACTTGGGCTAATCCTTTTACTGCTATCCAAATGCCCTATTATTACCTCTTTAATAATTGACACTTGCATCTTTCCCACCACCAATCTTTCCTATCCACGTGCCTATACAAATGTCTTTTAAATGTTGTTATTGTACCTACTTCAACTACCTTCTCTGGCAGCTCGTTCCATATACCAACCACCCTCTGTGCAAAAACCTAGACCCTTGGGTCCCGATTAAATCTTTCCCTTCTCACCATAAGCCCAGTCCCTCATAACCCTTAATTCCCCAACCATCCGAATATTTAAATAATACCCCTTTAAATATGTTCAACCACCTGCCCTACACCATCTTTGGGTGGCAGACAACTACAGAGATTTATTACTTCTAAGAGAAGACATTGCTACACACCTCAACTTTGAATAAATGACTTTAATCTATGTCTTTTTAGAACATAGAACAGCACAGGAACAGATATTTCGGCCCACAATGTCTGTGTAGAACATAATGCCATGTTAAACTAATCTTCTCTTCCCGCACGTGACCCATTTCCTGCATATCCATGCGCCTATCTAAAAGTCTCATAAACGTCACTTTCATATCTGCCTCCAACACCACCCCTGGCAGCAAGATCTAGGCACACACCATCCTCTGTGTAAACTAACTTGTCCTGTATCTCTCCTTCAAACTTTCCCACTTTGTCCTTAAAGCAACGCCCTCTAGTCTTTGACATTTTTGCCCTTGGTCCCACTTTGTAAAATCATGTTATTAGTCATAAGAGCAGAATTAGGCCACTCGGCCCATCAAGTCTAGTCTGCCATTCAATCATGAGTGATCTATCTTTCCCTCTCAACCCGATTCACCTGCCTCCTCCCCGACATGGGCGGCCCGGTCCGGGGGAGGTTCGGCGCCCATGTCGGGGGCGGCCCAGCCCGAGGCTGAAGACGGCACGGTACTCACGTGAGGGTGGCTGGGACGGTGTTCTGGCGGTGGTGGCCTGAGCCCGGGGTTCGGCCACGGGCCAGCAGCTGCATCTGCAGGACTGGTGGGCGGCAGCTTCGACCACCCCGGGCCGCGGTGTTTGAGCCGCGGGACTGATTTGTAACATCGCCCGGGGGGTATCGCCTCAGCGCAGAGGGAGAAGAGGAGGGAAGAGACTGCAGACCTAAGACTTTTGCCTCCATCACAGTGAGGAGATGCTGGGTGGACTCACTGTGGTGGATGTTAATATGTGTTTATTGTTGTTTTTATTGTATTATATGTATGACTGCTGCAATTTCGTTCAGACTTCGGTCTGAATGACAATAAAGGCATATCTATATCTATCTATCTATAACCTTTGACACCTTTACAAATCAAGATTCTGTTAATCACCATTTAAAAAATACCCAATGAATGTCTGTCAATGAACAATACAGGAGCTTTTAAAGAAGCATTGGCTTTAAAACATAAAATAAATACAAAAGGTTTATTTCCCTGTGTGTGAAAGGGGGATTAGCCAATAAATGAGTAACATTAGATAGAAACAAAAAGCTGGAGTAACTCAGCAGGACAGGTAGCATCTCTGGAGAGAAGGAATGGGTGACGTTTCGGGTCGAAATGCTTCTTCAGACCCAAAACATCACCTATCCATTTTCTCCAGAGATGCTTCCTGACCCGCTGAATTACTCCAGCACATTTAGTCTTTTTTTTTAAACCATGATCTGCTGTTCCTTGTCTCCTGTTTCTGTGCTCGATCTCACTGGCTCTAACCTGGACTGGTATGTGTTCACTGGAACTCTGAGTTGTATAGGCATCTTCTGAATAGGCAGACAGAACAACCCTTCTCTGTGACTTGACATGCCAGGTATTACGCCCTCTCCAGACCAAGCAAAAGGTTCTGCTTGGCTCTTGATGATAAGCAGTTGACATCTTTGTACCATTAGAAACGTTCTGTACTGATCCTGTTGCCCTAATCTTTAGGCTGATTACAGGTATATCTCTACTCCCATTGGGTCCAGTCCTACTGCGAACACATTGGATAAATCCCCAGGGCCTGATGAGATGTATCCCAGGACAGTATGAGAGGCAAGCAGGAGATTGCTGGGACATTAACATTTAAAAAAAAATCAAGTAACAGATGAAACCAAAGGTCTTACTTTTTTTCACCCAAAGCAAATTATACTTTAGAGATGCAGCATGGAAACTGGTCCTTCGGCCCACCGAGTTTGTGCCGACTAACGATCCCTGTACACTCACACACTACACACTAGGGACAATTTTACAATGTTAAAGAAGCCAATTAACCTGCAAACCTGTATGTCTTTGGAATGTGGGAGGAAACTAGAGCACCCAGATTAACTCTACCGGGAGAACGTCCAGACTACAGATAGCACCTGTAGTAAGAATCGAATCTTGGTCTCTGGCACTGTAAGGCAACAGCTCTACTGCTGCGCCACTGTGCCACCTTTACAGAATAATACATCTAACATCAGTGGTGAAGTTATTGAGCAAAATGAATGAAAAATCTGTGCTTGCAAAGGCAGGGGATTACCAGGGATAGTCAACATGACTTTGTTAGAAAAAGCTCAAAAGGGTAATAAGGTACATTCAGTGTAAGGTGATTGATATAGCCTATATGGACTTCAAGGCCTATCCCATATGGGAAATGGGATCCAAGGTAAATTTGATTCAAAACTGGCTTGGTAATAGGTTAATGTTCACTGAACATTTTATGCTTTATTTCTCAACTTAATACTGATTAAAAGTAAGTAAGAAGTTTAAAAACATCAAAAGGCTTTGAATTTAAAACGACCAGCTTTCACCGATGATGTCACAATGGCTCGGCTAGCAGTGATCAGCTTCACTGAAGATTTCATCCTATCTTTGATATTATTCGCGATTAAAGCTTTAAAAATGCCAACATTCACAAGATTTTTACATATTCCGTTTCACATTTCCCCCCTCTAGGCAGAGAGCATCTTCACTGAAGATTTTATGCTTTATTTCTCGACATATTACTGATTAAAGTTTTAAAAAATATCAAAATATATACTTTAAATTTAAAACATCCAGCTTCAACTGATGACGTCACAATAGCTCGGCTAGCGGTGATCAGCTTCACTGAAGATTTCATCCTGTATTTCACATTATTCACAATTAAAGGTTTACAAAATGCAACTTTCACAACATTTTTACTGTTAAAATCATTCCTGCCAGCTTCCAACACACTTCGATCCAATGTTGCGACACAGGAACACTCTGAACTTTTCACCTCACAGGGCAAATTGCTATTGCAACATGCAGGGCAAGAGCAATTGGTGGCTACGGGTAGGGAATGGGTGCGTTGGGGGAACAGACCCGACGGGTCTGCACTTGGTCTAGTACTTATTAAAACTCTGATCTTGTTCGTGTGTATATGTGTGTGTATATGTGGTTGTCTTTCCATCTTTGCAAAAACACTACGCGGTAAAGATTGCATTTTTACATATTCCAATTGACATTTTTCCCCTCTAACCCGAGACCACCTTATCTGAACATTTTATGCTTTATTTCTCGACTTATTACTGATTAAAAGTAAGAAGTATAAAAACATCAAAATATTTTAAATTTAAAATGACCAGCTTTCACTGATGACGTCACAATGGCTCGGCTAGCAGTGATCAGCTTCACTGAAGATTTCATCCTATATTTGACATTATTCGCAATTAAAGGTTTTAAAAATGCCAACTAACAAGATGTTTACATATTCTGATTCCCATTTTCCCCTCTAGGCAGAGATCACTTTCACTGAACATTTTATGCTTTATTTCACGACTTATTACTGATTAAATTTAAAAAAAATCAAAAGACTTTGAATTTAAAACGACCAGCTTCAACTGATGACGTCACAATGGGTCGGCTAACAGTGATGACACAGGAACACTGAATTTTTCACTTCACAGGAGGGGGAGGGCGAATTGCTATTGCAACACGCAGGGGAAGTGCAATTGGAATTTTTTTTAAAGCCCACTGCTCAGGGAGGCAAGGGAGTGCCGGAATCTTACATTCGGGAATGGCTTGAGTTGGAGAACCACGCCTCCCGTGGGGGCTGCGGGTAGGGAACGGATGGGTTGGGGGACAAGACCCAACGGGTCTGCGCTTGGTCTAGTAACCATTACAAATCAAAAAACTATAGATGCTGAAAACCTGACATACAATCTGATAATGCTCAGCAAGTGGGGAAGCATCTGTGGGAAACAAAATAGTTCATGTATCAGGTCCAGGACCCTTCATCAGAGAGAAAACAAGGTGGTGGGAAGGTGGGTGGGTGGAACAAAGGGATTTAATTTTATTCATTTTCATCATACTGTACCTGTACCTCGTTGTACTTGCACTGGACAATAAACTCAACCTGATTTGAAAGGGAAGATCCCAGGGTACGACCAGGTGACCTAATGTGGTGTAGATGTGGTCAGACTAAGCTGGCATCTGTGTACTGGTGAGGCTGTGGGAAATCCCTAAAGGGCCACACCGGACAGAAAAGAAACTCAATGATGTTGAGTAGAAATCCCTACATTAACACAGATTGTGAGCTATTACCTCAAGTCAGAGAACCTGATCTTATAGTTCCACACGCTGCCACGTGCCCGAACAAAAGTGTTATTCCATCAGCTTGCATAGTACCAGTGCAGGGGCAATTGATCAAAGCGAGTTAGAACATAGAAACATAGAAATTAGGTGCAGGAGTAGGCCATTCGGCCCTTCGAGCCTGCACCGCCATTCAATATGATCATGGCTGATCATCCAACTCAGTATCCCGTACCTGCCTTCTCTCCATACCCTCTGATCCCCTTAGCCACAAGGGCCACATCTAACTCCCTCTTAAATATAGCCAATGAACTGGCCTCGACTATCCTCTGTGGCAGAGAGTTCCAGAGATTCACCACTCTGTGTGAAAAAATTTCTTCTCATCTCGATTTTAAAGGATTTCCCCCTTATCCTTAAGCTGTGACCCCTTGTTTATTTCTTCCTTAGTGAAGACGGAACCAAAGTAGTTATTCAATTGGTCCGCCATATCCTTGTTCCCCATGATCAACTCACCTGTTTCTGACTGCAAGGGACCTACATTTGTTTTAACTAATCTCTTTCTTTTCACATATCTATAAAAACTTTTGCAGTCAGTTTTTATGTTCCCTGCCAGTTTTCTTTCATAATCTATTTTTCCTTTCCTAATTAAGCCCTTTGTCCTCCTCTGCTGGTCTCTGAATTTCTCTCAGTCCTCCGGTATGCTGCTTTTTATGGCTAATTTGTACGCATCATCCTTCGCTTTGATACTATCCCTGATTTCCCTTGTTATCCACGGATGCACTACCTTCCCTGATTTATTCTTTTGCCAAACTGGGATGAACAATTTTTGTAGTTCATCCATGCAGTCTTTAAATGTCTTCCATTGCATATCCACCGTCAACCCTTTTAGAATTAATTGCCAGTCAATCTTGGCCAATTCACGTCTCATACCCTCAAAGTTACCTTTCTTTAAGTTCAGAACCATTGTTTCTGAATTAACAATGTCACTCTCCATCCTAATGAAGAACTCAACCATATTATGGTCACTCTTGCCCAAGGGGGCACGTACAACAAGACTGCTAACTAACCCTTCCTCATTACTCAATACCCAGTCTAAAATAGCCTGCTCTCTCGTTGGTTCCTCTACATGTTGATTTAGATAACTATCCCGCATACATTCCAAGAAATCCTCTTCCTCAGCACCCCTGCCAATTTGATTCACCCAATCTATATGTAGATTGAAGTCACCCATTATAACTGTTTTGCCTTTGTCGCACGCATTTCTAATTTCCTGTTTGATACCATCTCCAACTTCACTACTACTGTTAGGTGGCCTGTACACAACACCCACCAGTGTTTTCTGCCCCTTAGTGTTTCGCAGCTCTACCCATACCGATTCCACATCCTCCAAACTAATGTCCTTCCTTTCCATTGCGTTAATCTCCTCTCTAATCAGCAACGCTACCCCACCTCCTTTTCCTTTCTCTCTATCCTTCCTGAATATTGAATATCCCTGGATGTTCAGCTCCCAGCCTTGGTCACCCTGGAGCCATGTCTCCGTGATCCCAACTATATCATAGTCATTAATAGCTATCTGCACATTCAACTCATCCACCTTATTACGAATGCTCCTTGCATTGAGACACAAAGCCTTCAGGCTTGTTTTTACAACACTCTTACCCCTTATACAATTATGTTGAAAAGTGGCCCTTTCTGATTTTTGTCCTGGTTTTGTCTGCCTGCCACTTTTACTTTTCACCTTGCTACCTATTGCTTCTACCCTCATTTTACACCCCTCTGTCTCTACGCTCACACATTTAAGAAACCCTTTCCCTTTAACTCCATCCTCCACTATCCCATTCGACTCCCCACCCCCCTTATTCAGTTTAAAACCACCCGTGTAGCAGTGGCAAACCTGCCTGCCAGAATGCTGGTCCCCCACCTGTTAAGATGCAATCCGTCCCTTTTGTACAGTTCCCCCTTACCCCAAAACAGATCCCAGTGATCTAAGAATCTAAATCCCTGCCCCGTGCACCAGTTCCTCAGCCACACGTTCAGGTCCCGTATCTCCCTGTTCCTGCTCTCGCCAGCACGAGGAACTGGAAGCAAACCGGAGATAACAACCCTGGAGGTCCTGCTTTTCAGCATTTTTCCGAGCTCTCTAAAGTCACGCTGCAGAATATTCATCCCCTTCTTTCCGACATCGTTTGTGCCGACATGCACTACCACTTCCGGATGTTCACCATCGGCCTTGAGGATTTTCTGCACTCTGTCCGTGACATCATGGATCCTGGCACCAGGAAGGCAGCACACCATCCTCGCATCCCGTCTGTTGCCGCAGAAACCCCTGTCGGTACCTCTCACAATGGAGTCTCCCACTACAATGGCGTTGCCTGCCTTAGGCCTTTTTGGTTTTGGCTCAACAGCCCTATTCGCATCACAAGCCAGTCTGTCGCCCAGTGTAAACACCTCTTCTGTCCCGACAGCTTCTAAGTGGGTGAACCTGTTCACAAGAGGTACAACACCCGGGGATGTTGGCATTCCATGCTTCCCTCCCGTTCTCACTGTCTCCCACCTTCTCTCTTCCAGTACCTTAGGTGTAACAATCGTACTGTAGGACTTGTCGAGGAACGACTCCGTTTCTCGGACGAACCGGAGGTCATCCACTTGCTTCTCCAGTTCCCCAACACGGCCCTTCAGGAGCTCCACCTGGATGCATTTCTCGCATTTGTAGCAGCCAGAGGCACTAGCGGTGTCCTTGACCTCCCACATACTGCAAGCATCGCACTGAATCAGCTTGTCTGGCATTTCCTTCTTTCGTCTCCTCTCCGAAGACTCTCGAGCCAAAGACTCACACTTTCCTCACAGGGCACTTCCCTCACAAGGGCACTTCCCTCACAGGGCCTGCTCGCAAAGAGCAGTCTTGCTTAAATTGACTGATAAATTGCCTGATTTACCAATTTACAAACCAAATTCCTCAGTTTTCAACTGTTTTCCCAGCACTGACTCGCTTCTCTCCTCCCACTTGGGCTAGAGCCAATCAGTCGTATCCCTTGCTAATCTCCTGCTGCTGTTGCTCCCAAATCTACAACAGCATAGAAATATACACAGAGAAACGGGCGCATCGGCCCCCAATGTCCGTTCAGAACATGATGCCAAGTTAAACTGATCTCCTCTACCTGCAGGTGATCCATGTCCCTTCATTCCCCGCATATCCAAATGACCACCTAAAAGCCTCTTAAAAGGGATTAAAGAGTATGTTCCAGGCACCTACCACCCTGTGTGTCATTTTAAAAAAGAACGTGTCCGGCACATCTTTACACACTGCCCCTTTCACCTTAAAGCAATACCCTCTAGTCTTTGATATTTCCATGCTGGGTAAAAGGTTCTGACTGTCAACACTATCTATTCCAGTTGGTGAATGAAATGGGGATGTTCACTGAGTTTGGCTTCTCACGTCTAGAGGTCATATTGTGAACATTGAATGGACTGTGCTTGACTGCAGGAAGTGTTTCACTGTTTCACCTTGAGAGAATGTTTAGGTAAAAGCATGTGGAGGCTTTGGAAAGAGCAGAGGAGGTTTACCAGAATTATGCCTGGATTACAGGATATTAGCTACAAGGAGGGATTGGGCATGCAGGACTGACTTGGATCGTTTTCTCTGAGGTTGAGGGGAGACCTGATGGAAGTAAATAAAATTATGAGAGGCATAATTAGGATAGACTGTCAGAAGGATATGGATCATGTGCAGGCAGCTAAGGGTTTGCCTCGGCAACATGTTCGTCACAGACATGTTGGGCCGAAAAGCCTGTTGCTTGCTGTACTGAATCGCATCTAGAGCCCTGCCCTCATCAAAACACTATTGTAATGGCAATTTCTTAACTTTCCAATGTCCAACTTTTGATTGCCATTACTACTCGGGGATGTAGAAGAGACATAGTTTACGCACTAGCCCATAGTAAGAATGAATCTTCCAGTCGTTGTTTCTAGATTAATTGGTCTTTTATTGAATGGACTGTGCCTGACTGCAGGAAGTGTTTCACTGTTTCACCTTGAGAGAATGTTTAGGTAAAAGCATGTGGAGGCTTTGGAAAGAGCAGAGGAGGTTTACCAGAATTATGCCTGGATTACAGGATATTAGCTACAAGGAGGGATTGGGCATGCAGGACAGATTTGGATCATTTTCTCTGAGGTTGAGGGGAGACCTGATGGAAGTAAATAAAATTATGAGAGGCATAATTAGGATAGACTGTCAGAAGGATATGGATCATGTGCAGGCAGCTAAGGGTTTGCCTTGGCAACATGTTCGTCACAGACATGTTGGGCCGAAAAGCCTGTTGCTTGCTGTACTGAATCGCATCTAGAGCCCTGCCCTCATCAAAACACTATTGTAATGGCAATTTCTTAACTTTCCAATGTCCAACTTTTGATTGCCATTACTACTCGGGGATGTAGAAGAGACATAGTTTACGCACTAGCCCATAGTAAGAACGAATCTTCCAGTCGTTGTTTCTTGATTAATTGGTCTTTTATTGAAGTAGTACAAACAAAGAAGTGATTCATATCAAGTATTTCTTATTCCAATACTAATTGTAACTTTTCATTCTTACTAACTGTTTCATCCGTATTGTGTGAGAGGGAGAGTGGTAAAATTGTTGTCTCAACCATCCCTCGAGTCTAAAATGACTCCCAATCTCTGTGGTTACGCTAGCCTCCTCAGATGTAGACACAACCATCTATGTATTTAATCCCACCCACAAACATACCAAAAAAGATAAAACTAGAAATATCTAGACATGGCTATAATATACTGACAAGCATAAATGTCTCCTACAACTACCTTTTCAAAGAATTCAATCAGATTGGTCAGACAGGATTTGATCTTGACAAAGCCTTGCTAACTGTCTCTGATTCGTCTGTGTCTTTCTAAGTGATCATTAATCCTCTCCCTCGAAATTATTCCTGGATCCTCACTGCCACTGATTGTTGGGCTCAAAGGACTACAGTTACCAGGCTTTTCCCTGCTGCCTTCATTTTGTGAGGGGAAGACCACATCTGCTGTCCTCCAATCATCGTCTACTTCACTTGTATCGAACAAAGATTTTAAAATCCCAGCCAAAGTCCCAGCAATTACTTCCCTTGCCTTCCACAAAAGCCTGGCATAAATTCCATACAGTCCTGGGGATTATCTAATTTTAAACCCGCCAAGGCATCAAATATCACTGTTTTGTTTAAGGAGAGTGCCTATATCTTTTTGAATTCTCCAACTACAAAATCTATTTCCATTTTGAATACTGGTGAAAAATAGTCATTCAGGACTTCTCGTAAGTCTGACGAAGAGTCCCGACCTAAAAGGTCACCTATCCATGTGCTCCAGAGAAGCTGCCTGATCCAGGAAAAAGGTATAAGGACACAAAGCGCTGTGTAACTCAGCGGGTCAGGCAGCATCTCTGGACAACATGGATACGTGACGTTTCAGGTCGTCGGCAGACCCTTTTGAAGTCCCGACCCGAAATGCCCACTACCCATGTTGAGTCTGAAGAAGGGAAATGTCACCTATTCATGTTCTGCAGAGATGCTGTCTGACCCGCTGTGTTACTTCAACACTTTGTGTTCTTTTGTGTTAAACCAGCATCTCTTGTTCCTTGATTCAACGAGAATGTTTGGGTCTCTGGATGGTGGGAGGTGTCGCTTGAAGCTGTAGGGGAAGATGTCATAGGATGGGGAATGGACAGGGGAGTGTTGTAAAGGTAGTGGTGGGCTGGAGGGTGGATGGAGAGGACTGGAGGGTGGATGCAAAGGACTGGGGAACTGTTCATCCTCTGTCCAGGAGATGGGGTGAGAGCAGACGTAGAGGAAACAGATGAACTGTGATCGAGTCTGCCGCTGCACAGAGGGGCTGCACATTTTTCATAAAAAGCAGGACAATTCACCATGCACAATGTCTCATAAAAATGTGTACAGCATACAAATGAGTGGTTCTGGTCCATCTTGTCCATACCAACCGTAATGTCCATCTGTCTGTATTCCCTCAACCTTCCAAAAGCAACCAAAAGCATCCTAGCGGCGTGCATCACAGCTTGGGACATCAACAGCTCTGGTCAAGATAAAGGAAATTGCAGAGTTGTCGATGTAGCCTGGCCTATCACACAGACCACATTCCCCACCATTGACTCATTTCCCACTTCACACTGCCTCAGCATAGCAGCCAACATAATCAAGGGCCATTCTCTCTTCTTCTCTCTCCCCTCAGGCAGAAGGTACAAAAGCTTGATACCATGTATCTGCAGATTCAGGAACAGCTTCATCCCCACTGTTATCAGACTATTGAATGGAACTCACACAAGCCATTGAATGATTCTCAATCTACCTTGTTGTAGCCCTTGCACTTTTAAAATCTGCACTTTCTCTGAAGCTGTAATACTATATCGGACATCATGTTTCCTTTCTCTTTATGCATTATTTGGTGTACTCGTGTATCGCATGGTTCCCCTGGATAGCATGCAAAACATTTTCCCCCTGTATCTCACTCAGTACATGCAACAATAAACCGGAAATACCAATAAATGTTAGAAATCTTGATGAACAGAGACACCTTGAGGTTCAAGTGCAGGGTGCATTGAAAGTAGCAGCTTCTGATAGACCGAACATAGAATACAAGAAGTGGGACATTATGTTGCCGTTTTACAGAACACTAGTAATGGGCCTGTCCCACTTAGGCGATTTTTCAGGTGACTGTTAAGTCGCCGCAGTCGCCTGAAAAAACAGCGGCTGGAACGGCGACTGTCAGAGTGGAACACACATACACGCACACACACATTGCTTCCTTCACCAGCCCATTATGCAGGCAGGAGACAGGGCAAGCGGGGGGAGTGCTGTCTGAGTGAAATTCATAGTGCAAAGCCAATGTGATACAGACACACACCGCGATGAACAGGAAGGTTGGCGCTGTAATTAAGAGTGAAAGCACAGTGTACGGGAAGGGTCACGTAAGTCCTTTAATGGAGGGGGGGAGAGGGGAGGGAGAAGGAGTGGAGACAACTTTTAAGAAGCCAGAGATACACGGCTGTGAAGCTCGGCAGACATTAACATTACTGGTCGGCCTTGGTTCTGAAAACTACTGCTTACGTTTTTTTTCCCCAATGTGCCAATAAAATTCACCGGTCAGCACCGGCTACAACCTACGAGAATCTACGACAACCTTCGACCTCCTGGCAACCCACTACCACTGCACCTACGGCACGGGAATTGTCGCTACTCTCCATGGCGGCTTCATTCTGGTTGCCGCTAATTTTTCAACATGTTGAAAAATTCGTGGCGACCATAAAGAGGCCACGACTAGTTCGCAGAATGCGGGAACTCCTCACGAGCATGAAGGCGACTACCTGGCAACCACCCGCGAACACGTGGCGACCATGTGGCGACCATGTGGCGACCGCATCATCTCCTGTAGTCGCCTAAAAAGTCGCCAAAGTGGGTCAGGCCAATTAGGCTGCACTTGGAACACTGTGCAGTTCTGCACACCACATTACAGGAAGGATGTGGTTGTGCTGGAGAGGGTGCAGAGGAGATGTTAAGAAAAATAAATTGCTGGTGCAACTCGATGGGTCGAGCAGTGCCTGTAGAGGCAGAGCGATGGTCAACACTTTTTCCGTTGATGCCCTTCATCGGGACTTTTCAGTTATTTCAGAACGTTGCCTGGGTTGGAGAACTTTAGTTATGGAGAGGCTGGGTTTGTTTCCTTTGGAGACTGAGGGTTGACGGGCCGGTGGGAATGTTACTGACAGGGGTTCTGAGGAACAGGATCAGCCAGCATTTGAAAAGTGAGGACTGATTAGCGGTAGTCAATGGCTTTGTGCGTGGATGATTGTTCTTACCAATTTAATTACATTTTTATTTCAAAAAGGGTGATGGAGGAAAATGTTGACATTGTCACATGATTGGTGAGTCTCAAAGGTCAGATCACGTTGGATCTAGGGTGAGATAGCCAATTGGATACAAAAATGACTTGCTTGAAGGAGAAGGAAGGTGGTAGTGGAGAATTGCTTCTCATATTGAAGGCCCTATGACCCAGGGAAGCAGCTGTTTCTGTCTGGTGGTGCGCACTTTCAAGCTTCTGTACCTTTTGCTGGACGGAAGCGGGGAGAAGAAGGAATGACCGGGTGAGACGTTTTTGACTGGGATGGGGTATTTCTGTCATGAGGGGCTGTGTTTGTTTTCCTTGGAGCACAGTAGGATGAGGAGGAACATGAGAAGTATTGAGAATTGGATGGCCAAAATGGGGTAGATGGTCGATGTTTTCCCCAGAGCCAAATGGCCAAAATTCTGTTCTGGGTCAGCAGTATGGTTTGGAGGGGAACTTTCAGCTAGAGAGCAATTGGAGTTGGGAATGCACTGAAGCTCCAAAGGAGGAAGAGACTCTGAACATGTTAGAATCCTGAGAAGTGCAGAATAATCAGTGCATAGAAGACTATAGATGGGATGAACTGGATTGTATAGATGTGGACTAGATGTTTGGCATGGACACGGTACCCTGTCAGGCCTGATTCTGTGTTGTACACCTCTAATTCTATGACCCGTAGACAGCAAGGTGTGGTTGTTGACTTGGCAAGGTTGGTGTGAAGATATCCCCAGATGCTGCATCAGTAATAAGTGAATTTCTATTGTTCCAAGCGTCCAGAGTTTTAAGTGATCATTTTAACCTAATCTAATTCATCTTTTGTCCAATTTCTCAATTCCAGGGTGTGATGGTGGGAATGGGTCAGAAAGACAGCTATGCTGGGGATGAAGCCCAGAGCAAGAGGGGCATCCTGACCCTGAAATACCCAATTGAACACGTGATTGTGACCAACTTGGATGACATGGAGAAGATCTGGCATCACACCTTCTACAACGAGCTGCGAGTGGCCCCAGAGGAGCACCCTGTCCTCCTCACAGAGGCTCCACTCAATCCCAAAGCCAACCGGGAGAAGATGACCCAGATCATGTTTGAGACCTTCAACACCCCAGCCATGTACGTTGCCATTCAAGCTGTGCTGTCCTTGTATGCCTCTGGCCGCACCACTGGCATTGTGATGGACTCTGGGGACGGTGTGAGTCACACTGTGCCCATCTACGAAGGCTACGCCTTGCCACACGCCATCCTGCGTCTGGACCTGGCTGGCCGGGATCTCACTGACTACTTGATGAAGATCCTGACCGAGCGTGGGTTCTCCTTCACAACCACGGCCGAGAGGGAGATTGTCCGTGACGTCAAGGAGAAGCTCTCCTATGTGGCCCTAGATTTTGAATCTGAGATGCAGACAGCCAGCTCCTCCTCATCCTTGGAGAAAAGCTACGAGCTCCATGGTGGCCAAGTCATCACCATCGGCATGAGCGTTTCAGGTGTCAAAGGTATCAAAGGTATTTTATTGGTCACATTTACATACACCGAGGTGTAATGAAGTGAAATGCTTTTTGCCATTTTGCAGCACACAAAAAAATAATACAGACATAACACCAATGAGAGTCTTAAACACAAAGAACATCACCCTACAATGGCTCCCACCATGAGGGAAGGCACAAAGTCCAGTCTTGGGGTATGTACCCCTTGGGGTATTTCTGTCCAGAAACCCTCTTCCAACCCTCCTTCATTGGGATGGAATCTGATGTTATAACAGCATCATGAAGTGTGATGTGGACATCAGGAAGGATCTGTACGCCAACATAGTCCTGTCTGGTGGAACCACCATATTCCCATGGATCGGTGAACGGATGCAGAAGGAAATCACAGCCTTGGCTCCAAGCACCATGAAGATTAAGGTCATTGCTCCACCAGAGAGGAAGTATTCAGTGTGGATCGGAGGTTCCATCCTGGCTTCTCTCTCCACCTTCCAGCAAATGTGGATCAGTAAGCAGGAGTATGATGAGTCTGGTCCCTCCATTGTCCATCGCAAGTGCTTCTAATGGCCCTAGGTCATGTGCAGTCTTCACTCACCTGTCACTTCTTCCAACCCTGCCTTTGATCTATTGCACATTCCATAACTTCCCCAACCTCTGATGCCACTGGAAATTGTGACACCATGTTGAAACAATTGTCTATGAGTGTGTTTAAAGTATTATTCCTGTAATGGGTAAATATGCCTTCTTGGTTGAATTATCAATGTCTTGGAGGGGAGGGGGGGGGGCAACAGATCCTAAAGCTTCAATTGAGCAGTATGTTTATACTTTGTTGTTTATCAGATTATATACATTTTGAATAAAAGTTCTCTGCTAATAATTCTCCCCTGTGCAGTATTTGAGTTTCTATATTGAAGCTGGAAGTCTGATCCATCTATATATAGGATCTTCACCATGGATGCAATTGCCAACTCCGGCTGTGAAACAATGGGAGTGGACAGTTCCCACGTGTCCAACATTCCAGTTGCTGTGTCCACGGTATAGCCATTGAGCCTGGCTTCTATCTACACTTTTAGCTGCACATGGGTGAGCCTTGGGGTATTTCTGCTGTTGCTCCATGGATAGGAAGGTTTAACTGCTGCTGCTGCGGCCACATGGGGACTTAGAGGGAAATACATCAAGGGATGTCAGCAGACGTGAGAGTAATTTTAGTTTAGAGATACAGCGCAGAAACAGGCCCTTCGGCCCATCGTGTCTGCCCCGACCAGCAATCCCCGCACATCCCCTGATCTTTATTTATCTAAGTCTAATCTCCTACTCCCACTAGTGACAATTTTTACATTTACCTAGCCAATTAATCTACAAACCTGTACATCTTTAGAGTGTGGGAGGAAACCAAAGATCTCGGAGAAAACCCACACGGGTCACGGGGAGAGCGTACAAACTCCGTACAGACAACAACCGTAGTCGGGATCGAACCCGGGTCTCCGTCGGTGCCTTCGCTGTAAGGCAGCAACTCTACCGCTGCGCCACCATGAGTGCCCTATTGGGCCAATTGGTCTCTGATTGTTACGGCATGCAGGTTACCTCTGTACAAGATTGATTTGGTTTATCCATCCAGTCCTGTGCATGCATCAGTATTAATATTAGAAAGGAAACATTGGTCACAATTCACTATTCACGAGGAACCCAGTGAATGGTTAGGAGATGCTAGTTCTGAATGCACTCAAAGGTCCTGAGTGATGGCTTGTTCAACTGGGGCATCTCACCAAAGCACTCCTCCAAACTTTTTAACATCCTCCACCACCACACCTGGCAACGTTTTCCAGGCACCCGTCGCTCTCACTGCATTAAAAAAAAACTTGCCACACACATCTCCTTTAAACTTTCCCTCTCTCACCTTAAAGCTCTCTAGTTTGACTTTTCTACCCTGCAGAAAAGGTTCTGAATGTCTACCAGATCTATGCCTTTCATTATTTATCTACTTCTAAACGGGTCTCCTCTCAACCCCTGAGCTGAGAGAGGAAACAATCCAAGTTTGTCCAACCTCCTTATAGCTAATATTCTCTAATCCAAATATCCTTTCAATATTCAGTATTTACTTTAATGTCATTTTAACTGAGTACTTACATACACAGATGAAATGAAAACATTGTTTCTCAATCAGTTCCCATCAGTGCGGTTATTAAAAACAGAATAAATACATATAGCTTTAAAAATTAAAATTACCATATCTAAAATAGGCCTAAAAATTGAAATAAAAACCGACATTCAGACCGAACAGTGGCTTTGCTTTGACAGGTGCCTAGCTGTCAAAGTATGGGCGAGGTTAGATGTGTTGGTGTATGATGTATGGGGAGGGGACACAGTCCATTACCCAGTCTTATTGCCTGTGGAAAAAATCCTGCTCTGCACCTTCCAGTCTCCACTTCCTTCCTCTAATGGGGTGACCAGAATTGCACATAACACTCCAAATAGGGCCTAACCAAAGCTCTGCAAAGCTGCAACATTATTTCCTGACCCTTATATTCAAGGCCCCGAACTATGAAAGCAAGCATACCACCTGCCTTCTTTATCACTCCATCCACTTGTTTTGCTGCAAGGAGCTGTGGACTTTAATCATGATCCCCCTCTGTACATCAATGCTGTAAAGGCTCCTGCCATTAATTGTATACTTTCCCCTTACTTTTGACCTCCCAAAGTGCAACACCACACAATTACCTGGATTAAATGTCACCTGCCATTTCCCACCCATTTCTGTAACTGATCTGTATCCTTTAACAGCCTCCTTCATTGTCCACAACTTTTTTGTCTTTTTTTGTGTCATCTGCAAGCTTACTAACCAACCCATCTACATTTGCATCCAAGTTATTTAAATATAACCCAAAACAAGAGATCCCAGCACTGATCCTATGAAACTCTGGCCCTCCAGCCAGAATAACATCCTTCCAACACAAGCTTGTGCCTCCTATGGGTAAGCCAGTTCTGATTCCAAATGACACGTGACCGTGGATCTCCTGTTTCCTGATCTGATGAATCAGCATTTCATCAGGGACCTTGTCGAACGCCTTAAATTCCCAGTAGGCTACATCCACTGTCCTAACCTTAATCAACCACTTTTGTCACCTCCTCAAAACAGCTCTCATAGAAACATAGAAACATAGAAAATAGGTGCAGGAGTAGGCCATTCGGCCCTTCGAGCCTGCACCGCCCTACAATATGATCATGGCTGATCATCCAACTCAGTATCCTGTACCTGCCTTCTCTCCATACCCCCTGATCCCTTTAGCCACAAGGGCCACATCTAACTCCCTCTTAAATATAGCCAATGAACTGGCCTCAACTACCTTCTGTGGCAGAGAATTCCAGAGAATTCCAGAGATTCACTCTCTGTGTGAAAAATGTTTTCCTCATCTCGGTCCTAAAAGATTTCCCCCTTATCCTTAAACTATGACCCCTTGTTCTGGACTTCCCCAACATCGGGAACAATCTTCCTGCATCTAGCCTGTCCAACCCCTTAAGAATTTTGTACGTTTCTATAAGATCCCCCCTCAATCTTCTAAATTCTAGCGAGTACTTTCTTCATATGAAAGTCCTGACATCCCAGGAATCAGTCTGGTGAACCTTCTCTGTACTCCCTCTATGGCAAGAATGTATTTCCTCAGATTAGGAGACCAAAACTGTACGCAATACTCCAGGTGTGGTCTCACCAAGACCCTGTACAACTGCAGTAGAACCTCCCTGCTCCTATACTCAAATCCTTTTGCTATGACATGGTCAGGTTTGCATGACATGATCTACCACAGAAAAAGCCATGCTGATTGTCCCTAATTGGCTCATTCATTTCTGAATGTAAGTAAATCCTATTCCCAAAAATCCTCTCCAATAGCTTCAACACTTCTTATCACTTGCCAGGCTTTATCCTGCCCTTCCTCTCCTCCAGCTTCTCCCCCCCCCCCCCCCCCCCCCACTACCTCAATCAGTCTGAAGAAGGGTGCCTATCAGAAATGTTGCCTATCCATGATCACCAGAGATGTTACCTGACCCACTGAGTTACTCTAGCACTTTATATGTTTTTGTAAACTAGCATCTGCAGTTCCTTGTTTCTACACTTCCCTACCATTGATGTGAGGCTTACCATCTTCATCCAGGCCCCTGCAATCTCCTCCCTTGCCCCTCTAAATGATCCGGGATGGATCCTATTGGGCTCTGTGGGTTTATCCACCTTAATGCTCTTCAGTGAATCCGACACCCAGATCCCAAACTGCCCTCGTAAATGAGTATACCCCACACTAATCTCATCATGCTCCATGTCCTTCTCCTTGATGAACATCAATGCAAAGTAATCATTAAGAACATTGCCTGCATCCTCTGAATCTAAGCATAAATTTCCTCTCTTATTCTTGAATGGTTCTATCTTTTCCCTAGTTACTGTATTCATTTCAATGGACATTTCAAAAGCCTTGGGATTCTCTATAATCCAACATTTCATGGCACCTTCTGGTCCTACTAACTCCCTGCTTGAGTTCTTTCCTGTTTTTTTCCATATGTATTCCTCAAAGGCCCTGTCTGATTTCACCTTCCCAAACCTTACATATGCTTCCTTGTCTTTTTTTTAACAAACCTCTCTCTGCATTCAAGTGTTAGGCATTACGCAATACAGAGAAAGATTTTCTACCAAATTTGTCCAGTTTCTCCTCCCTCTTCCCCAAAGTTCTGCAGATCACTCTTTTAACTAGGGGGAAATGGAATAAATGTTTAATGAACCCACTTCCGTTGTGCTTCAGTTTGCAGTGAGGTGCTGAAAAATGAAACCTACTGATTGGTTGTTTTTAGTCTCCTGTCAGTCTGCTGAAACCGTAGCCTGCAAAGCTTAACGTCACAGAGCCTAAACTTGCAGAAACCACAGTAACCAGAGGCAGCTCTGGCCTGCGGAAATAATAATTTACACTTCCTGAGGGGGAGGTGAGGGCAAGCACTCCCACATCAGTGGATGAGCATTTGAAACCCCTCAGTATAGGAAGAATATAGACTGAGTATTGGTAAATGGGATTAATGTGGATGGCTTCACGATGACCAGCATGGATGAGATGGGCTGAAAGACCTGCTTTTCAGCTGCACGATTCTAGTGTATAGTTATTTCTCAAAGAATCATTGATGATGAAGATTTTGAGTCTAGCGTCAGGACAGCATCTAGCAGAGAATCCAAGTGGTACCTCCATCCCACATCCCACAGTGCAGTTTTTGTGTAAAACATTACCATTAATCTTTGATCTAGATATTGTGGGCCGTAGCGCCTGTTCCTGTGCTGTACTGTTCTATATTAATTGTAGGATGTAGATTAAGATCAAGAGTGTCTATGCACCGGATATTAACCAGAACAATGAAATTCTTACTAGCTGCAGCTTTACAGGCACATGTAGGATGCTAAGTGGGGGGTTTAACACATTTTCTCATCCTTTAAACCAATATTATGGATCAAGGAACAACAGGGACAACTAAGAGCTGCAGCAAGTAGAACTGCTGTCTCATAGCTCTGGCAATCCTGGATCATCCTGATCCCTGATGCTGACTGTGAGGAGTTTGCAGGTTCCCAAAGGCAGGCCACAAAATCTTTCTAAACCTTCCCAATCCATCTATCTGTCTTGTTAATAAATAAAACACAAAAAGCACACCCTCCATCAGTTGTGTGGCCCTACAACTGTACTAAATGGGATAGTGTCAAGACAGATCAGGCAGTCAAACCTGGGCACCCAAGAGGAAGTGCGGGCCATCGGCAGTAGCAGATATGTTCACCCTTACAGTCTGTAACCTCATGGCTCAGTATATAATAATAATAATAAATACTTTATTGATCCCCTCAGGGAAATTCAGATTTTCAGAGATTGAGTATATCCTCACGCCACCATTACTGTTGGATCATAGACTGAGCCTGGTTCAATGAGGAGTGCAGACGGGCATGCTGGGAGTGCCAACCTGATGGAGCTGAAATGAAGGGCAGTGTGCATGAGAAACAACAAATGACAGAAGGTAACAAAGATAATCTGAGTCTATGGTATTATGTTTGACTTGAATGTATTTATGTGCAATATTATCTGACCTGATTGGATAGCATGCAAAACAAAGCTTTTCGCTGTACCTCGGTACATGTGACAATAATAATCTAAAACCAAGCGATTTAAGTGGTGGATGAGATCAGCCACTGTGAGTGGAGACAAACAATGAAAGAGCTAGAAGAGAGAGGTGGCTCCAGGAGCAATCCTGTCCTCAGTGGATTTGCGGTCTCGATATGAAACGTCATCCAATCCTTCTATCCAGAGATCCAGGGATGCTGCCTGTCTCACTGAGTTCCTCCAGTATTTTGTGTTTATCTATGAATTTGCAGCCAAGTTTGGCCAGTATTGTTGAGAACATCTCCACTTCCTCCCACCATTCCCAATCTCCAGCTGATTCACCATCATCATCATCGTTGAAAACATCAACGGGCCTTACAATGCTACGTACGACAGTGATCACAACTTCTACTGAAGTGTGGATGGCCGTTGGCTCGTTAGGAGCTCATCTGCCCTTTGACAGGTCTTGTTTTTGGTCCTGCTGGGAGTCCACAGCCCCCTCGTCACCTGGCAAACCAGATGGGGGAGACGGTTTAGTCACCGACTATCAGACCATGGAGCAGGTAGGACGGGATTACACGGTACCCGTGGCGGGGGGAACCATGTAGACCAATTCACGCTGCAGGCCAATACCTTCTTTTTTGTCATTCATATCTGATCTAAGACATCACACCTCCTATGCCTCAATTCTTCAACTTCCATAACCTTCTCCTCAGTAAAATAAAGGGTCTGTCCCACTGTACGAGCTAATTCAAGAGCTCTCCCGAGTTTATTAAAAAAATCAAACTTGTGGAAGCACGTAGAATGTACGTAGCGGGTACATCAGAGCTCGGGACGTCTCTTAGCGGCTCGTAAAGCTAACGGCAGGTACTCGGGAAACGCGGTAAGCTCGGGAAGACTCGTGGAGATTTTTCAACATGTTGAAAAATCTCCACGAGAGCCCCGAGGACCTATGAGCGGCTATTACCGTAATTCTCCGAGTTCGAATCAGGGGAAACTCGGGAGAACTCTTGAATTAGCTCGTACAGTGGGACAGCCCCATTAGATGAGAGGTATTTATTTAATATCTCCCCCGTCTCTTGTTTTAAATAAAGACAGCAATGCTGATCTTTAAAGGGACCTATTCTTTCCCAAGCCACCCAATTGCTCATAATGTACCTATCAAATCTCTCAGGATTTTCCTTTACATTGCCTGCCAGCTTCATTTCATTCATATTTTGACCCTCCTGATTGCTTTTTTAACCCATCGGCTGAAGATTGGTAAAAGTGAGAGGAAATGTAGAAGATGTGGATTGCATTATAGACCATGGTTTAATGAGGTTAGGCACAAAAATCTGGAGTAACTCAGCGGGACAGGCCAGCATCTCTGGAGAGAATGAATGGGCGACGTTTTGCTTCGAGACCCTTCTTCCTGAGTCTGAAGAAGGGTCTCGACCCGAAACGTCACCCATTCCTTCTCTTCAGAGATGCTGGCCTGTCCCGCTGAGTGACTCCAGCATTTTGTGTCTACCTTCGATTTAAACCAGCGTCTGCAGTTCTTTCCTACACATGGTTTGATGAGGAATGTGGACAGGCATGCCAACCTGCTGGAGCTGAAATGAAGGACAGTGTGCATGAGAAGCAGAAGGTAACAAAGATAATCAGAGGCGCAAGCAGTGAATGAGATGGGGTTGGGAGGGGGAATAGGGGGCATTACTATTTTGTGGTAGGAGAGGAGAAAGCAGGAAAAAAGGTGGAGGCAACCCCCCTCCCCCCCTTCCTCTTCCACCTATATTCCTCCCTCTGGCTTCACATTTCAAGGGTCTCGACCCAAAACGTCACCCATCCTTTCTATCCAGAGATGCTGCCTGTCCTGCTGAGTTACTCCATCATTTTGTGCCTATCTTTGGTGTAAACCAGCATCTGCAGTTCCCTCCTTTACATTTCACTACTACTTTTTCCTTCCTTGACACCCTGTGGTGTGAGTGGTGTCAGATAAAAACTAGGAGCATTTCATCTACAAACGTCTCTGAAAGCAGAGTGTGTGTGCTATCAGTGTGTACCGGCAGTGAGGAGGAAGCATTACGAATCTGCAATGAGCTGTGTGTGTGTGTGTGTGTGTGTGTGTGTGTGTGTGTGTGTGTGTGTGTGTGTGTGTGTGTGTGTGTGTGTGTGTGTGTGTGTGTGTGTGTGTGTGTGTGTGTGTGTGTGTGTGTGTGTGTGTGTGTGTGCGTGTGTCTGTGCCTGTGTCTGTGCCTGTGCCTGTGCCTGTGCCTGTGCCTGTGCCTGTGCCTGTGCCTGTAATGGAATGTAAATGCTGTGTTCAGACTGGTGGCTTTGTCAAATCCCACCTGGAGAGTGGGCAGAAGTTGAAGTCTGAGGAATGGCAGCAATGACTAGGACAGGGGCCTGAGGTGGAGAGAAACACAGTTGGAGGGAAGAAAACCTGAAAACTGCAATCTGCAGGTTTAACGGCTTCTTCCCAGCAACCAACAGGCTCTTGAACACCGCACAACACTAACCACAGCAACGTTCTATGAACTTATATGGGCAGGTCCTAGTTGCCTTACAGACTTCTGTTTTTTTTTTTTGCAACAGTATTATTTTTACTAATTTATTGAATTTTCTGCTGCAAGTTAAAAATTAATTGTTCCGTTGTCAGTACATATGACAATTAAATACTCTTGACTCTCGTCTCTTGGTGTGTGAAGGAGAAGGAGGTTAATAATGAGAGACATGCATTTTCATTGTGAAATTGGTCATTAAAAACTGAAAAGAAAGTGGAAAAAGCATTTGTCAGAAAGTCACTTCTTCCTGCGTATGGCGTGTACAGCCTCAAGTTGAAGGTCAACTTGTTCTATTTGATCTATATGTTTGTGCATGTCGGGGTGATTGCATTAGTCGAAACAGGGTTGACCATGTGAAGGTTGCAATCTCCCACCCCTGAAAGTCATCGGTGGTGAAATGAATCAATAAATGATCAACATTATCAGCTCTACCCCTGAAAGATAATTGGTTGTTCTTTCACCCCCCCCCCCTCCCTCTTCTTTTGATTCTCATTGGCTGTCAATCCTATGGTGGGTTAGAGAAGGGTTGGGCACTATATAAAGAAAGTCGGAATAGGCAGTTGTGCTGCAGAGTTCCTCTTTTGCAGAAGGAGTGAGATTAAGTCAGCTCTTTGTGACAGGCAGTGAGTGTGGGCTACTTAATGGTTCTGGGCTAACTCTGGGGCAGCATCTTTAGTGGGATTCTGTAACTGGCAGTTTACGCCAGGAAATTAGACTGGCTTTAGTTTTCTGTACGATGATGTGGTTTGGGTTTGTGCTCTGAGTTTGTGTCTTGGTGTTAACGGGTTTTCTTTCCGTTTCAGTCACTCCCCACTCGCTGTAAACCATGGCAGAAGATGATGTTGCCGCGCTGGTAGTGGACAATGGCTCCGGGATGTGCAAGGCTGGCTTTGCAGGGGATGATGCCCCAAGAGCAGTGTTCCCCTCCATCGTGGGACGACCTCGACACCAGGTGAGTCCTCCAGCTGTTGTCTGCTTGACATCCTTCACTGTACTTGTGTCCTGAGTATGAATTTAGCTCGTTCTCCTGACTGAACTGATCTTTTGATCAATTTGAGCTGCATCCTGTCTCTGTGGGGTTTGTGCGGCATGGGTGTTCAATAGTGTGTGCTATCATCTGATCAACCTCCTTGTTGGTTCCTCTCCCTGGTTTGTAAGCATGCCTTTGGATGTCTGGGACACTTGGGCTAATGGAGGGATCCAGTGAAACTTAGTATGTCCTTCTCTATTCTTGCCTTTCTTAAGTGGAGCTTTGGGCTTAGTGTTAAGGTCTTTGCTTCTGATGGGGTCTCTAACTTGTGTTCGAATGTATTCCCTTGTCCAGTCTGCTCTTGGCTGATTGATGTGTTGATCCTCTTGCTTTTAAGATGTCAATTGATGTTGAGCGCAAACAAATTTTTGAGCTGGGCTTGGTTCTTTCTGAAGACCAAGTTGCACTAAAGTCACTTAAAGTATTAAGGAGTGTGTAGGAAGGTACTGCAGTTGCTGGTTTAAACCAAAGATAGACACAAAGTGCTGGTCTCCAGTCTGAAGAAGGGTCTCGATCCGAAACATCACCCATTCATCCACAGACACCCATTCCTTCTTTCCAGAGATGCTATGCTGCCTGTCCCGCTGAGTTTCCAACACTTTGTGCTTATCTAAAGTATTAAGGAGATTAATTGATGACTTTTTAACTTGCTCTTCTTGCTTGATGCTCTTTGCAAGAAATCCTGCCACTTGTGGCCCAATTCTGGGTGCTGAGCGGGAGGTGTATTGACTGTGCCTGTAATCTGGTGCTGAACTAGGCACTCCTGCAATGGTGGGTCCTGCCTTGTGGTTGCCCATGTGCTCAGTTTCCTCTTTGGGCTTTCTCTTGCTCATTTCGAACGTACAGGCCCCTTGCATCTCGAGCAAGCCAATCAGAGGGCGAAGACACAGTTACTTCCATATATGGAATAGTTCTGCCGACTTGCCAGGCGGTTTTCTTGCATTTCCCTTATCTCGTGCTGACTTGCAATCACTATCTCGCTATGACTGCCTTCCTCTCTCTCAAGCTGTGGATACACAAAGTGGCCCTCATCAATGGCTGGAGGCACAATGTTTCGGGTTACACAACTCCCCACATCAGACCCAGTACATTCAGAATCTTTTGAGATTTATTTAAGAGTAATTTTCTGAACATTTCTCAAAGTAGGAATTTTCATTCTTCTGTTCCCTGTACATTTGACAATTAGACTTTCTTGACCAATGGAGACATACTCCATTGTCTCATTTGAGCTTAATTTAATCCCAATTTTTGTGACCACAACTTGCACGGCACTTAAACACTCAACGCAAACTAGAGGAACAGTACCTCGTATTTTGCTTGGGTAACTTACAACTCAACATTATCTACATTGAATTCTCCAATTTTAGTTAACTAACCTACAAACACACCCTTCCCCTTTATCCACTGCCACTTTTCCCTGTATCTTATCTGGATGCGCACCCATTTCTCCCCATCCCCTTCCTCCTATATTCCTTCCTTTACCTTCACATTTCACGTGTCTTCTCCCCGCATCTAACCACTCTTTTGTCTTTTGATCTCTAGCCTTTGTTCAACCATCAATACCCTGTTCATATGCACCCACATATATAACTTGCCAGACTTAGTCTCATCCCCACCTCTCTTCCCGCTTTCTCCCCCTACTATAATCAGTCTGAAGAAGGATCCCAACCGGAAACGTTACCTTTCCATGTTCTCCAGAGCAGAGATACTGCTTGACCCACTGAGTTAGTCTAGCAATTTGACTTCTTTGTGTCTACACAACACTGGCATTCTTCTGTTAAATCAGTCATCCAATTGCACTTAATTTTCACTGTAAAATATTCCCATTTTGCTTCGTGGACATTTAACGACAGCCACATGGCTCGCGTTTTTATCCCATTCACTTTCCTTGGTTGTGTAACCCATCAACAACACGTTACCTGATTAAAACTGATTGCAGCCTCTCAGCTTTTTACAGAACATCCGAATTTGTACCCAAGAGATTTTCTAATCTTTTCCCTACACAGCCTGGCCCCAGGTTTTGGGGCGGTGCCTCTTATTTTCCGGATTTCATCCCCTTCTCCATTTCTCATCACTTTTGAAAATCTGGTGGAGTCCAAAAGTTCACAAATTCCAAGAACCTGAAACGCTCTCTAAATTTCGAGAGTTTCAAGAATGAATCCTTTTGTTAAAAAAACAAAGTGGTGGAGGAACTAATCAAGTCAGGAAGTATCTATGGAGGAAATGGAGAGACAACGTTACATGCCAGGACCCTTGTTCAGACTGATGGAGTCAACAGCCTGTCCCACTTACGCGACTTTTTCGGCGACTACCGGCACCCCATCATAGGTCGCCGAAAATTTTCAACATGTTGAAAATTTAGCGACGACCAGAAAGTCACTACGACTCTTTGGGTGACTAGACTACTCAATACCATACAGGCGACACCTGGCGACATGTCGCGGGGTGAAGCCTGTATGGTCGTGAGTAGTCGCCCAAAGAGTCGTACCTTGTTCTGGTCTCCGCTGGTTTTTCAACATTTTTGGCGATCTGTAATGACCTATGATGGGTGCCGGCAGTCGCGTAAGAGGGACAGGCCCTTCAGGAAGAGACGTCTGCAAAAAAAGAGGGGGTGCAGCAAAGCCAGGCAAGTGATAGGTGGATACTTGTGAGGGAGGGAGGAGGGTGACTGGCAGATGGATGGAGTAAGTGACCAAGGCTATAGGGGAAAGGGTGAGTGATATGAAGAGGAGTGAAATGTAAAATCAGAAGAGATATGGGTGAAAGGGATCAGGGTGGAGGGGAAAGAAGGAGGATAAATGGGAAATGTGGGATGCAGGATGGGAGATGAGCGTACAGAGGAGGGAAAAGGAACAAGGTGAGCAGAGTGTTGGGAGAAATGCACCGGTGTGAGGGGGTCAGGGGAAAGGGAGGAGGATAGGGAATATTTCTTGAAATTGGTGAATTCAGTGTTCATACCATTAGGTTGTATGCAACAAAAGCAGAATCTGAGGTGCTCTTCCTGCAGTGTGCATGTGGTTGTACTTGTGTTATCATCTTCTGCTGTGCAGGTGGTGCTGCTGCCCTGATGCCTACAGGGAGCCAGGTGTAAGTCTAACTTGGGCTAGAACATTCTTCCCATGAATTACTGGGCTCCCTTGGCTCCTTTGCTTTCCTCCACCATACCAGTGGATCTGGATACCCCTTGGTGTGGAAACAATTAACTGCAAGGTACACAAAAATGCTGGAGAAACTCAGCGGGTGCAGCAGCATCTATGGAGCGAAGGAGATAGGCAACGTTTCGGGCCAAAATCCTTCTATAAAAGAAAGTGTTGGAGTAATTCAGTGGGTCAGGCAGCATTGTTGATTTCTCTAATGTCAAGTAACTCCTGCATTCCTTTCATCCCCTCTATACTCCCCACACCCCACCCTAGTTGTTCTATCAGTTCCACTGTTCGCATCCTTGTATCCCTGACGTCAGCACATCTTCCTCAGCCAACAATGGGCTCCACCCTTCCTGAGCGTATTTTGTTCTGACCTGCTCCATTGTTTAGTCTGAAGAAGGATTCCATCCCCAATTGTCACCTACTCCCTTTCTCCAGAGATGCTGCCTGAACCGCTGAGTTACTCCGGAATTTTGTGTCTATTTTTGGTACAAACCAGGGTCTGCAGTTCATTTCCCCTGAAATGTAGGGATGGGGGGTGTATAATGGAAATGTATAAAATCATGAGTGCCATGGATAAGGTGAGCAGTAATAGTCTTTTCCCTGGGACAGGAGTGTCTAAAATTAAAGGTAATAGGTTTAAGATGAGAGGCGTTTCATAGGGACATGAGGGGCAATTTTGTTTCACACTGAATAAGCTGCCTGAGGAAGTGGTTGTAGTAGTAATAACAAGTTCTACTTTTCAACTGGTTTCCCCCTCTGACTCACTTCTAACTCTCCTCCCACTCGGGCAAGAGCCAATCAGAGCCAATATTACCCACAATTAAACGTATGTTACATGGATAGGAAAGGTTTGGAGGGCTGTGGACCAGGGCAGTGTACTAGCTTAGCTGGGCACTCGGTCAGCAAGGATGAGTTGGGCAAAGGAGCCTGTTTCCATGCAGTATAATCTACAGCTACTGAGGAGCAATCCCAACGGTCTCATTTCTGTTTTTACTTCACTCTACCACTACAACCCGTTCTCTCTCGCATGTCTATCAACTCCCTTTTGATTCCTTCCCCATTAATCTACACTGAGGAAATTTAACAATTATTGGTATTGGTTTATTATTATTATGTGCTCCGAGATGCGGTGAAATGTTTTTATTCGCGTACTATCCAGTCAAATTATACTGCACATGAGTACAATCAAGCTGTACACAAATACAACAGGTAGTGCAGTTGGAACAATACCAGCGTGCAGAATTTAGTGTTATACAGTTAGAGTTCCGGAGAAAAGGACCAAGCTCCACATGAGGTATATTTGAAGATCGAGACTACACCCATTAACTGATGGGATGACTGTTATTATCTGCCTCACAGGAGAGGGGGGAAGAGGGAATGACCAGGGTGTGAGTGGTCCCTTATTATGTTGGCTGCTCTCCTGAGGCAGCGTAAAGTGTAGATGGAGTTGATGGTGGGGAGTTTGGCCTGTGTGATAGACTGGGGTACATCTGCAACTTCTTACAAATAACCCAGCAGCACAGCTCCAGGATGTAAGGGGTCAGAAATTCTACCTGGCACTCATTGAGGGGGAGGGGGGGGGGGGGGGGGGGGGGGGGGGTGGACAGTGGGGCAACATGCTAACACACTACAGACAGCACTGCAAGTCAGGATTGAACTGGTATCCTGGAGTTGTGAAACAGAAACATACAAACATAGAAAATAGGTGCAGGAGTAGGCCATTCGGCCCTTCGAGCCGGTGAAGCAACAGTACCATCTACTACACCAGGGAACCAACCGCCTGTGCCTCATATGGAATCAGAGGTAATGATGTGGGTTCAGTTGGAGAATGGGTACGAATAAACAAAATAGAACATGCCGGAAACTCAGCAGGTCTGATGACAAATGTAGCAAGAGAGGCAGAGTTAATGATTCAGAAGCTGACCATTTGTCAGAAGTGAGAGAGAAAACCTTTCCTTCTTCCATCCCCCCCCCCCCCCCCCCCCCCCACCCCACCATTCTGATGAAGGTTCATGAATCTGAAACATCAGCTCCAGTCTCTCCCCCACAGACGCTGAACACTTGCAGCATTCTTTCGACAAAACACAAAGTGGGCAGGCTGCATCCGTGGAAGGAATGAACAGGCTCGAGTCGGGACCCTGCTTCAGAGGAGGAGTAGGGGGGATCCCTCCCTTCATCTCCCTCTGACTTTAACTTTTCATTTCTCTTCTTTCCTTATCTGACATTGTGTTGTCTCTTTTTCACCTCGAGCCTTTATCATTCATCTGCCAATCAACATATTCCCACCCCTCCCTTTGCCTGTATCTACACCAACACTAGCCAGGCTTTGCCCCACCTCTATCTCTTTTCCAACATTCTCTCCCACTCTATCAGACTGAAGAAGGGTCTCAACCTGAAATATAATCTATCTATTCCCTCCACAGATTCTGCTTGATCCGCTGAGTTCCTCCAGCACTTTGTGTTTTCATCAAGATTCCAGTATCTGCAGTTCCTTGTGTCGCCTTTTTTTTAAATTTTGGATTTCCATTAGCTGCAGTTTTTAGCTTTCATTGTTGGGGAATAAACAGTTCTGCCTTTAGATAGAAAGCTGTGACTTCTGTAATGCTGCAGGGATTGGTGCTTATTTATGTTATTCACTAACAACTTGGTGGGAAAAACAAATGTACCACTTCTGGGCCGAAGGACCAGAGGTGCTGCCTGACCCGCTGAGTTCCTCCAGCACTTTGTGTTTTGCTCACGATTCCAGTATATGCAGTTACTTGTGCATTCCCTTCATTACTCGCCACAGATTGCCTCTGTTGCTGTGCCATTGTGACTGGTCTTCACAGAAAATCAACTCTGATAGCCATTGTGGTACAGCACAGATATGGGCAATTCAGCCCAACTCATCCATGCCAACCAAGAAGCTTCCTGAGCTTATCCCATTTGCCCCATATCACTGAACCTTTCCCAGCCATGAATTGGTCCAAATATCTTTTAAATATTGTAAGTGTACCTGCCTCCACAACACCCTTTGGCAGATTGAGGCATGTACCTTCTATCCTCCGTGGCAGAAAAAAAACTGCCCTTCACACACCTCAAAGATTCTTCCACTTGAATCTACGCCCTCTAGGTTTTAGACCCCCCCCCTTACTCTGGAAGAGAGACCATCAACATCCAACTTTATCTATGTCCCTCATTGTATTATAAACCTCTCAAAGCACTCCTGAGCTCTCTTTCCTTCAGCCTCTCCTCATGACTCAAGTTTTCCAGTCCAAGTAACATTCATGTTAATCTTTTCTGCATCCTCTAGCTTGATCACATCTTATAGTATGGTGACCGGAACTAAACACAATTCTCCGGGTGTGGTGTTGCCAATGTTTTATACACAGTAATGTGACATCCCAACTCCTACACTCAGTGCCCTGACCCCGAGTCTCGAAGACAAGCGTGCCAAATGCCACCTTTACTAACTTGTATACCTGTATCTTCACTTGATAGGATAGGGTTCTGTGCACTTGCACTCCAAGGTCTCTCTGTTCAATTGGTAATTACATTAGTTTAATATTATCCCATGTACCAGTGAAAAACGTTTTGAGTGCTATCCTATCAAATCCTACTATACACGAGTACTGCATAACCGTACACAAGTAAAAGTGCAAAGAGAAAAATACCAGAGTACAGAATAAAGCATTACAAAATTATAGCATTACAGTTGCAGTGAAAAAATCCAAGGTTTGCAATGAGGGAGGTTGGAAGATCGTTACTACGCCCTAACTTGTTGGAGGACTGTTCAGTAGCCTGGTAACAGCAGGGAAGAATCTGTTCATGTATCTGATGGTTCCACAACACTCCCCTGGGCATTTTCATTTACTAAGTCCTGTGCAGGTTTAACTTTCCACAATGCAACTCCTCACACTTGTCTGAATCTTTGATAATGAATATTTTTGATGTGTATTTTGGAATGATACAGGGGCTTGGTATACAATATCAAACACTCCAACACATCATTGATGCAAACTTAAGGGAAATGGACATCCTGTTTGTTCTCGGTTCTATGTTCAAAGGTCTGTTGGAGATGAGATACAAAGTTATCTCAAGATGAGATACAAACATCTTTACTATGTTTTTAATTTTTACTTTATCTACTGTCCAATTTCTCCACTCCAGGGTGTGATGGTGGGAATGGGTCAGAAAGACAGCTACGTTGGGGATGAAGCCCAGAGCAAGAGGGGCATCCTGACCCTGAAATACCCAATTGAACACGGGATTGTGACCAACTGGGATGACATGGAGAAGATCTGGCACCACACCTTCTACAACGAGCTGCGAGTGGCCCCAGAGGAGCACCCTGTCCTCCTCACAGAGGCTCCACTCAATCCCAAAGCCAACCGGGAGAAGATGACCCAGATCATGTTTGAGACCTTCAACACCCCAGCCATGTACGTTGCCATTCAAGCTGTGCTGTCCTTGTATGCCTCTGGCCGCACCACTGGCATTGTGATGGACTCTGGGGATGGTGTAAGTCACACTGTGCCCATCTACGAAGGCTACGCCTTGCCACACGCCATCCTGCGTCTGGACCTGGCTGGCCGGGATCTCACTGACTACCTGATGAAGATCCTGACCGAGCGTGGGTACTCCTTCACAACCACGGCCGAGAGGGAGATTGTCCGTGACATCAAGGAGAAGCTCTCCTATGTGGCCCTAGATTTTGAATCTGAGATGCAGACAGCCAACTCCTCCTCATCCTTGGAGAAAAGCTACGAGCTCCCTGACGGCCAAGTTATCACCATCGGCAATGAGCGTTTCAGGTGTCCAGAAACCCTCTTCCAACCCTCCTTCATTGGGATGGAATCTTCTGGGATCCATGAGACCTGTTATAACAGCATCATGAAGTGTGATGTGGACATCAGGAAGGATCTGTACGCCAACGTAGTCCTGTCTGGTGGAACCACCATGTTCCCAGGGATCGCTGACCGGATGCAGAAGGAAATCACAGCCTTGGCTCCAAGCACCATGAAGATTAAGATCATTGCTCCACCAGAGAGGAAGTATTCAGTGTGGATCGGAGGTTCCATCCTGGCTTCTCTCTCCACCTTCCAGCAAATGTGGATCAGTAAGCAGGAGTATGATGAGTCTGGTCCCTCCATTGTCCATCGCAAGTGCTTCTAATGGCCCTGGGTCATGTGCACTCGTTGTGACCATCAGTCTTCACCCATTTGCAGATCCTGCCAAACCTGCCTTTTGATTTATTGCACATTCCATAACTTCTCCAACCCCTGATGCCGCAGGACACTGAACCACATTTAAGAAAAAAATCCCTGGGAGTGTTTAGAGCATCACTCCTGAAATGAGTAAATGGGCATTGTTGTTTGAGCTGTCAATGTCTGTCAAAATCTAGCTGCATCTTACCTTGCAATTGTCAAATTGACTAACATTTTGAATAAAAGTGCTTTACAATGTTTATCTGGTGTACTATTTGAGTTTCTATGCGTGGAACAAAATGCTTTCTCTCCCCCCATCCCTCTCTCTCTCCCCCCCCCCCCCCCCCCCTCCTCCTCTCTCTCCCCCTCCTCCCCCCCCCCCTCTCCCTCTCTCCCTCTCTCTCCCCCCTCTCTCTCCCCCTCTCTCTCTCTCCCCCTCTCTCTCTCTGGCCCCCTCTCTCTCCTCCCCTCCTCTCTCTCCCCCCACCCCCTCAGTCCCTCTCTCTCCATTTCTTAGTTTAGTTTACAGATACAGTACGGAAACAGGTGCTTCAACCCACCGAGACCGCACTGACCAGCAATCCCCGCACTTCATAATAATACTTTATTAGCCAAGTATGTTTTGCAACATGCGAGGAATTTGATTTGCCATATAGTCATATCAATAAAAAGCAACAGAACACACAAAATGCATTTTAATATGAACATCCACCACAGTGACTCCAATGTATTCCTCACTGTGATGGAATGCGATGATGACATCGGTTGGAAGCTGCATACTAAATCTCGTTGCGCTTATGTGCAATGACAATAAAATATATTATTATTATTATTATTATTATTAAAAAAGTTCAATCTCTCCCTTCTTTGTCCAGTGGTCGGGGGCCTCCAACCCTCCGTTGACGGGACAATTATCACTATCCGACACACACTATCCGACACACACTAGGACAATTTTAAATTTACACAAGCCAATTAACCTACAAACATGTACGTCTTTGGAGTGTGGGTGGTAACTGAAGATCTCGGAGAAAATCCACACAGGTCACGGGGAGAACGTACAAACTCCATACAGACATCATCCGTAGTCAGGATCGAACCCATTTCCCCGGCGCTGTAAGGCAGTAACTACCGCTGTGCCACAGTGTCCCTCTTTCCCTCTGACATTTGACGTGTAGGGTCTTCACCACAGATCCGATTTGCCAAATCCGCCTGTGAAGCGATGGGAACAGCCACTTCGCATGTGTCCAAACTTCCAGTTGCTGCGTTGGAAGCCAGCTATAGACCATCCTGCCTACACGTACGGCCATTGAACCCGACTCCTGTCCGCACTTTCAGCTGGAGATGGATTTGCCGTGGGTATTTCTGGTATCGTAGCAGAATCTTTTTACTGAACACTAGACCTGGCAACTCAGGGAGGACAGCACCTTGCATTCCACTGGGTAGCTTGCAACCCAACTGCATGTACATTGAATTCTCTGATTTTAAGGAACACCCCCTCTCCATTTCCTTTGCCCCTCCCCCCCTACCCTGCTGCTCACTCATTTCTCCCTCTACCCTGCCACTCCTTACCCCCTGCCCTCAGTTTTCTAGCGTTCTCTCTCCTCTCCCTTACTATAATAAATCTGAAGAAGAGTCTCAACCCAAAACTTTGCCCATCCATTCCCTCTGCAAATGCTACCTGACCCCTTAGTTACTCAACATTTTGTGTTTTGCTCAAGATTCCAGCTTCTGAGTTCACTTGGGTCTCCAGTGTTTTAATCCATCTGACAATGACACAGCTCTGGTTTGGAATGAAGGATACAATATCCACCAGAGCACTGTGGCCTTGTGAGCAAAGGGGATATCTGACGCTAACCTTTCGGCACCGTTTTAACTTTCCTTTTCTTCTAAACCTCTCTTGGTGCTGAAGTAATGCCATTGCAGACTCTGACACCAAGTTAGAACAATTGCCTGAGAGTTTTCAAAGCATCACACTTGTGTGGAGTTATGGTCGCTCAGCTATAGGACTAATGTCTTTAAGCTGAAAATGGTCCAGAAAAGATTCATGAGGATGTTACTGTGACTGGAGGGCTCGAATTATAAAGAGTGGCTGGTACCTTTTTCTGGAGAGCCGAGATTGAAGGTGAGCAGGCAGGGCCGGATTTAGATGAAAAGAGGCCCTAAGCTGTTCCACTTGTGAGGCCCCCTCCGCGTTGGTTTTCAGCGCTGGCGGCGAGGCAGCGACCGGACAGCCATGGCGGCCAAATCTCCCACAATTCAAAGCGAGGGAGAAAGTGCCCAGCGCCGACCAGTTGCCGTTGCAGTGCGCGTGCGCAGGGCGAACCGACGATGTGCTGGCCGTGGTTGTGCGCATGTGCAGGGGGAGGACGTGCAGGCCGCAGCATTGCGCATGTGCAAGGCGGCCTACCGTGCCGGCGGATGAGGAGCGAGCGGAGCCCGGCGGCCTGGACACGGATAGTGGGGGGAGATGGAGAGAGAGAGAGATAGATAGAGAGGGGGGCCCGCCCAGAGTTGAACTGTACGTGTCCTGCCTTGGCCGGAGCCCCCCCCCCCCCCCCTAGACCTCGAGGCCCTAAGCTTAAGCTTGTCTAGTTTATAGGTAAATCCGGCCCTGTGAGCAGGGGGCTCCTTTCCCACACAAATGGGTGCGGCCATATGGGATAAGCTGCCAGAGGAGGTGGTTGAGGAAGGTTTAATAACAGTGCTTAAAAGACATTTAGATGGGTACATGGACAAGAAAGGTTTGGAGGGATTTGAGCCAAACACAGGCAAATGGGACTAGCTCAGGTAGATTCTTGGTCGGCATGGATGAGTTGGATGAAATGGCCTGTCTCCGTGCTGTACATCGCTGATGACCATCTTTTCTGAACCACATGACAATGGGTTCCAAAGGTGAGATTCTACCCAATGAGTAGAGTTTCCCTCTCTTTCTCCAGAGCTCTGCCGATCATTCTTTTAACTGGAGACGTAAGTGAAATACATAGTTAACAAGCATAAAACAAATGACTGGAGGAACTCGGTGAGACAGACGGCATCTGTGGAGGCAACTGGACAGTTTGGGGTCAAGCTCTTTCTTCCCCACTGCATTTCATGCACCTGCTTCTGCTGAGCTTTCTCACCAGGCGTTCCAGCTCACAGTATGGTGATGAGAACTGAACCTTGCTCACTTGCTCGTTGGGTCTTCTGTCAGTCGCTTCGAGAGCTGTCACCAGTAATGTTGCCTAAATTAGATTAGATTAGATTAGATAGCCTTTATTGTCATTCAGACCGAAGTCTGAACGAAATTGAAGCAGTCATACATACAATACAATACAATAAAAAACAACAATAAACACATATTAACATCCACCACAGTGAGTCCACCCAACATCTCCTCACTGTGATGGAGGCAAAAGTCTTAGGTCTCCAGTCTCTTCACTCCTCTTCTCCTTCTGCGCTGAGGCGATACCCCCCGGGCGATGTTACAACTGTCCCGCGGCTCAAACACCGCGGCCCGGGGTGGTCGAAGCTGCCGCTCACCAGTCCTGCTGACGCAGCCGCTGGCCCGCGGCCGAACCCCGGACTCAGGCCACCGCCGCCAGAACACCGTGCAAGCCACCGGAGCATCGTTCCAGCCCCGAGCCGGATCGCCCTCGTAACTTGGTACTCTGACATCTTCTTGTATTCTATTCTGACTAATGAAGGTAAGTAGAATATTCTTCATCACGATATCTACATGAACTGCCACCAGAATCTTAGATTTGTAATGAGGTCCCTCCATTGTTCCTACCGTTCATTATTTATGTCCTACCCTTGTTAGTCTTTCCAAACTGAAATACCTTGCACTTATCAGGATACATTTTTATCTGCCATTGCAGTGCTCATCTTAGCAACTGACTAATATCATCCATGGCTATTGTCCACACTGTAAAGTACCCCCACATGTTAACGATTTAGTCTGAAAATGGGTCTCGACGTAGCAAAGATGAGCGGGAAGCAAGAGGATTGGGTAATGTTTAAAGAACAACAGAAGATAACCAAAAAGACAATACGGGGAGAGAAGATGAGGTACGAAGGTAAGCTGGCCAAGAATATAAAGCAGGATAGTAAAAGCTTCTTTAGGTATGTGAAGAGGAAAAAATTAGTTGGACCCTTGAAGACCGAAAAAGGTGAATTTATTATGGGGAACAAGGAAATGGCAGATGAGCTGAATAGGTACTTTGGATCTGTCTTCACTAAGGAGGACACAAACAATCTTCCTGATATAGTAGTGGCCAGAGGATCTGGGGTGACAGAGGAACTGAAGGAAATCCACATTAGGCAGGAAATGGTGTTGGATAGACTGATGGGACTGAAGGCTGATAAATCCCCAGGGCCTGAAGGTCTGTATCCCAGGGTACTTAAGGAAGTGGCTCTAGAAATCGTGGATGCATTGGTGATCATTTTCCAATGTTCTATAGATTCAGGATCAGTTCCTGTGGATTGGAGGGTAGCTAATGTTATCCCACTGTTTAAGAAAGGCGGGAGAGAGAAAACAGGGAATTATAGACCAGTTAGCCTGACATCGGTGGTGTGGAAGATGCTGGAGTTAATTACAAAAGATGAGATAACCAAACATTTGGATAGCAGTAACAGGATCAGTCCGAGTCAGCATGGATTTACGAAGGGGAAATCATGCTTGACTAATCTGGAATATTTTGAAGATGTAACTAGGAAAATGGACAAGGGAGAGCCAGTGGATGTAGTGTACCTGGACTTTCAGAAAGCATTTGATAAGGTCCCACAGGAGATTAGTGAGCAAAGTTAGGGCCCATGGTATTGGGGGTAGAGTGCGGACATGGATAGAGACATGGTTGGCAGACAGGAAACAAAGAGTAGGGATTAACGGGTTCCTTTCAGAATGGCAAGCAGTGACTAGTGGGGTACCGCAAGGCTCGGTGCTGGGAACACAGCTATTTACAATATACATTAATGATTTAGATGAAGGGATTAAAAGTAACATTAGCAAATTTGCAGATAACACAAAGCTGGGTGGCAATGTGAACTGTGAGGAGGATGCTATGAGGATGCTGGGTGACTTGGACAGGTTGACTGAGTGGGCAGATGCATGGCAGACGCAGTTTAATGTGGATAAATCGGAAGGCAGAATGGTGAATGGTGTCAAGTTCGGAAAAGGGGAAGTACAACGAGATCTGAGTGTCCTTGTCCATCAGTCACTGAGAGTAAGCATGCAGTTACAGCAGGCAGTGAAGAAAGCTAATGGTATGTTGACCTTCATAACAAGAGGAGTTGTGTATAGGAGCAAAGAAGTCCTTCTGCAGTTGTTCAGGGCCCTAGTGCGACCACACCTGGAGTATTGTGTGCAGTTTTGGTCTCCAAAGTTGTGGAAGGAGAATCTTGTTATTGAGGAAGTGCAGCGTAGGTTCACAAAGTTAATTCTCGGGATGATCAAAGATGGACCAATGGGGCTTGTATACACTGGAATTTAAAAGGATGAGAGGGAATCGTATTGAAACATATAAGATTATTAAGGGATTGGACACACTAGAGGCAGGAAACATGTTCCTGATGTTGGGGAGTCCAGAACCAGGGGCCACAATTTAGGGAGCATTCCATTTAGAATGGAGATGAGGAAAAACGTTTTCACCCAGAGAGTTGTGAATCTGTGGAATTCTCTGCCTCAGCAGGCGGTGGAGGCCAATTCTCTGGATGCTTTCAAGAGAGAGTTAGATAGATCTCTTAAAGATAGCGGAGTCAAGGGATATGATGAGAAGGCAGGAACGGGGTACTGATTGTGGATGATCAGCCATGATCACAGTGAGCTGGCTCGAAGGGTTGAATGGCCTACTCCTGCACCTATTGTCTATTGATCGCAAGTAATTGTTATCACACATAGCAGCCTTACCCGTGAAGAGCATTTTCATGCTGTTTCTTATCCTCTTCTCCCCCTCTCCGGTTGAGCAGAAGATTCAAAAACTTGAAAGCACGTACCACCATATTCGAGTATAGCTTTTCCCTGTTGTTGTCAGACTACTGAATGGTCCTCCCATAAACTTGAGTGTAGTGCCGATCTCCCAATCTACCTCATTGTGGACATTAGACTTTTTCTCTGTAACTATAATGCTGTAACTCTGTAACTACATTGTGTACTCAGATATTTTTCTCAGTGTGTGTGTGCTGTCAGTGTGTGTAGCATGTGGGAAGTGAGGAGGCAGCAGTCAGTATCTGCAATAAGCAGTGTGTGTGTGTGTGTCTGTCTGTGCCTGCAGTGGAATGTGAACCGTACTTTGTCAAATTGCACCTGGGTAACAGGGAGAAATTGGAGTCTGAGGAATGGTGGCAACGCCTGGGACAGGGGTTTCAAGTGGAGGCAAATAGAGGGAGAGAGATAAAACGAGAGGGATAATGAGATGTACACACTTCCATTGTTAAATTGAATAATAATTTTGAATCATGCATTATCATTAAAATACACTATAGAGTGGAAAATTGTTAGAAAGTTATCTTTGGAAAAAGGAACTTATAAATGACCGACTTCTCAGATGCAGCCCCGGATGTTTGTAGTCCCGCCTGCTGATCCTCAATGGCTGGCAATCCTAAAATGGTACAGAGCAAAGATCATAGAGCGGAGCTGATCTTTGGTACAGGGAAGGGTTGGGCACCATATAAAGGAAGTCGGAGTTTGTGCTGCTGAGTTTCTCTTTTGAAGAAGGAGTGAGACAGACTTCATCGGCAGTGAGTGGGGCATAATGGGCAAGGAATGGTTCTGGACTAATTTGTGAGCAGCAGCTTTAGTGGGATTCTGTAACTAGGAAATGAGAATTTAGTTTTCTGTGCGCTGGTTTGGTTTGGGTTTGTGCTCTGAGTTTGTGTCTTGGTGTTGACGGATTTTCTTTCCATTTCAGTCACTCCCCACTCGCTGTAAACCATGGCTGATGATGAGATTGCCGCGCTGGTGGTGGACAATGGCTCCGGGATGTGCAAGGCTGGCTTTGCAGGGGATGATGCCCCGAGAGCTGTGTTCCCCTCCATCGTGGGACGGCCTCGACACCAGGTGAGTCCTCCAGCTGTTGTCTGTTGCAAACCCCCCTTTCCTCATGTCCTGGTTTATTCTGTTAAATTGCAGCCGATCGCTTGATGTTCGTGTCGTGTAGGTGTCAATCAGTGTATGCTGTCATCTGAGTCGGATTCCCCTTTCTCTCCCCCTTGTAGAAGTGGGAGATCAGCTCAGAGCCGCTGCAGAGCTGCGCTAGACATGTTCTGGGAGGCTGGAGGGAAGCCTGGCTTTCCTGCTTTCTCTTGCCGTGACCTCCGTGTTAACTCATCTCTGCTTCCATAGACTACCATCCTCACCCGCCCCTCCCTTAAAATCCGTTCTGAACTGATTGATGTCTTAATCCCATTCACCCTGCTGTATATAAATCTTGCTTGGCCTGGTTGCGTAATTTGCGGCAGGCAATTCTCCTTTCTAGCTAATTGGCAAAAACAATTAAATTGTACTTGATGTGCATGGAAGAGAATCAATTGCTGGGATTTGGGGAATAAAAGGGCGAATGGGACAAATAGGATTACTTCCTGGGAGCTAGCATCGCCTGGATGCAGGGTTGCCAGATTGAGATTTTAATTTAAAGGCAAGCAATACTAGAAAAACACCAGAAAAAAAGCCAAACACGTTTTAATATGATTTTCATACATCATCACATGAAAAGCTCCCGATCCAGGTCATTACTATCCTCCCCACTGGAATGAGTGGAACATACGGCATAAACCTTGTCTGATGTGAAGTTTTTCAGCATTACTGGAGATGCAGTGAATTCTTTGCAACATTTGTTTGAAAGCAATATTCCTGCCCTGGTTCTCAGAATAGCATCAAAAAGATGCAGCTGCATTCTGTTTCTTGACTTCGTTTTAACGGAGGATACAAGAGAAAATATCCTCTCAACTCCAGCATTGCTGACAGGGTTTATTAGGCAAGTAAGGGCAAAGGTGGACACACCCAAGGAATTACATACGCTTTTATACCCCTTAACGGAGGCGGGACACTTATGTCACGAGAGGCCACTCCCTGTATGCCAATCACTTACATAATTTACTTACAGATAAGATTCACATTAAGAGTCACAAGAAATTATATTAAGAGGCACTTACTTTGCTTACTTACAAACAATGTACACAAAACCCTTTTAACAGCCATATATTAAGTATAAACTCAAAATCCTCTATCCAATCACAGGCTTAGGCTCTGCAGCTGTTTCGACTTGATGTCTTCAGAGATGCTACAAACATAGAATCCTTGCAGAAACCAAGTCTCCATGCCACCAAGGTGTCACAAAAAGCAGAAGTTACTTCGAGCTTCTCTCGAAATCCAAACTCTAAGGCACCAGCTAGGAAACTTGGGTCTCTTCAACCTGGTGTGTTATCATATTGTCACCTCAGCAAAGCAGCTTGACCTCCACACAGACACTGTCATCTCTTTTTAAAGCTCTTAAAGGTTTAAGAAGGAACTGCAGATGCTGGAAAATCAAAGGTAGACGAAAATGCTGGAGAAACTCAGCGGGTGAGGCAGCATCTATGGAGCAAAGGAAATAGGTGACGTTTCGGGTCGAGACCCTTCATCAGACTGATTTGGGAGTGGGGGGGGGGGCGGGAAGAAGAAAGGAAGAGGCGGAGAGTGGGCTGTGGGAGAGCTGGGAAGGGGAGGAGAAAGCAGGGACTACCTAAAATTGGAGACGTCAATGTTCATACCGCTGGGGTGTAAACTACCTGTAGATTGGTTATTTCCTACTAACCAATTGTAGTGCTTGTTAGTAGTTGCTCCACCTATATGCAATTTATATTACCAAGAGCTTGCCTACGTATTTCCGTCTGTGAAGCCGCTAGTTACTGCAGTGTCCTGCAGACCAATGCTGTAAGTGGACTTTAATAAACATGTGTTGTATCTTGATGTGTGTCCGACATGGTCATTACATGGTGTCAGAAGTGGGATTTGAACCCACACCTCCAGTTGCAACTGGCCAGCGCACCTACCCTCGCCTATTTCGCTTTGGAGTTACCAGTAACACTCACATGGCATGCGTCCCAGTACGGACTTGGTGCTGCTTGCCTGCAGACCGCTGCCGATGGCGACTGCAAGCCTGTTTCTTATGCCTCTCGCACACTAACTGATACTGAACAACGTTACGCCCAGATTGAAAAATAATTACTTGCAGTGGTTTTCGCCTGCACAAAATTATTTTTGGAAAGTCTGTGATTATAGAAACCGACCACCATCTTGGTCACCATCTTGAATAAACCCATTCACACTGCTCCGGCTCGCCTACAATGGATGATGATGCAGCTGCAGCGATTTGATTTCAACTTTGTCTATAAAAAAGACAAGGACATACACATAGCTGACACGCTATCAAGGGCCCCATGCGAAACCAGCGAACAACAACTCCCTGAACAGGACCAGTTCTCAGTAATGAAGGTATCGTATGTCCCCACTGCCTAAGAAGCCTGGCAGAACACATGGCTGCTGACGAGACTTTACAATTGCTGTCCAACGTGCCTGGCAGGATAAACAACACAACACCCCGCTCGCAATCCGCCCATACTTCCTGGTTCACGACAAACTGGTGTTACAGGACGGGATTGTAGTCAAGGGCCACAAGGCAGTTGTCCCAGCTGTCCTCCGGGACAAGTACTTCGACGCTGTCCACAGGGGCCACCCCGGTGTGGAGGCAACCTTACAAGGGGTGCAGAGCATGTTTACTGGCCTGGTATGACCAAGTACATACGTAACAAAACTGAAGTCTGCGGCATCTGCAAAAGCCTGACACCACACCAGCAGAATCAGCCCTTATTGCCGCTTTCTGGTTCCTCCTCTACCATGGTCCACAGTAGCCACTGGCATATTCAAATGGCATGGGAAACACTATCTGGTTCTTGTCGACTCTTATTCGGGCTGGTTTGACATCGATCTACTCCAAACCATCACATCTGAAGCAGTTATCCAGAAGTTGCAACGCCATTTCTCCATGCACGGCTACCCTGCACGTCTTCTATCCGACAATGGCAGTCAGTTCACCAGCCTGCTTTTCAAAAAATTTGCACAACGATGGGACTTTCGACATATCACTACAGCCCTGAGTTCCCGCAGTCCAACTGCTCAATTTAAGGAACATTGCTAGGGATCCCATACTGAGTTCCCCAGCCCTGCAACTGATGCCTCACCAAACCCGTGCTCCCCTGCCTGTGTCCCAGCAGCTTTTGCAGCCACAGGTTCGTTCTCCGCCTGCGGTCCAGAAACAACAACAATTCAAGCGCGACGCACAAAAACATTTTTTTGACAAGTCCAGTAAGCCACTTAAACCTCTCTCCAGTGAGCAGGTTGTTCGCCTCCAGACCAACAAGGGCTATGGCTGTCTGGGTCACATCCAGAGCCCTGCCAAAGAACCGCGCTCCTACCTGGTCAGCGTAGACGGGGCCATTTACAGACGCAACCGTCAACATCTCCTTCTAGTGAAGGAACCGTGTCCTGCGACTCCGCATACATCCTCCAAAAGCCAAATGAATTTTCTGACACCAATCAAATTGGGAAAAAGCCAGATTTCTGGAATTTGGCGTTCAAAAAGTAAATCCAGCAACCCTTTCTGGATGAATGAAATGGCCTTCCCATTTATAGGAGGGTTACATTTTGTGGAGGAAATTAGTAGAACTCAGTAGATAAACCTGAAATATTAACAGGCGGCGCTGAACATTTTAAAAATCAGCATGAGGATTGCCACCAACGGAAACATAACATTCCAAGGCGACAACATTCGTATTTTCAGAGATTATCCTGCTGAGGTTGTTAAGAGAAGAGCACTTTTCAATGACACAAGAGCAATTCTCAGGAAGATACCAAACCTAAGATTTGGACTGCTGTACCCTGCCAAGTTGCGAGTCACCTACAAGAACACAGAAACCTTCTTTACTGATCACAAGAAAGCACTCGAATTCGCTCGGAAGACTCAAGAATCCTTGGGGGCGTGAATATCGTCCTATGGCTTTAATAGCCGGCGGAGAACAGATTGGACTTTAACCTGTTATAACTTAAGATTTAACTTGGCTGAACAAGTCAATTTGCTATTAATTATTGCTAATCATTACTAACTATTACTAGTAAAAAATTATCATAAATTACTATATAAGAAATTTAAGCAATATTAGATTTATGTTTATCTTTAACATTTAACTAACATTTTTTAGGGGAGAAAAAAATGTCCTACTGTTGGATTAATTTCCCTTGGTCCTGTTTGCCTCCCTTTTATTAATATCATTTTATATTGGGAATTTTTTTTTTTTTTTAATCCGGAGCTAGTGCTATTTTTTACAAAAGCTACGGAAGTCATTAGATTTTTTGTCACATTAGTGTGGCTCACACTAACTACACCAACTGTAGATGTAGTTTTACTTGTTTTTTTCTTTTCCTGCACCCTTTTAATTCTGTACTCACTTTTCTTATTTCTAAACTCTACAATACTATTTAGAATTTTTTTTTTTTTAAGGATACACTCTCGGGAGAAAGATCAAATAGATCCAAAACCCATCCATCCTACAGTCAGGTGGAACACTGTGTTTAATGTGTTAAACCATTCACTTTCCTACAGACTATTTAATCCATTAGATGCAAGAAACTACTATGAAAATTGGGGGTAAAGGAATTACATTCTGTAGTTAGAATGTTAACGAACCAATTAAAAGAGGTAAAGTACTTACACATTTAAAACTACTTAAGGCTGATATAATGTTTCTTCAGGAAACCCATCTTAAAAACGAGGCACATAATAGATTGAAAGCTAAATGGATTGACAAATCATACCATTCATTATTCCCTTATAAGTCAAGAGGGGTAGCTATTTTAATTCGTAATGGTTTACCATTCAAACATATCTCATCTATCATGGATACCGAAGGTAGATATATATTAGTGGGTGAATTGCACTCAACAAGATTGATATTGGTTAATATCTATGCACCAAACTTTGATAACCCCTAATTTTTTAAGAAAATATTTAATACTATCCCAGAATTCGGACAGTATAATTTGATAATTGGCGGAGATTTAAACTGCACATTAGATCCCTATTTGGATAGATCGTCAAATCAAAATAAAATAAAATCCAAGACGTGTGAATTATTAAATTCATACATAAACACTGTCAATATTAAAGATGTTTGGAGAATTGAAAATCCCTCAGGGCGAGGGTATTTATTTTATTCTCCAGTGCACAAAACTTACTCAAGAATTGATTATTTCTTAGTGGATTCCAAACTTATTCCCTATTCATATAATTCAAAATATCACAACATTATTATTTCAGATCACTCTCCCTTAACTGTTATGGTAAAAGTACAAGGAATATCAGAGAAGCAGACACACTGGAAATTCAATCCACAAATTTTAAATGACAGGGCATGTTATTACTATCTCAACACGCAGATTAAAATGTCTTTTCAGATGAACGACTTTCCAGAAACATCTGCTTCCCTTTTATGGGAAGCTTTTAAAGCATTTGTCAGAGGGTGTCTTATTTCATTTCAAGCTTCTCAAAACAAGAAGAATCGCACTAAACAACATGAACTAGAAAGAGAGATAAGGCAGTTAGATGAGAAAATGCGATCACTCCTTCTATGATAAAACATAACAAAATTGCTGCGCTCAAATATAGGTTAAATCATGTACTTTCAGCTCAAATTTTAAGGCTATTCCAGCATACGAAACAAATACACTTTGAATTTGGTGATAAACCACAGAAATTGTTAGCTCGTCAACTCCGTAAATTAGAGGACGAACGAACAATCTACAAAATCAGATCAATAAGGGAGATTTGCTCACACTACCTAAGGACATTAATGATAGATTCCTGCAATATTACCAGACACTATACTCAGCAAAAACAACAGATAGCTCAGTGAACATGCAAATTTTTTTGCAGAAATGCAACCTCTCAGGTTTAAATGAGAGAGAGACTTACTGGGCGCAGAAATAACACTAACAGATATTGAAGAAACTATCAGATCTCTGAAAAATGGGAAGACCCCTGGTTCCGATGGTTTGAACAATGAATTTTATTTAAAAAAATTAGTGACCTGGTCTCCCCACGTTTACAGACTATATAGTTACGCTTTTAAGCAACAGATATTGCCACAAACTTTGACTGAATCAACAATAACACTAATTCCCAAAAAAATAAGGATCGTGAAGTCTCAGGCTCATATAGAGCCATAGCCCTTATAGACACTGATCAGAAGATACTAGCCAAAATTTTAGCTCACAAATTAAGTTTGGTGATCCACAAGTTAATACATCCCGATCAATCAGGTTTTATCCCAAAACGATATTCATTCTATAATCTAAGACGTTTGTTTAATATAATATATTCAAATAGAATATTAAATGAAGATTTATCAATCATTTCGTTAGACGCTGAAAAAGCATTTGATCAGGTGGAATGGCCCTACCTCTTTTCTGTGATGGAAACATTTCATCTCGGTGAAAACTTCTGCTCATGCGTGAAACTCCTATATACAAACCCAACAGCTAGAATATTGACAAATCAAATGTTGTCACCTAAATTTAACTTATGCAGAGGGTGTAGACAAAGATGTCCACTTTCGCCGCTTTTATTTGTCCTTGTTATAGAACCACTCGCAGAGAATATTACATCCCACTCAGAAATACATGGGTATAATACTAAAGATACAGTTAATAAAATTTCTTTATATGCAGACGATGTATCACAAACCCAGAAATTAGCATTCCGAGTTTATTAAATCTCATAACTCAATTTGGTTCATTCTCGGGATATAGAATTGATTGGAATCAAAGCAAAATTCTGCCAATAATGGAACAAAACCCGCTTGTACTTCAACAGTATCCTTTTAAAATTGCCTATGAAAAGTTAAAATACCTTGGAATCTATGTGACCAAGAAATATACTTCTTTATTCAATTCAAATTTTCCTCCTTTACTTACTAAATTACACAGAAATATCCAATATTGGAAAACACTTCCCATCTATTTAGTTGGTAGAATTAATGCTATAAAGATGATTTTTCTCCCACAATTATTATACTTATTCCAATCAATTCCGATATCTCTTCAAAAAAATTGATTCAATTGTTACAAATTTTATCTGGGACTATAAGAACCACAGAATAAATAGAAAACATTTATGCAAGTCCAAAGTTAATGGAGGATTAGCTTTACCAAACTTTCTATTATATTACTGGGCAGTTAATATTAAAAATATTACCTTCTGGCTGGATGACATTGATCAACAGCCTGACTGGCTAAAAATGGAGAAGGAGGATTGTTTACCTTTTGAAACAGGCTCGATTCTATTAGCTCCGATTAATTTGAATAAAAAAACATAGAGGAAATCCGGTTATACACAGTGCTACTGGTATGTGGAAACAATTAAAACCCACTCTAAAATTGGGTAATTTATCGCTTTTTCTCCCGATTGCAAATAACCCTTGTTTTAAACCGTCTGTTTTAGATAGAGGATTTGTTGAATGGAAAACCCATGGAATTAAAACGGTGGGAGACCTTTACCAAAAGGGCATTTTGCTCTCATTTCAGGAACTACAGCAGAAATACGAATTACACGCTAATAATTTTTTTAGATATCTGCAACTCAGAGACTATGTAAAACTACATTCGCAAGACTATAGATTTAGGTGTCCAGAAACCCTTGATGAATGTTTGAATAGACATCCCAATACAAATAAATTAATATCTTATATTTATAATATCCTCTTAGATACCGAGGTCACGTCTTCAGAATCATACAGACGAGCATGGGAGGACGAGTTGTCTCAACCCATAATAAAATACACATGGGATGAAAGCTTACAATATATAAATCACTGATCGTTAAATGCTAGACACTCCTTGATACAATTCAAAATACTCTATAGACTACATTATTCGAAGGCAAAATTAAATAGGATTTTTCCAAATATTTCCCCTCTCTGTGATAGATGTCAATTTAAAGAAGCCAACTTAACGCATACCTTTGTAACTTGTATAAAAATTCAACATTTTTGGGTGGACATTTTTTAAATTATTTCTGAAGTTATCAATATCCAACTGGACCCAGAGCCAAAATTAATAATATTAGGATTTTCAGAGCATAGCACAAACTACGATGTCAGAGACAATTTCTTGATTACTGTCTAATAACTGCGAAACATTTAATACTAGTTTTGGAAAAAACCATCAGCCCCCACAATTAAAATGTGGATTACGGAAATGACTGAGACCTGGCATTTGGAAAAAATAAGATTTGTCTTAATTGACAAACCAGAATTTTTTGTTAGAATATGGTCTCAATTTATTGAATTTTTGAAAAAGTGAATTGGTTTAACACAAAATCAGGGTTGAAACCTGAGTTTGGGATTGGATGAATAGTTATACTCAACATTTCCTGGATCTATCTCCATAATCTTGTTATTGGTAGTTTCCTTTTGCGTCTCCTTTGTTTCTCTATTACTTTCTCTCATCTTTTTCTCCCTTTATCTTTATTCTTTAAAAAAAAACCTGAAGCTATGTAAGAAATCTGTAATTAAATTGTCGCTTACTATTATTTGTATACATGCTTCTAATAAAAATAATTATTTTTTAAAAAAACAGCGTGAGGATGAGCAATTTTGATGGACCTGAGAGTCCTTGTCTTATTCAGGGAAATCTCGTCTGCACGCGCAGCAGGTAAATGAGAAATGCCGCTGGCATGTTGCTGCTACTTCAAGAAGGTTTTTAGAGGTTTAATGCAAGGGGAATGTATATAGTTAATAACAAAACACTTAACAGCATTGATGTGCAAATGTATCTTGGGGTCCAATGGGTCCAATCCAGTTCCCTGAAAGTGGCAACACAAGTAGTTTGTATGTTCAAGTAGGCATATGGTATGCTTGCCTTCATCAGTTGGAGCACCGAGTATAAGAGTCAGGAAATCATGATACAGCTTTGTGGGACTGATTAGGCTGTATCTGGAATATTGTGTGCAATTCTGGTTGCTCCATTACAGGAAAGATGTGGGGACTCTGGAGAGAGTGCAGAAGAGGTTTAACATGTTACTGAACATGTCTGAAGAAGGGTTTCGGCCCGAAATGTTACCTATCTCCTTCGCTCCATAGATGCTGCTGCACCCGCTGAGTTTCTCCAGCATTTTTGTGTACCTTTAACATGTTACTGCCTGAATAAGGGTATTAGCTGTAAGGGGAGGTTGGAAAAACTTGGATAGTTTTCTTCGGAGCATTGGAGATTGAGGGGAGACCTGATAGAAGTATATAAAATTATGAGAGGCATTAATTGGGTAGATAGTCAGCACTTTTTTTCCCCAGGGTAGAAATGTCAAGAGGACCTAGCTTTAAAGTGAGAGGGGCCAAGTTTAAAGATCTGTGGGACAAACGATTTACACAGACTGGATACCGGTAATACACTGCCATGGGTGGTGCTGGAGGCATTGTATTCTTTGGATGAAATTAGTGCTGAACATTTTTTTAAATGGTGTGAGAGTGGGCAATGTTGATGTTCAAATGGACCTGGGAGTCCTGGTCTTGTTCACTCGAAGCTCGTCTGATCGTGACGTTTAAGAAGCTTTTGGATGGGCACATTTGACATGTAGGGAATGGAAGAATATTGATCATGTTCTATATACCTCTTCTCACAATCTCCAAAGCCTCCACATCATATTGAGTGATCCTGCAAGATGTGAGGAAAGTGTAACCCCTTCATCAAAGCCTTCATCATTGGTGGCTGGGTTATGCCAATCCACTTTGACAAAGAAGATCTTACACTATGATTCATATTACATTATTGATGTTAGTCACACTTGAAGGAGTTGAATATAACATCTAAGTTATTGCGACTGGTGTAAATTGGAGTGGTTTAGATGACAATTAGAATGTGATTCCTAAAAATGGCAATTGGCAGAAATTTAACTGCGATTCAGCAACTGCTGAGTCATCTGGCACTCTGACTTTATGGGAAGGGAGTGGGAATAAAAGGGGTCGGATAGTGGTATAGTGGATTGGCAATTATTGTATGTAATGTAGTAGGTTTAACCTCTTCACTGTTGTTGTCCAAGAGCATTAGTTGAACCATTGGTCATCTGGCTTTTAGTAAACATCTATGTCCTGTTTTAATAGTAACCATCCAATTTCTCCATTCCAGGGTGTGATGGTGGGAATGGGTCAGAAAGACAGCTACGTTGGGGATGAAGCCCAGAGCAAGAGGGGCATCCTGACCCTGAAATACCCAATTGAACATGGGATTGTGACCAACTGGGATGACATGGAGAAGATCTGGCACCACACCTTCTACAATGAGCTGCGAGTGGCCCCAGAGGAGCACCCTGTCCTCCTCACAGAGGCTCCACTCAATCCCAAAGCCAACCGGGAGAAGATGACCCAGATCATGTTTGAGACCTTCAACACCCCAGCCATGTACGTTGCCATTCAAGCTGTGCTGTCCTTGTATGCCTCTGGCCGCACCACTGGCATTGTGATGGACTCTGGGGATGGTGTGAGTCACACTGTGCCCATCTACGAAGGCTATGCCTTGCCACACGCCATCCTGCGTCTGGACCTGGCTGGCCGGGATCTCACTGACTACCTGATGAAGATCATGACCGAGCGTGGGTTCTCCTTCACAACCACGGCCGAGAGGGAGATTGTCCGTGACGTCAAGGAGAAGCTCTCCTATGTGGCCCTAGATTTTGAATCTGAGATGCAGACAGCCAGCTCCTCCTCATCCTTGGAGAAAAGCTACGAGCTCCCTGACGGTCAAGTTATCACCATCGGCAATGAGCGTTTCAGGTGTCCAGAAACCCTCTTCCAACCCTCCTTCATTGGGATGGAATCTGCTGGGATCCATGAGACCTGTTTCAACAGCATCATGAAGTGTGACGTGGACATCAGGAAGGATCTGTACGCCAACATAGTCATGTCTGGTGGATCCACCATGTTCCCAGGTATCGCTGACCGGATGCAGAAGGAAATCACAGCCTTGGCTCCAAGCACCATGAAGATTAAGATCATTGCTCCACCAGAGAGGAAGTATTCAGTGTGGATCGGAGGTTCAATCCTGGCTTCTCTCTCCACCTTCCAGCAAATGTGGATCAGTAAGCAGGAGTATGATGAGTCTGGTCCCTCCATTGTCCATCGCAAGTGCTTCTAATGGCCCTTCATCAGTGTGACCATCAGTCTTCACCCATTTGTCCTTCTTGCCAACTCTGCCTTTTTGATTTATTGCAAATCCATAACTTTCTTAGTCACTGATGCTCCCGAAGGCTGTGAACCATGTTATAACACATGCCTGAAGTTATTTCGAACATTACTCCTCAAATGTGTAAATGGGCATTGTTGATTGAGCTGTCAATGTCTCTGGCCAAATCTCAGCTGTAGTTGACCAGTTACCTTGAACCTTGTCATTGTCAAGTTGATTAACATTTTAAATAAAAGTGCTTTCCAATCTTTACCTCACTGTGCTATTTGTTTCTATGCTATGACAGAAGTTGGTTACCTCTCCTTTTCGCTCTCTCTCAAAAAAGGTTTATCTTGCAGGGTCAGGACCACAGGTCCCATTGCTAAACCTGGTTGTGAAGTAATGGGAGCAGACACTTCCTGTGTGTCAAACCTTCCAGTTGCTGCAATGGAACAGCTTGACCAAAGCTAACTTTAAGGTCCAAGAGAGAAAGTTTATAAAAGTTTAAGTGCAGGGCACGTTTTTACACAGAATGTGGTGGGTGCCTGGAACATATTCCTGGGGTGGTGGTGGAAGTAGATACGATAATGACATTTAAGAGCATTTTGGATAGGCATGTGGATATGCAGGGTATGGCTGAATATGATCACGTGCATGCAGATGAGATTAGTTTAACTTGGTATTAACTTGAATGAATTGAATGAATGAATTAAAATGTTTATTGGCCAAGTATTCACATACAAGGAATTTGCCCAGGTGCTCCGCCCGCAAGTGACAACATGACATGCAGTGACAGTTAGGAATGATACATAAAACATTAAACATTAATAATAAAACATTATTGGTTAAACATGTGCATTAAATAAAATACCAGAGCAAAAGGAGGCTATAGATTTTTGGTTATTGAGTAAAGCTACTACTCGTGGAAAAAAAAATGTTTTTATTTCTGGCTGTGGCAGCTTTGACAGTCCGGAGCCGCCTTCCAGAGAGAAGTGATTCAAAGAGTTTGTGGCCAGAGTGAGAGGGGTCAGAGATGATCTTACCCGCTCGCTTCCTGGCCCTTGCAGTGTACAGTTCATCAATGGAGGGAGAATTGCAGCCAATAACCTTCTCAGCTGATCGGCCAATTCGCTGCAGCCTCCGGATGTCGTGCTTGGTGGCTGAGCCAAACCAGACCATGATGGAGAAGGTGAGGACAGACTCTATGATGGCCGTATAGAATTGGACCATCATTGCCTGTGGTAGATTGTGCTTCCTGAGCTGCCGCAGGAAGTACATGCTCTAATGTGCCTTTTTGACTGTGGAGTCTATGGTAGCCCCCCACTTAAGGACCTTGGAGATGATGGTTCCCAGGAACTTAGAAGACTCCACAGGTGTGACTGTGGTATTGTTGATGGTGAGTGGGGTCAGGGGAGGGGGAGCTCTCCTAAAGTCTACTATCAATTCCACGGTCTTAAGAGCATTGAGCTTCAGATTGTTGCGATGGCAGCAGGACGCCAGCTGTAACACTTTCTATCCGTAGGCAGATTCCTCCCAATCCTGGATCAGTCCAATCAGGGTTGTGATAATCCGCAAACTTGACAAGCTTCACAGTGGAGTCACTGGAGGTGCAATCATTGGTGTAGAGAGAGTAGAGGAGAGGGGAGAGTACACAGCCTTGCGGTGCTCCTATGCTGAGGGTTTGCGGGTCCGAGATGTGCTTTCCCAGCCTCACATGCTGCTTCCTGTCTGTCAGGTAGCTGGTGATCCACCGACAGAGGGGTACAGGCACAGTCAACTCGGAAAGTTTGGAGTGTAGTAGCTCTGGCAAAATGGTATTGAATGCAGAGCTAAAATCAACAAACAAAATCCTCGCATAGGTCCCCTGGCGGACTAGGTGCTGGAGGTTGAAGTGAAGGCCCAGGTTGAATGCGTCATCTATTGGCCCACTATGCAAACTATAGAAGGTCCAGCAGGGGGTTTGTGATATTTTTCAGCTTGGCCAGCACAAGTCTTTCAAGGGTCTTCATGACTACAGAGGTCAGTGCGACAGGCTTGTAGTCATTAATCCTTGCCTTTTTGGGTAAAGGGACAATAGTGGAGACTTTGAAACAGGCAGAGACAGTACAGGTTTGCAGGGACTGGTTGAAAATGTGTGTGTAGTTATTCAGCAGAGTGTAGTGCCAGTTATTCGGCACAGAGCTTGAGTGTAGAGGGGGAAACAATGTCCAGTCCTGGAGATTTCTGGCTTTTCTGTCTTCTGAACAGCCTCTGATGGAGAAGTGATGTTGTGCAGCACGGTGGGGATGGGTAATTGGGTGTAAAGTGGTAATTGGCTGGGGGTGGGAAAGGGTCCAGGCTTTTCAGATTGGAGTTTTGCTTTAAATATGTGTGAAGTGGTTAATTGGGAGGAGTGGATGTAGAAGGGTCCAGTCTTTGCAGACTGAGGTCCAGCTGTGAGTGGGTGTGAAGTGTTGGTTGGGGTGTTAAAGTATCCAGTCTTTTCAGACTGGAGTCTTGCTTTTAGGTGTGAAGTGGTGATTGGGGAGGAGTGGGTGTAGAAGACTGGGATCAGGCTGTGTTTGTTGGGGAGGGGGGGAGGGGGTACCAGGGTTACGTTTCTGATTGTCAAACCTGCAGTAGAACTCATTCAGACAGCCAGTAGGATCATTGGTGCTCCACTCCCTTTCCTGTTGGAGATCTATCAGAAGCGGAGCATCCGCAGAGCCATCTCCATTATTAAGGACCCCATATGACCCATCACACCACATCTTCTCCATTCTGCCATCTGGGAAGAGGTACAGGAGCATCAGCTGCAGAACCAGCAGGATGGTACACAGCTTCTTTCCACAGGCAATAAGACTGGTTAACGGACAGTGTCCCCTCCCCATACATCATACACCAACACATCTAACCTCGCCCATACTTTGACAGCAGGTATTCGCCCATACCTGTCAAAGCAAAGCCACTGTTCGGTCTGAATGTCTGGTTTTAGTTCAATTTTTAGGCCTATTTTAGATATGTTAATTTAAATTTTAAAGCAGTATGTATTCTGTTTTTATTAACTGCACTGACGGGAACTGATTGAGAAACAATTTTTCTCCGACAGAGGGGTTCAGAACCCCTCTGTCGGTGGTGTAAGTACTCAGTTAAAATGACATTAAAGTAAATACTGAATACTGAATTCAGGTCGTTGGTCAGCTGACGATTGTCCAAAGAGCGGGGAGCTTTCCTCTTATAGCTTGTGATTTCTTGCAAGCCCTTCCAAACTGAAGAAGAGTCACTAGCTGAGAACCTGCTCCTCAATTGATTCCATCTACATTTCATACTGCCTCGGAAAAACAGCCAACATACTCAAAGACTTGTCCCACCCTGGTCATTCCATCTTCTCCCCGCTCCCATCCGGCATAAGTTTGAAAGCGTGCATCACCGGACGCAGGAACAGCTTATTCTGCGCCCCACCCCTCCTGTTATCAGGCTCTCACAGTTCTGCCATAAATGAGGGTACTGTCCGATTCACCTCTACCCCATTGAGGACATTGGACTTTAAGTCTGAAGAAGGGCCTCGACCCGAAACGTCACCCATTCCTTCTATCCAGAGATGCTGCCTGTCCTGCTGAGTTACTCCAGCATTTTGTGTCCATCTTCAGTGTAAATCAGGATAGACTCGGCTTGTACTCGCTAGAATTTGGAAGATTGAGGGGGGATCTTATAGAAACTTACAAAATTCTTAAGGGGTTGGGCAGGCTAGATGCAGAAAGATTGTTCCCGATGTTGGGGAAGCCCAGAACAAGGGGTCACAGTTTAAGGATAAGGGGGAAATCTTTTAGGACCGAGATGAGGAAAACATTTTTCACACAGAGAGTGGTGAATCTCTGGAATTTTACTTCGGAGTCACGTGAGTGACTACGTGAAGAACCCCGCCAGGACGCATGCGTGTCATATCGCTACACGCATTGCAACGAGTCACAGCAGGGGTTCCCCTTAGCGGCAGAATTTAAAAGCCGGGAACAGCAGGTAAGGAGACTCTGCGTTCTTTCCACTTACTATTATCACAGGTGGAGGCATGGAATGATCCAAGAAAAACAAGAAGGTTGCGAAAAAGCTGGCGGGGGAGAACCGCGGAGTTGCGGGCAGCCAGCAGCGGCCAACAGCACACCAATCTCCCGTAATGGGAACAGCTGTGCCCGACTTCGCCCCCGCACCGGCCAAATCAACACCGCGGCCGGACGGTAAAGCGAAGCAAAAAACTGACAGAGTCATTGACCCCGATGAGTCCGACTTTGAACAGCCGCGAGCGGCCAGTGCCTGTGAGCATTGGGGCCGGTTGGAGCGGCTTGAGGAGCAGCCGCGAGCGGCCAGTGCCCGAGAGCATTGGAGCCAGTTGGAGCGGCTTGAGGAACAGGAGCAGCCGCGAGCGGCCAGTGCCCGAGAGCATTGGAGCCGGTTGGAGCGGCTGATGGAGCAAATGCTCCAAAGTGACAGGCTCCGGGAGATGGAGACTAGTCACAGTGGGCAGCTAGTAAGTCCTACAGCAGTATCTCTTGTAGGGCTGCACAGTGCTTCTCCCTCATCAGAGGGGAGTACGAGGGGTCAATTCTGGGCTGACCCTGAAGAGGGGTGTGCAGAACATACTCCTAGTGTGCATGGGGTGCAAGAAAACAAAAACCTATTGGATATGGTGTCCCAGTTCATTCAAACTGACCAAACTGGCCAAAACCTGGAACCTAAAATAGCTGCAAGTATCGACTACATGTCATTCAATCAGCTACAAGGACAGGCATTATTGGACACCACAGCAAGACACTTACCACCAGGGAACTGCAAATCACTGAATGTTCCCAGTGTCAACCAGTGTATTTGGAAACATGTCGGAGCATCAATCAGAGCCAGGGACTTGAAACTACAAAAAGTTCTGAAAGTCCTAACAGCGGGAATTACGGCTTTCGCCCGCACAATAAACGAAAAAGACATGACACAAGATCAGCAGGATGCACTGGCTTTATTTTGGAAGAGTGCCATCCAACCGGCTTTAGACCCCAAATTTGCAGGCCTGTGCAAACCCGGAACCTCCAAACCACCAATATTACTATTTGGAGGTGACTTATCCAAACAGGTCAAAGAACTTGACGAAGAGGCTAAAACCCTGGGGCTCATTAAAGCAACGTCTAAAAACTACTTCGGCCAGAAACAGCACCCCTACGCACCCACCAGTCGGACAAGACAAACTGGTGAAAGCTCGAAGGCCAGGTACACTCAACATCGGTCTTTTTTAGGCCATGGCCCAGACCGGCCTTCCTGGAAAATGCGCAAACCCCCAACACCAACCCAACTACAGACTCAGACACCGGCACCTCAACGTCCACGGAGGATACCGAAAAAGTAATAAACCTACCACTGGTAACCATGGAGGTAGGTGGGTCTGGTTCCTTACGAATTGAAGGGAGCATGGAGGTTGGTGGGAGATTACACTTCTATCTGGATGCATGGAATGTTAACTACCGACACTTATATTTTAAGCAGTATCCAGGGATATACCATAGAATTTATACAAAAACATAACCCTCCAGTTCAGCATGTACCGAACCGAATGTTCGTGCTTACAGGCAAAGAAAAATCAAAAGCACACGCTAAACTACAGCGGCTTTATAAAAAAGGAGTAATTGAGAAAACCCAACACGAATCACAGGAATTCGTGTCCAATATCTTTATCAAAAACAAGAAAGATGGTGGTTGCCGCATCATCATAGATTTGACTAATTTGAATACTTTCGCACAATATATTCATTTCAAGATGGAAACCTTTGTTACTGCTAAGCAATTGATTTCCAAAGGTTACTACATGGCAAGCATCGATTTAAAAGATGCTTACTATACAGTACCCATAAGAGGTGACCACAGATGTTATTTAAAATTCAACTGGATGGGTCAGCACTGACAGTACAGGGCACTACCTAATGGGCTAACATCAGCCCCCAGGCTGTTCACTAAAATTTTGAAACCAGCCCTAGCGTTTCTGCGGAAACAAAAACACATGGTAATGGCATATCTAGATGACATACTTATTGTGGGCAAAACTTTGGAATTGGCTAAACAAACGGTAACAGCCACAAAACAATTATTTGAAAAACTGGGGTTTATCATCCATCCAGTTAAATCTAAATTAACGCCTTCAACCACAATGGATTATCTGGGGTTCACCATTAACTCAGTTCACATGTCAGTGACTTTGCCGAAAGAAAAGGTTACAGCCTTATTAGAGGCTTGCAGCAAAATCATTGACATCAGTAAACCATCCATCAGACTGGTAGCAAGAATAATTGGCAAAATAGTGGCTGCGTTTCCAGCCACACAATTCGGACCTTTACATTATCAAAATTTACAGAGGGCTAAAATACGAGCACTCAAAATTAATGGTGGTCATTTTGACAGACCAATGAAGCTACCAACAGAGGCCATAATGGAACTAAAATGGTGGAAAGATAACATCGGGCATTGTTCCAATCCAATCATTATCAGCAACCCGTCTATGGTACTACAAACTGATGCCAGTGCACTTGGTTGGGGTGCTACCAATTCCATCTCCAGCTGTGGAGGGAGATGGAATGCACAGGAGGCATCATTATTACAAACACTGGGCATAAACTACCTGGAAATGTTTGGTGCATTCCATGGCCTTAAGTCATATTGTTCTGGGTTATATCACCAGCATGTTAGACTACAAATTGACAACACCACCGTGGTAGCATATATCAACCATATGGGTGGAAACAAATCGACATCATGTGACAATCTGGCCAACACAATTTGGCAATGGTGTATCCAGAGAAATATTTGGATATCAGCTACCTACTTACCAGGTAAACTAAATTTAGTGGCAGACACCAGGTCACGCAAATTCAATGAAAACACCGAATGGATGTTGGATAAAAAAGTATTTGCTGAAATTACAGCATGGTATGGAACACCAGATATCGATCTATTCGCATCCAGGCTCAATCACCAGTTATCGAACTATGTTTCATGGGAACCAGACCCTGGGGCAGTGGCAACAGATGCATTTTCGCTGCATTGGAGGAAATTGTTTATTTATGCATTCCCTCCTTTCTGCTTCATCAGTCGGGTATTAAGGAAAATACAGCAAGACTCTGCGTCTGGTATTTTGATAGTACCCGATTGGCCTACTCAACCATGGTTCCCGGTGATACTCGACATGGTATTAGAACCATGCATCACCATCCATCATAGACCTAATTTACTGGTTCATCCCGTAACAAGGGAAAGTCACCCATGTCATAATTATATAAACCTATTACTTTGTAGAGTTTGAAAGCACCTCTACTACACCTGGGACTGACGGACCGAATAGTGGATATTATTTCAGCGGCCCACAGACATGCCACCAAAAAACAGTACTTGGTGTACATCAAAAAATGGGAAATGTACTGTCACAACAATAACATCACCCACAGATCTATGAACATGCCGTCTGTTCTGGAATTCCTGGCAAGCCTCCATTACGATGAGGCCCTCAGTTATAGTGCCATCAACTGCGCCAGAAGTGCTCTGTCAACATACCTTTGGCAAGGAACAGAGCGGCATTCTGTTGGGACACACCTCCTGGTAACTAAACTCATGAGGGGCATTTTTAATGTTAATCCCCCAAGAACCAGGTACTCCCAAATATGGGATGTGAGCATTGTACTGACCATGTTAAGAAATTGGTCTCCAGCTACAGCTCTGTCCCTACAGAAACTGACTATGAAAACAGTCATGCTGATGGCCTTGGTCACGGCACAAAGGGTCCAGTCACTACAGAAACTAAGGCTGGACAACATGACTACTTCATCTGGAAATTTAACTTTTCACATCAATGAATTAGTCAAACAGAACAGACAGGGGTCAGCAGGCCTAAAAATAGAATTCAGGGCCTACCCGACAGATGATCGTCTTTGTTTGTAACACACTTGCTATTATATATGGAGTATACTAAGATCATCAGAGGCAAAGAAATGGCACTTTTAATCAGCTACAAACAGCCACACAAAAAAGTGACAGTCCAGACCATCTCGAGATGGCAGACAGAACTATGTATGTAAGCCTTGCTGGTTTTGAATCCTCCTCCGCTCCTCTGTCATATGGGGTTCCACAGGGCTCAATTTTAGGGCCCCTGCTTTTCTCACTGTACTTACTTCCTCTGGGTTCCATTCTTAGAAAGCATGGCATCTCTTTTCATTGTTATGCTGATGATAGCCAACTATATATGCCGCTGAGGAAGGAAGATGCTTTCTCTGTCAAATCACTTCTGTTATGTCTTGATGACATTAAATCCTGGATGGCCCTAAACTTTTTAGGTTTTAATGAAAAGAAGACAGAGGTGATAGTGTTTGGTCCCAATGGCTGCCGTGAACCTCCCCCTGTTGACTTGGGTCCCCTGGCACTGTATGTGAAGCCAACAGTTTTGAACTTGGGTTTTAAGATGGACAGTGATTTTAAATTAGATCATCAAATAGGCGCGGTAGTTAAGTCCAGCTTCTTTCATTTAAGGCAGCTGGCAAAGGTGAAGCCCATTCTTGAGCGGCAGCATTTTGAAACAGTAATCCATGCCTTTATCACGTCTAGGCTGGATTACTGTAACGCACTCTATTTTGGAGTTACTCGATCTTCCCTGGCTCGTCTCCAGTTGGTTCAGAATGCTGCTGCTCGCCTTTTAACTGGAACTCGAAAGAGGGAGCACATAACGCCAATTCTGGCCTCCCTCCACTGGCTGCCGGTGTACTTTCGAGTTCATTTTAAGATTCTTTTATTTGTTTTTAAATCATTAAATGGTCTCGCCCCGCCTTACCTCTCTGAGCTGCTTCATCCCTACGCTCCTGCCCGGTGCCTCAGGTCAGCTGATCAGCTGCTCCTGGAGGTACCGAGGTCTAAGCGAAAGCTCAGAGGGGATAGAGCCTTCTCTGTTGCTGCTCCGACATTATGGAACACTCTGCCGTTGCACATCAGACAGGCCCCCTCACTGTCCATCTTCAAAACCAGTCTTAAAACCCTTTTCTATTCCTTGGCTTTTGACCCTGCATGAGACTTTGCTCCTGTTTTAGTGTTTTTAATGTTTTTTATTGTTTTTACTCTCTTTTTCAATGTTTTTATTGTCTTGTAATAATTTTTTGTTCATGATTAGTCATGTACAGCACTTTGTTGCAACAGTGGTTGTTTTTAAAGTGCTCTATAAATAAAGTTATTAAGTTATTATTATTAAAACAGGTCCTAATAAAGGCTGGAGTAGACACTAACATTTTTAAATCTCACTCCACCAGGGCTGCAGCTACATCGGCAGCTATGAAGTTGGATGTTCCTATGGACCAAATCCTCAAGACAGCAGGATGGTCAACGGAGAAAACTTTCCAACGATTTTATAACAAACCAGTAATTGAACCTGGAACATTTGCAGAAACAATTTTAAGTTCTGTAATATAATTTTACCCCATAAATAGGGGCTATAATTTGGTGTTAATAAATTTATCGTTGTTTTTCAATATCGTATTGATGTCTAATAATGTTAACACTATTCTCCCCATAATCAAGGCAGATGTGATGCATGGACTCGTTTACACGGCATGGAATCACAGAGCTTTAAAATCTTCACGTAGTCACTCACGTGACTCCGAAGTAAAATAGTAAGATTAAATGAGAACTTACCAGTTCGAAGTTTGATCATTATTTTATGAGGAGTACGTTGAGGGAATACGTGCCCTCCGCTCCCACCCTTGATCATATACTCAACTGGTATCTTCTTCTCTAATCTTACTATGTTTAGTCATTACAGTTATCTGTGATTTCACACCGCTGCTTTGAAGAATGACACGCATGCGTCCTGGTGGGGTTCTTCACGTATTCCCTCAACGTACTCCTCATAAACTAATGATCAAACTTCGAACTGGTAAGTTCTCGTTTAATCTTACTATTCTCTGCCACAGAAGGTAGTTGAGGCCAATTCATTGGCTATATTTAAGAGGGAGTTCGATGTGGCCCTTGTGGCTAAAGGGATCAGGGGGTATGGAGAGAAGGCAGGTACAGGATACTGAGTTTGATGATCAGCCATGATCATATTGAATGGTGGTCGAAGGGCCGAATAGCCTACTCCTGCACCTATTTTCTATGTTTCTATTTTCTATGTTTCTATGTTTCTATCTGCAGTTCTTTCCTGCACATTTCATCTGCCACAATGCACGACAATGCTGGGACTATAATTTTCACTCTGTACCTTTCCCTTTGTTTTATTGTACTTGAGTTTGAACGGATTGTATCTATGTGTGGTATATCTGATCTGTTTGGATAGCATGCAAAACACAGCTTTTCACAGTATATCAGTACACATGACAATAATAAACCTATAGCTATATGGTAGAGCTTCTGCCATACAGCGCCAGAGACCCGGGTTCGATCCTAACTATGGGTGCCTGTCTGTACAGAGTTTGTAGGTTCTCCCCGTGACCTGCTTGGGTTTTCTCCAAGATCTTCGGTTTCCTCCCACACTCCAAAGATGTACAGGTTTGTAGGTTAATTGGCTTGGTATACATGCAAATTGTCTCTAGTGTGTGTAGGATAGTGTTAGTATGTGGAGATCGCTGGTCGGTGCGGACTCAGTGGGCTGAAGGGTCTGTATTTCTAAACTAAACTAAACTAAATCTAGCATAGAACAGTACAGCACAGGGACAGGCCCTGCGGCCCACAATGTTTATGCCGAAAATGATGCAAAGTTACTATCTGCCTGTAAATGATGCATATCCCTCTATTCCCTGCACTTCCATGTGCCTATCTAAAAGCCTCTTAAACACAGCCGTCATATCTGCCTCCACCATCACCTCTGGCACTGCATTCCAGACTCCCACCACTTTCTGTGTAAAAAAACCTTACATCTCCACTAAACTTTATCCCTCTCAACTTATAGCTATGTCTTCTAATGTTGGGCATTTCCATCCTGGGGAAAAGGTTCTGACTGTCTACCCTATCTATGCCTCTCATAAATGTATATACTATTATCAAGTCTGCCCTCAACCTCCGATGTTCCAGAGAAAAAACTCAAGTTTATCCAACCTCTCCCTGCAGCTGAAATCCTCTAATCCAGGCAGCATTCTGGTAGCTTCTATTGCACCCTCTCCAAATCCTCCACATCTTTCCTGTAATGGGGCAACAAGGACTGCATACAATATTCTAAACGTGGTCTAACCTAAGTCCCCTGGAGCTGCTTCATGACTTCCTGATTCTTATATTCAATGGCCCTAGCAATGAAGGCAAGCACACCATATGTCTAAGATAGGCAAGGCAAGGCAACTTTATTTATATAGCACATTTCATACACGAGGCAGACTCAAAGTGCTTCACATAAAAACATGTCATACCATAAAATGAAATAATAAAATGAAATAAAATAGAAGAATTAAAAGAAAACAAAAGCAAAATTAAAAATGCATTATAAAAAGTGCAAAAGTTAAAAGTGCAATGTAGTTAAGATTTAGCTGAAAGCTAAAGTAAACAAAAGTTTTCAGTCTTGTTTTAAAAGTGGTCAAAGTTGAGGCAAGTCTTAAATCTTCAGGAAGTTTATTCCAGCTATTTGTTGCATAGTAACTAAATCCTGCTTTCCCATGTTTTGTATTTACTCTGGGAATCACTAACAGATTGGTTTCAGAAGGCTTATATAGTGGAAGCATGTCAGTAATATACTTTGGCCCTCAACCATGTAGTGGTTTAGAATAGAATAGAATAGAATGCTATTTATTGTCATTCAAACCTGGGTTTGAACGAAATTCAATTTTTACAGTTTTTTTACATTACAAACACAATCCAAGACCCAAACTTAACATAGTTTACATAAACATCCATCACAGTGAGTCTCCAACATCTCCTCACTGTGATGGAAGGCAAAGTCTTTATCTCTTCCCTTTGTTCCTTCTCCCGTGGTCCAGCAGTCCAACTGCAGTGTCGAGGCGAACTGGGGCTCCGATGTTAAAGCCCCCGGCGGGCGATGGTAAGTCCTGAGGCCGTTTAAGCCACGCCGGGCGATGTTAGGCCCCGGCTCCATGTCCTTCAAACTCGCTATTCCAGCGGGAGAAGTCGCCATTGCGGAGCTCGGAAAAGCGGTCTCCCACCAGGGACCTGCGAGCTCCCGATGTTCCCGTCCACCGGGTCTGCGGCCGGTGCCTCCGAACTCCAAAAGTCGGGTCGCAGCCGCACGCCACCACAGCTCTTCCCGCTCCGAAGTTGGCCAGCTCCGCGATGTCAGTTCCGCAGGCTCTGCAACTGGAGCCCTCAGGTTAGTCCCGGCCGGAGGTCGCCGCCGGCTCCACGATGTTAGGCCCAACGACATCCGAGACCCGACAGGGAATAGTCGGGTCCCCGCACAGGGAAGGGATTAACGGTTTCCCCCACAGCCCCCCCCCACCACCCCCCACATATACACATCTAAAATGTTTAAATAAAAACTGACTCAAAGACATACATTTAACAAGACAAAAATAAAAAAAGACAGACGACTGTAGTCGAGCCGCTGCCGTTAGGCGCCGCCACTCCCAATTTATAGGTGAGCAGCAGGATTTTGAAATCAATTCTCTGACATACAGGGAGCCAATGTAAGGATTTAAGAATTTGTGTAATGTGTTCAAATCTTTTGGTCTTTGTTAGAACTCTAGCAACAGCGTTCCGAACAAGCTGTAGCTGCCTGACAATTTTTTTCGGAAGACCTGCAAGGAGACCGTTACAATAATCTAGCCTACTAGTAATAAAGGCATGTACAAGTTTTTCTAAGTCTTGAGCTGACATGAGTCCTCTTAATCTTACTACGTTTTTGAGGTGATAGTAGGCCGATTTTGTTACTGATTTGATGTGACTGTTGAAATGTAAATGAATCCATAATAACCCCAAGATTTCTGGCTTTGTTTGAAGTTTTCAGGGACAGAGAGTGAAGGTGTTGGGTTACTTTAAGCCTTTCTTTTTTAGCACCAAAAACAATTATCTCCGTTTTGTCCTTATTTAGTTGGAGGAAATTTTGGCACATCCAGTCTTTGACTTGCTCAATGCACTGGCACAGCAGATCTATGGGGCGATAGCCATTTGGTGATAGCGCTACATAGATTTGAGTGTCATTGGCATAGCAGTGGTGGTCAATATTATTATTTGACCAATATTATTATTAAGATAGACACAAAAAGCTGGAGTAACTCAGCAGGGCAGGCAGCATCTCTGGAGAGAATGAATGGGTGATGTTTTGGGTCGAGACCCATCTTCAGACTGAAAGTTATGGGAAAAGGAAACGAGAGATGTAGAGAGATAAAGTACAATGAATGAAAGATATGCAATAAAGTAACAATGATAAACGAAAAAGGCCACTGTCAGCTGTTTGTTGGGTGAAAATGAGAAGCCGGTGCAACTTGGGTGAGGGAGGGATAGAGAGAGAGAGAATGCTGGGGCTACCAGAAGTGAGAGAAATCAATATTCATACCACTGGGCTGTAAGCTGCCCAAGTGAAATATGAGATGCTGTTTCTCCAATTTGCATTTAGCCTCAATCTGACAATGGAGGAGGCCTAATTCAGAAAGGTCAGTGTGGGAATGGGAAGAGGAATTAAAATGTTTAGCAACTGGGAGATCAGGTTGGTTCAAAGGTTCAAAGTTTCATTTATTGTCACATACACCAGTTGATGTAGTGAAATTCGAGTTGCCATTGCAGCACATTAATAAGAATACAACATAATATTATAAAGAAATTTAATATAAAACATAAAAGCATTCCCCCACAATGGTTCCCACTGAGGGAAGGCACAATGTCCAGTCCCCATCCCCTTGTCCACTCATAGTCGGGCCTATTGAGACCTCCGCAGTCGCCGCTACGGGGCCCGATGTTTCAGGCCCTTCTCGCCGGGTGATGGTGGTCTGGCGTCGGGAGAACCCTCTCAGCGACTTGGGATACATAGAACGGCCGCTTCCTTACTGGAGATCGTGGCTTCCGAAGCTGGACGGAGCTCCACCACTGGCGATCTCGGCGAAAGATCCCAGGCTACGCGATGTTTAAGGTCAGCGCCACCGCCCGCGGCTGGCCGCTCCACAGTCTCGCAGCTCTGTGATGTTCCATCAGCGGACCCATCACACGCTCCAGCGAGGCGACCCGGGCAAGGCATCGCCCACTCCGCTCCGCGATAGCGCTCCAGTGCTGTGCCACCGCCGACGCCGTGGTTCTGGCCGGTCCCCTCAGGAACCGCCGCTCCAGACCCGATGGTAGGCCGCGAGGACGGGTCGAAGATGCTGCTCGGAGGAAAGCCGCCTCTCCGCCCAGGTAGGGACTGGGAAAATCAGTTTCCCTCTTCCCCCCCACCCATCCCCCACCTAAAAAGTCTAGTCCTTCAAAACAAAACACTATTTAACATACTAAAAATAAAAAAAGAAGCAAAAAGATGGACAGCTGCAGGCAGGGCAGCCATACCCAACTGGACGGTGCCCCCTACAGCGCCTCTACTTCCTGAGAAGATTACGGAGAGTCAGTTTGTCAAGGAGGACTCTCTCTAACTTCTATGGGTGCACAGTAGAGAGCATGCTGACTGGTTGCATCGTGGCTTGGTTCGGCAACTTGAGCGCCTTGGAGCGAAAAAGACTACAAAAAGTAGTAAACACTGTCCAGTCCATCATCGGCTCTGACCTTCCTTCCATCGAGGGGATCTATCGCAGTCGCTACCTCAAAAAGGCTGGCAGTATCATCAAGGACCCACGCCATCCTGGCCACACACTCATCTCCCCGCTACCTTCAGGTAGAAGGTACAGAAGCCTGAAGACTGCAACGACCAGGTTCAGGAATAGCTACTTCCCCGCAGCCATCAGGCTATTAAACTTGGCTCGGACAAAACTCTGAACATTAATAGCCCATTATCTGTTAATTTGCACTTTTTCAGTTTATTTATTCATGTGTGTATATATTTCTATAATGGTATATGGACACACTGATCTGTTCTGTGGTCATGCCTACTATGTTCTGTTGTGCTGAAGCAAAGCAAGAATTTCATTGTCCTATCAGGGACACATGACAATAAACTCTCCTGAATCTTGAATCTTGAGGTTCAGATGGACTGAGCAAAGGTGTTCAGCGACACGATCGCCCAGTCTACATTTGGTCTCACCGATGTATTAGAGTCCACATCTTGAACAACGGATACAGTAGATGAGGTTGCAGGAGGTGCAAGTGAACCTCTGCCTAACCTCAACGGACTGTTGAGGTCCCTGGACAGAGTCGAGGGAGGAGGTATAGGGACAGGTGTTGCATTTTCTGTGGTTGCAGGGGAAGGTACTTGGAGAAGGGGTAATTTGGGTGGGAAGGGATGAGTTAACCAAGGAGTTGTGGAGAAATAGTCTCTGTGGAAGGCGGCAAGGGGTGGAGATGGGAAGATGTGATTAGTGTTGGGATTCTGTTCGAGGTGGCAAACATTATGGAGGATTATGGGTTGTATGCGACGGTTGATGGGGTGAAATATAAGGACTAGGCGGACTCTGTCTCTGTTGCGACTAGGGGAAGGGGAACAAGGGCGGAACTGCGGGTACCGAGGAGACATGAGTCAGGGCCTCATCTATGATGGGAGAGGGGAACCCCCATTCCCTAAAGAATGAGGACATCTCGGATGTCCTGGTATGGAACACCTCATCTCAGGTGCAGATGCGGTGTAGACAGAGGAACTGGGACTAGGGGATAGAGTCTTTGCAGAAAGCAAGGTGGGAAGAAGTGTAGTCAAGATAAAGGAAACAGATCTATCCCTGCCCCATCCACGTCACACTAACCTCGTTTGCACCCTACAGACAGATAACAATGGCGTGTTACCTTCATCATTGTTACTTTTTTGCATATCTTTTATTCGTTGTTCTTTATCTCTCCACATCATCGTCTAAATCTCTCATTTCCCTTATCCCTAACCAGTCTGAAGAAGGGTCTCGACCCGAACCGTCACCCATTCCTTCTCTCCAGAGATGCTGCCTGTCCCGCTGAGTTACTCCAGCTTTTTGTGTCTATCTTTGGTTTAAACCAGCATCTGCAGTTCCTTCCTACACATGTAGTCAAGATAGTTGTGGGAGTCAGTGGGTTTGTAATAGACGTCAGTCGATACCATATGCCTTCTTAACCACTCTATCTACTTGTGCTGCCACCTTCATATGCACTATAACCAACCTCTCAAAGCACTTCATTTTAATCGAATGCCTCTACTTCTTTATGTAACTGAGGAAATTCAGTAGGTCTCCAATGACTCTTACACATTTCTACAAATGCACCACAGAAAGCAAACTGTTTGGTTGCATCACAGCTCGGTTTGGGAACAGTTCAGCCCAAGACCTTAAGAAATTGCAGAGTTGTAGATGTAACCCAGTCCATCACATAGAGCAAGCTTCCCACCATTGACTACATCGACATTTCTCCCAGTCTTGGAAAAACAGCCAACATAATCAAAGACTTTGTCCCACCCTGGTTATTTCTCCCTCTCCCTGCTGCCGTCCAGCAGAAGGTTCTGAAGCTTGAAAGTACGCGCCACCAAACTCAGGAACAGCCTCTTCCCCTCTGTATTTAGGCTTCTGAAAGACCCTTCCATAAGCTAGGATACAGTCCAATACTCCTCTACACCACTGCGGACATTGGACTTTATCTCTGGAACTGATGTACTACATTGCTGAGAACTATATTCTGCACTCTGTTTCTTCCCCTTTGCTCTACCTGATGTACTTGAGTTTGAATTGATTGTATTTATGTACGGTATTATCTGATCTGTTTGGTTAGCATGCAAAACAATGCTTCAACTGTACCTCTGTATACGTGACAATAATAAACCTAAATCTAGACCCTGGTTCAATGTGTAGTGTGGACAGACATGCTGGGAGTGCCAATCTGATGGAGCTGACAGTGTGCATCAAAGGTCCTACAGCGGAGCAAGATAGATCACTCCTGCTAAATGCAATGGGCTGACGTGTAGTATGCAACGGAACGGAACGTGGGCCTTTTTTTCATTCATTTCAGTAACCAGACCCGACCCGACCCAACTCGCAGTGTAATCAACATTGCGGGTAACACTTTGTGTTAATATATTACATTTCTGAAAATGAGGAGAAGATTTTTACCAATTAACTTTTATTTTCATGAGGATGTTTCCGTAACTGGCTTCTGTCTCCGCACTAGTTATCTTTGCTCCGTTATGGGATCTTTGGTGCGGAGACGGAGCCGGTTACGGATATGGGGCCTAAAATTACCCATGAATCTGCCCACAACCGTACTACGTCTTTTTCGTTGTGATCTATCTTGCTTTGCTATAGGATCTTTAGTGTGCATGAGAAACAACAAAGGACAGAAGGCAACAGACAAGATAATCGGAGATGAAAGCGGTGAATGAGATCAATCTCTGTCACCCGGTCACTGTTTGCGAGTGGAGGCGAACAATGAAATAGATAACAGGAAGAGAAAGAGTCAGGAGCAATCCTGTCCTCAGTGGATTTGCAGCCATGTTTGGCCGGGAGTATTGAGGATCAACTCCTCCAGACATTCTCAATCTCCAGCCAAATTATTATTCACACCACAAAATAAATTTGATACACATCGAGGAAGAGCTGAGCGCATTTAATCTACAAAAGGCTCTGTGAGCAGAGGCTGTGTGTGCCGTTAGGGTGTTCAGTGTGCAGTGAGCATGTGCAGGCAGTGAGGAGGAACCAGTGCGTGCGTATCTGCAATGAGCAGTGTGTACTGCAGTGGAATGTGAATGCAATGTTCAGACTGGTGGCTTTGTCAAATTCCAGCCGCAGAACGGGACGAAGCTGGAATCTGACCAATGGCGGCATAGCCTGGGATAGGGCCTCAGGTGGAGAGAAACAGTTGGAGGAAAGTGGAGGGAGAGAGATAGAGAGAAAGAAAGAATGAACGAGAGAAAGATAGGCATACACTTCCATAGTTAAATTGAATAGTAGTTTTGGAACAGGCATTATCATTAAAATCAGAATGGAAAGTGGAAAAATGTGTTAGTCAGAGAGTTGCTGTTGGATAAAAGAACTAATAAATGACTGACATTCCCGGTGCAGCCCTGGTTGATGGCCCTCGTGTATTGTCTTTCTGCTGACTGGTTGGCACGGATTAAAGCTTTTCTCTGCACCTCGGCACACATGACAATAAACGAAACTGAACCGAACTGAATCCTGCTGATCCTCATTGGCTGGCAGTCCTAAGGTAGTACAGAGAAGGGTTGGGTCAGCAGAGTTTGTCTCTTGCAGAAGGAATGGAATTGAGTCAGCTCTCTGTGACTGGCAGTGATTGTGGCTTAATATGCAAGCAATGGTTCTGGGCTAACTCTTGAGCAACAGGTTTAGTCGGAATCTCTAATTAGGAATTTACACAAACAAATGAGGCTTAATTTGAATTGCGCTGACATGGTTTGTGTCTGTACTCTGAGTTTGTGTTAATGGGTTTTCTTTCCATTTCAGTCACTCCCCACTCACTGTAACCCATGTCTGAAGATGATGAGATTGCCACACTGTTGGTGGACAATTGCTCCGGGATGTGCAAGGCTGGCTTTGCAGGGGATGACGCCCCCAGAGCTGTGTTCCCCTCCATCGTGGAGCAGCCTCGACACCAGTTGAGTCCTCCGGCTGTTTTCTGCTGGACGCCCTCCTTCCTCATTTCCTGGTTTGTTCTGCTCAGTTGCAGCCGATCTCTTGATGTTTGTGCTGTGTATGTGCCAATCAGTGTGTGCTGTCATCTGAGTCAGTATCCCCTTTCTCTCCTGCTTGTGGAAGTTGGAGATCAGAGTCTCTGGAGAGTTGAACTGGTCGCGTTCAGGGAGGCTGGAGGGAAACCTGACCACACCTGAGTCTTTCTGCAGAAGGGTTTCGGCCCGAAACGTCGCCTATTTCCTTCGCTCCATAGATGCTGCTGCACCCGCTGAGTTTCCCCAGCAATTTTTTGCACACCTGAGTCCTGCCTTCTCTTACTGGAAGATAGAAACATAGAAACATAGAAATTAGGTGCAGGAGTAGGCCATTCGGCCCTTCGAGCCTGCACCGCCATTCAATATGATCATGGCTGATCATCCAACTCAGTATCCCGTACCTGTCTTCTCTCCATACTCTCTGATCCCCTTAGCCACAAGGGCCACATCTAACTCCCTCTTAAATATAGCCAATGAACTGGCCTCGACTACCCTCTGTGGCAGGGAGTTCCAGAGATTCACCACTCTCTGTGTGAAAAAAGTTCTTCTCATCTCGGTTTTAAAGGATTTCCCCCTTATCCTTAAGCTGTGACCCCTTGTCCTGGACTTCCCCAACATCGGGAGCAATCTTCCTGCATCTAGCCTGTCCAACCCCTTAAGAATTTTGTAAGTTTCTATAAGATCCCCTCTCAATCTCCTAAATTCTAGAGAGTATAAACCAAGTCTATCCAGTCTTTCTTCATAAGACAGTCCTGACATCCCAGGAATCAGTCTGGTGAACCTTCTCTGCACTCCCTATGGCAATAATGTCCTTCCTCAGATTTGGAGACCAAAACTGTACGCAATACTCCAGGTGTGGTCTCACCAAGACCCTGTACAACTGCAGTAGAACCTCCCTGCTCCTATACTCAAATCCTTTTGCTATGAAAGCTAACATACCATTCGCTTTCTTCACTGCCTGCTGCACCTGCATGCCCACTTTCAATGACTGGTGTACCATGACACCCAGGTCTCGCTGCATCTCCCTTCCTAGTCGGCCACCATTTAGATAATAGTCTGCTTTCCTGTTTTTGCCACCAAAATGGATAACCTCACATTTATCCACATTATACTGCATCTGCCAAACATTTGCCCACTCACCCAGCCTATCCAAGTCACCTTGCAGTCTCCTAGCATCCTCCTCACAGCTAACACTGTCCCCCAGCTTAGTGTCATCCGCAAACTTGGAGATATTGCCTTCAATTCCCTCATCCAGATCATTAATATATATTGTAAATAGCTGGGGTCCCAGCACTGAGCCTTGCGGTACCCCACTAGTCACTGCCTGCCATTGTGAAAAGGACCCGTTTACTCCTACTCTTTGCTTCCTGTTTGCCAGCCAGTTCTCTATCCACATCAATACTGAACCCCCAATGCCGTGTGCTTTAAGTTTGTAAGCTAATCTCTTATGTGGGACCTTGTCGAAAGCCTTCTGGAAGTCCAGATACACCACATCCACTGGTTCTCCCCTATCCACGCTACTAGTTACATCCTCGAAAAATTCTATAAGATTCGTCAGACATGATTTACCTTTTGTAAATCCATGCTGACTTTGTCCAATGATTTCACCACTTTCCAAATGTGCTGCTATCCCATCTTTAATAACTGACTCTAGCAGTTTCCCCACTACCGATGTTAGACTAACTGGTCTGTAATTCCCCGTTTTCTCTCTCCCTCCCTTCTTAAAAAGTGGGGTTACGTTTGCTACCCGCCAATCCTCAGGAACTACTCCAGAATCTAAAGAGTTTTGAAAGATTATTACTAATGCATCCACTATTTCTGGAGCTACTTCCTTAAGTACTCTGGGATGCAGCCTATCTGGCCCTGGGGATTTATCGGCCTTTAATCCATTTAATTTACCCAACACCACTTCCCGGCTAACCTGGATTTCACTCAATTCCTCCAACTCCTTTGACCCGCGGTCCCCTGCTATTTCCGGCAGATTATTTATGTCTTCCTTAGTGAAGACAGAACCAAAGTAGTTATTCAATTGGTCCGCCATATCCTTGTTCCCCATGATCAACTCACCTGTTTCTGACTGCAAGGGACCTACATTTGTTTTCACTAATCTCTTTCTTTTCACATATCTATAAAAACTTTTGTAGTCAGTTTTTATGTTCCCTGCCAGTTTTCTTTCATAATCTATTTTTCCTTTCCTAATTAAGCCCTTTGTCCTCCTCTGCTGGTCTCTGAATTTCTCCCAGTCCTCCGGTATGCTGCTTTTTCTGGCTAATTTGTACGCATCATCCTTCGCTTTGATACTATCCCTGATTTCCCTTGTTATCCACGGATGCACTACCTTCCCTGATTTATTATTTTGCCAAACTGGGATGAACAATTTTTGTAGTTCATCCATGCAGTCTTTAAATGTCTTCCATTGCATATCCACCGTCAACCCTTTTAGAATTAATTGCTAGTCAATCTTGGCCAATTCACGTCTCATACCCTCAAAGTTACCTTTCTTTAAGTTCAGAACCATTGTTTCTGAATTAACAATGTCACTCTCCATCCTAATGAAGAACTCAACCATATTATGGTCACTCTTGCCCAAGGGGGCACGTACAACAAGACTGCTAACTAACCCTTCCTCATTACTCAATACCCAGTCTAAAATAGCCTGCTCTCTCGTTGGTTCCTCTACATGTTGATTTAGATAACTATCCCGCATACATTCCAAAAAATCCTCTTCCTCAGCACCCCTGCCAATTTGATTCACCCAATCTATATGTAGATTGAAGTCACCCATTATAACGGTTTTGCCTTTGTCGCACGCATTTCTAATTTCCTGTTTGATACCATCTCCAACTTCACTACTACTGTTAGGTAGCCTGTACACAACACCCACCAGCGTTTTCTGCCCCTTAGTGTTTCGCAGCTCTACCCATACCGATTCCACATCCTGCAAACTAATGTCCTTCCTTTCCATTGCGTTAATCTCCTCTCTAATCAGCAACGCTACCCCACCTCCTTTTCCTTTCTCTCTATCCCTCCTGAATATTGAATATCCCTGGATGTTCAGCTCCCAGCCTTGGTCACCCTGGAGCCATGTCTCCGTGATCCCAACTATATCATAGTCATTAATAGCTATCTGCACATTCAACTCATCCACCTTATTACGAATGCTCCTTGCATTGAGACACAAAGCCTTCAGGCTTGTTTTTACAACACACTTACCCCTTATACAATTTTGTTGAAAAGTGGCCCTTTTTGATTTTTGCCCTGGATTTTCCGGCCTGCCACTTTTACTTTTCACCTTGCTACCTATTGCTTCTACCCTCATTTTACACCCCTCTGTCTCTACGCTCACACATTTAAGAAACCCTTTCCCTTTAACTCCATCCTCCACTAGCCCATTCGACACCCCACCCCCCTTATTCAGTTTAAAACCACCCGTGTAGCAGTGGCAAACCTGCCTGCCAGAATGCTGGTCCCACACCTGTTAAGATGCAATCCGTCCCTTTTGTACAGTTCCCCCTTACCCCAAAACAGATCCCAGTGATCTAAGAATCTAAATCCCTGCCCCGTGCACCAGTTCCTCAGCCACACGTTCAGGTCCCATATCTCCCTGTTCCTGCTCTCGCCAGCACGTTCCATGCTTTGTGCTAATTCATCTCTGCTGCAGCAACCACTGTGCCCAAACTTGTCTGTTTTTCTTCTCTGCCACTCCCATTGAGCCTGCCTTGCACTTATTATTCTCCCTGCTGTCTCTAATTCATGCTGGGCACTTCCCTTCCTGCATCGCAACGATTTTGAAACTCTGAAAGGAATGAGACTGCGAGTTGATACCTGCCATGGGCTTCAACAGAAATCCCAGGTATTTGACAGTGAATGGTTTGGTCTTGCACAAGTGCTGAGATTCCTGTTGTTAACTCCGCACCTGCACATTTTTTCAAACATCCTGCTTTCCAGCTTTCCTTTTCCTTCAAATAACTTTCTCCAATCAACTTAGAAACATAGAAACATAGAAATTAGGTGCAGGAGTAGGCCATTCGGCCCTTCGAGCCTGCACCGCCATTCAATATGATCATGGCTTATCATCCAACTCAGTATCCTGTACCTGCCTTCTCTCCATACCCTCTGATCCCCTTAGCCACAAGGGCCACATCTAACTCCCTCTTAAATATAGCCAATGAACTGGCCTCGACTACCCTCTGTGGCAGGGAGTTCCAGAGATTCACCACTCTCTGTGTGAAAAAAGTTCTTCTCATCTCGGTTTTAAAGGATTTCCCCCTTATCCTTAAGCTGTGACCCCTTGTCCTGGACTTCCCCAACATCGGGAGCAATCTTCCTGCATCTAGCCTGTCCAACCCCTTAAGAATTTTGTAAGTTTCTATAAGATCCCCTCTCAATCTCCTAAATTCTAGAGAGTATAAACCAAGTCCATCCAGTCTTTCTTCATAAGACAGTCCTGACATCCCAGGAATCAGTCTGGTGAACCTTCTCTGCACTCCCTCTATGGCAATAATGTCCTTCCTCAGATTTGGAGACCAAAACTGTACGCAATACTCCAGGTGTGGTCTCACCAAGACCCTGTACAACTGCAGTAGAACCTCCCTGCTCCTATACTCAAATCCTTTTGCTATGAAAGCTGACATACCATTCGCTTTCTTCACTGCCTGCTGCACCTGCATGCCCACTTTCAATGACTGGTGTACCATGACACCCAGGTCTCGCTGCATCTCCCCTTTTCCTAGTCGGCCACCATTTAAATAATAGTCTGCTTTCCTGTTTTTGCCACCAAAATGGATAACCTCACATTTATCCACATTATACTGCATCTGCCAAACATTTGCCCACTCACCCAGCCTATCCAAGTCACCTTGCACTCCTAGCATCCTCCTCACAGCTAACACTGCCCCCCAGCTTAGTGTCATCCGCAAACTTGGAGATATTGCCTTCAATTCCCTCATCCAGATCATTAATATATATTGTAAATAGCTGGGGTCCCAGCACTGAGCCTTGCGGTACCCCACTAGTCACTGCCTGCCATTGTGAAAAGGACCCGTTTACTCCTACTCTTTGCTTCCTGTTTGCCAGCCAGTTCTCTATCCACATCAATACTGAACCCCCAATGCCGTGTGCTTTAAGTTTGTAAGCTAATCTCTTATGTGGGACCTTGTCGAAAGCCTTCTGGAAGTCCAGATACACCACATCCACTGGTTCTCCCCTATCCACGCTACTAGTTACATCCTCGAAAAATTCTATAAGATTCGTCAGACATGATTTACCTTTTGTAAATCCATGCTGACTTTGTCCAATGATTTCACCACTTTCCAAATGTGCTGCTATCCCATCTTTAATAACTGACTCTAGCAGTTTCCCCACTACCGATGTTAGACTAACTGGTCTGTAATTCCCCGTTTTCTCTCTCCCTCCCTTCTTAAAAAGTGGGGTTACGTTTGCTACCCGCCAATCCTCAGGAACTACTCCAGAATCTAAAGAGTTTTGAAAGATTATTACTAATGCATCCACTATTTCTGGAGCTACTTCCTTAAGTACTCTGGGATGCAGCCTATCTGGCCCTGGGGATTTATCGGCCTTTAATCCATTTAATTTACCCAACACCACTTCCCGGCTAACCTGGATTTCACTCAATTCCTCCAACTCCTTTGACCCGCGGTCCCCTGCTATTTCCGGCAGATTATTTATGTCTTCCTTAGTGAAGACGGAACCAAAGTAGTTATTCAATTGGTCCGCCATATCCTTGTTCCCCATGGTCAACTCACCTGTTTCTGACTGCAAGGGACCTACATTTGTTTTAACTAATCTCTTTCTTTTCACATATCTATAAAAACTTTTGCAGTCAGTTTTTATGTTCCCTGCCAGTTTTCTTTCATAATCTATTTTTCCTTTCCTAATTAAGCCCTTTGTCCTCCTCTGCTGGTCTCTGAATTTCTCCCAGTCCTCCGGTATGCTGCTTTTTCTGGCTAATTTGTACGCATCATCCTTCGCTTTGATACTATCCCTGATTTCCCTTGTTATCCACGGATGCACTACCTTCCCTGATTTATTCTTTTGCCAAACTGGGATGAACAATTTTTGTAGTTCATCCATGCAGTCTTTAAATGTCTTCCATTGCATATCCACCGTCAACCCTTTTAGAATTAATTGCCAGTCAATCTTGGCCAATTCACGTCTCATACCCTCAAAGTTACCTTTCTTTAAGATCAGAACCATTGTTTCTGAATTAACAATGTCACTCTCCATCCTAATGAAGAACTCAACCATATTATGGTCACTCTTGCCCAAGGGGGCACGTACAACAAGACTGCTAACTAACCCTTCCTCATTACTCAATACCCAGTCTAAAATAGCCTGCTCTCTCGTTGGTTCCACTAAATGTTGATTTAGATAACTATCCCGCATACATTCCAAAAAATCCTCTTCCTCAACTTAAACGAGTCCCTGTCCAATACCCTTCAAAGTTGGCCTTGCCAAATTCAGAATTGTGACGTGGGCCAGCCCTGCCTCTATCCATATAATTATTACCATATAACAATTACAGCATGGAAACAGGCCATCTCGGCCCTTCTAGTCCAAGCCAAACACTTATTTTCCCCTAGTCCCATCTACCTGCACTCAGACCATAACCCTCCATTCCTTTCCCGTCCATATACCTATCCAATTTATTTTAAATGATAAAATCGAACCTGCCTCCACCACTTCCACTGGAAGCTCATTCCACACAGCTACCACTCTCTGAGTAAAGAAGTCCCCTTCATGTTACCCCTAAACTTCTGTCCCTTAATTCTCAAATCATGTCCTCTTGTTTGAATCTTCCCTACTCTCAATGGAAAAAGCTTATCCACGTCAACTCTGTCTATCCCTCTCATCATTTTAAAGACCTCTATCAAGTCCCCCCTTAACCTTCTGCGCTCCAAAGAATAAAGACCTATCTTGTTCAACCTTTCTCTGTAACTTAGGTGCTGAAACCCAGGCAACATTCTAGTAAATCTCCTCTGTACTCTCTCTATTTTGTTGACATCCTTCCTATAATTATGCAACTAAAATTGTACACCATACTCCAGAATTGGCTTCACCAATGCCTTGTACAATTTTAACATTACATCCCAACTTCTATACTCAATGCTCTGATTTATAAAGGCCAGCACACCAAAAGCTTTCTTTACCACCCTATCTATATGAGATTCCACCTTCAGGGAACTATGCACAATTATTCCTAGATCCCTCTGTTCAACTGCATTCCTCAATTTGCTACCATTTACCATGTACGTCCTATTTTGATTTGTCCTGCCAAGATGTAGCACCTCACATTTATCAGCATTAAACTCCATCTGCCATCTTTCAGCCCACTCTTCCACATGGCCTAAATCTCTCTGCAGACTTTGAAAATCTACTTCATTATCCACAACACCACCTATCTTAGTATCATCTGCATACTTTCTAATCCAATTTACCACATCATCATCCAGATCATTGATGTATATGACAAACAACAGTGAACCCAACACAGATCCCTGTGGCACCCCACTAGTCACCGACCTCCAACCTGACAAACAGTTATCCACCATTACTCTCTGGTATCTCCCAATCAGCCACTGTTGAATCCATCTTGCTACTCCACTATTAATACCCAACAATTGAACCTTCTTAACCAACCTTCCATGTGGAACCTTGTCAAAGGCCTTACTGAAGTCCATATAGACAACATCCACCGCTTTACCCTCATCAATTTCCCTAGTAACCTCTTCAAAAAATTCAAGAAGATTAGTCAAACATGACCTTCCAGGCACAAATCCATGTTGACTGTTCCTAATCAGACCCTGTTTTTCCAGATGATTGTATATATTATCTCTAAGTATCCTTTCCATTAATTTGCCCACCACTGACGTCAAACTAACAGGTCTATAATTGCTAGGTTTACTCTTAGAACCCTTTTTAAACAATGGAACAACATGCGCAGTACGGCAATCCTCCGGCACCATTCCCATTTCTAATGACATTTGAAATATTTCTGTCATAGCCCCTGCTATTTCTACACTAACTTCCCTCAATGTCCTCGGGAATATCCTGTCAGGACATGGAGACTTATCCACTTTTGCATTTTTTTAAAGTGTCAGTACTTCCTCTTCTTTGATCCTCATAGTTTCCATAGCTACTCTACTTGTTTCCCTTACCTCACATAATTCAATATCCTTCTCCTTGGAGAATACCGAAGAAAAGAAATTGTTCAATATCTCCCCCATCTCTTTTGACTCTGCAGATAGCTGTCCACTCTGACTCTCTAATGGACCAATTTTATCCTTCATTATCCTTTTGCTATTAATATAGCTGTAGAAACCCTTTGGATTTACTTTCACCTTACTTGCCAAAGCAACCTCATATCTTCTTTTAGCCTTGCTAATTTCTTTCTTAAGATTCTTTTTACATTCTTTATACTCCTCAAGCACCTCATTTACTCCATGCTGCCATAACTATCTTAAACCTCACAGAACAATGGTCACTGATCCAAAAGGCTCATTCACGAATGCTTCATCCATTTGTCCCTCCCAATTCCCTAAGAGAAGATCAAGCATCTCCCTCTCCCATTTAGGGGCCTCCACATATTGCCTGAGCAAACTTTCCTGAACACATTGACAAATTCTGCTCCATCTAAACTATTTCCACTGTGACATTCACAGTCAATATTGGGAAAGTTAAAATCCCTTATTATAGCAACCTTAGTAGTCCTGCAGCTGCCTACAATCTCCTGGCATATTTGCTCTTCTAATTCCTGTTGACTATTTGGGGGCCTGTATGATCCAACAATGTGATCATTCCTTTTTTTGTTCCTCAGCTCCACATGTGTAGCCTCAATGGAAAAAAAATCAGTAATGTCATCTCCGACCACTGCAGTGACATCCTCAATCAATAAAGCAACATCTCCTTCTCTTTTAACCCCACCTCTATCTCTCCCGAAGCATCTGTACCCTGGAACGTTAAGTTGCCAATGTTAACCAGGTTTCTGGAATGGCTACACCATCTTAGTCGCACGTATATATCTACAGCTTTTCCCCCACTGTTATCAGGTTTCTGAATGACCCTTCCACAATCTATGGTAATGCCCAATTCACCTCTAACCCATTGTAGACATTCATTGCCTATAAAACTGATGCACAGCAATGCTGAGAATTATATACTGCACTCTCTCTTCCCCTTTGCTCTATCTATTGTACTTGAGATGCACTTGATTGTATTTATGTATAGTATATCTGATATGTTTAGATCGCAAGCAAAATAAAGTTTTTCACTGTACATAGAACATTAAACAGAACAGCACAAGAACAGGTCCTTCGGCCCATAATGTCTGTGCCGAATGTGATGCCAAGACCAATCCTTTATGAGCCTGCATGTGATCCATATCCCTCTAGTCCCTATGATTCCATGTCTCTTCAACGTCACTGTCGTATCTGCCTCCACCACCACCCCCGGCAGCATGATTCAGGCACTCATCACAAATGTAGCAGGTTTGGTTTACTAACTGTTGCTATGCAAGGGCAATGGGAGTGGGAGCACAAGGTCATCTGGTCTTTAAAAAACATGCTTACCTGATTCTTCATTGTAAATTCATCCAATTTCTCCACTCCAGGGTGTGATGGTGGGAATGGGTCAGAAAGACAGCTACGTTGGGGATGAAGCCCAGAGCAAGAGGGGCATCCTGACCCTGAAATACCCAATTGAACACGGGATTGTGACCAACTGGGATGACATGGAGAAGATCTGGCACCACACCTTCTACAATGAGCTGCGAGTGGCCCCAGAGGAGCACCCTGTCCTCCTCACAGAGGCTCCACTCAATCCCAAAGCCAACCGGGAGAAGATGACCCAGATCATGTTTGAGACCTTCAACACCCCAGCCATGTACATTGCCATTCAAGCTGTGCTGTCCTTGTATGCCTCTGGCCGCACCACTGGCATTGTGATGGACTCTGGGGATGGTGTGAGTCACACTGTGCCCATCTACGAAGGCTACGCCTTGCCACACGCCATCCTGCGTCTGGACCTGGCTGGCCGGGATCTCACTGACTACCTGATGAAGATCCTGACCGAGCGTGGGTACTCCTTCACAACCACGGCCGAGAGGGAGATTCTGTGACATCAAAGAGAAGCTCTCCCATGTGGCCCTATATTTTGAATCTGAAATGCAGACAGCCAGCTCCTCCTCATCCTTGGAGAAAAGCTACGAGCTTTCTGATGGTCAAGTCTTCACCATCGGCAATGAGCGTTTCAGGTGTCCAGAAACCCTCTTCCAACCCACCTTCATTGGGATGGAATCTGCTGGGATCCATGGGACCTGACTCTCAATGACCTGACCTATGAAGGCAAGCAAACCATATGCTTTCTTTACCACTTTGACTTGTGTTGCACATTCAGGGAATTATGGACTTGGAACCCAAGATCCGTCTGAACATCAATGCTGTTAAGGGTTATGGCATTAATTTGATATTTTCTCCTCATATTTGACCTCCCAATGTGCAACACCTCACACTTGCTCACATTAGACTCCATCCGCCATTTCACTGCCTCTTTTTGTAGCTGATCTATATCCCATCGTATGCTTTGAAAGCCTTTCTCCCAGTCCGCGATCCCCAAAATCATGGACAGTCTTAAAGCCCTCAGTTTCTACTGATACTCTCCTCCACCTAGTGGAGCTGGTCCTTACCCTCACCAACTTTTCGTGTGACTCCTCCCATTTCTTCCAAATCCAAGGCCTAGCTATGGGCACACACATGGGCCCCAGCTATGCCTGCCTCTTTGTAGGGTACATTGAACAATCTTGTTCGAGGCGTACCGTGGCCCTATCCCTGAATTCTACCTCCGCTACATCGATAACTGCATTGGTGCTACCTCCCACACCCATGCAGAACTCACTGACCATCCATTTCACCATGAACTTCCATCCGGCACTCAAATTCACCTGAACCATTTCCGACATCTCCCTACCGTTTCTAGACCTCACTTTCTCCATCGCAGGCGACAGACTACTGACCGACATCTACTATAAACCCATTGACTCCCACGGCTATCTGGACTACACTTCTTCCCACCCTGCTCTATCCCGTATCCCCCAATTCTTCCATCTACTCCGCACCTGCACCCAGGATGAGGTGTTCCTAGATCCCTCAGGGAATGGGGGTTCCCTCTTCGACTATAGATGAGGCTCTCACCAGGGTCTATTCTATACCCTGTAAAGGGGCTGTCCCACTGCGGCGACCTAATACGCAAGTTCAGGCGAGTTTATCCATGACTCAAACTCGCAGCATGGTCGACACATGGTCCTAGGAGGTCCTATGGGGTCACTGGAACTCTCCTTCATGATCGAGAGAAGTTCCCGAATACTCGCGGCCTCAGCTAGGTCGCGGAAAAATTTTCAGCGTGTTGGATTTGGTCGGCATGGTTCTTTTAAACTCGTAGTTGGGTCGCTATTTAGTTACAGGCAGTGGAGGGCAACCGTAGGCAATCTCCTTCACCATCCGGGCATTTTGATTGGTTCATTGGAGTTTTCAGGACCAAGGAAAAGCAACCTGTAGGTAAAATGCCCGCTAAACGTTATTAAGATAGATAGATAGATAGATAGATAGATATAATTTATTGCCACACAGCCAGGCTGGTGGAAATTTGGGTTGTCTGCAGCGATACAATAATAAAGAACACACAACCACAATAAAACTGTAACACAAACATCCACCACAGCATTCATCACTGTGGTGGAAGGCACAAAATTTGGCCAGTCCTCCTCCATTTCCCCCCCGTGGTCAGGACCAGAGTCCAGAGTCAGTCCAGGATCGGCTCTTCCTCACCGGAGACCGCGGCTTTAAGTTGTTGTAGGCCGCAGGCCGGCGGTCAAGATTTAAAGTCCCCGCCGCAGCCAGAAGCACCGTAGACTGCAGGGCCGGCGGTCGAAGCTCCCTTCCAGGGGTGATGGTAAGCCCATGCCGGACCCGCGGTAGAAGTCGGCCACGGGCCGGCAGTGATGGCTTCTTCTTCCCCCGGGTCCCCAACGTGAGATCCTGGGCTGTAGACGCCGCACCAGCTGGAGCTCTGCAGACCGCTTCAGGCTGCGACTTCAGGCTGCCGGCTGCCCCGGGTCAGCGAAACGGAGCCTGGCTTCTTAAAAGTGTCTCCACTCCTTCTCCCTTCCCCCCTCTTCTCCCCCCCCTTCTCACCACTCCTCTCCACGCTCTCTAAAGGACTTACCGTTACTGTGCAGCCGTCTTTCTCTTCGCGGGTATGAATTTCTGACAGCGCTTCCCCACTTTCCCTGGCCCCCACCTTTGCGATGTGCTTGTGTTTGTGTGTGTGTGCGGTCGGTCGATCCAGCTCGAGGTTTTCCAGGCAAATGCCCTCGAGCTTCAAGGTCGAAGACACTCTTCTTAACTCGCGGATTAGGTCGCCACAGTGGGACAGCCCCTTAACTCTGCTCTCACTCCCCACCCCCCCACTCGTAACTCCCACCGTAAATTGGAGGAGCAGCACCTCATATTTTGCTTGGGTAGTTTATACCCCAGCAGTATGAACATTGGCTTCTCCAATTTCAGGTAGTCCTTCCTTTCTCCCTCTTTCCCCTCCCCTTCCCAGCTCTCCCACAGCCCACTGCACTGTCTCCTCTTCTTCCTTTCTTCTTCCCCCACGCCCCCCCCCCCCCCCCCATCCCCTCATCAGTCTGAAGAAGGGTCTCGACGTCACCCATTCCTTCGCTCCATAGATGCTGCCTCCCGCTGAGTTTCTCCAGCATTTTTGTCTACCTTCGATTGTTCCAGCATCAGCAGTTCCTTCTTACAGCAACCAGATTGCTGGTGTAATCTGCAAATTTACTAACCAACCCGTATATGTTTACATCCAAGTCATTTATATATATCACCAACAGCAGAGGTCCCAGCACAGATCCCTGCCGAACCCCACTGGTCACAGACCTCCAGCCTGAATATTTTCCTTCCACCACAACTCTCTGTCTTCTTTCACTATGTTGGTACTGAACCCATATGGTAGCTCACTATTAACCCCGTGCATCTTCATCTTCTGGATCAGCCTACAATGTGGGATTTTATCAAACTTTATTTTTGGAGGCAAATGGTCGGCCATTTTTTCTATGTTTAAGAAGGAACTGCAGACGCTGGAAAAATCGAAGGTAGAAAAAAATGCTGGAGAAATTCAGCGGGTTAGGCAGCATCTATGAAGAGAAGGAATAGGTGATGTTTTGGGTCGAGACTCGATACTTCAGTCTGAAGATGGGGCTTAACCCGAAACGGCGACTATTCCTTCTCTCCATAGATGCTGCCTCACCCGCTGAGTTTTTGTCTAACTGTCATTTTTTTATGGTTCATTTAATGGACCTGCTTCTGCCAAGGTTTTAAGCCATGTGTTCCAGTTTTCAGTGCGTTGCTGAGGAAAGGATGTTGCTTGTTGTGCCTTCTCAGTCTGCTCCCAGAGCTGTCGCCAGTAATGCTGCCAATCTTGGACAAACCACGAGCCAGCACTAAGCTGCTGAAATTGTGTTGCATTTCCTGTGGAGGCTGTTGGGGGAAGGCACTTGCGCTTCTTAATTTGATGTGTGAAACACCACAACATACAAGGCTACGGGCTGAGTGTTGAGCAAATAGTGTAGATGGGTGTCTGATAACTAGTATAGACTGGGCGTCATGGAACAGGGAAACAGGCCTTTTCTGGAGTGACAGAGGCTGAGGGGTGATCTGATGGAAGTATATCCGATTATGAGAGGCACACATGGGGTAGACAAATCAGAATCTTTTCACCCAGGGTGAAAATGTTAAATACTAGATGGCCTAGTTTTTAAGTCAGAGGGAAAAAGTTTAAAGGAGATGTGCAGGGCAATTGTTATACTGGTGGTGGGTGCCTGGAAGGCATACTAAGGGTGGGGGTGGAGACAGATAAGATAGTGATGTTTAACAGACTTGTAGATAGGCACATGGATATTCAGCGTATGGATATGGATTATATGCAGGCAGAGGAGATTAGTTTAACTTGGCATAATTCTCGGCCCAGACATTTTTGTGTGCTGGGCTGGTCTGGTTTATTCATGCTGACTGAGCCGGCACAGGCATTGTAGGCTGAATGGCCTGTTCTGTGATGGTCTGCTCTATGTTTATCTATGCTGACTGAGTTGGCATTTTAGGCTAGTCCCATTTTCCTACATTTGGCCCACAGCCCATTAAACACTTCCTATCCATATATCTGTCCAAACAACTTTTGAAATTGTATTTGCTTCTGTAGTCAAAGCCTCCAATTGAAAAACAACCCTTCACAACTACATTTTGAGTCCTTCTTCCATGTCAAGTTTCAGTCAGTTGGCTAGCTTGCCTTGGATTACATGTGATATAACCTTCTCTACCGGTTTACAATGCAGGACAACCTAATCTGAGGAAAGACATTCTTGCCATAGAGGGAGTACAGAGAAGGTTCACCAGACTAATTCCTGGGATGTCAGGACTTTCATATGAAGAAAGACTGGATAGACTTGGCTTGTACTCGCTAGAATTTAGAAGATTGAGGGGGGATCTTATAGAAACTTACAACATTCTTAAGGGGTTGGACAGGCTAGATGCAGGAAGATTGTTCCCGATGTTGGAGAAGTCCAGAACAAGGGGTCACAGTTTAAGGATAAGGGGGAAATCTTTTAGGACCGAGATGAGGAAAACATTTTTCACACAGAGAGTAGTGAGTCTCTGGAATTCTCTGCCACAGAAGGTGTTGAGGCCAGTTCATTGGCTATATTTAAGAGGGAGTCAGATATGGCCCTTGTGGCTAAAGGGATCAGGGGGTATGGAGAGAAGGCAGGTACAGGATACCGAGTTGGATGATCAGCCATGATCATATTGAATAGTGGTGCAGGCTCGAAGGGCCGAATGGCCTACTCCTGCACCTATTTTCTATGTTTCTATTTTCTATGACATCATCAAAGGCTTTGCTACGGCAATCCTCTTGGTGACCTCTTCAAAAAACTATCAGATTTGTGAGATATGATTTTCCATACACAAAGCCAAGTTAATTAACTCTAGTCAGTCCATGCCTATGCCAAGTGCTTGTAGATCCTTTCTCACAGAATTCCCTCTAAAATCTTATCCACCATTGATGCCAGGCTCACCGGCCTGTAGTCCCCTAGCTTATCCTTACTGCCATTCTTAAATAATGGTACAGCATCAGCCTCTAATTTTCCAGAACTACACCTGTGGGTAACGATGATGCAAATATCTATACAGGGGCCTCCACTATTTCCACCCTAACTTCCCCAAGGTCCGAAGATGTACTTGGTCAGGCTCTGGGGAAATGTTCACCTTAATATGTTTGAAAACCGTCAATATTTCCTCACAGATAATCCATATCTGATCGAAGACATCACAACTCATATGCCTCAATTTATCTTCAATAATCTTCTCAGTAAAATCGGAGAAGTATTTATTTATTCCCCCCCATCTCTTGTTCTACATAACGACAGCCATGCTGATCTTTAAGGGGACCTATTCATTCCCACCCATTTTCTCAATATACCTGTCAAATCTCTCAGGATTTTCCTTTACATTGCATGCCCGCTACATTTCATTGTGTAGGAAGGGACTGCAGAAGGTCCCTTGTCTGAAGAAGGGTCAAGATTCGAAAAGTCACCCATTCCTTCTCTCCAGAGATGTTACCTGTCCCGCTGAGTTACTCCAGCATTTTGTGTCTATCTTCAGCTGCATTTCATTCCTATTTTTTCCCTCCTGATTGCTTTCTTGACCTATTGTCAGAAGATTGACTCAAGTGATACTGAGGAAGTTTAGAGGGGGATGGATTGCTTAAAAGACCGTGGTTCAACGAGGAGTGCGGACAGACACGCTGGGAGTGCCAACCTGATAGATAACATGCATGAGAAACAGCAAAGGACAGAAGGTAATATACAAAGATAATCAGAGACCCAAGTGGTGAATGAGATCGACCTCTGTCACCCGGCCACTGGTTGTGAGTGGAGGCGAAGCATGAAAGAGCAAATAGGAAGAGGTGGCTCCAGGAGCAATCCAGTCCTCAGTGGATTTGTAGGCAAGTTTGGCCAGGTATGTTGAGAAAATGTTCAAAAGGGAACTGCAGATGCTGGAATATCGAAGGTACACAAAATTGCTGGGGAAACTCAGCGGGTGCATCAGCATCTATGGAGCGAAGGAAATAGGCGACGTTTCGGGCCGAAACCCTTCTTCAGACTGTTGAGAGAATGCTTCACTTCCTCCCAATTTCCCTAATCTTCATTCCCAATCTGATTCACACCGCAGAGTGTCAAGGAAGAGCTGAGAGCATTTCATCTGCAAAAGGCTCTGAGAGCAGAGAGTGTGTGTGCAGCAGGGCCAGATTTACGTATAAACTAGACAAGCTTAAGCTTAGGGCCTCGAGATCTAGGGGGAGCCTACTCACCTCGCTACCTCACCGACCATCCGCGGTCCAGGCCACCCGCTGACCCTGGCCACTCCACCGCCTTTCAGCAGCCCGCAGCAGTCGCCTTACCTGCAGCCTGGGCCTGAGGTTTCCACGCTGCAGACTCCCACTCACCTGGGTTTGGCTGCGCTGGGTCCAAGTGCTAGGCCTCCCCCAACACTGGTAATCTCAGTGGCTGTTCCACTGGGTCTTCCCCATTCCCCTCAAACCATGTGACCCCAGCTCTTCCCCACCCACACCACAGTCCTCATACCCCCCTACCCCCTGACCACCCACCACCCCTCCACCAGACATCGCCTCGGCCTCAGTCCACTCACCTGCCTTTCTCCAGCCCCAACCCCCATCCCTGCCACAGGCCCAACACACCAGAGCTTCAAACAGTGACATCACCCGCTCCGTGGTGAATCCAATATGTATTTTAAAACCAACTGTTTAATGACTACATACAGTAACCATATATAACCATATAACAATTACAGCACGGAAACAGGCCATCTCGACCCTTCTAGTCCGTGCCGAACACGTATTCTCCCCTAGTCCCATATACCTGCGCTCAGACCATAACCCTCCATTCCTTTCCCGTCCATATAACTATCCAATTTATTTTTAAATGATAAAAACGAACCTGCCTCCACCACCTTCACTGGAAGCTCATTCCACACAGCCACCACTCTCTGAGTAAAGAAGTTCCCCCTCATGTTACCCCTAAACTTCTGTCCCTTAATTCTCAAGTCATGTACCCTTGTTTGAATCTTCCCTATTCTCAGTGGGAAAAGCTTATCCACGTCAACTCTGTCTATCCCTCTCATCATTTTAAAGACCTCTATGAAGTCCCCCCTTAACCTTCTGCGCTCCAAAGAATAAAGCCCTAACTTGTTCAACCTTTCTCTGTAACTTAGTTGCTGAAACCCAGGCAACATTCTAGTAAATCTCCTCTGTACGCTCTCTATTTTGTTGACATCCTTCCTATAATTAGGCGACCAAAATTGTACACCATACTCCAGAATTGGCCTCACCAATGCTTTGTACAATTTTAACATTACATCCCAACTTCTATACTCAATGCTCTGATTTATAAAGGCCAGCACACCAAAAGCTTTCTTTACCACCCTATCTACATAAGATTCCACTTTCAGGGAACTGTGCACAGTTATTCCCAGATCCCTCTGTTCACCTGCATTCTTCAATTCCCTACCATTTACCATGTACGTCCTATTTTGATTTGTCCTGCCAAGATGTAGCACCTCACACTTATCAGCATTAAACTCCATCTGCCATCTTTCAGCCCACTCTTCAACTGGCATAAATCTCTCTGTAGACTTTGAAAATCTACTTCATTATCCACAACCCCGCCTATCTTAGTATCATCTGCATACTTACTAATCCAATTTACCACACCATCATCTAGATCATTGATGTATATGACAAACAACAGTGGACCCAACACAGATCCCTGTGGCACCCCACTAGTCACTTGCCTCCAACCTGACAAACAACCATCCACCATTACTCTCTGGCATCTCCCATTCAGCCACTGTTGAATCCATCTTGCTACTCCACCCCATCTCCATCTAAAAGTGTCACCTTGTCACTATCGGGTAGTCATGATCTTGTAGTCGTGGTGTGGGGGATTGGGAGGAGGAGCCTCACAAGTGAAATAGCTTAGGGCCTCTCTTCATCTGAATCCGGCCCTGGTGTGCAGTGAGTATGTACAGTGTGTTTTTCACACTGTGTTTTTGATTTTCTGTTTTTGGATTGAATTCTGTTTTTAATTTGTGTCTCTGTGATGTCTTTATTACTTGTTATATTCCGATTATATGTTATTCCGATTACTATGTAAGGTGTCCTTGAGATGTCTGAAAGGCGCCCATTAAATAAAATGTATTATTATTATTATAGTGTGCAGTGAGGAGGAAGCAGTATGTATCTGCAATGAGCAGTGTGCGTGTGTCTGTGCCTGCCATGCTATGTTCAGATTCAATGCTATGTTCAGTTATCAAATTCTACCCGTAGAATGGGGAGAAGTTGTTCTGGGGAATGGCAGTAACGCCTGGGATGTTAGGGAAACAGAGTTGGAGGGAAGTAGGGAAAGCGAGATAGAAAACAGGAGAGAGAGCAAATGAGAGAGATAGGCAAGGCACACACCTCCTTAGTTAAATTAAACAGTGGTCTTGAAACATACATGATCATGAAAAACAAAATGGAATGTGGTAAAATGTATTTGTCAGTGAGTCACTGTTGGAACAAGGAACTAATAAATGACTGACATTCTCAGATCCAGCCCCCATTGGTCTTAATCCTTCCTCCTGATCCACATTGGCTGGCAATCCTACAGTGGTACAAGGAAGGGTTGGGCACTACATAAAGGAAGTCGGAGTAGGCAGTTCACCTTTTGCAGGAGTGGAATTGAGTCAGCTCGCTGTGACAGGCAGTGAGTGCTTTAATGTGCATCTAATGGTTCGGGTGTAACTCTTAAGCAACAGGTTTAGTGAGATTCTGTAACAGGCAGTTTACGCAAGGAAATGATGTGGTTTGGGTTTGTGCTCTGAGTTTGTATCTTGATGTTAATGGGTTTTCTTTCCGTTTCAGTCACTCCCCGCTCGCTGTAAACCATGGCTGATGATGAGATTGCCGCGCTGGTAGTGGACAATGGCTCCGGGATGTGCAAGGCTGGCTTTGCAGGGGATGATGCTCCCAGAGCTGTGTTCCCCTCCATCGTGGGGCGGCCTCGACACCAGGTGAGTCCTCCAGCTGTTTGTTGGACGCCCTCCTTCCTCATGTCCTGGTTTATTCTGCTGTTGCAGCCGATCGCGCTGTGTAGGTGTCAATCAGTGTGTGCTGTCAGATTTCCCCCTTTCTCTCCCTCTTGTTGAAGTGGGAGATCAGAGCTGCTGTAGAGCTGAGGTGGATGTGTTCAGGAAGGCTGGACACGGGAAAGGTGGCCACTACTGAGTCTTGCCTTCTCTTCCTACGAGCCCCGTGCGTTGTTAGCTGTAGGAGTCTCTGTGCTCAAACTTGTCCATTCACCCTCGCCCCATTTAAATCTGTTCTGGGCCGACTGATATCTTAACCCTTTACGCCGTGGTCTGTTTCTTTACTTAACAGCATTTGATTAGATTAAACCCACAGCTGTGTAAGTTTTCGTGGAGTTTGGGGATAAGTGTGCAGAATGCTTTTTGAAGCAGAATAAAATGATTGATCAGAGTTGCCATGAGCTGTGAAAATGGGATTTGACTAATTTAACAGAGTTTGTTTGTGGATGATTGGAGAGGAGCAATTGGGGGGCACAGCCAGTGGATTTGGATGATGGAAAGCTTTCAGTCAGATCCCACATAGGAGGATGGTAAAGAAAGTTATTGTGATCCATGCCAGCTTCCAATGGAACAATGCCATTTAATCCCGTTCTCTCCCCTAATGGCCCTTGAGTTTATTCTTTCACCTGCCCATCAATGGAATTTTGAGTCTCTCCTCCTTCTGATGTAGAGCTGACAAAGATTCTGCTTGAACCAGGACATTCCCTCCTTCTGCATCTGCACAGCCTGCTGCACCAGTATTGGTATTGTTTATTATTGTCATGTGTACTGAGATACAGCGGAAAAGGTTTGTTTGTGTGCTATCCAGTCAAATCATTATATAGGCCAGTACAATCAAGCCCTACGCAAGTATAATTGGTAGTGCAAAGAGAAAAATAGACAATAGACAACAGGTGCAGGAGTAGGCCATTCAGCCCTTCGAGCCAGCACCGCCATTCAATGTGATCATGGCTCGAATTAGTCGATTATGGTTGTGAAAATGCCAGAGAGCACAATATAGTTTTGGAGAGTTACAATTATCGAGACACTTATGCAGTAAGCCACCTATGCAGCACATGGAAACGGATGTACCGGTAATAAAAAAATGTTGATTCAGTGGGTTAAAACACAAACGGCAGAGGTAAAGAAAGTTCTTCCTCGAGTAGGCAGGCTGTGGCCACTGCAGGGATAGGTGCTTGGGCTCCACCTATTCAAATTGTATCAACAATTGGGTTGAGGAGAACAAATGTACTGTTTTCCAAATTTGAAGTTTAGGGAGAGACTGGATAGACCATGTCTTTTCACTGGAGCATAAGAGGTTTTGGGGTGACCTTGTGGATGTCTATGAAATAATGAGCAGCATAGAAAAAGTGAATGGTCAGTCTTTTCCCTGGGTTGGGGAATTACGAATTAGAGAGCATAGATTTAAGTGAAAGGGGAAAGATAGAATCCTGAGGGGCGACTTTTGGTGGAGGGTCTATGAAATGAACTGCCAGAGGAAGTAGTTGAGGCAGGTACAATAACAACATTTAAAATAAATTTGTTCAGGTACAAATCACCCTCTCATCCTCCTGTGCTCCATGGAATAGAGACCCAACCTACTCAACCTCTCCCTAGAGCTCAAACCCTCTAGTATTGGCAACATCCTTGTACTGTAAATCTTTTCTGAACCCTTTCAAGCTTGACAATATCTTTCCTAAAACATGGTGCCCAGAACTGAACACAATATTCTAAATGCGGTCTCACCAACGTCTTATACAATTGCAACATGACCTCCCAGTCAGTAAACTAAATGCTCAACATTTTTAAAAACAATGTGAGAATCGGCAATGCTGATGTTCAAAGGTACCTGGATGTATTTGTCTTGGTCACTGAAACCTCATCTGCAAATGCAGCTGGCAAATTAGAAATGCAACTGTTATTGCGTACAGTTTTGGTCTCCTAATCTGAGGAAAGACATTCTTGCCATAGAGGGAGTACAGAGAAGGTTCACCAGACTGATTCCTGGGATGGCAGGACTTTCATATGAAGAAAGACTGGATAGATTCGGCTTGTACACGCTGGAATTCAGAAGATTGAGGGGGGATCTTATAGAAACTTACAAAATTCTTAAGTGGTTGGACAGGCCAGATGCAGGAAGATTATTCCCGATGTTGGGGAAGTCCAGAACTAGGGGTCACAGTTTAAGGATAAGAGGGAAGTCTTTTAGGACCGAGATGAGAAAATCATTTTTTTACACAGAGAGTGGTGAATCTGTGGAATTCTCTGCCACAGAAGGTAGTTGAGGCCGGTTCATTGGCTATATTTAAGAGGGTGTTAGATGTGGCCCTTGTGGCTAAAGGGATCAGGGGGTATGGGGAGAAGGCAGGGATGGGATACTGAGTTGGATGATCAGCCATGATCATATCGAATGGCGGTGCAGGCTCGAAGGGCCGAATGGCCTACTCCTGCACCTATTTTCTATGTTTCTATGTTATGCTGTCATTATTGCCAGAAGGTTTTAATTCAAGATGTCGCCCCACTGTTTGTATGTGGCCTTCAGGAACCACACCCAGAGTACTGTGGTACGAAACACAAAGTGTCGGAGGAACTCAACGGCTCAGGCAGCATTGCAGGAGGGGATGGACAGGCAACGATTATGCAGGGATCCTTCTCCTAAATCAAGAAGGATCCTGACCCGTAAAACGTTGCCTGTCCATTTCCTCCTTGGATGTTGCCTGACCCACCGAGTTTCTCCTTGCTTTCTCCCTCCTTCCCCTCCCCTTCCCAGTTATCCCACAGCCTACAGTCTCCGTCGCTTCCATTCCTCTTCCCACCCCAGACTTCAACCCCAGAGCATCCTTACCAACTGCATCACAGTATGGTATGGCAACTGCTCTGTCTCCGACCGGAAGGCATTGCAGAGGGTGGTGAAAATTGCCCAACGCATCACCGGTTCCTCGCTCCCCTCCATTGAGTCTGTCCAAAGCAAGCGTTGTCTGCGGAGGGCGCTCAGTATCGCCAAGGACTGCTCTCACCCCAACCATGGACTGTTTACCCTCCTACCATCCGGGAGGCGCTACAGGTCTCTCCGTTGCCGAACCAGCAGGTCCAGGAACAGCTTCTTCCCGGCAGCTGTCACTCTACTCAACAACGTACCTCGGTGACTGCCAATCACCCCCACCCCCCCCCCCCCCCCCCCGGACACTTATTATTATTTATTCAAATCATTTGCTATGTCGCTCTTCCAGGGAGATGCTAAATGCATTTTGTTGTCTCTGTACTGTACAATGACAATTAAAATTGAATCTGAATCTGAATCTGATTAGTCTGAAGAAGGGCCTCGACCCGAAACGTCACCTATTCCTTCGCTCCATAGATGCTGCCTCACCCGCTGAGTTTCTCCAACAATTTGGTACCTTTAAGTTTCTCCAACAGGTTGTTTTGCTCAAGATTCTGGCATTTACAGTCTCTTGTGTCTCCATTGTACTGTGGTATAATTTCCCTCCTGCATAAGAGGATCAATTTCATCCAGAGGAATTCCAGCAATGATTTGCTAGACTGTTCCTGGGATGACAAGCCTATTATATAAGGAAACATTTGGAATCTTTTGCCTCTCGTCGCCAGGTTAGAAGAATAGTAACATCACAGAGACAAAAATACTTGCTTTCTTAACAGGATAGATGTGAGGAGGGTGTTTCCTATTGGCTAAGGAGACAAGAGTTGTTTTGGGTTCCCATAATGATAAGCTATCAAAACACAATCAAATTACCCATTTGGAATTCTCTACCAAGATAGTTGTGAAGGTTCAGTCACCAATCAAATCTGAGATTGATCAGACCCGGATATTACAGTGCAGGATCATGGTTTTGACAGAAAATTAGTTAAGATGATGTTGCATTGTGTCGTGGGGTATTTGGCTGTCACATAATGAGAGATTCAATAGCTTTAGCCTCTGGTTCTTTTTCCTTCAATATTTTATGTGTGCGCAGAAAATGATGTCATGTTGATGCCATGATGAATATTATAAGCTCCTCTGCCTGCATGTTGTCCATATCCCACCATTCCCTGCATTTCCATATGCCCACTATCATATCTGCTTGCATCACCACCTCTGGAGTGCTTTCTTGCCGTTCTCTGTGTGTAAATAAAAAACACTTGCCCTGCATATCTCCATTAAACTCCACACCCAAACCCATTATCCCATGACCTGAAAGCTATGCCCTCGTGTCTTTGATATTTATGTCCTGGGAAAGGGTCAGATTGTTTACCCTATCTATGCCTCTCATACCTCGGTGCACTTCTATCTGGTCTCTTCTCAACCAACTCACCAAAAAATAATCCAAGTTTGTGCAACCTCTAATCCCTTGTAGCCTCCAATACCCTCTAATCCAAGCAGCATTCTGGTAAACCACATGCACCCTGTGACTTGGATAGGGCAGGTGAGAGGGGATCAAGAGGGCAGGATGGTAATATTGTGGATTAGCAATGAATGGATGGAATGTAACAGGTTTAGCCTATTAACTGTTGCTATGCAAGGGCACAGGGCCCTCTACCCTTTACTTTACTGTACATATTTACCCTGTTTGTAAATTCATCCAATTTCTCTGTTTCAGGGTGTGATGGTGGGAATGGGTCAGAAAGACAGCTACGTTGGGGATGAAGCCCAGAGCAAGAGGGGCATCCTGACCCTGAAATACCCAATTGAACACGGGATTGTGACCAACTGGGATGACATGGAGAAGATCTGGCACCACACCTTCTACAATGAGCTGCGAGTGGCCCCAGAGGAGCACCCTGTCCTCCTCACAGAGGCTCCACTCAATCCCAAAGCCAACCGGGAGAAGATGACCCAGATCATGTTTGAGACCTTCAACACCCCAGCCATGTACGTTGCCATTCAAGCTGTGCTGTCCTTGTATGCCTCTGGCCGCACCACTGGCATTGTGATGGACTCTGGGGATGGTGTAAGTCACACTGTACCCATCTACGAAGGCTACGCCTTGCCACACGCCATCCAGCGTCTGGACCTGGCTGGCCGGGATCTCACTGACTACTTGATGAAGATCCTGACCGAGCGTGGGTACTCCTTCACAACCACGGCCGAGAGGGAGATTGTCCGTGACGTCAAGGAGAAGCTCTCCTATGTGGCCCTAGATTTTGAATCTGAGATGCAGACAGCCAGCTCCTCCTCGTCCTTGGAGAAAAGCTACGAGCTCCCTGACGGCCAAGTTATCACCATCGGCAATGAGCGTTTCAGGTGTCCAGAAACCCTCTTCCAACCCTCCTTCATTGGGATGGAATCTTCTGGGATCCATGAGACCACTTTCAACAGCATCATGAAATGTGATGTGGACATCAGGAAGGATCTGTACGCCAACATAGTCCTGTCTGGTGGAACCACCATGTTCCCAGGGATCGCTGACCGTGTGCAGAAGGAAATCACAGCCTTGGCTCCAAGCACCATGAAGATTAAGGTCATTGCTCCACCAGAGAGGAAGTATTCAGTGTGGATCGGAGGATCCATCCTGGCTTCTCTCTCCACCTTCCAGCAAATGTGGATCAGTAAGCAGGAGTATGATGAGTCTGGTCCCTCCATTGTCCATCGCAAGTGCTTCTAATGGCCCTGGGTCATGTGCACTCGTTGTGACCATCAGTCCTCGCCTATTTGGAGCTTCTGCCAACCCTTCAATTTGATTTATTGCACACTTTACCTCTCCCAATTTCTTCCTTACCATTGAATGGATTCAAGTAGGCCATGCACCTGTCTGTATACATTGTGATGGTACTGCAGCCATGTTTTGGGTGGGACTGAGGGGGGAGTCAATACAATAAACCAATTCTGGGAGTGGGATTGGAAGGGGTTAGTAACGTCTGATTTTGTTACCACAATGGATTTGCCTTTTATTGCAAAATAAAGATTTTTTGTTGTCAACAATCTTCTTGTTTAATATTTTGTTATCTGCAGCAAATTTACATTTAACCAAATCTGATTTAATAATCGGAGTTTTACTGAATAGAAACTAATCATAGCTGCCTGGATTAATTCTATATCCCTCTATAACCTAAAAAAACCCCCACACATAGTGCTGGAGTAGCTCAGCAGGTCAGGCAGCAGAACATGGATAGATAATGTTTTGGGTCGGATCTCTTGTTCAGACAGATTGTGGTAGCGTAGAGGAGAGGGAGGACAAAGCCTGGCAAGTAATAGGTAGATACAGATAAGGGAGACTTTGATAGACAGATGGTTGCATGGCCGTCCGAAGGGGGGGGGGGGGGCGTTGGGTGCGACCGCACCCTCCCTTTTTTTCCCTCTAAGAAAAAATCACCAAAAAAAATAAAAAATAAAAATCGGGGGGGAAAAAAAAATCAGAAAAATCAACGTTTCCACTTTGGAAACGGCCAGTTCCCTGTTCTCCCGTCGCCGGGCAAGAGTGGCTGAATCTGAACCCAATGGCTGTAACCCCCACACCATCCCCGCTGGGCCCACGCCACCCCCGCTGACCTCCGATGGGTCCATGCAAACCTCGCTGACCCCCGCTGGGTACACACCACCCCTGCTGGGCCCACGCCACCTTCATCCCCCCCGCCCGCTGGGCCCACGCCACCCCCGCTGACCTCCGATGGGTCCATGTAAACCTCGCTGACCCCCGCTAGGTCCAGCCACCCCTGCTGGGCCCACGCCACCCCCGCTGGGTCCACGCCACCCCTGCTGGGCCCACGCTACCCCCGCTGTGCCCCCGTCACCCCCGCTGGGCTCACGCCACCTTCATCCCCCCCCACCCGCTGGGCCCGTTCCAGCTTCATCTTCGACCCCCCCCGCATGAAAGAGGGAAGATGTGGGAGGGGGAGAGAGAGAGGGGAAGGGAAGGGAGAGAGAGATGGGGGAGGGGAGAGGGAAAGGGGGTTTCTCTTTAGTGAGATTGCAAAATTAAGGTAGGTTTTTGAGCTATTATATATTCTCCATATGAATAATATTAAACAATATCAAATAATATCAAACAATTGGAACTGCTTTCTTTTCCTTGATAACAATACTGAAAAATATGAATTCCATAGTTTGTGACATAAATACACATTTTAATGGGTTCATTATATACAAATGTAACATTTCAATTTCGGGATCGGGGGGAGGGGGGGGGGGGGGTGTTAGGGGCAAATATGCGTCAAGCCAATAGCCTAATCGTTAAAGAGTTAAAAGATAGCCTAATCGATAAAGAGCTGAGAAGAGGAATCAGAGCTGCCAAGGAAAGGTACTCTGAGTTGAGGAGCAAGTTCTCAGCTAATGACACTTCTTCAGTTTGGAAGGGCATGCACGAAATCACCAGCTATAGAGGAAAGCCCCCCCGCTCTTTGGGCAATCGTCAGCTGACGAATGACCTGAATGAGTTTTACTGCAGGTTTGAAAATCAGAAACGTAACCCTGAAATTCCCTCCCCAACAAACCCTGAAATTCCCTCCCCAACAAACACAGCCAGACCCCAGTCTGCAAAGAATGGACCCTGCACCCTCTCCTTCCCATTAACCACTTCACACCTACTTAAGGCAAGACTCCAGTATGAAAAGCGAGGACCCTTTCCCATCCCACCCAACACTTCACACCTACTCACACCTGACCTCAGTCTGCAAAGACTGGGCCCTTCTAACCCATCCCACTCCAATCACCACTTCACACCCAATTACTAATTTTTAACCAGTCCCTGCCTGCTTCAAAGTCTCCACTGTTGTCCTTGTACCCAGAAAGGTAAGCAATCTTTCACAACCATCTTCACTATCTGCAAAACCACTCACTTCTGTATCATCAGCAAACTTGTTAATCTTGCCCTGTTCTGTGACGTTTCACAGAGTGCTGGAGTAACTCAGCGGGCCAGGCTGAGTATAGAAGTTGGGAGGTATGTTGCAGTTGCATAAGAAGTTGGTGAGGCCGCATTCAGAGTATTGTTTTCAGTTCTGGGCACCATGTTATAGGAAATATGTCATCAAACTGGAAAGGGTACAGAGAAGATTTATGAGGATGTTGCCAGGACTAGAGAGCCAGAGCTATAGGGAGAGGTTGAGTATGAGGGATGATCTAATAGAGGTGTATAAAATCATGATTTGAATAGATATGGTTGAGTCTTTTGCCCAGAGTAAGTGAATCGAGGAGCAGAGGACATAAGTTTAAGGTGAAGGGCAAAATATTTAATAGGAATCTGGGATTTTAATTTTTTTTTAATTTTTTTTAATTTGTTTATTTTATTAGAAGTTAATACAGTACAAAACAGTACAGTGGAACCTAATTTTAGGTGCCAACTATGTCATACCGTAATCCATTCCATGTACAACCTCTAGTTTTATGTTATGAGACGGAAGTAAGCAAGACAAGAAAAAGAAAACAATAGAAAGGGGAAAAAGTGGAAAAATAGATGGTAGAGAGTAGAAAAACATGAAGTGTGTATATAAAAAATAAAAAAAAATAAAAAAAGAAAAAAGAAAAAGTGGAAAGTAGAAATAGAAGAGAAGGCCCCTTAAAAGAGAAATTTTCAAATCTGTATTCGGAGATGTAGATCTATCCACGTCATGAATTGAAATCAGCAATCCTTATGGTACCGCTGCATCACATGATTCCAAAAAGTCGATGAAAGGAGACCAACTCCTTAAGAATTGGTCATATTTATCTATTAGTCGGAGTCTCATTTCTTCAAGGCGTGCTATGTCCATCATATTCCTAATCCACATTTTAACAGTTGGTATGGTTGTATTTTTCCAAAATTTAAGTATCAATTTCTTTCCAATTATTAACCCATAATTAAAAAAAACATTTTGGTCTTTATTTAAATTGGTATCTTCTCCTATTATTCCAAATATAATCCATTCCATTTTGGGTTCTATTCTTGACTTGAAGAGCTTTGTAAATATATCAAATATATCACTCCAAAATTTATTCAACTTTGTACATCCTACAAATGAATGTGTTATATTAGCGTTTTGAAACAAACATTTATCGCATCTGGGAGAGACGTTTGGATAAAATTTATTCAACCTCGTTTTTGAATAATATAGTCTATGTAATAATTTGAATTGAATTAAATTATGTCTTGCATTAATAGAACAGTTATGTGTATTCATCAAATACTTTTCCCATCTATCCTTCGAGATCTTTATCATTAGCTCATGTTCCCAATCTTCCCTTAGTGCTTCTGTTGAGGGTGATTCTCTATTTAATATATTATTATAAAAGTATGATATTAATTTTTGTGAATTAGCCTTAATATTCATTGCTTCTTCTAAAGGGTCTAAAAATATAGTTTGAAATCTATGTGTATATTTCTTCATAAAGTCACATACCTGTATATATTTAAAATATTGATTATCCTTCAATTTAAATTTTAATTTTAATTGTTGAAATGATAACAGTTTGCCCAATTCATACATATCCCCTACTTTCCTAATCCCCAGTCTATCCCATTGTTGATATGTGTTGTCGATGAGAGAAGGTTTGAATGCGGGGTTGTTCAATAGTGGGGTTAGTACTGATAAATTATTTAATTTCAAGGATACTTTTATTTGTTTCCAAATTCTTATTATATTGTGAATAATTGGGTTCTTCTTATATATTATACTATTCAATTTTATCGGTGAGAGCAGGATCGTTCCTATATCGTGCGGATAGCACTCCTCTTTCTCCATTCTTATCCACTCCAACTGCTGAGTGGAACTATCCAGCCAGTACATTATGTTCTTAATATGCACTGCCCAGTAGTAATACATAAAGTTAGGTAATGATAAATCCCCAACTTCTTTAGATTTGCACAAATGCTTTCGTTGAATTCTATGTGTTCTGTAATCCCATATAAAATTAGTGATAGTGGAATCTAGTTTTTTGAAAAAATATTTTGGAATATATATTGGGATCGCTTGAAACAAATATATTAATTGTGGTAAGAAAGTCATTTTTATAGCGTTAATTCTACCTATCAATGAGAGCGGAAGCGTTTTCCAAAATTTAATCATATCATTCAGTTTATTTAATAGTGGTATAAAATTGGCACTAAATAATGATTTGTGTCTTCTCGTAATTTGAATACCCAGATACTTGAATTTTTCTGTTGCAATTTTGAAGGGGAATTTTAGTAAGTGTCTCGAATCCTGTGGTTTTAAAGACATAATTTCGCTTTTATTCCAATTTATTCTATATCCTGAAAAAGAGCCGAATTCCTCAATTAGTGTTAATAAGGTGGGTATACTCATTTGTGTATTAGTAATATATAAAAGGATATCATCAGCATATAGTGAAATTTTATTCTTTGAGTCCTTAGTGTTATATCCGTGAATATTCGGGTGATTTCTAAACCTTTCGGCTAACGGTTCTATCATAAGGGCAAATAGCAATGGTGATAAGGCACACCCTTGCCTATTACCCCTTGATAAGTAAAATTTTGGAGATAGCGTATTGTTAGTTAGTATTCTTGCCGTAGGTCTATCGTAAAGTAGTTTAACCCATCTAATAAAATTCTCTCCCATATTGAATTTTTGGAGTACCTTGTATAAATACTGCCATTCTACTTGATCAAATGCCTTCTCTGCATCCAGCGTGACAACTGAAATATCTTCATTGTCCTCATTATGAGAGTACATTATATTGAAAAGCCTTCTCAAATTATTAAATGATTGTCTTTTGGGTATAAATCCCGTTTGATCCGTATTTATTAAATTGTTAATATAATTATTTAGCCTTCTAGCTAGAATCTTTGCTAAAATTTTCTGATCCGTATTTAGAAGTGAAATAGCTCTATAAGAACCCGGTTCATCTAAATCTTTATATTTTTTTGGTATAAGTGTTATTGTTGCTTCTGCTAGGGTTTCTGGTAGTTTATTTTCAGTATAAGCCTGCGTGTATAAATTGAATAATCTTGGTACAATTGACTCCTGAAATCTTTTATAAAATTCATTACTAAAACCGTCTGGTCCTGGGGTCTTCCCATTTTTCAGTGAGTTTATTATTTGTTTTATTTCTTCATTAGTAATCCTTGCTCCTAATTGCTCTTGTTCTAAACTATCCAATTTTGGGAGCTTGCAATTATCTAAAAAATTTGTAATTTTACTTACATCTGTATTTATTTTAGATGTATATAAATTGTGATAAAATTGGGCAAACCTCTTATTAATATCCTTAGGCAGTGTTAAAAACTCACCCTTATCCGATTTAATTTTAGTAATAGTTTTTTCCTTTTCTCGTTGCTTCAGTTGCCTCGCAAGTAGTTTATGTGGCTTATCCCCAAATTCGAAGTGTGCTTGTTTTGTAATTTGGAATAATCTTATTACTCTAGCCGATAGTATTCTATTGACTTTATATTTCAATAAAGTTATCTTATTATGTTTATTTATGGTTGGGTCAGTTGCATTGTCCAGTTCTAGTAATTTTATTTTCTGTTCTATCCGCTGAAGTTCTCTTTTATTTTCCTTATTTTGAAAACTTTGGTAAGAAATTATGACACCGCGAATATATGCCTTGAAGGTTTCCCATAATAGCGGTGCAGAAAAACACAGCGTGTCATTTATTTTGAAAAAAAGTTTTATTTGTTCTTTTATATACTCATAACCCTGCGGGTTATTTAATATGTGTACATTGAATCTCCAAAAAGGTTTTATACTCGGCATTCCCTCAATTTTAAGTATAAAAGTCAATGGTGAATGATCAGAAATAATACTATTATGATATGATGGTTTATTCGTATACGGGATTAATTTTGTGTCCAATAAAAAATAGTCAATTCGCGAATAAGTTTTGTGAACTGATAAATAAAATGAGTATTCCCTACCACTTGGATTTGCTATTCTCCAAACATCAGCTATGTTATTATTTTTTATATAAGTATTTAAAAATTCACAGGTCTTAGTTTTAACAAGACGCTTCCCTAGCTTTATTGATTTATCTAAGTATGGATCTATAACACAGTTAAAATCTCCCCCCATTATTATATTTTGATAATTATGCTCTGCGATTAAATCTATTATTTTCCTAAAAAATTGTGGGTTATCAAAATTAGGCGCGTAAATATTTATCATAGTTAATGGTGTATTGTAAATTTCTCCCGTGACTATAACATATCTTCCCTCTTTATCAGATATAGATTTCTTTAATTTAAAAGGTATACCCTTCCGAATTATAATGGCCGTGCCTCTTACTTTAGAGGTGAATGAGGAGTAATAGGTTTGACCTATCCAATTTGCCCTTAATCTGATCTGAGTTTGTTGTTTCAAATGTGTCTCTTGTAGGAAAGCAATATCCATATTTAATGATTTTAATTGTGCCAGAATTTTACCCCTCTTAATTGGCTCATTCGCACCTCTGATGTTCCAACTACAGAAGGTGAGACCTCCGATATTTATTCGACTATTATCTTGCATTGGCTATTATTACCAGACTGTATGATTCATGTGATGCAGCCAAGTACCTCGGAATCCCGAATCCAGAGTTGTCCTTCATAATTTCTACAGTAGTTTTACATCTCCTGACACTATTAAACATAATTAAGGGAAAGAGAAAAACATAAAATAAAGTGTACATAAAAATTATTAAATCATACAACACATAATTGTGAATAAATAAAAAAAGTGAATGTAATTTATCAAAAAAGCGATAAATTACAAAAAAGCCACCTAAGGTAGCTAGGTTTGTTTTTAAATTGACCTCCGTCGATGATTATGCACTGGGCCTTATCCCCCTATTAGAATTTGACCCATCGTTAGTCGGTTCCCTCTAATTGTTACCAAAATTATCATATCAGGTCAATTAATCGCTGAACAGTTTAAAATAGAATAAAATAAAAGGGAAGGTAGAAGATTTGGATTAAAATAAAAGAAATTATGGGTTAAAGTACCTCGTCAATAAATACACTTTTCATTTACCTGTATGTTAATTAATTCATAATTAGTATTTAGTATTTAAAATATATGTCTAACCTCCCCCATCCTTCCTGCTATATAGTTAGTCGTGTTAGTATAGTCCATTACGCCTTTAACGTTAGTTGAGTTTATTGCGCTAAGTGGTTAATTAGTTAGTTAGTTATATGTATAAATAATAGGTCATATAGTGTGGAACAGATGCCTCATATCATGGCCATTTCAAAAGGAGACGGTCTCATAGTTCTCCGTGCTGAGGGGTTTGGTGTTTCGGGTCGGATCTCTTGTTCAGACAGATTGTGGTAGCGTAGAGGAGAGGGAGGACAAAGCCTGGCAAGTAATAGGTAGATACAGATAAGGGAGACTTTGATAGACAGATGGTTGCATGGCCGTACGAAGGAGGGGGGGGGGGGGGGGGGTGCGTTGGGTGCGACCGCACCCTCCCTTTTTTTCCCCCTAAGAGAAAATCACCCAAAAAATTTTTTTTTTAAAAAACATAAAAAATCAACGTTTCCACTTTGGAAACGGCCAGTTCCCTGTTCTCCTGTCGCCGGGCAAGAGTGGCTGAATCTGAACCCAATGGCTGTAACCCCCACACCACCCCCGCTGGGCCCACACCACCCCTGCTGGGCTCATGCCACCTTCATCCCCCCCCCCCCCCCGCCCGCTGGGCCCACGCCACCCCCGCTGACCTCCAATGGGTCCAAGCAAACCTCGCTGACCCCCGCTGGGTCCACGCACCCCCGCTGGGCCCAGCTGACGAACGACCTGAATGAGTTTTACTGCAGGTTTGAAAATCAGAAACGTAACCATGAAATCCCCTCCCCAACAAACCCTGAAATCCCCTCCCCAACAAACACAGCCAGACCCCAGTCTGCAAAGAATGGACCCTGCACCCTCTCCTTCCCATTAACCACTTCACACCTACTTAAGGCAAGACTCCAGTATGAAAAGAGAGGACCCTTTCCCATCCCACCCAACACTTCACACCTACTCACACCTGACCTCAGTCTGCAAAGACTGGGCCCTTCTAACCCATCCCACTCCAATCACCACTTCACACCCTATTACTCATTTTTAACCAGTCCCTGCCTGCTTCAAAGTCTCCACTGTTGTCCTTGTACCCAGAAAGGTAAGCAATCTTTCACAACCATATTCACTATCTGCAAAACCACTCACTTCTGTATCATAGAAACATAGAAACATAGAAATTAGGTGCAGGAGTAGGCCATTCGGCCCTTCGAGCCTGCACCGCCATTCAATATGATCATGGCTGATCATCCAACTCAGTATCCCGTACCTGCCTTCTCTCCATACCCTCTGATCCCCTTAGCCACCAGGGCCACATCTAACTCCCTCTTAAATATAGCCAATGAACTGGCCTCGACTACCCTCTGTGGCAGGGAGTTCCAGAGATTCACCACACTCTGTGTGAAAAAGGTTCTTCTCATCTCGGTTTTAAAGGATTTCCCCCTTATCCTTAAGCTGTGACCCCTTGTCCTGGACTCCCCCAACATCGGGAGCAATCTTCCTGCATCTAGCCTGTCCAACCCCTTAAGAATTTTGTAAGTTTCTATAAGATCCCCTCTGAATCTCCTAAATTCTAGAGAGTATAAACCAAGTCTATCCAGTCTTTCTTCATAAGACAGTCCTGACATCCCAGGAATCAGTCTGGTGAACCTTCTCTGCACTCCCTCTATGGCAATAATGTCCTTCCTCAGATTTGGAGACCAAAACTGTACGCAATACTCCAGGTGTGGTCTCACCAGGACCCTGTACAACTGCAGTAGAACCGCCCTGCTCCTATACTCAAATCCTTTTGCTATGAAAGCTAACATACCATTCGCTTTCTTCACTGCCTGCTACACCTGCATGCCCACTTTCAATGACTGGTGTACCATGACACCCAGGTCTCGCTGCATCTCCCCTTTTCCTAGTCGGCCACCATTTAGATAATAGTCTGCTTTCCTGTTTTTGCCACCAAAATGGATAACCTCACATTTATCCACATTATACTGCATCTGCCAAACATTTGCCCACTCACCAGCCTATCCAAGTCACCTTGCAGTCTCCTAGCATCCTCCTCACAGCTAACACTGCGCCCCAGCTTAGTGTCATCCGCAAACTTGGAGATATTGCCTTCAATTCCCTCATCCAGATCATTAATATATATTGTAAATAGCTGGGGTCCCAGCACTGAGCCTTGCGGTACCCCACTAGTCACTGCCTGCCATTGTGAAAAGGACCCGTTTACTCCTGCTCTTTGCTTCCTGTTTGCCAGCCAGTTCTCTATCCACATCAATACTGAACCCTCAATGCCGTGTGCTTTAAGTTTGTAAACTAATCTCTTATGTGGGACCTTGTCGAAAGCCTTCTGGAAGTCCAGATACACCACATCCACTGGTTCTCCCCTATCCACGCTACTAGTTACATCCTCGAAAAATTCTATAAGATTCGTCAGACATGATTTACCTTTTGTAAATCCATGCTGACTTTGTCCAATGATTTCACCACTTTCCAAATGTGCTGCTATCCCATCTTTAATAACTGACTCTAGCAGTTTCCCCACTACCGATGTTAGACTAACTGGTCTGTAATTCCCCGTTTTCTCTCTCCCTTCTTAAAAAGTGGGGTTACGTTTGCTACCCGCCAATCCTCAGGAACTACTCCAGAATCTAAAGAGTTTTGAAAGATTATTACTAATGCATCCACTATTTCTGGAGCTACTTCCTTAAGTACTCTGGGATGCAGCCTATCTGGCCTTGGGGATTTATCGGCCTTTAATCCATTCAATTTACCCAACACCACTTCCCGGCTAACCTGGATTTCACTCAATTCCTCCAACTCCTTTGACCCGCGGTCCCCTGCTATTTCCGGCAGATTATTTATGTCTTCCTTAGTGAAGACGGAACCAAAGTAGTTATTCAATTGGTCCGCCATATCCTTGTTCCCCATGATCAACTCACCCGTTTCTGACTGCAAGGGACCTACATTTGTTTTAACTAATCTCTTTCTTTTCACATATCTATAAAAACTTTTGCAGTCAGTTTTTATGTTCCCTGCCAGTTTTCTTTCATAATCTATTTTTCCTTTCCTAATTAAGCCCTTTGTCCTCCTCTGCTGGTCTCTGAATTTCTCCCAGTCCTCCGGTATGCTGCTTTTTCTGGCTAATTTGTACGCATCATCCTTCGCTTTGATACTATCCCTGATTTCCCTTGTTATCCACGGATGCACCACCTTCCCTGATTTATTCTTTTGCCAAACTGGGATGAACAATTTTTGTAGTTCATCCATGCAGTCTTTAAATGTCTTCCATTGCATATCCACCGTCAACCCTTTTAGAATTAATTGCCAGTCAATCTTGGCCAATTCACGTCTCATACCCTCAAAGTTACCTTTCTTTAAGTTCAGAACCATTGTTTCTGAATTAACAATGTCACTCTCCATCCTAATGAAGAACTCAACCATATTATGGTCACTCTTGCCCAAGGGGGCACGTACAACAAGACTGCTAACTAACCCTTCCTCATTACTCAATACCCAGTCTAAAATAGCCTGCTCTCTCGTTGGTTCCTCTACATGTTGATTTAGATAACTATCCCGCATACATTCCAAAAAATCCTCTTCCTCAGCACCCCTGCCAATTTGATTCACCCAATCTATATGTAGATTGAAGTCACCCATTATAACGGTTTTGCCTTTGTCGCACACATTTCTAATTTCCTGTTTGATACCATCTCCAACTTCACTACTACTGTTAGGTGGCCTGTACACAACACCCACCAGCGTTTTCTGCCCCTTAGTGTTTCGCAGCTCTACCCATACCGATTCCACATCCTGCAAACTAATGTCCTTCCTTTCCATTGCGTTAATCTCCTCTCTAATCAGCAACGCTACCCCACCTCCTTTTCCTTTTTCTCTATCCTTCCTGAATATTGAATATCCCTGGATGTTCAGCTCCCAGCCTTGGTCACCCTGGAGCCATGTCTCCGTGATCCCAACTATATCATAGTCATTAATAGCTATCTGCACATTCAACTCATCCACCTTATTACGAATGCTCCTTGCATTGAGACACAAAGCCTTCAGGCTTGTTTTTACAACACTCTTACCCCTTATACAATTTTGTTGAAAAGTGGCCCTTTTTGATTTTTGCCCTGGTTTTTCCGGCCTACCACTTTTACTTTTCACCTTGCTACCTATTGCTTCTACCCTCATTTTACACCCCTCTGTCTCTACGCTCACACATTTAAGAAACCCTTTCCCTTTAACTCCATCCTCCACTAGCCCATTCGACACCCCACCCCCCTTATTCAGTTTAAAACCACCCGTGTAGCAGTGGCAAACCTGCCTGCCAGAATGCTGGTCCCACACCTGTTAAGATGCAATCCGTCCCTTTTGTACAGTTTCCCCTTACCCCAAAACAGATCCCAGTGATCTAAGAATCTAAATCCCTGCCCCGTGCACCAGTTCCTCAGCCACACGTTCAGGTCCCGTATCTCCCTGTTCCTGCTCTCGCCAGCACGAGGAACTGGAAGCAAACCGGAGATAACAACCCTGGAGGTCCTGCTTTTCAGCATTTTTCCGAGCTCTCTAAAGTCACGCTGCAGAATATTCATCCCCTTCTTTCCGACATCGTTTGTGCCGACATGCACTACCACTTCCGGATGTTCACCTTCGCCCTTGAGGATTTTCTGCACTCTGTCCGTGACATCCTGGATCCTGGCACCAGGAAGGCAGCACACCATCCTCGCATCCCGCCTGTTGCCGCAGAAACCCCTGTCCGTACCTCTCACAATGGAGTCTCCTACTACAATGGCGTTGCCTGCCTTAGGCCTTTTTGGTTTTGGCTCAACAGCCCTATTCGCATCACAAGCCAGTCCGCCACCCAGTGTAAACACCTCTTCTGTCCCGACAGCTTCTAAGTGGGTGAACCTGTTCACAAGAGGTACAACACCCGGGGACGTTGGCATTCCATGCTTCCCTCCCGTTCTCACTGTCTCCCACCTTCTCTCTTCCAGTACCTTAGGTGTAACAATCGTACTGTCGGACTTGTCGAGGAACGACTCCGTTTCTCGGACGAACCGGAAGTCATCCACTTGCTTCTCCAGTTCCCCAACACGGCCCTTCAGGAGCTCTACCTGGATGCACTTTTCGCATTTGTAGCAGCCAGAGGCACCAGCGATGTCCTCGACCTCCCACATACTGCAAGCATCACACTGAATCAGCTTGCCTGACATCTCCTTCTTTCGTCTCTACCTCTGCAGTGTTTTGCGTAATCTCCTCTCCTCAGCCTCCTCTCCGAAGACTCTCGAGCCAAAGACTCACACTTTTCTCACAGGGCACTCACATTTTTCTCACAAGGGTGGCGGCGGCGGCTCCCTAAGAGCAGTCTTACTTAAATTGACTGATAAATTGCCTGATTTACCAATTTACAAACCAAATTCCTCAGTTTTCAGCTGTTTTCCCAGCACTTGGGCTAGAGCCAATCAGTCGTATCTCTTGCTAATCTCCTGCTGCTGCTGCTGTTGTTGTTGCTCCCAAAGCTACAGCAGTTCTGAGTCATCAGCAAACTTGTTAATCTTGCCCTGTTCTGTGACGTTTCACAGAGTGCTGGAGTAACTCAGCGGGCCAGGCTGAGTATAGAAGTTGGGAGGTTATGTTGCAGTTGCATAAGAAGTTGGTGAGGCTGCATTCAGAGTATTGTTTTCAGTTCTGGGCACCATGTTATAGGAAATATGTCATCAAACTGGAAAGGGTACAGAGAAGATTTATGAGGATGTTGCCAGGACTAGAGAGCCAGAGCTATAGGGAGAGGTTGAGTATGAGGGATGATCTAATAGAGGTGTATAAAATCATGATTTGAATAGATATGGTTGAGTCTTTTGCCCAGAGTAAGTGAATCGAGGAGCAGAGGACATAAGTTTGAGGTGAAGGGCAAAATATTTAATAGGAATCGGTGGGGTTTTTCACGCAGAGGGTGGTAGGTGCATGGAACAAGCTGCCAGAGGAGGTAGTTGAGGCAGGGACTATCGCAACATTTAAGAAACAGTTAGAAAGGTACATGGATAGGACAGGTTCGGAGGAATATGGATCAAACATGGGCAGGTGGGACTAGTGCAGATGGGGCATGCTGGGCCGAAGGGCCTGTTTCCACACTATCACTATGCCTCTATCTTTCCCTCTCAAACCCATTCTCCTGCCTTCTCCCCATTACCTCTGACACCCGTATCAATCAAGAATCTATCAATCTCCTCCTGAAAAATGTCCATTAACTTGACCTCCACAGCTGTCTGTGGCAATGAATTCCACAGTTCACCACCCTCGGACTTAAGAAATTCCTGCTCATCTCCTTCCTAAAGGAATGTCTTTTAATTCTGAGGCTGTGGCTGTGGCCACTGGTCCTAGACTCTCCCACTAGTGGAAACATCCTCTCCAAATCCACTCCATCCAGGTTTTTACCAGGCTGGGACAGACGGCAACAGCTTCACACCGTGTCCCAAAGCTTGTGTCCTGTCCTGCATCACCCAAGGCAGCAGAGATGTTAGAGGAGAGGGCAACCACCGTAACAAAGTAGCTCACGATGGTTTGGGTAACATTCAGAAATGTCTACACATGTCACATCATGAATATTACTGAAGAACGGTCTTGACCCGAAATATAATCTATACCATTTCTCCAGAGATGCTGCCTGACCCACTGAGTTACTCCAGCACTCTGTGAAACGTCACCTATTCATATTCTCCGCAGATGCTGCCTGACCCACTGACTTACTCCAGCACTTTGTGACTATTTTCCCTTCACCCATCTGCCCAAGCCCACTCTCCCCACTCCTTTCCTATGTTCCTTTCCACCCTTAAACCTCTCTCTGCCTTTACATTTCACTCCTCTTTCAAATCTGCTTTACTTATCTACATGCATTTTTCGTCTTCACTTTTTAGTCATAGAATGATGCAGTGTGGAAACAGGCCCTTCAGCCCAACTTGCCCACACCGACCGACATGTCCCATCTACACATAGTCCCACTCACACGCGTCTGGCCCATATCGATCTAAATATGTACGTGTCCAAATGTCTCTTAAACAGTAGGATAGTCCCAGCCTTAACTACATCCTCTGGCAGCTCGTTACATACACCCAGCACCCTTTGTGTGAAAAAGCTGCCTCTCAAGTTCCTGTTAATTTCTGAAATATTGGTCATAAATTTGGTTCAAAAATGCTCCAAAATAAGGCTCAGAATGAATCAGAGAGCATCTAAAAACCCTGGCATCGAGGGACTTCACGCTTCACGCACGTGATGTGCGCAGCGTGCACATTATTTCACATTAAGTTTTTTGTAATCCTGTCATGCCACCCCCCCTTTTTGAAAAGCTTCGTATGGGCCTGGGTTGGACAAAAGGATTGAACAGTTGCAAATTGTGAAGCTGGAGAAAGAAATATAGGGGGAAGGATGAATAGGTGTGACTTCATTGGGGTACAGGGGAGAAGGGGGAGGGGAAATAGGGTGGGGAAGAAAGGGGGAATGTGTTTAGTTACCGAAATTGGAGAATTTAATGTTCATACTGCTGGGTTGTAAGATTCCCAAGTGGAATCCCTGGGATGGCGGGATTGTCATATGAGGAAAGATTGAAAAGACTAGGCTTGTATTCACTGGAGTTTAGAAGGATGAGGGGGATCTTATAGAAACATATAAAATTATAAAAGAACTGGACAAGCTAGATGCAGGAAAAATGTTCCCAATGTTGGGCGAGTCGAGAACCAGGGGCCACAGTCTTAGAATAAAGGGGAGGTCATTTAGGACTGAAGTGAGAAGAAACTTTTTCACCCAGAGAGTTGTGAATTTATGGAATTCCCTGCCACAGAGGGCAGTGGAGGCCAAGTCACTGGATGGATTTAAGAGAGTTAGATAGAGTTCTAGGGGCTAGTGGAGTCAAGGGATATGGGGAGAAGGCAGGCACGGGTTATTGATAGGGGACGATCAGCCATGATCACAATGAATGGCGGTGCTGGCTCGAAGGGCCAAATGGCCTCCTCCTCCACCTATTTTCTATGTTTCTATGAATATGAGGTGCTATTCCGCCAGTTTGCTTGTGGCCTCACCTTGGCAATGGAGGAGGCCCAGCACAGAAAGGTCAATGTTGGAATGGGAAAAGGAATTTAAATGTTTAACAACTGGGTGTAAATCCAGTAGGGTTTGGGGGACCGAGCGCAAGTGTTCGGATGTACAGAAGTTTGCATCCGGTGCAGTAGATGAGGTTAGAGGATACACATGTGAACCCCTGTCTCACCTGGAAGGACTGCTGGGGTCCCTAGATGGAGGTGAGGATCAGATGTTACATCTCCTGTGGTTGCAGGGGAAAGTACCTGTGGAGCGGTTGGTTTGCATGGGCAGGGATGAGTAGGTAAGTAAATGTTATTTATATACCACGTTTAAATCAACTCGCGTTGAAACCAAAGTGCTTTACATAGAAGAAATAATTAAGTTTCCGTACATCCATAGAAAAATAAAAAAAATAAACATGACACAACACATTATAGAATTTAACATGAAAGTCCCCCCACAGCAGAATCAAAATTTCCACTGTGGGGAAAGGCACTAGAAAGTACAGTCCTCTTCCTCTGTGATCACCCGAGGTTGGGGCCTATTTGTGGCCTCCGCAGCCAGTCCGATGTTTTCAGGCCCTCTTGCCGGATGATGGAGCTCTGGCGTCGGGAGAATAATAATAATAATAATATATCTTTTATTGTCATTGCACGTCAGTGCAACGAGATTTAGTGTGCAGCTCCACTGATGTACAAGAAAGGTAAATAAATACAATTCCTCAGCGGCTTGGAGTGTCTGGAATGGCCGCTCCCTCCCCAGAGACCGCGGCTCCCGATGTCCACAGGCCGCGCTGGTCGGAGCTCCTACTCTGGCGATCTCGATGTTTTAAATCCAGCACCGCCCGCGGCTGGACGCTCCACAGATCGCAGCTCCTCGATGTTTGAATGAACCAATGATTTGTGGAGGGAACAGTGGCAGGTGGAAAGGAGTGGGATGGGAAGATGTGGCTGGTGGTGGGATCACATTGAAGGTGGCGGATCTGTCAGTCGATGATGTGTTCGATGCAAAGGCTCGTGAGGTGAGAGGTGAGGACCTGCGGAACTCTATCCTTCCTTCCTGGGGGAGGAGGAGCAATACCAGAACTTCAGGGCACAGAAGAGACACTGGTGAAGAATCTATCATGGGGGCATCATCCCCACGACAGCAGGGAAATGATGTCGCATTTCCTGTGGAGGCTGTTGGGGGAAGGCACTTGCACTTCTTAATCTGATGTGTGAAACACTACAACATACAAGGCTACGGGCTGAGTTTTGAGCAAATAGTGTAGATGGGTGCCTGATAACTAGTATAGACTGGGCGTGCTGAAAAGACGCGTAAGAGGGAACAGGGAAACAGGCCCTTTCTGGAGTGACAGAGGCTGAGGGGTGATCTGATGGAAGTATATACGATTATGAGAGGCACACATGGGGTATCCAAATCAGAATCTTTTTACCCAGGGTGAAAATATCAAATACTAGATGGCCTAGTTTTTAAGTTAGAGGTAAAATTTTTAAAGATGTGCAGGGCAATTTTTATACTGATGGTGGGTGCCTGGAACGCGTGCCGAGGGTGAGGGTGAATACAGATAAGCTAGTAATGTTTTAGAGGCTTGTAGATAGGCACATGGATATTCAGGGTCTGGAGGGATATGGATTATATGCAGGCAGAGGAGATTAGTTTAACTTGGCATCATGTTCGGCCCAGGCATTGTAAGCTGAATGGCCTGTTCTGTGATGGTCTGTTCCAGGGCCGGCCTTCGGAGGTGCGGGGCCCAACGGGAAAAATTTTCGTAGATAGATAAATAAATAAATAATTATAAATGAGTCACGTGTTGTGAGTAACATGACAATTCGGGGGAGAGTTCCTTTCACAGCGTATGGGGAGTCTAGCCAGGGGTAAAGTTGCGAGGAGGGAAGGAGCGTTGAGAAGGAGAGGGTCGTCTTCATGCCAGTAACACTCACTCACCGCTGCCACGGCGCTCCGGGCGCGGAACCACCGCATTGTGGTCGGGGAGGGAAGCAGCTCGTGTGGCTACGAGCGGCCTCCATCAGCGGACAGCGGAACCGACTGCCATCTCAGCGCCTTCTGTCGGCCCGCTCACCTCTGGCAGTGCTCTCCATCTGAACAGTGAGTGGGTCAGCGGGTGATGGATAAAATCACAGCGGGCGGTGGAGATTACTCCTGTGTCAGCGCGAACACGGGATCAATTGAGGTTACTCGCACTGACATATGGAGTAACCTCCACCGCCCGCTGTCCTATTATCTATCGCCTTCTGACCCGCTCTTGAGCTGGATGATCCCCAGCCGACCCCCTCCTTCTCAACCCACCTGCCCGTGGTGTGGAATGATAATCCATCTCAGTACTCATTTAGGCAAGTCCCAAGCTATAGATACTTTTTCCCCACCCCCAATCCCCCTCGCCCGATCTTCATTGAACCTACCATTTGACCGATCTTTTACTCAGCTGCTGTAATGTTTCCTTCCTATCAAAATCTCTGTGTAACATCTCTGTCCCTATCTTCCAATTCCCACTTTGAAATAAAATACAACTTTCGACTTAAACATTTCGCAGCAGGATCGCTATATAAATGCAAATATATGGTATTTTATCCTAGCGTCTCTCCCCCACATTCCCCCTTACCACCACACAAGAAGCTTAACTTGAAGCGTTTGCATTTGGAGAAGTTCGATACGGACCTTAATGGAATAGAAATTAATAGCTATGAATTGATTAACAGCGAGCTACGTGTGAGATTGAAACACCTGTCAGAGGGCTAAGAAACAATCCTGAGTTGACGGCATATTGTTTTAAGTGAACATTTTGCAGCGACCTCACCATATTCTGGTTAAATATTCTTTCCACGGAAATCTCCTATTTCACTTTGAAATTATATTCATTTATAACCGTTTGTAACATCAGTAACCACCGTTTATGCGTTTAGTACTGGGTATGCCCAAAACTATTTATTGTAATGTACTGTATATTAAAAAAAAACTATATCAACCAGGTGTGAAAAAAATACAGAATCGAACGATGATTGAAAATGCATGTGAATCGACTAATCGCGAACCTGCTGTGAAAATGTTAAGTCGAAAATTGTATTTTATTTAAAAGTGGGAATTTGAAGATAGGGACAGAGATGCTACACTGAGATTTTAAATTCGGGAGAGCTCTTGGGTGAACTCGCACAGTGGGACAGGGCTTGAGGCAGCATCTATGGAGCGAAGGAAATAACCAACGTTTCGGGCCGGGTCTGAAGAAGGGTTACGACCCAAAACGTTGCATATTTCCTTCGCTCCATGGAAGGGGGGGGGGAGATGCAGGGAGTCAGATAGACTGCGCAATGACAGGGAGGGGATGCCAGTGTGAGAGTGAGTCACGAACTGCATACAGCGTTCCCAAATCCCTTTTCTCCACCAAGCAAGGCACACTCCCCTCCGCCCTCTCCCCCTTCCTTCCCTCTCCCTCTCTAAAGAAGGAGGGAGAGGGAGGAGGAGGGAGGTAGTGAGAGGGAGATCTAAAGGGTAACTGGTTTTGGTCTCCAATCACCTCACAAAGGGCAGCCATGAGTGGTGGTGAAGCAGGAGAACTCTCTCTCTCAAATTCTCTCTCTCGCTCTCTCTCTATCCCCCCCTTCTCTCCCCCTTTCTCTCTCTCTCCCCTTCTCTCTCCCTCTCTCTCCCCCCTCTCTCTCTCCCCCTCTCTCTCCACCTCTCCCCCTTCTCTCTCTCTCTCCCCTCTCCAATTTCCTCTCTCTCTATCTCCCCCCTTCCTCTCTCAAATTCTCTCTCTCTCTCCCTCCCCTCCTCTACCCCCAGCCACGTTTATATCTACAGTTCACTCCACGAGTGTGTTTGTGAGAGCCGAGCAGTGTTTCTCATTCTGACTCTGCTCCGTGAGCTGCTCGTATTGACAGTACTCGTGTCCAACTCTTAACTGAAAACGTGTGGTTTGCAACTGAAAATCCCCCCTCTGTCTCTCCATGCCCCTCAACCACCCCCCCCACCACCACACACAGAAACACACACACACAGAAACACACACACACACACAGAAACGCACGCAGATAGAGAAACACAAACACAGCCACAGAGACAGAAACACAGACACACACACACACACACACAGACAGACACACACACACAGGGTTAAATCCCACCCGTACCCCGGCCCCGACACCAATATTAACACAGAATCAAACCTCCAACCTGGCCTGCTGTTGTACCGGCACCGAACGGGTTAACACAACCCCCAGATCAGTTTATCCACAGATTGTCTCCCTATCGAACTTATCCGGCTTGTTGTCTTTTGTTTCTGCTTCAGGTCTTTTAACTCTATCCCCCCCCGACCATGAGCGGGCCGGCACGCCGCCGATTTCATACAAATCTGACCCTTTCCCGCCCTCCCCCCTCTCACGCACACACCGCCCGCCTGCCCGCTCCCCGCCTTTAGCGTTGAGTTCGCTGCGGTGCTGTGGCTTGCTGCCCTGTAGACTCCCCCACCCCCACCCCAGGTCCAGACCAGAGTCTCGGCCGCTCCAGCGGCAGCGAGTGACACAATTTAACGCATTTACTGAGGAATGTGTGGACCGATATGCATTGATGACCCATTGTATAACTACTTGTTAGCTACTGGCTGTTAACTGCTACAGTTAACACATCATTTATTATTCACAGCGGTTGTTATCCATGTTTGTTTTGTAAAAAAATCAGTTTGGCGAATGTTTTTTTAAAAAATCTATATTTAACAAAGCGAATTTGTATTTCCATATGAAATACAGAAAATTGACTCGGGACCCCCTTTGGGCGCGGGGCCCAATTTGGAAAAATCGGTCCAATCGGCCTAAGGCCGGCCCTGGTCTGTTCTATGTTTATCCGTGCTGACTGAGTTGGCATTCTGGGCTAGTCCCATTTTCCTACATTTGACCCACAGCCCACTAAACTTGTATTCACTGAAGTTCAGAATGATGAGGGGGTATCTTATAGAAACATATAAAATTATAAAAGGACTGGACAAGCTATATGTAGGAAAAATGATCCCAACGTTGGGCGAGTCCAGAACCAGGAGCCACAGTCTTAGAATAAAGGCGAGGCTATTTAAGACTGAGGTGAGAAAAAACGTTTTCATCCAGAGAGTTGTGAATTTATGGAATTCCCTGCCACAGAGGCCAAATCACTGGATGGATTTAAGAGAAAGTTAGATAGAGCTCTAGGGGTTAGTGGAATCAAGGGATATGGAGAGAAGGCAGGCACGGGTTATTGATTGGGGACGATCAGCCATGATCACAATGAATGGCGGTGCTGGCTCGAAGAGCCGAATGGCCTCCTCCTGCACCTATTTTCTCTGTTTCTATGTTTCTAAACCAAGCAAGTTTGGCCAGGAATGTTGAGATAATGCATCACTTCCTCCCAATTTCCCTAATCTTAATTCCCAATCTGATTCGTACTGCAGGGTGTCAAGGAAGAGCTGAGAGCATTTCATCTACAAAAAGCTCTGAGAGCAGAGAGTGTGTGTGCAGTCAGTGTGTACAGTGTGCAGTGAGGAGGAAGCAGTATGTATCTGCAATGAGCAGTGTGTGTCTCACTGTGCCTGCCATGGAGTGTGAATGCTATGTTCAGACTGGTGGCTTTATCAAATTCTACCCAGAGAACGGGGAGAAATTGGTCTGGGGAATGACAGTAACACATGGGATGTTAGGGAAAGATTTGGAGGGAAGCAGGGGAGAGAGATAGAAAATAGGAGACAGAGAAAGAGAGAGAGAGAGAGAGAGAGAGAATGAGAGATAGGCAAGGCACACACCTCCTTAGTTAAATGGAACAGTGGTCTTGAAACATACATTATCATGAAAAACAAAATAGAATGTGGTAAAATATATTTGTCAGTGAGTCACTGTTGGAACACGGAACTAATAAATGACTGACATTCTCAGTTTCAGCCCCCATTGGTCTTGGTCCCTTCTCCTGATCCACATTGGCTGGCAATCCTACAGTGGTACAAGGCAGGGTTGCCTCTCATATATACGATGATGAGAGACACACATGGGGTAGACAAATCAGAACCTTTTTACCCAGGGTGAAAATGTCAAACATTAGATGGCCTGGATTTTAAGTCAGAGGGAAAACGTTTAAAGGAGATGTGCAAGGCAATTGTTATACTGGTGGTGGGTGCCTGGAAGGCATACTAAGGGTGGGGGTGAATACAGATAAGATAGTGATGTTTAAGAGGCTTGTAGATAGGCACATGGATATTCAGGGTCTGGAGGGATATGGAATATTCGGGGATATAATACCAAAGACTCAAATAATAAAATTTCACTATACGCATACGACGTATTATTATACATTACAAACTCGCAACTCAGTATACCAAATATACTAAATTTAATAGAGGAATTTGGCTCCTTTTCAGGATACAGAATAAATTGGAATAAAAGTGAAATTATGACGTTAAAACCCCAAAATTCGACACACCTGTTAAAATTTACATTTAAAATTGCAACAGAAAAATTTAAGTATTTGGGTATCCAAATTACTAGAAAATATAAATCACTATTTAATGCAAATTTTATGCCTTTACTGACTAAATTAAATGCGGCGATTAAATTCTGGACAACCTTACCGATGTCTTTAATAGGTAGAATAAATGCTATAAAAATGATTTTTCTACCACAATATTATATCTATTTCTATCAATACCAATATACTTACCAAAAAACGTCTTAAAAACATTAGACTCCAATATAACAAACTTCATATGGGACTACAAATCGCACAGAATTCAAAGAAAACACCTGTGTAAGCCTAAAGAATTAGGGGGACTGACACTTCCAAACTTTTTATACTACTACTGGGCAGTACATATCAAAAATATAATTTTTTGGTTGGACAATTTTGCCCAACAGGCAGAATGGATAAGAATGGAGAAAGAGGATTGTTCTCCTTTTAATATAGGAGCGATCCTCTTCTCCCCGATAAAATTAAACAACACTGTAAAAGAAGAATCCAATTATCCACAATACAAATCGAATCTGGAAACAAATAAAACAAACATTGAAATTAGGAAACTTATCGCTTCTATCTCCAATAGTAAATAATCCCTCATTTAAACCATCTCTCACTGACAGAACGTATATCTATTGGGAAAGATTAGGAATTAAAAGGATTGGAGACTTGTATGAAATGGGAATTTTTTTATCATTTCAACAATTACAATTAAAATACAATACTTTAAATACCTTCAAATTAGAGATTATCTGAAAAAACATATACAAGGATATCAAAGTCAAACCCTAGATTTATTAGATGAAGTAATGAATATTAAGGCAGATTCATGCAATTTAATATCATACGTATATAATATAATTTTAAATATAGAATCACCATCGACAGAGGCAATTAGAGCAGATTGGGAACGAGAACTACAGATAAAAATTTCAAAAGAAACATGGGAAAAACACCTGATATATATACATAAATGTTCGATTAATGTAAAACATAATTTAATTCAATTTAAGATTTTACATAGATTATATTATTTGAAAACAAGATTGAATAAAATCTATTAAAATATCTTTCCCATCTGTGATAAATGCTTATCTGAGAATGCCACTATAACACACTCTTTTGTCTCCTGTACAAAACCTTACACATTTTGGAATGAAAATGTTGAAATGTTTACAAAACTATTCGAACCTAATACAGAAATGATTATCTTTGGATCAATGGAAGAAGGGAATAAGCTAAACACGTTTCAAAAATCTCTACTTAATTATGGTTTAATAACGGCAAATAAACGTATACTTACATTTTGGAAAAATGCGCCAACACCAACGCTCAAAATATGGATTTCAAATATGTCGGAAATGGCATATCTGGAAGAAATGCGACTCCTTCTGAGCTCTTATTGATTTGGTCTTTTATCGATTTCTTACAAGCATTTGGTGCAACACAACCATAGAAATAAAATATTTTAGAATCAGGTGGCGAGTGGCCTGGAACATAAATTAGGTATATAGCTTTCAATCTCCTTTTTCCTTTCCTTTTCTCCTTCCTTTTTTCGTCTCTTTCTCCTTCTACTTCTTCTTCTTTCTTCTTCCTTCTTTTGGACTATTTTTCTATCTCACGCACCACTTATGTCAATCTCTTTTTTTCTACTCTTTTCTTCCTCATTCCTGTTTTGCTATTAAATTAAAAAATAAGAAGTTGTATATGAAATGTAATGTGTCAACAAGTATTAGGTACTGAGGTACCATGGACAGATTCCGCTTCAGCATCGAAGGGACAGCAATCCCAACTGTCTCCGAAAGGCCAGTGAAGAGTCCTGGCAAGGTGTTTAACAGCAGCCTGAAGGATACAGCATCTGTCCAGGCAACCTGTCAGGAGCTGGAAAGCTGGTTGAGGGGAGTAGACCGGTCGGGGCTTCCCGGCAAGATCAAGGCATGGATTTACCAGCATGGTATCCTGCCAAGGATACTCTGGCCACTGCTTGTCTACGAAGTCCCAATATCCATTGTAAAGAGATTGGAGATGAAAGTCAGCAGCTTTCTCAGGAGGTGGCTGGGACTGCCCAGGAGCCTTAGCAGCATCGCCCTTTATGGAAATAACACCAAGCTCCAGCTGCCCCTGAAGGAGGAGTTTAAGGTGACTCGGGCCAGAGAGGTGATGCTGTACAGGGACACCAGCGACCCCAAGGTGGCTTAGGCAGGGTGGAGGTGAAAACTAGGAGGACTTGGAGAGCCGGCGAAGCCGTGCTGCAAGCAGAGTCCCGGATACGCCACAGAGTCCTGGTGGGAGCAGTGACTCGGGGAAGAGCTGGCCTGGGAATCTTCCCAACTCCCCAGTTTGACCAGGCCAAGGGGAAGGAGAGGTGCGGGCTGGTCCAGGAGGATGTGAGGGCAGTGGTGGAGGAGGAGAGGTGTACCAGAACAGTTGGATTGAGGCAGCAGGGAGCCTGGACAAGGTGGGAGCAGGCCATGGATCGAAAAGTCACATGGACTGAGCTCTGGCAGGCTGAACCACAGCGCATCAAGTTCCTGGTCCAGGCAGTGTATGATGTCCTGCCCAGCCCATCGAACATCTTCATCTGGGGCAAAGCGTAATCTCCAGATTGCCCGCAATGCTCAGGCAAGGGGATGTTGCACCACATCCTGAGCTGCTGCCCAAAGGCTCTTGGGCAGAGCCGGTACACCTGGCGTCAGAAGCCATCAGCATGGGAATCAGCAGCTGCAGACGAGCAACAAAGATCCACAAGATCCGGCAGGAGCTGAAGTCCCTCAAGACGCAGTATAAAGAGGCTAGCGAAGTATGAAGAGCTGGTCATAGACTGCCGCAAGCAGGGCTGGAAGGCAAGGTGTATGCCCGTCGAGGTTGGCTGCAGAGGTTTTGCAGGACAATCGCTCTACAAAGCCTTGAGTGCACTGGGCATCAACGGAGTGGCAAGGAGAAGGGCCATCAAGAACACCACAGAGGCAGCGGAGAAGGCCCCGAGATGGCTCTGGATCAGGAGAGGAGGTCCATGGGGAGGAGCGAATACCACCTGAACACAAGTTGTGGTCTGACCAACCACGGCTGGGTCGCCTGGGCGACGGTGTCTGATGTTGAAAGACCCGAAACACCCAATGACCCCAGATTACATCACTGATGATGTGTTCAGGAGAATCAATAGATGTATTTTTAGCAAAAAAAGAGGGAGTGGATTGCTTAAAAGACCGTGGTTCAACGAGAAGTGCGGACAGGCACGCTGGGAGTGCCAACCTGATAGATAACATGCATGAGAAACAGCAAAGGCCAGAAGGTAATATACAAAGATAATCAGAGACCCAAGTGGTGAATGAGATCGACCTCTGTCACCCAGCCACTGGTTGTGAGTGGAGGCGAAGAATGAAAGAGATAATGGGAATGGGTGGCTCCAGGAGCAATCCAGTCCTCAGTGGATTTGTAGGCAAGTTTGGCCAGGAATGATGAGAGAAAGCTTCACTTCCTCCCAATTTCCCTAATCTTCATTCCCAATCTGATTCACTCCGCAGTGTGTCAAGGAAGAGCTGAGAGCATTTCATCTACAAAGGCTCTGAGAGCAGAGAGTGTGTTTGCAGCCAGTGTGTACAGTGTGCAGTGAGGAGGAAGCAGTACGTATCTGCAATGAGCAGTGTGTGTCTGACTGTGCCTGCCATGGAGTGTGAATGCTATGTTCAGACTGATGGCTTTATCAAATTCTACCCGGAGAATGGGGAGAAGTTGGTCTGGGGAATGGTAGTAACGCCTGGGATGTTAGGGAAACATAGTTGGAGGGAAGTAGGGAAAGAGAGATTAAAAAAAAAACTGGAGAAAGAGAGAGGGAGAGAAAGCGAATGCGAGAGATAGGCAAGGCACACACCACCTTAGTTAAATTAAACAGTGGTCTTGAAACATACATTGTATTTGTCAGTGAGTTCCTGTTGGAACAAGGAACTAATAAATGACTGACATTCTCAGATCCAGCCCCCATTGGTCTTGGTCCCATCTCCTGATCAACATTGGCTGGCAATTCTACAGTGGTACAAGGAAGGGTTGGGCACTACATAAAGGAAGCCGGAGTAGGCGCTTACGCTGCAGTTCATCTTTTGCAGAAGGAGTGGAATTGAGTCAGTTCGCTGTGACAGGCAGTGAGTGCTTTAATGTGCATCTAATGGTTCGGGTGTAACTCTTGAGCAACAGGTTTAGTGAGATTCTGTTACTGGCAGTTTACGCCAGGAAATGAGACTGGGTTTAGGTTTATGTGCGCAGATGTGGTTTGGGTTTGTGCTCTGAGTTTGTATCTTGATGTTAATGGGTTTTCTTTCCGTTTCAGTCACTCCCCGCTCGTCGTAAACCATGGCTGAAGATGATGTTGCCGCGCTGGTGGTGGACAATGGCTCCGGGATGTGCAAGGCTGGCTTTGCAGGGGATGATGCCCCCAGAGCTGTGTTCCCCTCCATCGTGGGGCGGCCTCGACACCAGGTGAGTCCTCCAGCTGTTGTCTGTTGGACGCCCTCCTTCCTCATGTCCTGGTTTATTCTGTTGGGTTGCAGCCGATCTCTTGATGTTCGCGCTGTGTGGGTGTCAATCAGTGTGTGCTGTCATCTGTGTCAGATTTTCCCTTTTCTCTCCCCCTTGTAGAAGTGGGAGATTAGGGCTGCTGTAGAGCTGAGCTGGATGTGTTCAGGGAGGCTGGAGGGAAAGCTGGCCACTACTGAGTCTTGCCTTCTCTTCCTGGGTGCCCCGTGCTTTGTGTTAACTCATCTCCTCGGAGATTCCGTTTAAATCTTTTCCCCTTCACCTTGAACCTATGTCCTCTGATCCTCGATTCCCCTACTCTGGGCAAAAGACTCTGTGCATCTACCTGATCTATTCCTCTCGTGGTTTTGTACACCTCTATAAGGTTTCCCCCTCATCCACCTGCCTCCATGGAATAGAGACGCAACCTCTCCCGTCACACCCTCTGGTCCTGGCAACATCCTTGTACTGTAAATCTTTTCTGAACCCTTTCAAGCTTGACAATATCTTTCCTAAAACATGGTGCCCAGAACTGAACACAATATTCTAAATGCGGTCTCACCAACGTCTTATACAATTGCAACATGACCTCCCTGTCAGTAAACTAAATGCTCAACATTTTAAAAAATAATGTGAGAATCAGCAATGCTGATGTTCAAAGGGACCTGGATGTATTTGTCTTGGTCACTGAAAGCTCATCTGCAAATGCAACCATTATGTTGTCGTTATTATCAGAAGGTTTTAATTCAAGATGTTGCCCCACTGTTTGTATGTGGCCTTCAGGAACCACACCCAGAGTACTGTGGTACGAAACACAAAGTGTCAGAGGAACTCAGCGGCTCAGGCAGCATTGCAGGAGGGAATGGACAGGCAACGATTTGTGCAGGGATCCTTCTCCTAAATCAAGAAGGTTCCTGACCCGAAACTTTGCCTGTCCATTTCCTCCTCGGATGTTGCCTGACCCACTGAGTTTCTCCAGCAGGTTGTTTTGCTCAAGATTCTGGCATTTGCAGTCTCCTGTGTCTCCATAGACAATAGACAATAGGTGCAGGAGTAGGCCATTCGGCCCTTTGAACCAGCACCGCCATTCAATGTGATCATGCATAATCGTCCACAATCAGTACCCTGTTCCTGCCTTCTCTCCATATCCCTTAACTCCGCTAACCCTAAGAACTCTATCTAACTATCTTGAAAGCATCCAGAGAACCAGCCTCCACCGCTCTCTGAGGCAGAGAATTCCACATACTCACAACTCACTGTGTGAAAAACCATTGTATTGTGGTATAATTTCCCACTTGCATAAGAGGATTTATTTCATCCAGAGGAAGTGCAGCAAAGATGTTCCTGGGATGATAAGCCTATCACACAAGGAGCGATATGCAATCTTTGGCCTCTCGTCGCCAGGTTAGAAGAATAGTAACCTCAAAGAGACAAAAATACTTGCTGTCTAAGGAGACAAGAGTTGTTTTGGGTTCCCATAAAGACAATCAAATTACCCATTTTGAATTCTCTACCAAGATAGTTGTGAAGGTTCAGTCACCAATCAAATCTGAAATTGATCAGACCCGGATATTACAGTGCAGGATCATGGTTTTGACAGAAAATTAGTTAAGATGATGTTGCATTGTGTCCTGGGGTATTTGGCTGTCACATAATGAGAGATTCAATAGCTTTAGCCTCTGGTTCTTTTTCCTTTAATATTTTATGTGTGTGCTGAAAATGATGTCATGTTGATGCCATGATGAATATTATAAACTCCTCTGCCTGCATGTTATCCATATCCGCTATAATATCTGCTTGCATCACCACCTCTGGAGTACTTTCTCGCTGTTCTCTGTGTGTAAATAAAAAACACTTGCCCTGCATATCTCCATTAAACTCCACACCCAAACCAACTCCATCCCCCACGCCCCATCCCCCCGTGACCTGAAAGCTTTGCCCTCGTGTCTTTGATATTTATGTCCTGGGAAAAGGTTCAGATTGTTCACCCTATCTATGCCTCTCATACCTCGGTGCACTTCTATCTGGTCTCTTCTCAACCTACTTACCAAAAAAATAATCCACGTTTGTGCAACCTCTAATCCCTTGTAGCCTCCAATACCCTCGAATCCAGGCAGCATTCTGGTAAACCACATGCACCCTGTGACCTGGATAGGGCAGGTGAGAGGGGATCAAGAGGGCAGGATGGTAATATTGTGGATTAGCAATGAATGGATGGAATGTAGCAGGTTTAGGCTATTAACTGTTGCTATGCAAGGGCACAGGGCCCTCTACCCTTTACTTTACTGTACATATTTACCCTGGTTTTAATTGTAAATTCATCCAATTTCTCCACTACAGGGTGTGATGGTGGGAATGGGTCAGAAAGACAGCTACGTTGGGGATGAAGCCCAGAGCAAGAGGGGCATCCTGACCCTGAAATACCCAATTGAACACGGGATTGTGACCAACTGGGATGACATGGAGAAGATCTGGCACCACACCTTCTACAACGAGCTGCGAGTGGCCCCAGAGGAGCACCCTGTCCTCCTCACAGAGGCTCCACTCAATCCCAAAGCCAACCGGGAGAAGATGACCCAGATCATGTTTGAGACCTTCAACACCCCAGCCATGTACGTTGCCATTCAAGCTGTGCTGTCCTTGTATGCCTCTGGCCGCACCACTGGCATTGTGATGGACTCTGGGGACGGTGTGAGTCACACTGTGCCCATCTACGAAGGCTACGCCTTGCCACACGCCATCCTGCGTCTGGACCTGGCTGGCCGGGATCTCACTGACTACTTGATGAAGATCATGACCGAGCGTGGGTACTCCTTCACAACCACGGCCGAAAGGGAGATTGTCCGTGACATCAAGGAGAAGCTCTCCTATGTGGCCCTAGATTTTGAATCTGAGATGCAGACAGCCAGCTCCTCCTCATCCTTGGAGAAAAGCTACGAGCTCCCTGACGGCCAAGTTATCACCATCGGCAATGAGCGTTTCAGGTGTCCAGAAACCCTCTTCCAACCCTCCTTCATTGGGATGGAATCTAATGGAATCCATGAGACCTGTTTCAACAGCATCATGAAGTGTGATGTGGACATCAGGAAGGATCTGTACGCCAACATAGTCATGTCTGGTGGAACCACCATGTTCCCAGGTATCGCTGACCGGATGCAGAAGGAAATCACAGCCTTGGCTCCAAGCACCATGAAGATTAAGGTCATTGCTCCACCAGAGAGGAAGTATTCAGTGTGGATCGGAGGTTCCATCCTGGCTTCTCTCTCCACCTTCCAGCAAATGTGGATCAGTAAGCAGGAGTATGATGAGTCTGGTCCCTCCATTGTCCATCGCAAGTGCTTCTAATGGCCCTGGGTCATGTGCACTCGTTGTGACCATCAGTCTTCACCTATTTGGAGCTCCTGCCAACCCTTCAATTTGATTTATTGCACATTTTACCTCTCCCAATTTCTTCCTGCTCATTGAATGGATTAAAGTCGGCTATGCACCTGTCTGTATACATTGTGATGGTACTGCAGCCATGTTTTGGGTGGGACTGAGGAGAGAGTTAATACAATAAACAAAAAAAACTGGGAGTGGGATTGGAAGGGGTTAGTAACGTCTGATTTTGTTACCACAATGGATTTGCCTTGTATTGCAAAATAAAGATTTTTTGTTGTCAATAATCTTCTTGTTTAATATTTTGTTATCTGCAGCAAATTTACATTTAACCAAATCTGATTTAGTAATCGGAGTTTTACTGAATAGAAACTAATCATAGCTGCCTGGATTAATTCTATATCCCTCTATAACCTAAAAAAACCCACACATAGTGCTGGAGTAGCTCAGCAGGTTAGGCAGCAGAACATGGATAGATAATGTTTCGAGTCGGATCTCTTCTTCAGACAGATTGTGGTAGCGTAGAGGAGAGGGATGACAAAGCCTGGCAAGTAATAGGTAGATACAGATAAGGGAGACTTTGATAGACAGATGGTTGGACAAAGGCCAGAGGTGAAAAGACAAGAGGTGTGATACAAAAGGATTGAACTGTTGCAATTTGTGAAGCTGGAGAAAGAAATATAGGGGGAAGGAAGAATAGGTGTGACTTCATTGGGGCACAGGGGAGAAGGGGGAGGGGAAATAGGGTGGGGAAGAAAGGGAGAATGTATTTAGTTACCGAAATTGGAGAATTTAATGTTCATACTGCTGGGTTGTAAGATTCCCATGTGGAATATGAAGTACTATTCCTCCAGTTTGCTTGTGGCCTCACCTTGGCATTGGAGGAGGCCCAGCACAGAAAGGTCAGTGTTGGAATGGGAAAAGGAACTAAAATGTTTAGCAACTGGGTGTAAATCCAGTAGGGTTTGGGGGACCGAGCGCAAGTGTTCAGATGTACAGGAGTTTGCATCCGGTGCAGCAGATGAGGTTGGAGGATACACATGTGAACCCCTGTCTCACCTGGAAGGACTGCAGGGGTCCCTAGATGGAGGTGAGGGAGGAGTTATAGGGACAGATGTTACATCTCCTGTGGTTGCAGGGGAATGTACCTGTGGAGCGGTTGGTTTGCATTGGCAGGGATGAGTGAACCAATGAATTGTGGAGGGAACAGTGGAAGGTGGAAAGGAGTGGGGATGGGAAGATGTGACTGGTGGTGGGATCACATTGAAGGTGGCGGATCTGTCAGTCGATGATGTGTTCGATGCAAAGGCTCGTGAGGTGAGAGGTGAGGACCTGCGGAACTCTATCCTTCCTTCCGGGGGGAGGAGGAGCAATACCAGAACTTCAGGGCACAGAAGAGACACTGGTGAAGGATCTATCATGGGGGCATCATCCCCACGACAGCAGGAAAATGATGTCGCATTTCCTGTGGAGGCTGTTGGGGGGAATGCACTTGCACTTCTTAATTTGATTTTTGAAACACCACAACATACAAGGCTACGGGCTGAGTGCTGAGCAAATAGTGTAGATGGGTGCCTGATAACTAGTATGGACTGGGCGTGCTGAAGAGATGCTTAAGATTCATAGTCATGGAACAGGGAAACAGGCCCTTTCTCGAGTGACAGAGGCTGAGGGGTGACCTGATGGAAGTATATACGATTATGAGAGGCACACATGGGGTAGACAAATCAGAACCTTTTCACCCAGGGTGAAAATGTCAAATACTAGAAGGCCTAGTTTTTAAGTCGGAGGGAAAAAGTTTAAAGGAGATGTGCAGGGCAATTTTTATACTGGTGGTGGGTGCCTGGAACGCATGCCAAGGGTGGGGATGAATACAGATAAGATAGTGATGTTTTAGAGGCTTGTAGATGGGCACATGGATATTCAGGGTCTGGAGGGATATGGATTATATGCAGGCAGAGGAGATTAGTTTAACTTGGAATCATGTTCGGCCCAGACATTTTTCTGTGCTGGGCTGGTCTGGTTTATTCATGGTGACTGAGTCGGCACAGGCATTGTAGGCTGAATGGCCTGTTCTATGTTTATCTATGCTAACTGAATTGGCATTCTGGGCTAGTCCCATTTTCCTACATTTTGCCCACAGCCGACTAAACACTTCCTATCCATATATCTGTCCAAATAACTTTTGAAATTGGTAATTGTATTTGCTTCAGTAGTCAAAGCCTCCAATTGATAAACAACCCTTCACAACTACATTTTCAGTCCTTCTTCCAAATTAAATTTCAGTCAATTGGCTAATTTGCCTTAGATTACATGTGATATAACATTCTCTACCGGCTTACAATGCAGGACATAATCAAAGATCTGTGAGAGATTTCCAGAACTTCACCTGTGGGTAACGATGATGCAAATATCTATACAGGGGCCTCCACTATTTCCACCCTAACTTCCCCAAGGTCCGAAGATGTACTTGGTCAGGCTCTGGGGAAATGTTCACCTTAATATGATTGAAAACCGTCAATATTTCCTCGCAGATAATCCATATCTGATCGAAGACATCACAACTCATATGCCTCAATTTATCTTCAATGATCTTCTCAGTAAAATCGGAAAAATATTTATTTATGCCCCCCATCTCTTGTTCTACATAACGACAGCCATGCTGATCTTTAAGGGGACCTATTCTTTCCTAAGCCGCCCATTTTCTCAATATACCTGTCAAATCTCTCAGGATTTTCCTTTATATTGCCTGCCAACTACATTTCATTGTGTAGGAAGGGACTGCAGAAGGTGCCTTGTCTGAAGAAGGGGCAAGATTCGTAACGTCACCCATTCCTTCTCTCCAGAGATGTTGCCTGTCCCGCTGAGTTACTCCAGCATTTTGTGTCTATCTTCAGCTGCATTTCATTCCTATTTTTTCCCTCCTGATTGCTTTCTTGACCTTTTGTCAGAAGATTGACTCAAGTGATACTGAGGAAGTTTAGAGGGAGTGGATTGCTTAAAAGACCGTGGTTCAACGAGGAGTGCGGACAGGCACGCTGGTAGATAACATGCATGAGAAACAGCAAAGGACAGAAGGTAATATACAAAGATAATCAGAGACCCAAGTGGTGAATGAGATCGACCTCTGTCACCCGGCCACTGGTTGTGAGTGGAGGCGAAGAATGAAAGAGCTAATGGGAAGAGGTGGCTCCAGGAGCAATCCAGTCCTCAGTGGATTTGTAGGCAAGTTTGGCCAGGAATGTTGAGAGAAAGCTTCACTTCCTCCCAATTTCCCTAATCTTCATTCCCAATCTGATTCACACCGCAGGGTGTCAAGGAAGAGCTGAGAGCATTTCATCTACAAAAGGCTCTGAGAGCAGAGAGTGTGTGAGCAGCCAGTGTGTACAGTGTGCAGTGAGGAGGAAGCAGTACGTATCTGCAATGAGCAGTGTGTGTCTGACTGTGCCTGCCATGGAGTGTGAATGCTATGTTCAGACTGATGGCTTTATCAAATTCTACCCGGAGAATGGGGAGGTTGGTCTGGGGAATGGTTGTAACGCCTTGGATGTTAGGGAAACATAGTTGGCGGGATGTAGGGGAAGAGAGATAGAAAACAGGAGAGAGAGAAAGAGAGTGAGTGAATGAGAGAGATAGGCAAGGCACACACCTCCTTTGTTAAATTAAACAGTGGTCTTGAAACATATATTATCTTGAAAAACAAAATAGAATGTAGTTAAGTGTATTTGTCAGTGAGTCCCTGTTGGAACAAGGAACTATTAAATAACTGGTAGACAAAAATGCTGGAGAAACTCAGCTGGTGCGGCAGCAGCTATGGAGCGAAGGAAATAGGCAACTTTTCGGGCCGAAACCCTTCTTTAGACTGATGTAGGGTGGAGGGGCGGGGGGGCCGGGAAGAAGAAAGGAAGAGGAGGAGCCAGATGGCTGAAGGAGAGCTGAGAAGGGGAGGAGACAGTAAGGGCTACCTGAAATTGGAGAAGTCAATGTTCATGCTGCTGGGGTACAAGCCCAGGCGAAATATGAGGTGCTGCTCCTCCAATTTCCGGTGGTCCTCACTCTGGCCATGGAGGAGGCCCAGGACAGAAAGGTCGGATTCGGAATGGGAGGTGGAGTTGAAGTGCTGAGCCACAGGGAGATCAGGTTGGTTATTGCGGACCGAGCGGAGGTGTTCTGCGAAAGACCCAAGCATTTGTTCCAGGTGCGACAGAGGTTCACCTGCACCTCCTCCAACCTCATCTATTGCATCCGCTGCTCTAGATGTCAGCTGATCTACATCGGTGAGACCAAGCATAGGCTTGGCGATCTTTTCACAGCTCTCCCTCAGCCCTCTGGCTCCGCCTCTTCCTTTCTTCTTCCCTACACCACTCTGAAGAAGGGTTTCGGCCCGAAACGTTGCCTATTTCCTTCGCTCCATAGATGCTGCCGCACCCGCTGAGTTTCTCCAGCATTTTTGTCTACCTTCGATTTTCCAGCATCTGCAGTTCCTTCTTAAACTAATAAATGATTGACATTCTCAGATCCAGCCCCCATTGGTCTTGGTCTCTTCTCCTGATCCATATTGGCTGGCAATCCTACAGTGGTACAAGGAAGGGTTGGGCAGTACATAAAGGAAGTCGGAGTAGGCAGTTCATCTTTTGCAGAAGGAGTGGAATTGAGTCAGCTCACTGTGACAGGCAGTGAGTGCGTTTAAAAAAAAAAAATGATTTAAATTTAAATATTTTTATTAGAAGCAGTGTACAAAAGTATAAACTGCGGCATATGACATAATACATTTATTGTACAGCTTCCATTTTAATTTTAACAAAGATGAAATAGAAAAAGAGACACAGAGCAAGAAAGAAAGAAAGTTAAAGAGAAAGTGAATATGTAAGAATAGAATCCATAAACTACCAAATGAGTGTAATCAAAGAGTGAATAAGTAAAAACTTAAAAAATAAATAAAAAGACAAAAAGGAAAAAAAACAAAACAAAAAAAAACCGTGTTGATATACCTGCTTCATTTCTCACCACACCCATCACCAGTCCGTAATATGGTTTAATTCCGAAGTTGTGTTGCACCATACTATCCTTGTAATGAATGAATGAAAGGAGACCATATCTTTGAAAATTGCTCTGATTTTCCTGCTAAGACAAGTCTCATATCTTCAAGATGTAGCGTCTCAGACATGTTTGTAATCCACATTTTAAGAGTTGGGGGAGATGTATTTTTCCAAAATTTAAGTACAGGGTATAAGTTTATTCGCCATTATCAGGCCATAATTAAGGAAACGTCTTTGAAATATTGATAGCTCCTGCTGTTCCGAAAATAATCAGTTCTAAATGGGGATCCAGTTTTGTTTTTAATAATTTTGAGAAAATTTCAAAGATTTCATTCCAAAAGTTATGGAGTTTTATGCAAGAGGCAAAGGAGTGTGTTATAGTTGCTTCTTGAGAGAGACATTTGTTGCAAATAGGAGATACATTTGAAAAAATCTTATTCGGTTTAGTCTTTGAGTAGTAGAGTCTGTGGAGTATTTTGAATTGGATTAAAATGTGTCTAACATTAATCGAACAATTATGTATATATAAGAGATATTTTTCCCATCTGTCTTTGGAGATTTTTAGGCCTAATTCCTCTTCCCATTCTCTTCTAATTACGTCTGACGATGGGATTTCTATATTTAGAAGGATATTGTACAAGTATGATATTAGATTGTTTGTGTCAGAGTTTCTATTCATACCTTCGTCTAATATATCTGGCAGCAGAGTTTGATAATCGTGGGTATATGTTTTCAAATAATCTCGAATTTGAAGATAACTAAAATATTGATTACCTTTCAGACTGTATTTCGACTGTAATTTCTGGAATGATAGAAGGTTTCCCATCTCGTACAAATCTCCAACCTTTTTAATTCCTAGTCTTTCCCAATAAATAAAAGTTTTATCTATAATAGATGGCTTGAACGACGGGTTATTAGCTATTGGTGAAAAAAGAGATAGGTTTCTTAGTTTAAAAGTAGATTTTACATGTCTCCAAATTCGTAAAGTGCTGTGAATAATCGGATTTTTCTCTTATAGTGTGTTCTTCAACTTTATTGGGGAGAGAAGGATCGCGCCCATATTAAAAGGCAAGCAATCCTCTATCTCCATTACTAACCAGTCTACCTGTCGACATGCGTTATCCAACCAGCAAATTACATTTTTAATATTCGCTGCCCAATAGTAGTATAAGAAATTGGGGAGCGCCAATCCGCCCATTTCTTTGGGTTTACATAGATGTTGTTTATGAATTCTATGTGATTTATAATCCCAAATAAAGTCTGTAATCCGGGAATCAAGATTTAAAAAAAAATATTTAGGTAGATATATCGGTATTGATTGAAATAAATAGAGAATTTCATCATTTGCAGAAGGAGTGGAATTGAGTCAGCTCGCTGTGACAGGCAGTGAGTGCTTTAATGTGCATCTAATGGTTCGGGTGTAACTTTTAAGCAACAGGTTTAGTGAGATTCTGTAACTGGCAGTTTACGCCAGGAAATGAGACTGGGTTTAGTTTTATGTGCGCAGATGTGGTTTGGGTTTGGGTTTGTGCTCTGAGTTTGTATCTTGATGTTAATGGGTTTTTTTCCCGTTTCAGTCACTCCCCACTCGCTGTAAACCATGGCTGATGATGAGATTGCCGCGCTGGTGGTGGACAATGGCTCCGGGATGTGCAAGGCTGGCTTTGCAGGGGATGATGCCCCCCAGAGCTGTGTTCCCCTCCATTGTGGGGCGGCCTCGACACCAGGTGAGTCCTCCAGCTGTTGTCTGTTGGACGCCCTCCTTCCTCATGTCCTGGTTTATTCTGTTGAGTTGCAGCCGATCTCTTGATGTTCGCGCTGTGTGGGTGTCAATCAGTGTGTGCTGTCATCGGAGTCAGATTTTCCCCTTTCTCTCCCCCTTGTAGAAGTGGGAGATTAGGCCTGCTGTAGAGCTGAGCTGGATGTGTTCAGGGAGGCTGGAGGGAAAGCTGGCCACTACTGAGTCTTGCCTTCTCTTCCTGGGTGCCCCGTGCTTTGTGTTAACTCATCTCCTCGGAGATTCCGATTAAATCTTTTCCCCTTCACCTTGAACCTATGTCCTCTGATCCTCGATTCCCCTACTCTGGGCAAAAGACTCTGTGCATCTACCTGATCTATTCCTCTCATGGTTTTGTAAACCTCTATAAGGTTCCCCCCTCATCCACCTGCCTCCATGGAATGGAGACGCAACCTCTCCCTATAGCTCACACCCTCTGGTCCTGGAAAAATCCTTGTACTGTAAATCTTTTCTAAACCCTTTCAAGCTTGATAATATCTTTCCTAAAACATGGTGCCCAGAACTGAACACAATATTCTAAATGCGGTCTCACCAACGTCTTATACAATTGCAACATGACCACCCAGTCAATAAACTAAATGCTTAACATTTTTAAAAACAATGTGAGTATCCGCAATGCTGATGTTCAAAGGGACCTGGATGTATTTGTCTTGGTCACTGAAAGCTCATCTGCAAATGCAACCGTTATGCTGTCATTATTACCAGAAGGTTTTAATTGAATGTTAATTGAATGTTTAATTCAATGGCCCCACTGTTTGTACGTGGCCTTCAGGAACCACACACAGAGTACTGTGATACAAAACACAAAGTGTCGGAGGAACTCAGCGGCTCAGGCAGCATTGCAGGAGGGAATGGACAGGCAATGATTTGTGCAGGGATCCTTCTCCTAAATCAAGAAGGTTCCCAACCCGAAACTTTGCCTGTCCATTTGCTCCTCGGATGTTGCCTGGCCCACTGAGTTTCTCCAACAGGTTGGTTTGCTCAAGATTCTAGCATTTGCAGTTTCTTGTGTCTCAATAGACAATAGAAAATAGGTGCAGGAGTAGGCCATTCGGCGCTTTGAGCCACTCAATGTGATCATGGATAATCAGTACCCCATTCCTGCCTTAGCTCCTTTTCCCTAACTGTGCTAACCCTAAGAACTCTATCTAACTGTATCTTAAAAGCATCCAGAGTACCAGCCTCCACTGCCCTCTGAGGCAGAGAATTCCACACAATCACAACTCACTGTGTGAAAAACCATTGTACTGTGGTATAATTTCCAACTTGCATAAGAGGATCTATTTCATCCAAAGATTTGCTGGACTGTTCCTGGGATGATAAGCCCATCACACAAGGAGAGATATCCAATCTTTGGCATCTCATCACCAGGTTAGAAGAATAGTAACATCACAGAGACAAGATAGATGTGAGGAGGGTGTTTCCTGTTGGCTAAGGAGACAAGAGTTGTTTTGGGTTCCCATAATGTCAAGCTATTTAAGACAATCAAATTACCCATTTGGAATTCTCTACCAAGATAGTTGTGAAGGTTCAGTCACCAATCAAATCTGAGATTGATCAAACCCGGATATTACAGTGCAGGATCATGGTTTTGACAGAACATTAGTTAAGATGATGTTGCATTGTGTCCTGGGGTATTTGGCTGTCACACAATGAGAGATTCAATAGCTTTGGCCTCTGGTTCTTTTTCCTTCAATATTTTATGGGTGCGCTGAAAATGATGTCATGTTGATGCCATGACGAACATGATAAGCTCCTCGGTACACAAAAATGCTGGAGAAACTCAGCGGGTGCAGCAGCATCTATAGAGCTCCTCTGCCTGCATGTTATCCATATCCCACCTATCCCTGCATTTCCATATGCCCACTATCATATCTTTTTAATAACGGCATCACATCAGCTATTCTTCATTTTTCTGATACCTTACCTGTGGCCTATTCCTCCGCTCCATAGATGCGGCTTCACCCACTGAGTTTCTCCAGCATTTTTATCTACCTTCGATTTCTCCAGTATCTGCAGTTCTTTCTCAAACACTGATCCTTTACATCATTACTCTCAGACCCTTAACATCCTCATCAACCACTCCTACTCCTTCCCCTTCACTCTAATAGGAAAAGCTGGCACTGAACTCTTCCCATCTCATTTTCAAAAGCTTCCCACTTGCCAGATATCCCCTACCTACCTGTACATGTTCCATATCCTCCATTCCTTACATGGGCATGTGTCTGTCTAAATGCTAAATGTAAACATTGAATTCTACAACTTTTGGTAACACCCACCCATTTTCCCCCACTTCCCGTTCTTTACCCCCTCCACTCTACACTGTGTCCCACCAGGACTCCCACCCATTTCATAAGTTCATAAGTTATAGGAGCATAAGTAGCCCATTCGGCCCATCAAGTCAACTCCGACATTCAATTATGGCTGATATATCTTCTCTTCTCAATACCATTCTCCTGCTTTCTCCTCAAAACCCGTGACACCCTTACAAATTAAGAATCTGTCATATCCTGCTTAAAAATACCCACTGATATACAATACCCCAAAATATGCAATGATTTCACACAAAAGGAGGTGGGTGTATGGAACAATCTGCCAGAGGAGCTAGTTGAGGCAGGGACTATCACAACGTTTAAGAAACAGTACATGGATAGGAAGGGTTTGGAGGATGTGGGCCAAATGCAGGCAGGTGGGATTAGTGTAGCTGGGACATGTTGGCCGGTGTGGGCAAGTTGGGCTGATGATTCTATGACTTGGCCTCCACTGTGGCAATGAATTCCACAGATTCACCAGCCTCTGACTAAATACATTATTTCTCCTCTCCCCCTACTTTTCCACCTCGATTTCTTCTGCTATGGTAATAGTCATAGAAGCAGAAAGTAATTTAGCATGGAAACAGGCCCTTCAGCCCAAATTACCCATGCCGACCAAGCTGTCCCATCTAAACTAGCCCCACCTGCTGCATTTGTTATTATAGTACGTGCCTCAACTACCTCGTCTAGCAGCTCATTCCATATACACACCACCCTTTGTGTGGGGCTTTAGCTTCACAATTCACAACTCAATCCTCTTGCCTCATACCTCCTGGCTTTTCAACTCTGGCCTTTGTCCAACCATCTGTCTTTAAAAGCCCCCACTCTTACCTGTATCCACTAATACCTGCCCGGCTTTGTTCTGCCCATTCTCTATTCCAGCATTCTATTCCATCCCCTACATATTACCTGTCATGCTTTATCCATCCTCTCCTCACTTCCAGCTCCCTTTCCCTCTCCCATAATCAGACTGAAGAAGGATCTTGACCCAAAACTATGAGAATGCAGGGCGACTTGGGCAGGTTGGGGGAGTGGGCAGATACTTGGCAGATGAAGTTTAATGTGGATAAATGTGAGGTTATCCACTTTGGTAGCAAAAACAGGAAGGCAGATTACTATCTAAATGGCGTCAAGTTGGGAAAAGGGGAAGTACAATGGGATCTGGGGGTCCTTGTTCATCAGTCTATGAAAGTAAGCATGCAGGTACAGCAGGCATTGAAGAAAGCGAATGGCATGTTGGCCTTTATAACAAGAGGAGTCAAGTATAGGAGCAAAGAGGTCCTTCTGCAGTTGTACAGAGCCCTGGTGAGACCACACCTGGAGTATTGTGTGCAGTTTTGGTCCCCTAATTTGAGGAAGGGCATTCTTGCTATTGAAGGAGTGCAGCGTAGGTTTAAAAGGTTAATTCCCGGGATGGCGGGACTGTCATATGCTGAGAGAATGGAGCGGCTGGGCTTGTACACTCAGGGCCGGATTTGAATGAAGAGAGGCCCTAGGCTTTTCCACTTGTGGGGCCCCTCCCAATCCCCCACCCCCACGACTAGAGGAAGATGGTCCACCAGATTGACACCGATTTGCAGCCGAGCGTGGCCAATGAGATAAGGGGCTGGAAAGCTGCACTTTTTATTTATTTATTTCTTGCCAGTGCTAGTGTTGAGTTATCGGCTTAAAACACTATTATTCTGAAATGGAGGGCAAGGAAAATTACTTAAGGGTTGTTTAGAGACTGCAGTGCGTTGTGACAGCATATGTAAGAAAGGCCAATGACAGTGTCAAAAATATTATACACCTTGCAGGGCTCTCACTTCACTTTTTTTCTCTGTTGTCAGCCGGTTAATCTTGGCAGCTTTTTAAGTTGCCAAATGACAGTTTAGGTGGTCATTTAAGACGGCTTGCATGACGCGTGGGATAATGTGCTCTGACGAAGTGCGTAGTTACCAGTCGGAATTATGCTCAATGAAGCATTCACATATTATTTCTGCTTCAAATATAGTCACAAACTAAACATCTTCACCAATCAAGACATTATATATACCACAATGATTTGCAGCAAAATTATAATACAGTATCTCAACTCTTTTTACACGTTGCAATGAATGCAATTTCTATTATTTCTTCCCACTTCCAAACAATAATGTGGTTGGATTATTCAGTTTATGATCAACCTCGGTGAGACCAACCGCAGGCTTGGCGATAACTTCGCACAATACCTCCGCTCGGTTCGCAAAAATCAACCTGATCTCCCGGTGGCTCAACACTTCAACTCCCCCACCCATTCCGACCTTTCTGTCCTAGGCCTCCTCCATGGCAAGAGTGAGGCCCACCGCGTATTGGAGGAGCAGCACCTCATATTTGCTTGTGTAGTTTACACCCCAGCGGTATGAATATTGGCTTCTCTAATTTCAGATAGACCTTGCTTTCTCCCTCCTTCCCCTCCCATTCCCAGCTCTCCCATAGCCTACAGTCTCCGCCTCTTCCTTTCTTTTTCATGTCCCTCCCCCTCCCCCAAAATCAATCTGAAGAAGGGTCTCGACCTGAAACGCCGCCTATTCCTTCGCTCCATAGATGCTGCCTTACCTGCTGATTTTCTCCAGCTTTTTTGTCTACCAATGGGATCCCACCACTGGCCACATCTTCCCATCTCCTCCCCCATGGCCGTCCAAAGGGGGGGTGCGTTGGGGGCGACCGCACCACCCCCCCCCTTTTTTCCCCAGAGTAGGAAAAAATCGTGGCCTGGGCCCAGCGGGGTGACGTGGTCCCAGCGGGGGTGGCGTGGGCCCAGCGGGAGTGGCGTGGGCCCAGCGGGGGTCAACGGGGGTGGCGTGGGCCCAGCGGGTGGCAGCGGGGGTGGCGTTAGCCCAGTGGGGGTGGCCTGGGCCCAGCGGGGGTGGCGTGGGGGGAAGATGGCTTGGGCCCCGGCGGCGGGGGAAGGCAAGGGGTGTCGGCCCCGCCGCCGGGGCCCAAGCCATCTTCCCCCCCCCGCACCACACCCGCTGGGCCACCCCCGCTGGGCCCTCACCACCCCCGCTGGGCCCTAGCCACTCCCACAGGGCCCAAGCCACCCCCACTGGGCCCACACCACCCCCGCTGGGCCCAAGCAACCCCCATTGTGACCCCCAACCCCCAACACAGTGGTTGCAAGCGTTATTTTCTACGCTGTTGTCTGCTGGGGCAACAGCATTAGTGCAAAAAACAATAGGAAGCTGGTCAAACTGGTTAATCGAGCTGGCTCAGTGCTGGAGGGGAGAGTAGACTCTGGGATGGAGGTGCTTGAGAGGCGTATGAGGCACAAGGTGCAGGTCATCCTGAAAAACCCCGGACATCCCCTCCATATAATTCTGGAGAGTCAAAAGAGCACTCGGAACAACAACCGGCTCCTCTCCCTGCCCTGTAGAACGGAGCGGTTCAGGAGATCCTTCACCCCTGCAGCCATTAGATTTTATAATTCGGACCGCTAGGCTGTAGGGGGATGCATTTTTGCAATTATTAATTTTTAACTGTTAATTATTGGTCTTTTTAAGTATTTATTGCTCTCAGGTAGTGTCCACATTGTATTTTATGTATTTTCTGTCTGCGTTCGTTTTGAATCTGTGGGTTTGTTGATTGGGAGCTTCTGGACATCTGAATTTCCCTGAGGGGATCAATAAAGTATTTATTATTATTATTATTATTATTATTGGGCCCAAGCCACTCCCGCTGTGCCCACACCACCCCCGCTGGGCCCACGCCACCCCCGCTGGGCCCACACCACCCCTGCTGGGCCCAAGCCACCCCCACAGGGCCCAAGCCACCCCCACTGGGCCCACACCACCCCCGCTGGGCCCAGGCCACCCCCATTGGGCCCAAGCCACCCCCGCTGTGCCCACACCACCCCCGCTGGGCCCACGCCACCCCTGCTGACCCACCTGGGCCCACGCCACCCCCGCTGGGCCCACGCCACCCCTACTGGGCCCAAGCCACCCCCGCTGGGCCCACACCACCCCCGCTGGGCACACGCCACCCCCGCTGGGCCCAAGCCACCCCCACTGGGCCCAAGCCACCCCCACTGGGCCCAATTCACCCCCGCTGACCCCCACTGGGCCCACATCACCCCCGCTGACCACCACTGGCCCCACGCCACCCCCGCTGGGCCCACGCCACCCCTACTGGGCCCAAGCCACCCCCACTGGGCCCACGCCACCTTTATCTTTGTCCCCCCCCTCCCCACCAGAAAGAGGGGGGGAGTGTGTGAGCGGGAGAGAGAGAGGGGAAGGGAGGGGAGAGAGAGATGGGGGAGGGAAGAGGTAAAGGGGGATTATCTTTAGTGAGATCGCAAAATTAAGGTAGGTTTTAGAGCTATTATATTTTCTCTTCCATATGAATAATTTTAAACAATATCAAATAATATCAAACAATTGGAACTGCTTTCTTTTCCTTGATAAAAATACTGAAAAATATGAATTCCATAGTTTGTGACATAAATATACATTTTAATGGGATCATTATATACAGATGTAACATTTCCATTTCGAGATCGGGGGGGGGCAAATATGCATCAAGCCGACAGCCTAATTGTTATAGAGTTAAAATATATCCTAATCGATAAAGAGGTGAGAAGAGGAATCGGAGCTGCCAAGGAAAGGTGCTCTGAGAAGTTGAGGAGCAAGTTCTCAGCTAGTGACTCTTCTTCAGTTTGGAAGGGCATGCAAGAAATCACCAGCTATAAGAGGAAAGCCCCCCGCTCTTTGGACAATCGTCAGCTGACGAACGACCTGAATGAGATTTACTGCAGGTTTGAAAATCAGAAACGTAACCCTGGTACCCCCTCCCCAAACACAGCCAGACCCCAGTTGATCCAGATCCTGCTGCAATCTTTCACAACCATCTTCACTATCTGCAAAACCACGCACATCTGTATCAACAGCAAATTTGCTAATCTTGCCCTGTTCTGTGACATTTCACAAAGTGCTGGAGTAACTCTGTGGGTCAGGTTGAGTATGGAGGTTGGGAGGTCATGTTGCAGTTCCATAAGAAGGTGGTGAGGCCGCATTCAGAGTATTGTATTCAGTTCTGGGCACCATGTTATAGGAAAGATGTCATCAAACTGGAAAGGGTACAGTGAAGATTTACGAGGATGTTGCCAGCACTAGAGGGCCAGAGCTATAGGGAGAGGTTGAGTAGGCTGGGACTCTATTTCATGGAGCACAGGAGGATGAGGGATGATCTAATAGAGGTGTATAAAATCATGATTTGAATAGATATGGTTGAGTCTTTTGCCCAGAGTAGGTGAATCGAGGAGCAGAGGACATAAGTTTAAGGTGAACGGCAGAAGATTTAATAGGAATCTGAGGGGTTAGTTTTTCACACAAAGGTGTGGTAGGTGTATGGAACAAGCTGCCAGAGGAGGTAGTTGAAGCAGGGACTATCGCAACATTTAAGAAACAGTTAGACAGGTACATGGATAGCACAGGTTCGGAGGGATATGGATCAAACGTGGGCAGGTGGGACTAGTGCAGATGGAACATGCAGAGCCAAAGTGCCTGTTTCCACACTGTATCACTCTATGACTCTATCTAGCTTTCCCTCTCAAACACATTCTCCTGCCTTCTCCCCATTACCTCCAACACCCGTATCAATCAAGAATCTATCAATCTCCTGAAAAATGTCCATTGACTTGACCCCCACAGCTGTCTGTGGCAATGAATTCCACAGTTCACCACCCTCTGACTTAAGAAATTCCTGCTCATCTCCTTCCTAAAGGAATGTTTTTTAATTCCAAGGCTGTGGCCACTGGTCCTGGACTCTCCCACCAGTGGAAACATCCTCTCCACATCCACTCCATCCAGGTTTTTACCAGGCTGGGACAGACTGCAACAGCTTCACACCATGTCCCAAAGCTTGTGTCCTGTCCTGCATCATCCAAGGCAGCAGAGACATTATAGGAGAGGGCAAGCACCGTAACAAAATAGCTCACGATGGTTTGGGAAATATAATCTCCAGAGATGCTGCCTAACTCACTGAGTTACTCCAGCACCCTGTGACATGTCACCTATCCATGTTCTCCAGAGATACTGCCTGACCCGCTGAGTTACTCCAGCACTCTGTGAAACGTTGCCTATTCATATTCTCCGCAGATGCTGCCTGACCCACTGTGTTACTCCAGCACTTTGTGTCTATTTTCCCTTCACCCATCTGCCCAAGCCCACTCTCCCCACTCCTTTCCTATGTTCCTTTCCACCCATAAACCTCTCTCTGCCTTTACATTTCACTCCTCTTTCAAATCTGCTCTACTTATCTACATTCATTTTTCTTCTTAACTTTTTAGTCATAGAATGATGCAGTGTGGAAACAGGCCCTTCAGCCCAACTTGCCCACACCGATCAACATGTCCCATCTAAACTAGTCCCACTCACACGCGTTTGGCTCATATCCATCTAATTCTGTCCTATCCATGTACGTGCCCAAATGTCTCTTAAACATTAGGATTGTCCCAGCCTTAACTACTTCCTCTGGCAGCTCGTTCCATACACCCAGCACCCTTTGTGTGAAAAAGATACCTCTCAAATTCCTGTTAATTTCTGAAATATTGGTCATATATATGGTGCAAAAATGGTCCAAAATAAGGCTCAGAATGCATCAGAGAGCATCTAAAACCCCAGAGCTTCCAGGGCCCTTAAGTGGCCCTGGACCCCGGCATCGAGGGACTTCACGCTTCGCGCTCATTATATGCGCAGCGCAAACACTATTTCACCTTAAAGTTTTTGTAATCCTGTCATGCCACCCCCCTTTTTGGAAAGCTTCGTACGGGCCGGTCCCCTGTTGGCTTTCCGCAGAGACCGCTCCCTCCGTAACTCCCTGGTCAATTCGTCCCTTCCCATCCAAACCACCCACTCTCCTGGCACTTTCCCTTGCAACCGCAGGAAATACTACACTTAGACATAGACATAGAAAATAGATGCAGGAGTAGGCTATTCGGCCCTTCGAGCCTGCACCGCCATTCAATATGATCATGGCTGATCATCCAACTCAGTATCCTGTACTTGCATTCTCTCCATACCCCCTGATCCCTCTAGCCACAAGGGCCACATCTAACTCCCTCTTAAATATAGCCAATGAACTGGCCTCAACTACCTTCTGTGGCAGTGAGTTCCAGAGATTCACCACTCTCTGTGTAAAAAATGTTTTTCTCATCTCGGTTTTAAAGGATTTCCCCTCTATCCTTAAGCTGTGACCCCTTGTCCTGGACTTCCCCAACATTGGGAACAATCTTCCTACATCTAGCCTGTCCAATCCCTTAAGAATGGTGTAAGTTTCTATCAGATCCCCCCTCGATCTCCTAAATTCTAGCGAGTACAATCCGAGTCTATCCAGTCTTTCTTCATAAGAAAGTCCTGACATCCCAGTAATCAGTCGGGTGAACCTTCTCTGTACTCCCTCTATGGCAATAATGTCTTTCCTCAGATTTTGAGACCAAAACTGTACGCAATACTCCAGGTATGGTCTCACCAAGACCCTGTACAACTGCAGCAGAACCTCCCTGCTCCTATACTCAAATCCTTTTGCTATGAATGCCAACATACCATTCGCTTTCTTTACTGCCTGCTGCACTTGCATGCCTATTTTCAATGACTGGTGTACCATGACACCAAGGTCTCATTGCATCTCCCCTTTTGCTAATCGGCCACCATTTAGATAATAGTCAGCTTTCCTGTTTTTGCCACCAAAGTGAATAACCTCACATTTATCCACATTATACTGTATCTGCCATGCATTTGCCCACTCACCCAGCCTATCCAAGTCACCTTGCAGCCTCCTAGCATCCTCCTCACAGCTAACACTGCCCCCCAGCTTCGTGTCATCCGCAAACTTGGAGATGTTGCATTCAATTCCCTCGTCCAAAGCTCCAAGTGATGCTATGTCCCCCTTTACAGCTACTGTAAGTTTTAATTCAGTTCAAGACTATGGGGCAGTACATTGGCCATAAAGTTACTGCCTAAAAGTGCCAGAGACCCAGAATAGATCCTGAATATGGGTGCTGTCTGTATGGAGTTTGCTCCTTTTCCCTTTGATTGCATGGGTTTTCTTCGGGTGCTCTTGTTTCTTTCCACATTCCAAAGGTGTGCAGGAACCTATTTCATACCCAACCCGAAACATAATATTTTCCTTTTGTCCAGAGATTCTATCTGACCTGTTGGGTTACTCCAGCTTTTTGTGTCTATCTTCAGTTTAAACCAGCATCTGCAGTTCCTTCCTACACACATGATACTATACGATAGAACTTTATTAATCCCAGGAGGGAAATTGTGTGTGTGTGTGTGTGTGTGTGTGTGTGTGTTTGTGTGTGTGTGTGTGTGTGTGTGAGTGTGTCTGTGTGTGTGTGTGTGTGTGTGTGAGTGTGTGTGTGTGTGTGTGTGTGTGTGTGTGTGTGTGTGTGTGTGTGTGTGTGTGTGTGTATATGTATATATATTATACAAACACACACACACACTCACATATATATATTTATATAGTTATATAGTTATATATTCATATATAAATATACACCATTTTATAACATTGTTTACAGAGTACAATGTTTACATATTATGTTGTGCTGCTGCAAGTAAGGATTTCATTGTTCTCACTGGGACATGAGAGAATAAAACACTCTTGACTTGACTTACTCCGCTAATGTGTGGGATAGAACTAATGTACGGGTGATTGGTTTCACGCTGTATCTTTAAATTAAACTAAAAACACTAAAACCAGAGGGAGTCTAAAGAAGGGTCTCTACCCGAAACGTCACCCAATTTCTTCTATCCAGAGTTGCTGGCTGCACCACGGAGTTCCCCCGCACAATTAAAGCATGGAATGGTCTTCACCCTACCATAGTTACCCAACCAGACGCAACCAAATTTTGTTCCCAAGAACTCTTTTTTGCTTTAGTCCAAGTCAAGAGTCAAGAGGGTTTTATTGTCATGTGTCCCAGGTAGGACAATGAAATTCTTGCTTGCTGCAGCACAACAGAATTTGTAAAATTAATACAGAACAGAGATAAAAGTTCAGTGTGTTTATATACCATAGACCACATATATACACAATAAATAAACAGATAAAGTGCAATAGGCTGTTATTATTCAGAGTTTGGAGTTTGGTGATGGACCCTCCACTACCTCTAGTTTAAATTCCATTTAGAATATTTTTGGAGGACTAGGAAACCAGAAGAAAGAGGTACTTCAGGGAGTTACTCCAGCTCCAGGGAGTGATTCTGCGTTGGTTTTCAGCGGTAGCGGCGAGGCGGCAACTGGACAGCAATGGTGGCCAGATCTCCCACAATTCAAAGCGAGGGAGAAAGTGCCCAGCGCCGACCAGTTGCCGTGGCATGTGCAGGGCGGCTGATGATGTGCTGGCCATGGTTGTGTGCATGTGCAGGGGGAGGATGTGCTGGCCGTAGCAGTGTTCATGTTCAAAGCGGCCTGCCGTGTGTTGGCGGATGAGGAGCGGGCGGAGACCTGGCGGCCTGGACACGGATATGGATAGCGAGCGGAGACGGAGAGTGACAGAGAGAGAGAGAGAGAGATAGAGAGGGGGGCCCGCTCAGAGTTGAACGGCAGGTGTCCTGCATTGGCCGGAGGCCCCCTAGATTTCGAGGCCCTAGGCTTCAGCCTATGAAACCTAGTGGTAAATCCGGCTCTGTATACACTCTGGAGTTTAGAAGGATGAGAGGAAATCTTATTGAAACATAATAATAATACAATACAAATTTATTGTCATTTGAGCCCCAGTGAGACTCAAACGAAATTTTGTTTCCACAGCCATACAAACAAAAACAATGTCCTACAGACATACACACAATTAAGTTCACACAAACATCCATCACAGTGAACCCACTGTGATGGAAGGCAAAAGTCTTTTCTCTCCCCTGCTCTCCATGTCTCTCCCGATGTCCAAGCCCCAGGCGGGCGATGATAAGTCCCACGGCCATTTTAGGCCGTGCCGGGCGATTTACGGCCCCGCTCCCGGTCTAGAAGTCTCGAAGTTGGAGCCCCCGGCGGGCGCTGTAATGTCCCACGGCCATGAAGCCGTGCCGGGTGATGTACGACCCCGCTCCAGGTCGTTCCAACCCCGCGACACGGGCTGGAGAAGTCGCGTTGCGGGAGCTCCGGGAAGCGGTCTCTCTCTCCCCCCGGACCCGCGAGCTCCCGATGTCCCAGTCCACCGGACCTGCGGCTGCGTTGCTGGAGCCTCCGAGCCCCAGGAGTCGAGTCGCAGCAGCGAGTCACCACCGCTCCCCACGTTCCGAGGCCGGCCAGCCCCACGATGGTGAGTAGTCCGCACCTCCGCAGTCTCCCGAGCCCCCAGGTCGTTCAGGTTGGAGGCCGCTCCACGGTGCTAGGCCCCAACGACAACGGAGACCCGACAGGGAAAAGGTCGGGTCTCAGATATCAGATTGTTAAGGGTTTGGACACGCTAGAGGCAGGCTACAGTTTAAGAATAAGGGGTAAGTCATTTATAATGGAGACGAGGAAACACTTTTTCTCACAGAGAGTTGCGAGTCTGTGGAATTCTCTGCCTCAGAGTGCGGTGGAGGCCAGTTCTCTGGATACTTTCAAGAGAGAGCTAGATAGGGCTGTTAAAGATAGCGGAGTCAGGAGCTATGGGGAGAAGGCAGGAACGGGGTACTGATTGGGGATGATCAGCCATGATCACATTGAATGGCGGTGCTGGCTCGAAGGGCCGAATGGCCTATTCCTGCATCTATTGTCTATTGTCTATTGTCTTTTGTCAAAACGTCACCTATTCATGTTATCCAAAGATGCTGCCTGGCGTGCTGTTATTCCAGCATCTTGTGTCTTTTTTAGGTTGGATTCAAAATCGGCTTAGCCATAAACTACAGAGGTGAGTGGTGAAAGGGTGATCCTCTAACTGGAGGGCTATGACCAATGTTGTTCTACTGGGATCAGTATTGGGTCCTTTTTTGTTAGTGATATATATAAATGACTTGAGCGACAATGGAGGTGACCAGTTTAATAAGTTTGCAGACAGCACAAAAATTGGCCAAGTGGCAGATAGTGAGCAACACTCTCATAAGATAATGCAGGATATAGATCAGTTGGAAATCTGGATGAATGAGTTTAATCCAGATGTGCAAGGTCAAATGTATGCAGAGATTATATGGTAAATAGCAGGGCCCTGAACAGAATTGATGAACAGAGGACTTGGGGTGAAAGTCATAGCTTCCTGAAAGTAGCCAGGTAGTGGGGAGAGGGGAAATGATGATGTTGGAGACAGAGGCTGGCAGGTGATATGTGGCATTTAAGATGCTTGTGGATATGCAAAAAATGGAGGGATAGGAATCACGTTCGAGCAGAGATTAGTTTACCTTGGTATCACATTTTGTGCAGACATTGTGGGCCGACGGCCTATTGCTGTGCAGTCTTGTTCCGTGTCCTAGTGAAAACAAGATGCAGAATCTGATAAGTAAGGAAGGTGATTTGGAAGCAGATAGGGAGGAGCGAGGGCAGATGATACTAATGGGGGGGAATTGGAAAACTGGAAGGTACAATGGATGGGAAATATGCAGATGGGACCAGGTGGGCTGGGGCACATAATTGGGTGATGGTGTGCAGGGGTGTGGGGAACCAAATGGAACGTGAATGGAGCATGGGGAGCGCAGGTTATCTGAATTTGGAGAAATCACTGTTCATACCATGGGGTTGTCGACTACCCAGGCAGAGTATGAAGCGTTGTTTAAAACACATATTGCTGGAGTAACTCAGTGGGTCAGACAGCATCTGTGGAGGATATAGATTGGTGACATTTTGGGTCGGAACCCTTCTTCAAAATGATGGAGTAGGGGGGAAAAGCTGGAAAAGAGCTGGAGGTGGGACAAAGCCTGGCAAATGATAGATGGATACAGGAGAGGGGGTTTGATTGGCAAATGCATGGACACAGGCCAGAGATGGGAAGGAGACAAAAAGGTGTCAGATAAGGAGTGAAGTGGAATGAAATGTTTAGCCAGTGGAAAGAGTATTGGTGCAAGGGAATTTGGAGGTGAAAGGGGGGCGGGGGTGAGTGGAGGATAATGGGAGATATGGGTGTGGGAGGGAGCTCAGGAATGAAAGAGGGGGAAAGGAAGAGTGGGGGTGGGGGAGGGGGAGATTTTAAGCCCCATATCTGAGGAAGAATGTGTTGGCCCTGGAGAGGGTCCAGAGGAGGTTTACAAGAACGATCCCAGGAATGAGTGGGTTAACATTTGATGAGCATTTGGCATGTTATTACTGGAGTTTAGAAGAATGAGGGGGAGACCTCATTGAAATGTACCGAATAGTGAAAGGCCTGGATAGAGTAGATGCGGAGAGGATGTTTCCACTTAGTAGGAGAGACTAGGACTAGAGGTCATAGCCTCAGAATTAGAGGACGGTCCTTTAGGAAGGAGATGAGAAGGAGATGAGAAGGAATTTATTTAGTCAGAGGGTGGTGAATCTGTGGAATTCTTTACTACAGAAGGCTGTGGATGCCAAGTTAATGGATATTTTTTAAACAGAGATATATACTGTTCAAAAGGGGGAGAAAGCTGGAAAAGAAAGGTGGTGGTGGCACTAGCCTGTCAAGAGATGTTGGTACAGGTGAGGCGGTTGGATTGGCAATTGAGTGGAGTAAGCAAGATACAAGGGTGTCGGATAAAGAGATAAGAGTAAAGCCAAAGGGAGGGGTGTAGTTGGAAGTGGACAGGGTGTGTGCTTTTTAAACCCCTTATCTACATGTGCAGACACCTTGAGGGATCCTTGGAATTGTACAATACTCCCTATATTCATTGTGTGTGTTATATTCTAATTCATTCTATTAAAGTATATCTCCTCACATTTATCAAGGATTAAATTCCATCTGCCACTGCTCTGCCCATCTTATCAACTGTTTCTGTTACTTAAGACTACCTCACCATCAACAATGTCACCAATTTTCATATGATCTGCAGTTACTAATCAAGCCGGAAGCTGGTAAAGTGGTGGGGTCAACAAGTGATAGGTGAATTTTGTTATTGGTGTTCATTATTATTGTCATGTGTACCAAGATTCAGTGAAAAGCTTTGTTTACGTGCTATCCAGTTAAATCATACAATGCGTGAGTACAATTAAACCAAACACCAATATAACAGGCAATGAAAAGAGAGTTCAGAATATTGTGTTACAGCATTATCACCTTACAGTTACTTGAGAAAGTGCAGAGTATAAAAAGTGCAATATCGACACCGAGTGGGTCGGAAGATTGGGACTGCACCCTGGTCTATGGGTGGACCATTCAGTAGTCTCTTAACAGCAGGGAAGGAACTGCTCCTGAATCCAGTGGTATATGCTTTCAAGCTTTTGTATTTTCTACCCAATGGGGAGGGGAGAAAGGGGAATGGGCATGGTATGAATGGTCCTTGATTATGTTTTGGCATTGGATCTCATCCTCATTCTGAAGTCCCGCCTTGACCTCTCCCGTCTGAACCCGCATTTCATCCGTTGGGATCGCCTCATTCCCTGGTTCACTCCCTCCCCCACTGATGACTGTATATTTAGCCCATCAGCTCCTGGGTTCTTGGAATTCCCTCTCCAAACCCTTTCTCTCTCTCCTTTAAGATGCCTCTGAAAATCTGCTTCTTTGATTGAAATTCTGGTCAGCTGCCAATATCTCCATAAATGCCCTGCATGTCAAACATAGTGAAAGTGCTTGACCCTGCAAAAGGCATTCTATGGATGCAAGTTGTTTCTGATGATGAAGCTGGCCTGGTTCAGCAGAATATCTTGAGGAGATCAGTTTGATTCCTTTTTGGGTCAAAGCTGCAAGGTAGCTTACAGTAAAAGGAGAACAGGAAAGAGTTTCTCAATGTTTACTGGCTTCAGGCAGTTCACAGAGTGAAGAGGAAGTGATCTTTTGCTGAAATTTTGGTTACAACATTACTTCCTCTTTCACCATCCGAGGCAGCAAGTCATCCCATCCCCCGCTGTGTCCTCAGAGGATGTGAGGGGGTGCTGGTTCCAGGGCAGGGAGAGGCTGACGTGGCACAGATGCAAGGAGTCTCTTGTTCCCAAAATGTGCTGTAAAGCCAAGTATCACATGCTTGAGAAGAATCGAGGAGCAGCTAATCACCCAAACTGACACATCAGCCTATCTCTATCCTGAGCCAACATCAACCAGGCTCCTACTTCTCCTCTGTACAGCTCTACCCTGAGCCAACCCTTAGCCTCTTACCCATCTCCTTGTCCCTAGTGCCATTAATCTTCCCATTATGTAATTTCTCATCCTATTCAACCACAACTCCTCCAGTGTGCCCTCTTCCCCATTCTCCCCATCCCCACAACCCCCAAACCCAGTTATTCCCTTCATTACTGACATCCATTCCTTCGACTATCTGAGCTCCAAACTCTAGAATTCCATCTGTAAACCTCTCCACCTCTCTCTCCTCCTTTTCCAACCAAACCTTTTCATAGATCCATAAAGGTTCATGGCTTGGCCCAACTCATCCATGCCGACCAAGATGCTTATAGAACCTAATCCCATTTGTTTGTGTTTGTTCCATGTCCCTTTGACCCTTCCCTATCCATACATCTGTCTAAATGAATTTTAAATCTTGCTATAAATATATCCACCCCCACCACTTCCTTAGACAAATTTCCCACCACTCTTTGTGTAAAAAACATACTTCTCGTGTCCTTTTTAAACATTTCACCTCTCATCCTAAATCGATGTCCTTTAGTTTTAGACTCTCCAATCCCAGGAAAAAGATCATGAGGTAGTTTATCTATGTCCCTCATAATTTTGCACGTTTCACCTATCCTCTTGCTTCAGGAAAACAGTTTCCACCTATCTAGTATCTCCATACATCTCAAGCCCTCCAGTCCAATCAATATCCTTGTGAATCTTTTCTACACCCTCAAGCTTCCTTCCTTCACATACCACAGTGACCAGAACTGTTCACAAGTCCTATCTAACCCCATGTGATCCAACTATAATATGACATCCAACTTTTGTACTCAGTGCAAGGTTCATGAAGCAAAGGATGCCATATATCCTCTTTACCAACTTGTCTACCTGTGTTGCCATTTTCAGGAAACTATGTACGTACCACTAGGCCTCACAGTTATATCACACTCTCCAGGTCTGCCATTTACTGTTTATATCCTGCCTTTGGCTCGCTACCCAAAATGCATCTCCTTGCTCTTGTCTGAGTTAAATTCCATCCGCCATTCCTTTGCCTGCTTTCCCAGTTGATCTATTACCTGTTTCAACCTTTGCACAACTTTCTTCAGTCTACCACACCAACAATTTTGGTGTTGAATATTAATCACCAATGCCAATGGTTGCTTTGGTGACTCAATATTGAATTTTCATCTGATAATGTTGAGGGACTTCACTATGCAAAGGAGATTAGTAATTCAGGCTGTTCTTTCCTGGACTGAGTCTATTTTTGGGTGCATGTGCTCCATGTTGATGATGTGCTTGTGACGTCCTCCCTTGAGTCTCCGATGGTGGGAAGATTTTGAAGGGTCAGTAGATGTCAGGAGCCAGCCTGCCTTTTCCTCCTGATGCTCTGATGTTCATACAGTTGGTTCAGAAAATCTTTTGATCAATGGCGATCCCCAATATAGTCCTGAGCTTACAGATTGGGGTGGTGTACGTTTCTGCTCCCGCTGATGGTCCATAGAGCCTCATGCCCCTGAGACGAGCTGCCAGATCTGTTCTAAGACTATTGCATTTAACTTGATTATTGTGAAGACAGGACTTTGTCTCCACAAAGACTATGTGGTGGTCACTTCTACTGATTCTATAGTGGATAGATGCATCTGCCACAGGTAATGAGATCAAATAAGTTTTTCCGCTGCTCACAATCTGCCACAGACCCAGTCTGGCAGCTGTGCCCTTCCTAACCCTGCCAGCTCAGTCTGTGGTGGACCTGAAGTCGCACCCAGACAACTTTCTGTGTACTTATACCTTGAGTGCTTCTTCCAAATGTTGTTCCAAATGGAGTAGCACTGATCAGTTGAGAAGGGATGGTGGGTGGGGATCAGGGGGGTGAGGTTTCTTCGCCCATGTTTGATCTAATGCCATGCCATGATCGTCATCTGTCCATTCACTCCACAGATGCCGCTTGACCCTCTGAGATCCACCAGCACTTTGTTTTTGAACAAAGGGGGACATGATCACATGTGGCTTGGTGGGCTGTTGAACAACCATCAGATTGTTCCTTCAACAACAACCGGTTGAGCAGATTCAGTTTCACAATATTGCGTGACGGCTCTTGAGCTCACAGCCTCCCGGCTGCTTGGCTCTGAGGTGACTCCTGTGCTACCATATAAGGTCATGAAACTGAGCTGGTAACTCGGGCTGGTGACGGGAAAGCAGAACCACAAACATTACGCCTCCAGCAACAATACAGATCACAGGATAGTGTGTTGGTGTGTGTTGCGACCCATTAAACACTGGTAGCAGGTTCACTCAGGCAACATCTCAGACATAGGCCCCAGGTGAACAACAACCGCTTGCAGAGATCCAGGAGGGTTTTTGGGTTGTATAGATTAATACAACGTGGACAGACCCTTCACTCCAACTTGTCCATGCTGACAAAATTGCCCAATTGAGATCATCCCCCTTGGCCACATTTGACCTCTCAACCCTTTCCATGCTTGTGCCTGTCCAAATGTATTTTAAACATTGTAATTGTAGCTGCGTCTACCACTTCCTCTGGCAGTTCGTTCCATATATCCACCATATATCCACAACCCTCTGTGTGATAAAATTGCCCATAAGGTTGCTATTAAATCTTCCTCCTCTCACTGCAATCCTATGCCCTTCTAGGTTTAGTCCCCCACCCTGGCAAAAAGACTATGATTCACCCTGTCTATTCCCCTCAATTATTTTATACACCTCTATAAGGTCACCCCTTGGTCTCCTGCGCTCCAGGAATAAAGACCCAATCCAGGTTAAAAGACCCAACGGGCGGGAAGGTTGTGCAGCGGTAAAGCTGCTGCCTTACAGCGCTTGCAGTGCTGGAGACCCCGCTTCGATCCCAGCTACGGGTGCTGTCTGTACGGAGTTTGTACATTCTCCTGATGACCGTGTGTATTTTCACAGAGATCATTGGTTTCTTCCCACACTACAAAGCCGTACAGGTATGTAGGTAAGTTTGCTTGGTATAAGTGTAAATTGTCCCTAGTGTGTGTAGGATAGTTTTAAAGTGCGGGGATCCCTAGTCGGTGTGGACTAGGTGGGCCGAAGGGCCTGTTTCCGCACTGTATCTCTAATCTAAACTTAACTAAATTTAATTAAACTATCCAGCTTCTCTTTATAACTCAATCTCTCCAGTACCAATGACACTTGTGAATCTTTTCCGTCCCTTTTCCCAACTTAACGACATCCTTCCTGGGTGACCAGATCTGCGCACAATGTTCCAAGTGTGGTCTCATCAACCACGTGTACAATTGTAACATGATGTCCAAGCTCTTGAACGCAAGCACCAAAGACAAGCATGCCAAACGCCTTCTTCACCACCCTGAATACGGCACCTCATCAAATAAACCAATGCCAATACTTGCATCGCCACTTTCATGTGACACATACTCACAGAGACAGACAGATGTACAAACATACACAGCAACAAAGACACACACAGATACATGAAAACTCACACTTACACACACAGAAAGACACGCATGCATTCACACACAGACACAATTGCAGAAACACAACATCACACACGCACACGCACACACGCACGCATGCACGCACACACACTACCGACCTGTGCATTGCCATAGCAGATTTCTCAGTAATTACATCAAAGGTTTCCGTGAAATGAAGCAATCTTGCTGGGGCCACCATTTCCTTGTTTTGTTTATGTTGATTAAGGGATAAACATGAGGCAAGAAAACAGTGAAGCTCCTGCTCTTTATCCATGGAGATGAGTCAGGTAGCCAAGATTTATGGAAATGGTATCAAGTTTAAAGAGGATTCTAAGAAGCTTTTGATCACTCAGAGGGTATTTGAATCTGGAACAGACTGGAACAAACTGAGAGGGTTACTGGAAGTAGCGAGTCATCTACATAATTAAAAGTTTCATCTTGACCACTTCCTGTCTGCGCTGTATATTGATTTTAGAAAACGCTATCATATATCACTATGATCTTTGGCTATCCTACTCACAGTCCTCCTCCGCTGAGGCAGCCCCAAGGATTTTTCCGATCGATGAAAACTAAAAAAGTTATGAATGTTTAAAAAATCTTGAGATCAGCTGATTGCATTTGAATTTGGTGGCCTGCACTCTGCTTGAAATGGTATGAATTTGCATTTGAATTTGGTGGCATGCACTCTGCTTGAAATGTAATGAAATCGCATTGGAATTTGGTGGCCTGTACTCTGATTGAAATGGTATGACATTGCATTGGAATTTGGTGGCCTGTACTCTGCTTGAAATGGTATGAAATTGTATTTGAATTTGGTGGCTTGTACTCTGCTTGAAATGGTGTGACATTGCATTGGAATTTGGTGGCCTGTACTCTGCTTGAAATGGTATGGAATTGCATTTGAATTTGGTGGCCTGCACTCTGCTTGAAATGGTATGAAATTGCATTTGAATTTGGTGGCTTGCACTCTGCTTGAAATGGTATGAAATGAATTTGGTGGCCTGCACTCTGCTTGAAATGGTATGAAATGAATTTGGTGGCCTGCACTCTGCTTGAAATGGACTGCCAGCCCACCAGCCATGAGTCAATCAACTGCCAGCCCACCAGCCTTGAGTCAGTCAACTGCCAGCCCAACAGCCGTGAGTCAGTCAACTGCCAGCCCAACAGCCATGAGTCAGTCAACTGCCAGCCCACCAGCCGTGAGTGAGTGAACTGCCAGCCCACCAGCCGTCAGTGAGTGAGTGAACTGCCAGCCCACCTTTGGCCTACCTGAAACCACTCATTTCGGCCCACAAGGCCCCATTAGCCCAGAAACCAGTCCATTTTCCCCAAAATGCCCGTATTAGTCCAGGAGGAGCATTTTGGCCCAAAAGGCACGTGCCAGGTCAGGAAAATGTAGATCAGTGGCTTATGTTATGAGTCATGCTTTTGTAGTTACGCCCACTAGCTTATTTGCTTCGCGATCTACTACACTCTTCAGTATGAAGTTAACTCTCAAGTAAGAGCTTGTAGTTGTTTATTCTAAATAAACAGTGAATAACCTGCCAAGGTGTGAGGTCTTTATTATTACAAGGACTCAAAATCAACAGAAAAGTCCACAAAAAGTGCCTTTCACTGAGACTTCACCTTTTTTTTAGTCCCTTTGGCCCATCAGGCATGTACTAGCCCAGGAGGAGCCCCTTCGGCCTACCAGTAAGTATTCCCCCTGTAAGTATTAAACCTCACCCCAGTAATTTTCTCCCTCCCTGTATTGGCTGCCTGTGAGATCCAGGCCAGGATAGATTTTCCTCCTTCATTGCTGTGATCTGTAGAAAAGGATATAAAATGTCCACCCTCTCCCCCTTCTATCTCACAGAGTCTCTCACCTGTTTTGGTCAGAATTTCTGGCAGTTTCTGAGCTGCCAGCCTGAGTGACTGATCTGCCAGCCCATCAGCCCTGAGTGACTGATCTGCCAGCCCATCAGCCCTGAGTAACTGAGCTGCCAGCCCACCAGCCCTGAGTGACTGAGCTGCCAGCCCAGCAGCCCTGAGTGACTGAGCTGCCAGCCCACTAGGCCTAGGTGACTGTGCTGCCAGCCCACTAGGCCTGAATGACTGAACTGCCAACGGGTCCCACTTAGTCTAGTATCATATAGGAAATGTTGAGAGTACTGGAGTTGAGACAAACACTTGAATTCCCAAGGTTCTGAAAGCCACAGACTGAATGCAGGCAAATGGGATTGGTACAGATCATTACTCCATGGTTTCAGCATGGATACAGTGGGCTGAAGGGCCATTTACTGTGCTGCATGACTTTATGAACAGTTGTGGACTGAGAGACAAAGTATTAAAGTGTCAATAATGTTTCATCACAACTGGTCTGCACCACTCGTGAAACATTAACTCTGCTTCTCTCTCCACATTTGCTGCCTGACCTGCTGAGGATATCCAGCACTCTCTATTTTTAAATCCAAAAAGCTGCAGTTGCAGTAGATCAGAAATAAAAGCAGAAGATACAAGAAATGTCCGGAAGAAGGGTCTCGACCTGAAACATCACCTATTCCTTCGCTCCATAGATGCTGCCTCGCCCGCTGAGTTTCTCCAGATATTTTATCTACCTTCGATTTTTCCAGCATCTGCAGTTCCTTCTTAAACAGAAATGCCCAATAGGTCAGGTAGCATCTGTAGAAAGAGAAACGAAGCAGACTTTTCAGGTTGAAGACTCTTCACCAGATTTTAGGAAAGGGAAAATGGATTTAAACTCGCAGAGGGGCTAGAGGAGGAGTGAGCATGAGGAATGTCTCTGATAGGCTGAGGCTGAGGTTGCTTTGGCAATAAATGGCAGAGATTATCCAGCTGGTTGGTTAATTGGGGTGGTTGGAGAGAGGAACCGAATGAAAGCTGTGAAATGAGCGCAGTTGTAGAGTGAGAACACAAACAAAGGGACTTCGAAGTTGTGAAATGTACAGCTGTAGGGAACACCCAAAAATGATGAGCAAAATACAAAGCGGTTCAGGCAGCAACTGTGGGGAGAAAAACAAAGACATTGTTTTGGGTTGAAACCCTTCTTCTGACTGATTGGAGTAGGGGAGAGATAGTTGGAAAAAAGAGATGGGGGTGGGGCAAAGCTTGGCAAGTGGTAGGTGGGGAAAAATCCTTGCTGGATTTAACCTTAATCAGGCAGCATTTCTACTTGACATGGATGGGCAACATTTCGCGTCAGGACCCTTCAGTAGATTGGACCTGAATCATTGCCAAAATGCTGCCAAACCAGCATTATTCCAGCATCTTGTGGGGTTTTTTGTAAACCAGCATCTGTAGTCTGTAGTGTTCCCAAGTGATGGATGGGTACAGGTGAGATGGGAGTGCGATTGACACAGGCGTGGAGTAAGTGACAAAGGCAAAAGGTGAAAAGGAGATACCTCGAGTCCTGGCTCATCATGAGCTAAGCTAGAAAGAGTGCAGAGCAGATTCATGAGGATGTTGTCAGGACGAGGGCCTGAACTAAAGTCAGAGTTTGGACAGGCTAGGAGTTTATTCCTTGCAGAGCAGGAGGCTGAGGAGTGATCTTGTAGAGATGTATAAAATCATCAGGGAAATGGATAGGGTGAATTATCCAGAGTTGGGGAAATCAATAACCATAAATTTAAGATGAGGGGGGAAAGATTTAATAGGCAAATTTTACACACAGTGGGTATATGAAACCAGCTGTCAGAGGAAGTAGCTGTGTCAGGTTCTAACAACAACATTTAAAAGACATTTGGACTGATGCATGGATAGGAGAGGTTTAGAGGGTTAAGGATCAAACATGGGCAGGCATCACTAGCGTAGATGGGCCTTCTTGGTCGACATACTGTATGACCATGTTCCTATGAGGAAGGTTTGGCAGGCTAGGCTGCTGGAGTTTAGACAAGTGAGAGGTGATTTAATTAATACATAAAAGAATATCTATCTGCTTCCATCACCGCCACACCTGGGAGCGTGTGCCAGCCTCTCGCCACTCCCTGTGTAAAAACATTGCCCTGCACATCTCCTTTAAACTTTACCTCTCTGACCCTAAAGCTATTCCCTCCCAAGTCTTTGACATTTCCAACATGGGAAAAATGGTCTGCCTGCATGGTCCCAATGAGAAAAGGGCATGGTGGGAATCCTTGAAAATAGATGATGCTTCTTGAGGCAGCTCCTCACGTAGATGCTTTCAATGCTAGGGAGGCCCGTGATGGTCCAGCATGGGTCCACCTCTCTCTGCAACTCTCCTGCATTTCTATGAGTTGGAATTGCCATACCAGGTTATGATGCAACCAGTCTGGATACTTTCTACAATGCATTTATGGAAGTTTGTAAGAGTATTCAGCGACAAACCAAATCACTTCAAACTTCCAACAAAGTAGAGGCGCTAATGCGCCTTCTTCATGATTGCATTTGTGTGTTGGGCCCAGGGCAGGTCATCCTAGATGATAATGCCCAGGAATTTAAAGCTGCCAACTGTCTCTACCATTGATCCACCAATAAAAACTGGCACATGGTCTCTTGACTTCCCCTTTCTGAAGTCAACGATTAACTCTTTGGAGATGCAAGGAATTTCAGATGTTGGAATCTTGCATAGAACACTTAGTGCTGGAGTAACTCAGTGGGTCAGGCAGCATCTCTGGAAGACATGGGTAGGCACCTTTTCAGATTGGGACCCTTGGTCAGATTAAAACCTTGACAATGGGCGACATCATGACACTGCTCAACCAGGTGTTATATCGCTCGTGATTTGGCTGATAGCAGTGGTGTCATCGGTGAATTTATAGTTGGCTGTGGCCAAAGGCTCTGTTAATGATGGTAGTCACAGTTCAGGAAGAAGGAAAGCATCTGGGAGGCAACAGTCCCAAAGCCAATGTCATCAAAATAGAAATGATGGAGACGGAGAAACATGGAGAATGGAAGGGAGTACCGACAAGAGGCAGGTGGGGTGAAAGCCAAAGTATCTGTGGGTATCTGCAAGCTTATAATGGATTTCTGTCATGTCTATCCCCTGAGATTAGACCAAGGGGAAAGGGAAGAGGCAGAGATGACCATGCGAAGCTGAGAGTAAGATGGAAAAGTAATGTTATTCCTTCATCTACCCTCTCCCGTCGGGCAGAAGATGCCGAAGTTTGAAATCACACACCACCAGACTCAGGACCAGCTTCTTCTCCACTGTTATGAGGTGACTGATTGGTCTTTCCATAAATTAGGGCACAGTCCCGATTCTCCATCCTACCCCATTGTGGATATTGAACTTTGTCTCTGGAACTCTATAATGCTGAGAACTATATTCTGCACTCTGTATCTTTCCATTCACTCTACCTATGCTATTAGAGTTTGGCTTGATTGTGTTCATATATGGTATTATATAATTTGATTGGATAGCATGCAAAGCAAAGCTTTTTACTATACCCTTGTACACATGACAATCATAAACCTAAACCTAAACCTAATAATATCTTCCATATCTATATAAATGCAAGATGCAGAACCAATGTAATCATAGATGTCCTGAAAAAGAGTTGAGGGACAGGGTCCGTTTGGGACTAGGCAGTCATCCATGTTCCGGAAAATGGGTTGAGTGTCAGCATCTGAGTGGGATTGAAGGAAAGATTGTTCCCCATTTCCCACAAAAGTCTTGATGTGGGCCCATGCAAGTGTCTACTGCTGTACCTTTGATCCTTTGATATGGAGTGGTCAAAGGAGAAGTTGTGGAATGTGGGACTGGGTGCAGTCAGATAAATGAGTGTGTTGGTGGAGAGGAACTGGGTGCTTTTTCTCTCTCTCCATTGGTTCAGCCTGACTAGTTGGGGTTATCTCAAAACCCCTGCATTTTGCAAATGTAATTTCCTCTGTCCATGCTCTTACTAACTACTTTCAGTTCATAGTTTTTGCTCATTTTCTCTCTCTCCCTAACTTCCCCCGTTAACCCATCAACTCAATAACTGTTTTTCTTTAGTTTACAACTTCTACAACATCACACAGTAACCCTGACTAATCTAACCTCCTTATAGCTAATACTCTCCAAGCAGCTTTCTGATAAACCTCTTCTGCACCCTCTCCCAAGCCTCCACAACTTTTTTGTAATTGACAATTTTGCACTCTATGGTTGCTGCCTGACATGTCTTGCATTTTCAGCATTTTCTGTTTTTCATTCTATTTTTGACTTTATTAATAAAAGGATGTGTTGATAGGTGAATTGGCAGCTTCTTCCTCATTCTGCATCCTCTGGGGCTTTCTGTTCCCCTTCCTCCCCCTGCTGCTCTGAGTTTGCTTGAGCTGTTGTTCTGTTTCTGGTTGGGTGCACTGAACTTCCTGCAGATGAAGGAAACTCCCCAGCTCCATAACATGGTTCATTCAGGGTTACTCACCACCATCTTCCACAAGGTAGTTTCTGGACTTGACAATGGCAACAATCATCCCCAAAACAAAATGAGAACCCAAACCCTGAAACGGATGACCTGCTGTTATTTTCAAACCCTTATGTTGCTTGTCAAAGACTCGTGGAGCCTATCCAACCTCTCTCTGTAACCCAAGCTTACAAGTCAGGTAACATACTGATGATCTCAAAGAGGTGCATAGCATGAAAATAGGCCCTTCAGCCCAACAAGTTAGCATATTGGGTTAGTCCCATTGGCCTGCATTTGGTCCATATCACTCTCAACTCTTCCTATCTATATATGTGTCCATATCAGAGGTGCCATTCATGGATTCGATTTTAAACTAGTTAAATGTAGTGTTTGGTGTTTTTTAAATACTGGCTTTTAAATGTGTATATGTGGGGGGCGGGGGGGGGAGGGGGAAACCGTTTAAAATCTCTTCCCTGTCCGGGAGACCCGACCTTTTCCCTGTCGGGTCTCCGTTGTCGTTGGGGCCTAGCACCGTGGAGTGGCCTCCAACCTGAACGACCCGGGGGCTCGGGAGACTGCGCTGCGGACTACTCACCATCGTGGGGCTGGCCGGCCTCGGTGCGTGGGGAGCGGCGGTGACTCGCTGCTGCGACTCGACTCCTGGGGCTCGGAGGCTCCAGCAACGCAGCCGCAGGTCCGGTGGACTGGGACATCGGGAGCTCGCGGGTCCGTGGGGGAGAGAGAGACCGCTTCCCGGAGTTCCCGCAACGCGACTTCTCCAGCCCGTGTCGCGGGGTTGGAACGACCCGGAGCGGGGTCGTACATCGTCTGGCACGGCTTCATGGCCGTGGGACATTACAGCGCCCGCCGGGGGCTCCAACTTTGTGACTTTTAGACCGGGAGCGGGGCCGTAAATCGCCCGGCACGGCCTAAAATGGCCGTGGGACTTATCATCGCCCGCCTGGGGCTTGGACATCGGGAGAGACATGGAGAGCAGGGGAGAGAAAAGATGTTTGTGTGAACTTAATTGTGTGTATGTCTGTAGGACATTGTTTTTGTTTGTATGGCTGTGGAAACAAAATTTCGTTTGAGTCTCACTGGGGCTCAAATGACAATAAATTTGTATTGTATTGTATTGTATTGTAAACTCCGGCCCTGTCTGCACTGTCAAAGTGATAAGGATGGACTTGCAGGATTATTTTACTGAGGGTCTGTGACATTCTGTGGAGCCAAGCTTGTCTACTGTCACCACATCGTTGCTGCTAGAGCTGGCTGTGCATAAATTGGCGGTCACATTCTCCATCATGCAAAGGCGTCCACATTTCATGAGGTGTTCTGAAGAGGTTGTGATGAGGGATCGAGCTACATAGATTCCAGAGAGTTTTTATTTCACATACTTCCCAAATATGATCAAACAGGAAAAGGATGTGAATCCCTATTCTCCTTCCCCACCAATCCCCACCTTGATCCATTCAGAGGATTCACTCTGATCAGAATGCTCTTCGACTCCCCATATACACACAGTCATCCCAACACCTCGCCTCTGTCATCCACATCTTCTGCTGTGAGGGATCGAGGGTCCAGGGATGGCTTGCTACCACTTCCATTCCGCAGGTTCTGTGTTGGCCACTAAGGAGTCACAGCATTGGCCAGGTTTTTCAATACCATTCCATGTATTATCTGAACCCTGCTGCTCAATGACTGCTGTTGCGGGTAATTATTGATGTACTTGCCAGTCAGCTTCACTGCCTCTCAATCCTTGATCATTTCTCCTTCATCCTTGGCTCTCCATGTAGTGGCCTCTGGATTTTTGGATCATAAATGACCTTGATAATGCCGAAGGTCTCATGCACGTCATGGCTGTCAATGAACTGTTGGACCTCCTGCGCTCTCTCCACCCACTATCTGGTGTTTAGGCAGTGATTGGGCCTTCAGTTTTTCCTTGATCTTCAGGTAACAGAAAGCGCTGGAAACACTCAGCATATAGGCATCACCTGTGGAAAGAGAAACAGAGATAATATTTCAGGTCAAAGTGCTGCCTGACTTAGCAAGTGTTTCCAGCACTTTCTGGTTTTAGTTCAAATTAGACTAAGTGGGACCCGTTGGGTCCCAGCATCACATGGGAGGGCTGGTCACCAATGCAATGTTCCACCTCTCAACCAATTCCAATATTGCTCGCCAGTGGGGGGGGGGGGGATTTCTGTTGCGCTAGTATGGGTGTTGAGTGCCGAAGGTACTGGTTTCCAGAGGGCTAGTATAGACATTGTGGGCCGAATGGATTCTTGGGCTGGCAGCCAACTGTTGCAATGATTTTATAAGCCAAGCCAAGACAAACAATTGGGCAGCAGCCACCTGACAACCAAAATTCATTTTGTGAACACAAACCTTTTTAAAAAGGTGAGGCAAACAATTGGGCAGCAGCCACCTGACAACCAAAATTCATTTTGTGAACACAAACTTAAATAAAAAGGCAAACAATTTAGCAGCAGCCACATCGAGGGGACTCACCGTGGAGTAGACGTGCGTTCAGTGTTATTCACAGCTCAGAGAGCCGTGACCCTCTCGCTTGCTGGGTCTGGCAGAGACTGAGTGAGGCACGACACTTCCGGGTTTTATAGTCCCTCCCCCCTGCCGCCAGCGGGGGCAGCAGAGAAAATGGGGAATTTTTAAAAAACATTAAAATCTCTCTGATTTTTCATCGATGGGAAAAATCCTTGGTCGTGGAAGGCGGAGGGGGGTTCTGAGCGAGGTGGTCAAAAATGACGGCCGTAGGTGGCGCCGTTCTCTCGGAAATCGCAGCACAGTGGGCCAAAAGCGGCCAAGATCAGACCTTTAGTAGTATAGAAGATTTACAGCAACTCTGTTTTTGTTTTTGAGTTTCACTCTTCATAATCATAATCATAATCATAATAATACTTTATTAGCCAAGTATGCTTTGCAACATATGAGGTATTGCATTTGCCATACAGTCATACCAATAAAAAAAACAGAACACACAAAATACATTTTAAGTCAAGTCAAGAGAGTTTATTGTCATGTGTCCCAGATAGGACAATTAAATTCTTGCTTGCTGCAGCACAACAGAATATTGTAAGCATAAATACAGAACAGTTCAGTTCAATATACACTTAAATAAGCAGATAAAGTGCAATAGGCTGTTACAGTTCCGAATCTGTTTGTTGGCGAGTTTAATAGCCTGATGGCTGTGGGGAAGCAGCTGCTCCTGAACCTGGATGCAACAGATCTCAGGCTCCTGTACCTTCTGCTTCGATGGTAGCGGAGAGATGAGTGCGTGGCCAGGATGGTGTGGGTCCTTGATGATGTTGGCAGACTTTTTGAGGCAGCGATTGCGATAGATCCCTTTGATGGTGGGGAGGTCAGAGCCGATGATGGACTGGGCAGTGGTTACAACTTTTTGCAGCCTTTTCCGCTCCTGGACGCTCAAGTTGCCGAACCAAGCCACGATGCAACCAGTGAGCATGCTCTCTACTGTGCACCTGCAGAAGTTCGAGAGAGTCCTCCTCGACAAACCGACTCTCCGTAATCTTCTCAGGAAGTAAAGGAGCTGATGTGCTTTCTTTATAATTGCATCAGTGTGCTGGGATCAGGAGAAATCTTTGGAAATATGCACGCCCAGGAATTTGAAGCTCTTGACCCTTTCCATCATCGTCCCATTGATATAAACGGTTCTGTGGGTCCCTATCCTACCCCTTCCAAAGTCCACAATCAGTTCCTTGGTTTTGCTGGTGTTGAGAGCCAGGTTATTGTGCTGGCACCATTTGGTCAAACGGTCGATCTCACTTCTATACTCTGACTCGTCCCTATCAGTGATTCGTCCCACAACAGTGGTGTTGTCGGCAAACTTGATGACGGAGTTCGCACTATGTCCAGCTACGCAGTCATGAGTATAGAGTGAGTAAAGCAGAGGGCTGAGCACGCAGCCTTGAGGTGCTCCCGTGCTGACTGTTATCGAGGATGACACATTTCCACCAATACAGGCAGACTGTGGTCTGTGGAAGAGGAAGTCAAGGATCCAATTGCAGAGGGATGCGCAGAGACCCAGATCTGAGATGTTAAGATCTGTGATCTTAACATAAGCATCCACTACAGTGACTCCTCCACATTCCTCATTGTAATGGAACCCTACTCTTAGAACCCGGTGTAGAGCTGTAGCCTTTCAATAGGCAATGGACAATAGACAATTGGTGCAGGAGTAGGCCATTCGGCCCTTCGACCCAGCACCGCCATTCAATGTGATCATGGCTGATCATCCCCAATCAGTACCCCGTTCCTGACTTCTCCCCATATCCTCTGACTCCGCTATCTTTAAGTCCTATCTAGCTCTCTCTTGAAAGTATCCAGAGAACCAGCCTCCATCACCCTCTGAGGCAGAGAATTCCAGACTCACAACTCTCTGTGTGAAAAAGTGTGTCCTCGTCTCCGTTCTAAATGGCTTACCCCTTATTCTTAACCTGTGGCCCCTGGTTCTGGACTCCCCCAACATCGGGAACATGTTTTCTGCCTCTAGTGTGTCCAAACATTGAACCCGAGGGGCACTTGAACCCGAGGGGGACCAATATCCTGGCGGGGAGATTTGCAAAGGCTACTGCGGAGACTTTAAACTAGAACGGTTGGGGGGGCGGGACTCAAATAGAGAAAGCTAGTAGACAGTGTGTGAGGCAGGAAGCAGAGAAGGGAAGCACTCAGACCCAACATGTAGGGGGGAAAGAAGAAAAAAATAATAAACAGAGAATAAGAGGTGGTGGGGTTCTTAAATGTGTGAACAGAGAGACAGAGGGGTGTAAAATGAGGGTAGAAGCAATAGGTAGCAAGGTGAAAAGTAAAAGTGGCAGGCAGACAAATCCAGGGCAAAAATCAAAAAGGGCCACTTTTCAACATAATTGTATAAGGGGTAAGAGCGTTGTAAAAACAAGCCTGAAGGCTTTGTGTATCAATGCAAGGAGCATTCGTAATAAGGTGGATGAGTTGAATGTGCAGATAGTTATTAATGATTATGATATAGTTGGGATCACAGAGACATGGCTCCAGGGTGACCAAGGCTGGGAGCTGAACATCCAGGGATATTCAATATTCAGGAGGGATAGACAGAAAGGAAAAGGAGGTGGGGTAGCGTTGCTGGTTAGAGAGGAGATTAACGCAATAGAAAGGAAGGACATTAGCTTGGAGGATGTGGAATCGATATGGGTAGAGCTGCGAAACACTAAGGGGTAGAAAACGCTAGTGGGAGTTGTGTACAGGCCACCTAACAGTAGTAGTGGAGTTGGGGATGGCATCAAATGCAATTAGAAATTAGAAATTAGAAATGCGTGCAACAAAAGTAAAACAGTTATAATGGGTGACTTAAATCTACATATAGATTGGGTGAATCAAATTGGCAGGGGTGCTGAGGAAGAGGATTTCTTGGAATGTATGCGGGATAGTTTTCTAAACCAACATGTAGAGGAACCAACGAGAGAGCAGGCTATTCTAGACTGGGTATTGAGTAATGAGGAAGGGTTAGTTAGCAGTCTTGTTGTGCGTGGCCCCTTGGGCAAGAGTGACCATAATATGGTTGAGTTCTTCATTAGGATGGATAGTGACATTGTTAATACAGAAACAAGGGCCCTGAACTTAAAGAAAGGTAACTTTGAGGGTATGAGACGTGAATTGGCCAAGATTGACTGACAATTGATTCTTAAAGGGTTGACAGTGGATATGCAATGGAAGGCATTTAAAGACTGTATGGATGAACTACAACAATTGTTCATCCCAGTTTGGCAAAAGAAAAAATCAGAGAAGGTAGTGCATCCGTGGATAACAAGGGAAATCAGGGATAGTATCAAAACAAAAGATGAAGCATACAAATTAGCCAGAAAAAGCAGCCTACCAGAGGACTGGGAGAAATTCAGAGTCCAGCAGAGGAGGACAAAGGTCTTAATTAGGAAAGGGAAAATAGATTATGAAAGAAAACTGGCAGGGAACATAAAAACTGACTGCAAATGTTTTTATAGGTATGTGAAGAGAAAGAGATTAGTTAAAACAAATGTAGGTCCCTTGCAGTCAGAAACAGGTGAATTGATCATGGGGAACAAGGACATGGCAGACCAATTGAATAACTACTTAGGTTCCGTCTTCACTAAGGAAGACATAAATAATCATTCGGAAATAGCAGGGGACCGGGGGTCAAATGAGGTGGAGGAACTGGGTGAAATTCAGGTTAGCCGGGAAGTGGTGTTAGGTAAATTGAATGGATTAAAGGCCGATAAATCCCCAGGGCCAGATAGGCTGCATCCCAGAGTACTTAAGTAAGTAGCCCCAGAAATAGTGGATGCATTAGTGATAATTTTCAAAACTCTTTAGATTCTGGAGTAGTTCCTGAGGATTGTAGGGTAGCTAATGTAACACCACTTTTTAAAAAGGGAGGGAGAGAGAAAACAGGGAATTACAGACCGGTTAGTCTAACATCGGTAGTGGGGAAACTGCTAGTCAGTTATTAAAGATGGGATAGCAGAACATTTGGAAAGTGGTAAAATCATTGGACAAAGTCAGCATGGATTTACGAAAGGTAAATCATGTCTGACGAATCTTATAGAATTTTTCGAGGATGTAACTAGTAGAGTGGATAAGGGAGAACCAGTGGATGTGATATATCTGGACTTTCAGAAGGCTTTCGACAAGATCCCACATAAGAGACTAGTATGCAAACTTAAAGCACACGGTATTGGGGGTTCAGTATTGATGTGGATAGAGAACTGGCTTTAAACGGGTCCTTTTCAGAATGGCAGGCAGTGACTAGTAGGGTAACGCAAGGCTCAGTGCTGGGACCCCAGCTATTTACAATATATATCTTAATGATTTGGACGAGGGAATTGAATGCAACATCTCCAAGTTTGCGGATGACACGAAGCTGGGGGGCAGTGTTAGCTCTGAGGAGGATGCTAGGATAGGCTAGGTGAGATAGACTCGGCTTGTACTCGCTAGAATTTAGGAGATTGAGGGGGGATCTTATAGAAACTAACAAAATTCTTAAGGGTTTGGACAGGCTAGATGCAGCAAGATTGTTCCCGATGTTGGGGAAGTCCAGGACAAGGGGTCACAGTTTGAGGATAGAGGGGAAATCCTTTAGGACCGAGATGAGAAAAACATTTTTCACACAGAGAGTGGTGAATCTCTGGAACTCTCTGCCACAGAAGGTAGTTGAGGCCAGTTCATTGGCTATATTTAAGAGGGAGTTAGATGTGGCCCTTGTGCCTAAAGGGATCAGGGGGTATGGAGAGAAGGCAGGTACAGGATATTGAGTTGGATGATCAGCCATGATCATATTGAATGGCGGTGCAGGCTCGAAGGGCTGAATGGTCTACTCCTGCACCTATTTTCTATATTTCTATGTTTCTAAACCCTTAATAATCATATTTCAATATGATCCCCCTCATCCTTCTAAACTCCAGAGTATACAAGTCCAGCCGCTCCATTCTCTCAGCATATGACAGTCCCGCCATCCCGGGAATTAACCTTGTAAACATATGCTGCACTCCCTCAATAACAAGAATGACCTTCCTCACATTAAGGAACCAAAACTACACACAATACTCCAGGTGTGGTCTTATTAGGCCCCTATACAACTGCAGAAGGCCTTCGTTGCTCCTATACTCAACTCCTCTTGTTGTGAAGGCCAAACTGCCATTCTTCACTGCCTGCTGTACCTGCAATCTTACTTTAATTGACTGATGAACAAGGACCCCTTATCCTTTGAAGCAGGATGGGTGCCTTCAACCCGGGAACTCCTTGTATTTATGGTTAATTGGTTCCTGGAGCCTCTGATAATTCGCGAATAATAAAGCGATAGATGGAGTCCTGGCCTTGTCCTCAGAACCTGCATGGACTAGCTGGCAGGACTGTTTGGGAACATCTTTATTATGCTCTATTTTGTATTATTATGGCCAGGTGACCGAGTAATAATGATCATTAATTTATTGCATTATTGATTATTGTACAATTATATGCACAATATTGTGTTAATGGGCCATTAGAAATTATATTTCTGTCGCCGGTACATATGACAATTAAACACTCTTGATCCTTGACTTCCTGCATCAATCTGTAGTTCCAACCTGCTTTAAGAAGAGCTCTATCATTCCAATTGTTAAATAAAAACAAGCTAGTTTGCATTAATGACTATCACACAGTGGCTCCAAAAGCCACTATCATGAAGTGCTTCAAGAGCGTGGTCATATTGCTGGTCAACACCAGGCTCCCATACAGCCTGGATCTTCTGCAATTCATCTACCGCTGCAACAGGTCCACAGTTAACACATCCTCCTGGCCTTACACTCATCCCTAGAACATCTGGGCAAGAAGGATTATTATAGTTACCAACAATTATTATAGGTTTAGGTTTATTATTGTCACATGTGAAAAGTTTTGTTTTGTATGCTATCCAATCAGATCAGATAATACTTTACATAAACACAATTGTCAAACTCAATAAAATATGTAGAACAAAGGGAGACGAGCATTGTGGCACAACAGCTGCAAAAATAAAGTCCAATGTCTGCAATGGGGTAGAGGTGAATCGAACAGTACCCTAGTTCATAGAAGGAAAGTTCTGATTTTTTTTTAAAGGGAAAGCTGTCCTGAGTCTGGTGGCACATGCTTTCAAACTCCATACCTTCTACCTAATGGGACAAGGGAGAAGAAGGAATGACCAGGTTGGGATACCTTTAATTATGTTGGCTTCCTTTCCGAGGCAGCGTGAAGTGTACATGGAGTCACTGGTGGAGAATCTGGTCTGTGTGATGGACTGGGCTACATCTACAACTCTCTGCAATTTCTTGCAGTCACCAGTTACCAATGACCAATAAGGATGCAGAAAGTGTTTGACATTGCTTGATCTATTACACATACTGCTCTCCACACCATCAAAGGGATCTATCAGAGGCACAGCCTCAAAAATGCAGCCAATATCATCAAAGATATGGCCACATCGCCCCAGCCACATTCTCATCTCACTGTTACCATTCAGAAAATGGTACAGGAGCCTGAGAACCATGATATCCAGGTTCAAGAACAGTTTCTTCACAGCAACCATCAGGCTTTTGAACTACCCTGCCCAATGCTAACCACAGTTCTGCTTCAGCAGCTGGGATTTGAGTTGCTGGACAGTTAGAGCTTAGACAAAAGTGCTGGAGAAACTCAGCGGGTGCAGCAGCATCTATGGAGCAAAGGAAATAGGCAACGTTTCGGGCCGAAACCCTTCTTCAGACAGTTTTGTTGGCACTACGGTTTTTGGCTTTTCACTATTACGGTCTGGTTACCTAGTTACAATTACAATTACAATTCAATTTATTGTCATTTGGACCCCTTGAGGTCCAAACGAAATGCCGTTTCTGCAGCCATACATTACAAACAAATAGACCCAAGACACAACATAATTTACATAAACATCCATCACATTGCTGTGATGGAAGGCCAAAAAAACTTCTCTCTCCACTGCACTCTCCCCCCCGATGTCAGAGTCAAAGTCAAAGCCCCCGGCGGGCGATGGCGATTGTCCCGTGGCCATTAACGCCACGCCGGGTGATGCAAGGTCGCACACCGGGTCTTGGTGTTAGAGCCCCCGGCGCGCGCTCGCAGTCCCGCAGCCATTCCAAGCCGCGCGGGGCGATGGTGTAAGGCCCCGCTCCAGGTGCTCTTCAACCCCGCAACTCGGGCGGGAGAAGTCGCCGCTGCGGAAGCCCCGAAAAGCGGTCTCCCTCCAGGGACCCGCGGGCTCCCGGTGTTACCGTCCGCCAAACCCGCAGTTGCAGCCACCGAATCTCCGGGGGTCGGGCCGCAGCAGCGTCCACCACAGCTCCACCCGCTCTGGACTCGGCCAGCTCCGCGACGGTGAGGTGAGTAGTCGGCACCACAGCCCCCGGTCTTCCTGTTGGAGGCCGCTCCTCATTGCAGCCCCAACGACAACGGAGACCCGACAAAGAAAAGGTCGGGTCACCCGTGCAGGGAGAGATTTAAAAGTTACCCCCAACCCCCCCACACCACCCCCACCCCCCCACACACATACCCCAACAAAAATAACAAAAACTACATAAAAACATAGACATAAAATAATAAAAACGCAGACGGACTGCAGAGGCCGCTGCTGACGAGAGTCGCGCCGCCTACTTTTTTTAAATTTACTTTTTTTAAATTTATTGTATCATTGATTATGGTATATTTATTTGTGTATGTAGAGTTCTGACTCGAAACATCACCTATCAATGTTCTCCAGAGATGCTGCCTGACTCATTGAGTTATTCTCGGACATTGTGTCTTTTTTTGTAAACCGGCACCTGCAATTCCCTGTTTCTCTTCTGTATTTGTGTGCCGTTGCATTAATGGGCTTGTAAAGCTGCAAGTAAGAATTTCACTGTTCTATTTCTGGTATGTTTGACAATTAAACACTCTTGACCATTCTCACCAAACCTGACATTTCTGGTGCAAACGTCAAGAGTCTGTTCACAGATACTAATTATGGCCGCATTCAGGGCAGCCCAGATGCTGTGGGCCCTATCAGGGGAAGTTATCAGATTGGCTGTGAGATACGGTCTGAGAATTATCATGGGTTTTATCTTTGATTTTCTTGCAGCAATGTCTCTGTTGTTTTCACTGATTGAAGACAGGCTGATGAAAATCATAATTGGTGTCACTGTTGAAAGTCAAGAAGATGATATTGATCAGTTGGTAAAATGGGCAGGACAATAGCAGATGGGATTTAAAATATTTGCGCTTTCTTTCCCCACTCCTGCAATGTGTTTGCTGACCCAAAACGTCACGTACTCACGTTCTCCAGTGATGCTGCCTTACCTGCTGAGTTACTCCAGCACTTTGTGTCTATTCTTCAGATTAAATTTAATCCGGACAAGTGTGAGTTCATGAACTTTGCAAGGAGTAATATGAAAGCAGGGTGCCAAGGAACTGCAGATTGACCTTGTAGACAGAAGAAACTGCAGATGCTGGAATTTGGAGCAAAACACAAAATGCTGGAGTCAGGCAGTATCAGGCAGTAAAATGCAAGTCGGGCAGTATCTATGGAGGGAAATGGATAGATGATGTTTCGGGTTGGGAATCATCTTTAGACCATAATAGGACCATCCTGATTGCCATCAGGTGTCTGAAGAAGGGTACCAACCCAAAATGTCACCTACCCAGGTACAGGTACTATCGCAATGCTGGCAGGTACAATGTCAACATTTAAGAAATATTTAGACAGCTACATGGATACGGTAGGTTTAGAGAGATATGGGCCAAAAACAAGCAGATGGGACTACTGTAGATGTGGCATGTTGGTCAGCGTGGCATGTTGGGCCAAAGGGCCCGTTTCTATGCTGTACGGCTCTGTGACTCTCCATGAGTTCAGATAGATAGGCTGGAGAAGAAGGTAAGTTGGATAGTTACAACTTTGTACAGTTGTAGTTGCTGCACATCCACAATTTTACTGGAATTGTACTGGAGAATCTGCAGAGGAGATTCCCTGGGAAGTTGTCTTTCAGTTTTGGGGAGACAAAATAGCTTGGGCTTGTTTTATTTGGAGTGGAGAAACCTGAGGAGGTAACTGATACAGGTGTACACAATTATGAGGCACATGGATAGGGTAAATAGGAGGACATTTTTTCCCATGACAGAGTATCTAAAACTGGAAGGCAAAGGTTTAAGGGAAGAGGCAGGTTGTTCAGAAGGGATCTAAGGAATATTTTTTAACGTGGAAGTGAATCTGAAACATGTTCTTTCAGGGGATTGGGAACACCCTCTGTTATCAGGCTTCCAAACAGTCCTTCAATCGGCTACAGTAGTGTCAGATTCATCTCTACCCCACTGCAGACTTTGTCTCTCATGCTGTTATGCTACATTGCTGAGAACTATATTCTGCATTCAGTATGTTCCCTTTTGCTCTACCAACTGTACTTGAATTTTACTTGATTGGACAATAGACAATAGGTGCAGGAGTAGGCCATTCGAGGCAGCACCACCATTCATTGTGATCATGGCTAATCATCCACAATCAGTACCCCGTTCCTGCCTTCTTTCCATATCCTTTAACTCCGCTAACCCTAAGAGGTCTCTCACTCTCTCTTGAAAGCATCCAGAGAACCAGCCTCCACCGCCCTCTGAGGCACAGAATTCCACACACTCACAACTGTGTGAAAAAGTGTTTCCTCATCTCCGTTTGTAAATGGCTTACCCGTTATTCTTAAACTATGGCCCCTGGTTCTGGACTCCCCTAACATTGGGAACATGTTTCCTGCCTCTAATGTGTCCAAACCTTTAATGATCTTATATGTTTCAATAAGATCCCCTCTCATCCTTCTAAATTCCAGAGTATACAAGCCCAGCCACTCCAATCTATCAACATATGACAGTCCCGCCATCCCAGGAATTAACCTCGTGAACCTACGCTGCACTCCTTCAATAGCAAGAATGTCCTTCCTCAAGTTTGGAGACCAAAACTGCACACAATACTCCAGGTGTGGTCTCACTAGGGCCCTGTACAACTGCAGGAGGACCTCTTTGCTCCTAAATTCAATGTGATAGGAATATACACTCTCTTGTATGTATACTCATGAAGGCCAACATGCTATTTGCTTTATCCACTGCCTGCTGTACCTGCATGCTTAATTTCAGTGACTGATGAACAAGGACCCCCAGATCCCATTGTATTTCCCCTTTTCCCAACTTGACACCATTTAGATAATAATCTGCCTCCCTGTTTTTGCCACCAAAGTGGATAACCTCACATTTATCCATATTAAACTGCATCTGCAATGCATCTGCCCACTCGCCCAACCTGTCCAAGTCACCCTGCATCCTCATAGCATCCTCCTCACAGTTCACAATGCCACCCAGCTTTGTGTCATCTGCAAATTTGCTAATGTTACTTTTAATCCCTTCATCCAAATCATTAATATATATTGTAAATAGCTGCGGTCCCAGCACCGAGCCTTGCGGTACCCCACAAGTCACTGCCTGCCATTCTGAAAGGGACCCGTTAATTCCTACCCTTTGTTTCCTGTCTGCCAACCAATTTTCTATCCATGCCAGCACTCTACCCCCAATACCACGTGCCCTAATTTTGCCCACTAATTTCCTATGTGGGACCTTATCAAATGCTTTCTGAAAGTCCAGGTACACTACATCCACTGGCTCTCCCTTGTCCATTATCCTGGTTACATCCTCAAAACATTCGAGAAGATTAGTGAAGCATGATTTCCCCTTCGTAAATCCATACTGACTCGGACCGATCCTGCTACTGCTATCCAAATGTGCCGCTATTTCATCTTTTATTATTGACTCCAGCAGCTTCCCCACCACTGATGTCAGGCTAACTGGTCTATAATTCCCTGTTTTCTCTCTGCCATCCTTCCTAAAGAATGGGACAACATTAGCTACCCACCAATCCACAGGAATTGATCTATAGAAGATTGGAAAATGATCACCAATGCGTCCACGATTTCTAGAACCACTTCCTTAAGTAACCTGGGATGCAGACCATTAGGCCTTGGAGATATATCAGCCTTCAGTCCCATCAGTCTACCCAACACCATTTCCTGCCTAAAGTGAATCTCTTTCAGTTCCTCTGCCACCCCAGATCCTCTGGCTAGTACATCAGGAAGATTGTTTGTGTCCTCCTTAGTGAAGACGGATCCAAACTATCTGATCAACCCATCTACCTTGTTCCCCATATAAATTCATCCTTTTCAGTATTCAAGGGTCCAACTTTGGCCCTAACTATTTTTTTTCCTCTTCACAAACCTAAAGAAGCTTTTACTATCATTCTTTATATTCTTGGCTAGCTTACCTTCATACCTCATCTTTACTCCCTGTATTGCCTTTTTAGTTATCTTCTGTTGCTCTTTAAAAGTTACCCAATCCTCTGGCTTCCCACTCATCTTTGCTATGTCATATTTCTTCTCTTTTGTTTTTATACTGTCCCTGACCTCCCTTGTCAGCCACAGTCACCCCTTATTCCTCTTGGAATCTTTCTTCCTCTTTGGAATGAACCGATCCTGCACCTTCTGTATTATTCCCAGAAATACCTGCCATTGTTGTTCCACTGTCATCCCTGCTGGGGTCTCTTTCCAGTCAACTTTGGCCAACTCCTCCCTCATGGCTCCATAGTCCCCTTTGCTCAACTGTGAAACCGACACCTCCGATTTACCCTTCTCCCTCTCACATTGTAGATTAAAACTTATCATATTATGGTCACTACCTCCTAATGACTCATTTACCTCGAGTTCCCTTTTCAAATCCGGTTATCACACAACACTAAATCCAGAATTGCCTTCTTCCTGGTGGGCTCCAGTACAAGCTGCTCTAATAATCCATCACGAAGGCACTCCACAAAGTCCCTTTCTTGTAGTCAAGTTCCAACCTGATTTTCCCAGTCTACCTGCATGTTGAAATCTCCCATAACAACCGTAGCATTACCTTTGCGACATGCCAATTTTAACTCTTAATTCAACTTGCGCCCTTTATCCAGGCTACTGTTTGGGGGCCAGTAGATAACTCCCATTAGGGTCTTCTTACCCGTACAATTCCTCAGTTCTATTCATACTGAGTCTACATCTCCTGATTCTATGTCAGGCAGATGTGTGGCAGATGCAGTATAATATAGATAAATGTGAGGTTATCCACTTCGGCAGCAAAAACAAGGGGGCAGATCATTATCTCCATGGGGTTAGGTTGGGTAAGGGGGAGGTGCAGCGAGACCTGGGCGTCCTTGTACACCGGTCACTGAAAGTTGGCGTGCAGGTACAGCAGGCAGTGAAGAAAGCTAATGGAATGTTGGCCTTCATAACAAGAGGATTTCAGTATAGGAGTAAAGAGGTTCTTCTGCAGTTGTATAGGCTCTGGTGAGACCACATCTGGAGTATTGTGTACCGTTTTGGTCTCCTAATTTGAGGAAGGACATCCTTGTGATTGAGGCAGTGCAGCGTAGGTTCATGAGATTGATCCCTGGGATGGCAGGACTGTCATATGAGGACAGATTGAAAAGACTGGGCTTGTATTCACTGGAGTTTAGAAGGATGAGGGGGTTCTTATAGAAACATATAAAATTATAAAAGGACTGGACAAGCTAGATGCAGGAAATATTTTCCCAATGTTGGGCGAGTCCTGAACCAGGGGCCACAGTCTTAGAATAAAGGGGAGGTCATTTAGGACTGAGGTGAGAAAAAACTTTTTCACCCAGAGAGTTGTGAATTTATGGAATTCCCTGCCACAGAGGGCAGTGGAGGCCAAATCACTGGATGGATTTAAGAGAGAGTTAGATAGAGCTCTAGGGACTAGTGGAGTCAAGGAATATGGGGAGAAGGCAGGCACGGGTTATTGACAGGGGACGATCAGCCATGATCACAATGAATGGCGGTGTTGGCTCGAAGGGCCGAATGGCCTCCTCCTGCACCTATTTTCTATGTTTTTATGTTTCTATGTACACCTCGCAAGGGACTGAATTTCATTCCTCACCAACAGAGCTACCCCACCTGCCCACCTGTCTGTCTTTTCGATAGGACGTATATCCTTGAATATTCAGTTCCCAGCCCTGGCCCTCTTGCAACCATCTCTCTGTAATTCCCACAACATCATACTTGCCAATTTCTAACTGAGCCACAAGCTCGTCAACTTTAGTTCTTATACTTCACGCATTCATATACAACACTTTGACTTTGACTCACCTCCCCTCTCACAATGGTCACTATTGGCTCTCTTACTCTTATCCCTTCTCAAACTTTCCTTCCCATTAATTCGGGAGTCTTTTGTAACTTTTCCTGTACTCATGTATGGTATATTTGATCTGTCTGCAAAACAAAGCTTTTCAATGTACACATGACAATAATAATAAACCTAAATAAATCTGGATTTCTACAGCATCCAAAGTATCAAGACAAGCTCTTGATTCACCAAGCCTTAGGAACCCAAGTGCTGATGCAGTAAATGGGATGGGTATAGATGGGTACTTGATGGTCAGCAAGGACGTGGAGAGCTGAACGACCTGTTCCTGTGTTGTGTGCTTCTCAATGATGCTAGAACATATTAAGCTGTGGTCGGTCCAGTGGTCATTAGTGCCATTCATATTTTAAGTGATAGGGACATCATTAGAGTGTCTCCCAGGAAAGTTGATGTAGTCTATCAGGAAGATGTAGATACAAGGAACTACAGATGCTGGTTTACAATCCGTAACGCCTTCTATCCATGCTCTCCAGAGGTGCTGCCTGACCTGACCAATTACTCCACTACTTTATGTCTTTTTGTAATATAACAAGAAATCCAGCACCTGGATTGGGAATGAGAATATACACTTGCCTCTCTGGCAATACAGAGTGTTGGTCATGATAAAAACCTCTCCCTTTCTCTTATAATTCCCCTCCCCTCCTCCACTCCCACCCCACTCCCCTCCTTCCCAATATTGCCAGCTAGAAACAGAATCGGATGAACCCAGGAATTCCGGGACATCAGAAAGCACCTGAAGGTGTGTCAGGGAGGTGGAGCTTTGCTGTGCAGAAAGTGCCCTGGGGCAGGAACCGGCTCTCTCCGCATTCCAGCCCTTATAAGGAGAACTCTCCGCTCAAGAGAACAGTGGAAGCAGGAACTGCAAGCAGCCAATTGTTAGAAGAGAAAAACAACAGAGTGCTGGGGGAACTCAGCGGGTCAGACAGCATCTATGGAGGGAAGTGGAGATTTTGAGTCAGGACCCGTTCCTCTCCCAATTTCTAGGGTGGGATGGAGACATGTGTGAGAGGTTTATTCTCGCTCAGGCACCCACTTCCAGTTTGTCTGGACACAGAGGTGGCCATTTCGGCACCATGTGCCTGTTAGTAAATATTTATCATTCAGGTAGACAGTGAGAAACTTTTATTTACATGCTACCCAGTCAAATCATGTGTACATGAATACAATCAAGCCTTACACATGTACACCAGGTAATGCAAAAAGAAAAGTACCAGAGTGCAGAATATTGAGTTACAGCATTATAGTTACAGAGACAGTGCAGGGCAGATAAAGAATGTGCAACATCTGCTGTGAGGTAAGGTTGACAGATCGGGACTGCATCGTAGCTTATGGGAGAATCATTCCATAGTCTGATAACAACGGAGAAGACGCATTTCCTGAATCAGGTAGTACATGTTTTCAAGCTATTATATCTTCTGCCTGATAGGAGAGGAGAGAAGAGGGAATGATGGGAGGGAGTGCGTAAATGGCCCTTGATTACGTTTGCTGGTCCTTGATTATGTCGGGATTATGTTGGCCTGTTCCCAAATTCAATATAATTAAAACAAAATGCTGGAAATCTATCTGAAAATAGAAAATGCTGAAGTTACTTAGCAGGTCAGGCAGCATCTGAGCAAAGAGAAACCTGAGTAAATGACCCTTCATTACAACAGGGAAAGCTGACGTTTTACAGGTGGACAAAGCAGGACAGGGAGAACACACAAGGAGGACTCGCTCCATAGATGCTGCCTCACCCGCTGAGTTTCTCCAGCACTTTTGTCTACCTTTGATTTTCCAGCATCTGCAGTTCCTTCTTAAACACAGAGGACTCAGAATCGGTGAGATAAGGGTTTGACATGTTCAGTTTGACATTTCCTATTGAGCCATAGGCTCACCAGCTGTCTCGGAGAGAGTTCCTGCCCTTATGCAAAGAATTGTTTCCTGCCACCAAAACTCAAATGGCAGTTCAAACATTAACCCTTGTTCGAGATTCCCCTGGGCATTTTGCTTAGTCCACTCCACTAAGCATTTCATTGGTTTTAAATACTTCAGCCTTGTCCCAGCAAACTGCGCTCATGACTTAACCCTCTTCAGCCCAGTTCCATTTTAGTAATGGAATGGTGACCCAACCTTACTTTCCCTACAGCCAGTCTTTCATTCCTGAGCAGTGGAGCCTACGATGTTCAAAGTTATAGAGATATACAGCATGGAAAAAGGCTCTTCAGCTCAATTTATTCGAGTCGACCAAGTTGCTTAATCGAGCTAGTCCCATTTGCTCGCATTTGATCCATATCCCTCCAAACCTTTCCTACCTATGTACGGCTAAATGTCTTTTAAATGTTGTTATTGTATCCATGTCTCCACTTCCTCTGGCAGCCTGTTCCATATACTCACTACCCTCTGTGTGAAAATGTTGCCCCTCGGGTCCCAGCATTGGGAGGATTTAGAGGGATATGGGCCAAATGAAGGTTAATGGGGTGAGCTCAGAATCCTAACTTGGTCGGCATGGATTTGTTGGCCGAAGGACCTGTTCCCATGCTGTGTAGCCCTATGACTCTTTGATATGATATGAGCCACTTTACCCTTTAGCTACAGGCTACCCTACACAACAAAGGATTGGAAGGGCACAATCTTGAGCACAGTTTCTCCCGATGTTCAATTCAACGGTTCAATGGTACTTTATCTGTCAGATGTACTGTGGCACAGTGAAATTTATTTTTGTATACAGTTCTGAATAAGTACCACTATGCATAAGCACTTAAATGTTAGATTTAATGTTGTCTGACTCTGACCAAGGTTCTGTATAAGTGAGTATCATCTCCTCCCCATTGTGTTTCGCCCCTAGAGATGAAGGCCAACAGTGATTCGGCCTTTTGAATTCACTTGATTCCTGCGGACAGTTGTGAGATTGCTGTGACATTTTGCAGGACGTAAGCCTGAAGTGAAGGGGCTAACTCTTCTTAAGCTCCATGTTTCTCAAGCACTCAACACAATCAAGCTCTTAGCATGGGGGTTATTCAGCCCATGGAGTAATACAGAGAAAGGAAACAGGCCCTTTGGTTCAACTCGTCCATGCTGACCAAGATGCCCCATGTAGGCTAGTCCCATTTGCTTGTGTTTGGCTCAGATTCCTTTAAACCTGCCTCAACAACTTCCTCTGGTCTCCTCCCCTTCCTTAACCCTCGAGTTGTCTCCTCCCATCCCCCGCCCTCAGGCTCCTCCTCCTCCCTTTTTCCTTCCTTCTCCCCCCCACCCCCTATCAGTCTGAAGAAGGGTTTCGGCCCGAAACATCGCCTATTTCCTTCGCTCCATAGATGCTGCTGCACCCGCTGAGTTTCTCCAGCATTTTTGTGCACCTTCCACTTCCTCTGGCAGTTCGTTACATACCCACCACCCACCGTGTGAAAACGTTGTCCCTCAGGTTCATATTAAATCTTTCCACTCTCACCTTAAACCAATGCCCTCTAATTATAGATTCCCCTAATCTGGGTTTAAAAACTGTGCCTTCACCCATCTATTTCCTCCTGAATTTATGCGTCTCTCTAAGATCACCCCTCAGCTTCCTCTGTCCTGCTTGCCCGATCTTTCCCAACAGGTTCTCGAGCTCTGACAACATCCTTGTAAATCCTCTCTGCACTCTTTCCAGTATATCTGTCAACTGGAACATTGTGGAGGATGATGGCTTTCTTATTGCAGAGCTCCTGCTGTCAATCGGAGGTAGACAAAAATGCTGGAGAAATTCATCGGGTGCGGCAGCATCTATGGAGCGAAGGAAATAGGCAAAGTTTTGGGTCGAAACCCTTCTTCAGATTGATGCAGGGTGGGGGGGGGTCGGGAAGAAGAAAGGAAAAGGAGGTGCCAGAGGGCTGAGGGGGAGCTGAGAAGGGGAGGACACAGCAAGGGCTACCGGAAATTGGAGACGTCAATGTTCAGGCCACAATGTTCAGGCCACTGCTGTCAATGTACAGGAATCACCGTGTTAGAGTGACTTCCCCCTTACTGACAGCATGTGCCTTTCTTCTCGGGCACGGGCAACCTGACACCCGGAAAACATTCTCCCCGGCGTGCCAGGCCCCTTCTGCAGTAACCAGGAAACCAGAGGCTAGGATAATTATGTGTAATCGAATAGTTGTGGGTAAAATTACAGTTTGTTGTTTTAACTGTGAGTGTGTGTGTGTATGTTTGCATAAAGGAACAATAAATAGAGGCCATTCAGTCCATTCTACCATTCTTGGCTGATCTGTATCGTGGTTCCATTCTCTGCCATAACCCTAATTTTTAGAGTCATAGAGCTATACAACGTAGAAACAGGCCCTTCAGCCCAAATTGTCCGTGCCAGCCAAGTTGGTATACTGCCCACAACATAATTTACCTGCATTTGGCCCTTATCCCTCTAACCCTTCCTGTCAATATATCTATCCAAGTATCTTGAAATAGTACATGAACAAGCCCTTCTGCCCACAATGCCTGTCCCAAACATGATGCCATTTTATGTTCTCCTCTGCCTGCATGTGATACATATCCTTCCAGTCCCTGCATATCTATGTGCCTGTCTAAAAGCCTCTTAAACACCAGTATCATATCTGCCCCAACCACCATCCCTAGCAGCACGTTCCAGGCACCCAGTCTCTGAGTAAAAAACCCCACACATTTCCTTTAAACTTTGTCCCTTTCAATATCAAAATATGCCCTCCAGTTTTTGACATTTCCACGCTGGGAAAAGATTCTGATTGTCTACCGCAGTTATGCCTCTCATAATTTTATATACTTCTATCAGGTCTCCTTCAGCCCCCAATGCTCCAGGGAAAGCAATCCAAATTTGTCCAACCTCTCCTTATAGCTAATACTCTCAGGTCCAGCCAGCATCCCGATAAACATCTTCTGGGCAATGCTGTGAGAGAACCCAGCGCAACCTAGGTCAGAACTGAGAAGATATGGGAACGCTATGTTACAGTTGTACATGATTTTGGTCAGGGTGCATTTGGTAATCTGTTATGGGAAAGATGCCATTAAGTTGGAAAGAGTGAGATAAGAATTCACGGAAATATAGCCAAGACTCCAGGGTCTGAGCTAAAGGGAAAGGTTGGCAGATTAGGACTATTCCTTGGAGCGCATGAGTCTTTGGGGCAACAGCAGAATTTCACTGTATCTCTTTCCCACGATGCTGAAAACCCAAATTGAGACGTTTACTGTTTCTTTCTCCACACATGCGAGCTGACCTGCAGTGTTTCCAGCACTTTATGTTTTTATTTTCCAGTTTTGATTTTGAAAACTTGTGTGTGAGTGTGTGTGAGTGTACTGATGAGTGAGTGAGTGCAGAGTGAGTTCATGAGTGAGAGGGGAAGTGTGTGAGTAAGGGGGGGGGCTTTAGAGGAAGGAGGTGAAGGCTTTGGAGAGGGTGCAGAAGAGGTTTGACAGAATGCTGCCTGGATTAGATTAGCTATAAAGGGAGATTAGACAAACTTGGATTGTTTTCTCAGCTTTGGATGCTGAGGGAAGACCTGATAGACGTATATATAACATTTTGAGAGGCATAAATAGGGTGGACAGTCAGAACCTTTCTCCCAGGGTGGAAATATCAAAGACTAGAGGGGGGAAATTTAAGCGCAGAGTTTAAAGGACCTCGGCAGGGCAATTTTCTTACACAAAGAGGGGTGGGTTCCTGAGAGCCGCTGCCATGTGTGGTGGCGGAGATCACCGCACTAGTGGAGTTTAAGAGGCTTTTCGACTGGACTATGGATATGTGGGAAATGTGGGGTATGGATCACATACGGGCAGAGGAGATTATTTATCCAGGCATCATGTTCAGCACAGATATGTTCAGCCTGTTCCAGTGCTATACTGTTCTATGACCTATGTGAGTTAGCGTGAGCAAGGAACAGTGGATGAGGCAACAATATGAGTCACACCTGGTGCCAAATTGCACGGTCTGTGGTAATCGGAGCCTCGTTCCCCATTGGTCATAAACCTCACCTGAGCATCACCGCCCGCCCTCTCGCAGCAACTGCAACCTGCTGCTCCTGCAGTTTTATCCTTATAAGGGATGGAATGTGGAGAGGGATGGTTGACACCAAAGATCGGTATAGGATCTTTGGTTGACACTGAACCCGTGCCTGCCCGGGGCTCACTCTGCACAGCAAGGCGCTCCCACTCACTGACTCATTTCTGTACAATGCATCTTGGCACAGACGGACTTTGGCGTGCATGTCCGTGGCTCCTTGAAAGTGGTGATTCAGGCAGATAGGATAGTGAAGAAGGCATTTGACATGTTTGCCGTCATGGAACATAGAACAGGACAGCACAACAACAGGCCCTTCGGCTCACAATGTCTGTGCCCAGCATGTCTGTACTTGTGTAGCTACTTTCAGGGAGTTATATTCTTGAACACTAAAATCCCTCAGTAATTTAATGCTGTTGAAGTTTATGCCATTAATTGTATGTTTTCCTCTTTCATTTGACCTCACACTTGCTCGGATAAAACTCCATCTGCCATTTCTCTGTCTATTTTTGTAGCTGATCTAGATCGCACTGTACACTTTGACAGCCTTCCTCACAGTCCATGATCCTAGCAATCTTGGTGTAATTTGCAAATTTAGTAACCAGCTCGTCTACGTTTGAGTCCAAGTCATTTATATATATATTACAAACAGCAGCGGTCCCAGCACAGATCCTGCAGAAATCCTCTGGTCTCAAACCTCCTGCAGAATATTATCCTTTCACCACAGCCCTCTGTCTTCTATCAGTAAGCCAGTTCTGAACCATTACGAGCAAGTCACTGTTAGTCCCGTGCATCGTAATCTGGATCAGCCCACCATGGGAGACTTTATCAAATGCCTTGCTAGAGTCCATGTGGACAACAACCTCAACGATCACCTTCATCACCTCGTCAAGTTGGTAAGACGTGACCTGCCATGTTCAGAGCCAAGTTGACCAACCCTAATTAACCTATTCTCTTCCAAATAGGAGAAATCCTATCCTGAGGAATCCTCTCGAACAGTTTCCTACCACTGAGATGAGGTTCTTCTGCCTATAATTCCCAGATTCTTTCTGCTTCCCTTTTTAAATAAAGGAACAACATTAACTACCCATCAGTCCCCCAGGACCTCGCCTCTGGATAGAGAAGATGCAAAGATTACATCCAGGCTCCTGCAATCTTGCCTCTCTCAATAACCTGGGATAAATCCCATCAGGTTCTGGGGATTTATCCACCTTCCACCTTCTGGGGATTTATGCTCTTCCAGAATTAATGGTGGGGATGGCTTGAGGAGCTGAGCGGTCTCTACCAGCTCCTAATTCTTATTCTGCATGGACATATTCAGACAATACTCCATGATGAGATATGCAGGGACACATTGGGGCAATTTTTAAAAATAATTTTAAAAGAGAAGAAGAAAACAATAAATGATTTAGAAAACATTTCAGAGCAGAGTACCAGGCAGTTAATAGTACAGTTCCTAATGCAAGCAGATGGAGGTCATTATTATACATTAGATTGGGGGGGGGGGGGGTTGGGGGGTACAGATGTACAGAAGAATCTTCTGTGTTTCAGATCAAAATGCTACGTCAGGAAAGGGTGAGAGCTGAGGTCCGGGAAAGGGCGGAAATGTGAGAGAAGGCTCCATCAACAATATAGAAGGTGCGCCACACTTCCTAAAAAAGATGGGCATTTCATAGGTTCTGTGGTGGAAGGCCTCATCTTGAGAGCAGACGTGGTGGAAACGGAGAATCTGGGAGAAAAGGATGGCATCTTTACATGAAGTGAAGCCAGGGTAGCTGTGGGAATCAGTAGGTTTATAATAAGTGTCAGAGGGTCAATTGTCTCCTTAGATGTAGACAGAGAAATTCAGAAAAGGGAACAAAGTGTCAGGAATGGTCCAAGTAAGTATGAGAGTTGGGTAAATGTTAGTAGCCAAACTGATAAAATTGATACGTTCTGTTCAGATGCAGGAAGCAGCATCGATGCAGCTACTGATGTAACAGTGAAAGAGTTGGGGAGGGGTACAAGGCAAAGTTTGGAAAAAGGACTGTTCCATGTAGTCAACAAAAAGAATGGCATAGCTGGACCCATGTGTGCCCGTAGCTACACCTTTGATTTACAGGAAACAGAATGTCAATAGGGAATTTGATCAGGGTAAGAACCGGTTCTGTCCGGCAGATGAAGTGTTGATGAAGGGGAACATAATTTACATTTCTTGTGCAAAGAAGCAGAGGATTTTAAAATACATTTGGACAGCTTTGTAGAATAGAAAGGTTTAGAGGGACTTGGGCCAAACGTGGGTAAAGGGAATTAGCTTAGATGGGCAGATTGGTTTGTATGGACATGTTTGGCTGAATATAGACACAAAAAGCTGGATTAACTCAGCGGGACAGGCAGCTTCTCTGGAAAGAAGAAATGAGTGATATTTTGGGTTAAGACCCTTCTTCATAACCTGTTTCCATGCTGAGATTCTATGACTCTCAGCTGGGTTTTAAGACTTTCCTAATGGGAGTGGAGTTGAAGTCTGGTTCCAGTCTCGGTTTAGCTCCACTTCCTGGACATTGAATCCCACCATATCTCTGGAACAAATGGGATGAAAATGTTTCAATGGGCTGATGTGCAACCTTGTGGCACAATGCTGTATGGAGTCCACGCCCTGTTTAATTTGCTGTCATGTTCTGATGATTCACTGTGACAGGAAGACCTCGCTCACAGGCAGCTCTGAGCTTGCTCCGCATCTTTAGCTCCCAAGGTGTGGCTCAGCAGTCTATGCAGGTTAATTACCAAATAAGGTAAAGTCTCTGCAGCCTGCGAGCCAATGGAATGAACATAGTTTAACCCCTAGAGTGCTGGCGACACCTGTTCAAGGTGTGCCCGCAGTGCCGACATCAGCAGACATCAGTCTAGAGAAAGGTCACAACCCAAAACATTGTCAACCCATTTCACTCGACAGATACTGACTGACCAACTGTTACTCCAGCAGTTTAATTTTTGCTTAAAATTCCAGCATTTGCAGACTCTTGTGCCTGCAGGTAATGTCCGGGTAGCAAGAGGTTAAATCCAACAAGGATCAATTCACACTGAAAAAGGTACCGAAAAGGTTTAAGCCAGTAGGTTGGATATGTTACTGAATTACCAGCCAGAAGTCTGGACCACTCATTTGGAGGCCAGAGTTTGATTCCCACCATGGTTTGCGTGAAAATTTAATTTAATGAATTTATTAACAACAAAATTAAAATTCTTGTATCAATGAAGATAAAGATTGTTGTAAACATCCCTCTGGTTTGCTGATATCCTTCAGGAATAGGAATACTGTAAATCCGAACTGGCCGATATGTGACAGTTCAGACCCACAAATGTAATTCACTTTAATACCCTCATCAATACAGAGGCAACTGGGGATTAAGAATAAATGTCAGCCTAGTCAGTAATGTCCACATCCCGTGACCAAATTTATCCTAAAAAAATATTTGTTTTAAATGTGAATATTACCAAACCATCAAACCTGGATTAATGATTAGATCAGTGATTGACTTTAGACTCCAGGTGCCGAGTGGCTGGTTTACACACCTCCCTTGGCTTCCATTGGTTGGCTTAGTCACGCAATAGAAATGTGGGTGGAGCATCACTTCCTTAAATACAGTGGGCTGTGGTGGAGGCAGGTTGTGCTGAAGCTCGTCCTGAGGATTGCATTGATACCTGTCCACCTGAGGTAGAGTATAGATTGGGTTGGTCATGATGAATTGCTGATCTAGTGTATTGGTTACTGTGTTCTTGTTTCAACAATAATGGATTTTTGTTCCGTTTCAGTCACTTCCCACTCACTGTAAACCATGGCTGATGATGAGATTGCTGCGCTGGTAGTGGACAATGGCTCCGGGATGTGCAAGGCTGGCTTTGCAGGGGATGATGCCCCCAGGGCTGTGTTCCCCTCCATCGTGGGGAGGCCTCGACACCAGGTGAGACATTTAATGTAAAGCCTTGACTCCGAGCATAAGATTAAATGTGGGAAATATCTGACATGGCATTGAGTCCTGGTGTGATTCCATGCTTTGCGTTATCTGTTTACTTGCTGTAGATGTGAATGGAATGTCCTATCTAAGCGTGTCTTGATATTTTCTGAACATATATATTTTCGGGGGCAGGAGGAGCAGGAAATTGGTCAATGGAGTGATTCTAATTTTCCTTGGTCAGCTCAGGATATTCTATCTATGGTACTTCTGTCTTGAGTGCTTTAGTCCTTGGGTTGGTAGTTGGTGAATTTTGTAACTGTTGCCACTGTGGCAAACGATTTGTTAAAATATGACTCCAGTGATACCTGTTTCAACAGGTTGGCTGAACTGCAGTGCTTGTTTAAATGTTGCCGCTGTCTCTCTCAGCTTGGTGACCACTGACTACAATCAAAAATGTCATCCTGTTTCTGCTGCATCTGTTCCCTTGATAGGGCTTTCCACTCTTGGACATCTGAGATGTGCTTCTGCTTCATTAAATGTGGTTACACCTGCTCTTATGGATAATGCTCTTGCCTGTGTCTTTTTTTTCCACCTTTTTAGTTGCCCTCCTACTCCATCAATCTAAAGAAGGGTCACAACACAATATATTGTCTGCCTTGTAATGTTTGCTCTCGGTTCCAGTATTTGCAGTTTCTTGTGTCTCTGATCACTGGCAGTGTCCAGCACTTTCCTTCAATTTGAACAATGGGACTGCAAGTCATTTTGCCCGGAGGTTCTGCAGATACTAGAGGAGTTAAGACTGCAAAGCCCTTTTAAATATAAGCTAGCCTTTTAAGATGGAAAATTTGAGGTTGTGTATTAGTAACTCTTCCACAAAAGGTGGTGGCAGCAAAATGTTTAAATATTTAAATTAGTGGTTGGTAGGCATAGTGTGTAAAGATGCTGTGGGTAGTTGGGAATGCAGAGTTGATGTTAGTCATGGTCGTACTGCACAGTAATAGCCCTTTGGCTCAACTTGTCCATTCTGACAGATGCCCCATCTAAGCTAGTTCCATTTGCCTGGGCCTGGCTTCTATCCCTCTCAATCTTTCCTATCCACATACCTGTGCAAATATGTTGTAAAGTCATATAGTACCTGCCCCCACTACTTTCTCTGGCGCCTCATTCCACATACCCACCAACCTGTAAGGGGGGGGGGGGGAGGGGGAGGTGGGAGTTGTTCCTATTAAATGATTTTCCTCTCTCAAACCTATGCCCTCTAGTTCTTGAATCCCCTAGTCTGGGTACAAGACTGTGCATTCTTCCTATCTGTCACCCTCATGATTTTATATATTTCTATAATATCCACCCCCACCCCTGGCCTCCTACACTCCAAAGAATAAAGTCCTAGCCTTCCCAATCTGTCCCCATAACTTGTCCTGGCCACAACATACATTTTCTGCCCTCATTCCACCGTAATGGTATATTTCCTACAGGAGGGTGACCAAAGTTGCAATGGGATTGTCCATGAACTTCGAGCATGTAATCGAGCTGATACCTTGATATATATTTCACTCCCTGAACAACCGTCCTGAAAATGCATTTAAAGTTTTCCCACATTCAAAATTGAGTCTTACTATCATGCTTTCATAATTTCTGAGATTATTTTATCGTCATGATTCCAAACCTGAGGTGGCTAGTGGAAAGCATTTTTTGTCTGAATGGTTTCTATGTAGATTGTGTGTTAGGAACTTTTGATAATTTGCTGTTGCTCAAAAGCTCCTGATTTAATATTGAATCATCCACTGCAATTTCTCCACTCCAGGGTGTGATGGTGGGAATGGGCCAGAAAGACAGCTACGTTGGGGATGAAGCCCAGAGCAAGAGGGGCATCCTGACCCTGAAATACCCAATTGAACACGGGATTGTGACCAACTGGGATGACATGGAGAAGATCTGGCACCACACCTTCTACAATGAGCTGCGAGTGGCCCCAGAGGAGCACCCTGTCCTCCTCACAGAGGCTCCACTCAATCCCAAAGCCAACCGGGAGAAGATGACCCAGATCATGTTTGAGACCTTCAACACCCCAGCCATGTACGTTGCCATTCAAGCTGTGCTGTCCTTGTATGCCTCTGGCCGCACCACTGGCATTGTGATGGACTCTGGGGACGGTGTGAGTCACACTGTGCCCATCTACGAAGGCTATGCCTTGCCACACGCCATCCTGCGTCTGGACCTGGCTGGCCGGGATCTCACTGACTACTTGATGAAGATCCTGACCGAGCGTGGGTACTCCTTCACAACCACGGCCGAGAGGGAGATTGTCCGTGACGTCAAGGAGAAGCTCTCCTATGTGGCCCTAGATTTTGAATCTGAGATGCAGACAGCCAGCTCCTCCTCATCCTTGGAGAAAAGCTACGAGCTCCCTGACGGTCAAGTCATCACCATCGGCAATGAGCGTTTCAGGTGTCCAGAAACCCTCTTCCAACCCTCCTTCCTTGGGATGGAATCTTCTGGGATCCATGAGACCTGTTATAACAGCATCATGAAGTGTGATGTGGACATCAGGAAGGATCTGTACGCCAACACTGTCCTGTCTGGTGGAACCACCATGTTCCCAGGGATCGCTGACCGGATGCAGAAGGAAATCACAGCCTTGGCACCGCCTACCATGAAGATTAAGATCATTGCTCCACCAGAGAGGAAGTATTCAGTGTGGATCGGAGGTTCCATCCTGGCTTCTCTCTCCACCTTCCAGCAAATGTGGATCAGTAAGCAGGAGTATGATGAGTCTGGTCCCTCCATTGTCCATCGCAAGTGCTTCTAATTCACTGGAGATTAGAACTGATATAATGTTGCCTACGTTTGTATTTGAAATATCACTTTTTTATATTCTTCTCAATTTGTTTGCCCAACATTTGGAGGTTGGCATGCAGGGGGGGGGGGGGTGGGGGCAGGGGTGACCATAGTTCATAAAGTCTCCTGGTGCAGATTCAGAACAATTTGGGATTCAATCACTCGCGTTGACCTTTACGTATTTTTGAGTTACTGGAGACTCTGACCTGAACTCTGAGCCAGTGACATCTGCAGCCCACCCTTGCATGAGATTCTGCTGCTCCAGTATGAAGTTTTGAAACTGACAAAAGAGTGTTGATGGTCACCAACATGAATTGCACTGAAGCCAAATGTAATTGATATGTCCATAAAATTCTACTGAGGATCTCATACAATGAAGCCAATCTCCCTGTGCAGGTTTACCATGTCTCAGTGGTTGAATTTTCCCCATTACTTAATTACTTGGTAATGGAATGCTGCTGCTCTGATAAGTAGATGAGCCAATGGGAAGATTGAACCACTTAACAAGTGGTGGTTCTAGGAAAAGTAACTTCTTGTGGAAGGTTGGAAAAGCATGTTAAACAATGAATTTGTATCTTTATCTGCCATTCATAAAGGTTTAATAAATGATGCATTTGAACAAAATCTCTTCTGTTTTGGAATTTGATCTTGCACCTCATAACGCTATGAAAAACACAAGTGGTGGAGTAAGTCAGTGGGTCGGAGTACATTGATTGGTGATATTTTGGGTTGGGGCCCTTATTCAGTCTTTCTATGACTCTTGTGTGTAAGGAGGAACCGCTGATGCTAGTTTAAAGCAAAGAGAGACGCAAATAGCTGAAGTAACTCAGTGGCACAGGTAACATCTCTGGAGAGAAGGAATGGGTGACATTTTGGGTCGCAAAATTTCTTCAGGCTGCTCTAACTCATCATTTAGTCTGCAGAAGGGTCTCGACCTGAAACGTCACCCATTCCATCCCTCCAGAGATGCTGCCTCTCCTGTTGAGTTATTCCAGCTTTTTGGGTCTATCTTGTTTCTCACCAGGTGTCAAATTGACAAAAAGCAATGCAATTCATTCAACTCGCCGTGCTGCTTTTGCATATACATGCAGATTTGCAATTATACAGGAGTAATTAAGGGGAAGTCACCTGTCTCTGTCTGATACAAGTTATCAGGTTGTGATGCAGGGAAGGAGGGTGAGGGGGTAAAATAAAGTGATTCTTTCTCTACTTGTAGGGAGGAAATAATTGGTCAAAGAGATCACTGGAGGAGCAAAATAACATACTGTGGAACACAGCGAATCAGGTAGCATCTATGTAGGGAAGTGGACAGATGATATTTCTCGTCCTCTCCTGAAATATTGTCTGGCCATTCCCTCCATGGACACAAGATTCCAGCATCTGCAGTTGCTTGTCTGCAGAACACCAACACAAATGGGCTCATCAGGGGAGATATTTGGCAACTCTTCTCCAAGGGAACTGAAGATGGAACCTAACTGAACTTTTGGGATGTAAATGTGAGCTACAGAATTGGGGCAGTAGATGGAGTTGAAGGGCAGTCTAACCTGATCATATTGAGGATTTGGAGGTGATCAAATGGAAGATATCAAATGATTGATTTTTTAAAAAGAGTGGTGGTTTAAGAGTGGAAGAGCGCATGAATTCTGGTGTGACATTAGAGCTCTCAAGCCAATGATGAGGACGGGAGGCAGAAGGGACAGAGTATGAAGTCAATGTTGAAGAGGAAACTATCCAAGCCTATCCATTTACCTTCAGCTAATACCCTCTAATCCAGGCATCAGTCTGTTAAACCTCCCCGGGACCCTTTCCAACCCCTCCATATCCTTCCTGCCATGCAGCTACCAGTCTGCACACTATACTCCAAATGTGGCCTAAAAGGAGTCTTATAAAGCTGCATCATGTCTTTCTGACTCTTACACTTAATACCCCAACCTCTGAATGAAGTCACATGTCTTCTTTACCACACTATCTACATGTGTTGCTACTTTCAGGGAGTTATATTCTTGAACACTAAGATCCCTCTATACATTAATGCTGTTGAGGGTCATGCCATTAATTGTATGTTTTCCTCTTTCATTAGACCTCCCAAAGTGCAACACCTCACACTTGTTCGGATAAAACTCCATCTGCCATTTCTCTGTCTATATTTGCAGCTGATCTAGATCCCACTGTACACTTTGACAGCCTTCCTCTCAGTCCATGATCCTAGCAATCTTGGCGTAATTTGCAAATTTACGAACCAACCAGTCTACGTTTGAGTCCAAGTCATTTATATATATATTACAAACAGCAGCGGTCCCAGCACAGATCCTGCAGAAATCCTCTGGTCACAACCCTCCTGCAGAATATTATCCTTTCACCACAGCCCTCTGTCTTCTATCAGTAAGCCAGTTCTGAACCATTACGAGCAAGTCACTGTTAGTCCCGTGCATCGTAATCTGGATCAGCCCACCATGGGAGACTTTATCAAATGCCTTGCTAAAGTCCATGTGGATAACAACCTCAACGATCACCTTCATAATTTCCTCAAAAAACTCAATCAAGTTAGTAAGACGTGACCTGCCATGTACAGAGCCAAGTTGACCATCCCTAATTAACCTATTCTCTTCCAAATAGGAAAAATCCTATCCTGAGGTATCCTCTCTAACATAGAAACATAGAAACATAGAAAATAGGTGCAGGAGGAAGCCATTCGGCCCTTCGAGCCAGCACCACCAATCATTGTGATCATGGCTGATCGTCTCCAATCAATAACCCGTGCCTGCCTTATTCCCATATCCCTTGACTCCACTAGCCCCTAGAGCTCTATCTAACTCTCTCTTAAATCCATCCAATGATTTGACCTCCACTGCTCTCTGTGGCAGGGAATTCCACAATTTCACAGCTCTTTGGGTGAAAAAAAATGTTCTCACCTCAGTCCTAAATGGCCTCCCCTTTATTCGAAGACTGTGACCCCTGGTTCTGGACTCGCCCAACATTGGGAACATTTTTCCTGCATCTGGCCTGTCCAGTCCTTTTATAATTTTATATGTTTCTATAAGATCTCCCCTCATCCTTCTAAACTCCAGTGAATACAAGCCCAGTCTTGTCCATCTTTCCTCATATGACAGTCCCGCCATCCCAGAGATCAATCTTGTGAACCTACGCTGCACTGCCTCAATCACAAGGATGTCCTTCCTCAAATTAGGAGATCAAAACTGTACACAATACTCCAAATGTGGTCTTACCAGAGCCCTATACAACTGCAGAAGAACCTCTTTACTCCTATATTGAAATCCTCTTGTTATGAAGGCCAACATTCCATTAGCTTTCTTCACTGCCTGCTGTACCTGCACGCCAACTTTCAGTGACCGGTGTACAGGGACACCCAGGTCTCACTATACCACCGCCTTACCTAACCTAACCCCATTGAGATAATAATCTCCCCCCTTGTTTTTGCCACCAAAGTGGATAACCTCACATTTATCTATATTATACTGCATCTGCCACACATTTGCCCACTTACTCAACCTGTCCAGGTCACCCTGCAACCTCTAACATCCTCTTCACAGTTCACACTGCCACCTAGCTTTGTGTCATCCGCAAACTTGCTAGTGTTGCTCCTAATTCCCTCTTCCAAATCATTAATATATATGGTAAACCGTTGCGGCCCCAACACCGAACCTTGCGGCACTCCACTCGCCACTGCCTGCCATTCTGAAAAGGACCCGTTCACTCCTACTCTTTGCTTCCTGTCTGCCAACCAATTTTCTATCCATGTCAACACCCTACCCCCAATACCATGTGCTCTAATTTTAGCCACCAGTCTCCTGTGCGGGACCTTATCAAAGGCTTTCTGAAAGTCTAGATACGATACATCCACTGGCTCCCCTTCATCCATCTAACAATTTCCTACCACTGAGATGAGGTTCTTCAGCCTATAATTCACGGATTCTGTCTACTTCCCTTTTTAAAAAAAGGAACAACATTAACTATTCATCAGTCCTCCAGGACCTCGCCTCTGGCTAGAGAAGATGCAAAGATTACATCCAGGCTCCTGCAATCTTGCCTCTCTCAATAACCTGGGATAAATCCCATCAGGTTCTGGGGATTTATCCACCTTCATGCTCTTCAAGAATTAATGGTGGTGATGACTTGAGGAGCTGAGTGGTCTCATCCTGCTCCTTATTCCTATGCTGCATGGACTCATATTCAGACAATACATCACGCTGAGCTATGCAGGTAAACACAAGGGCAATTTTTAAAGATAATTTTGAAAGAAGAAGAAAACAATAAATGATAGAGAAGAATTTTCAGAGCAGTGTACCAAGCACTTAATAGCACAGTTCCCAATGCAAACAGATGGAAACCATGATAACACATGAGATTAAAGCTGTCTCGGAATTCAATGGAGAAAAGTTGAAGTTGAAAGATGATTTCGCTTAGAGTGACTAGGGTGGAGAAGAACTTTATATTTTAAAAGACCAGATGTTTATTTCCAGTTCAAAAAAACAAACTTCCTGAACTCAGTGGATTGAGCAGCATCTGTGGAGGAGGGTGGTAGGGGTGGTTTCAGGTTGAAATGCTGCATCAGGAAAGGCGGAAATGTGAGAGAAGGCTCCATCAACAATATAGAAGGGACGCCACACTTCCTAAAAAAAGTGGGCATTTCATAAGTTCTGTGGTGGAAGGCCTCATCTTGAGAGCAGATGTGGTGGAAACGGAGAAACTGGGAGAAAAGGATGGCATCTTTACATGAGGTGTAGCCAGGGTAGCTGTGGGAATCAGTGGGTTTATAATAAGTGCTGGGCCGGATTTATGTATAAGCTAGACAAGTTTAAGCTTAGGGCCTTGAGATCTAGGGGGGGGCCTGCTCACCTTGCTGCCTCACCGGACCCGTCTAACCTCATCGACCATCCGCCCACCGGGACCTCCTACTCTTTGCCCGCTGACCTTCGCCACTCCACCGCCCTCCAGCAGCCCGCAGCCGTCGCCTTACCGGCAGCCTGGACTCAGCACCGGGCCTGAAGTTTCCACACTGCAGACTCCAACTCCCCTGGGTTTGACTGCGCTGGGTCCTGGTGCTAGGTCCCCCCAATCCTGGTAATCTCAGTGGCTGTTCCACTGGGTCTTCCCCATTCCCCTCAAACCATGTGACCCCAGCTCTTCCCCGCCCACACTACAGTCCTCATACCCCCCTACCCCGACCACTCACCACCCCTCCACCAGACATCACCTTGGCCTCAGTCCACTCACCTGCCTTCCTCCAGCCCCAACCCCCATCCCTGCCATGTGTTCACCATCCCCCCCCTGACCTCCCCCTCTCAGATACCGAATGGTCGGTCCTCAGCAGAGGCCTTTGTTCCCCTCCGTCCCCACCTCAATGAGATCCGCGCCCGCCGCGATTTGGAGCTCTTCTTCCGTCGCCTCCGCCTCACACCGTTCTTCCATGGGAAGGAGTCCTCGCCCCCATTGATCTTCCCTTTTCCCATCTCCAACGGACCCCCTCCTCTTGGACCTCCCTCATGGCCATTGGTACAATGAAATTTGGGGGTCACCATCCGACGTCGGAACGGGAGAACATTCTCAGCGGCTTGGACTTCCGAATCGCCCACTTCCTACCGGAGACCGCGGTTCCCGAAGTCCACAGGCTGAGCTGGGTGGAGATTCACGCTGGCGACCCTCGGCAAAGGGATCCCAGGGCTCCGCGATGTTGAAATCAGCGCGGCCCGAGGCTGGGAGCTCCGCAAACCACAGCTCCATGATGTTGAAGCAGCAGGCCCAACGCTCCAGAGCTTCAAACGGCATTCCAGGTAAGGCATCGCCCGCTCGGCGATGAATCCAATATGTATTTTAAAACCAACTGTTTTATTACAACATACAGTAGGATCTAAAAGTGTCACACTGTCACTGTCTGGTAGTCATGGTCCTCTAGTCGTGGGGGTGGCGGATTGGGAGGGGGGGGGGGGGGCACACAAGTGAAATAGCTTAGGGCCTCTCTTCATCTAAATCCGGCCCTGAATATGTGTCAGAGGGTCAATTGTCTCCTGAGATGTAGACAGAGAAATTCAGAAAAGGGAACAAAGTGTCAGGAATGGTCCAAGTAAGTATGAGAGTTGGGTAAATGTTAGTAGCCAAACTGATAAAATTGATACGTTCTGTTCAGATGCAGGAAGCAGCATCGATGCAGCTACTGATGTAACAGTGAAAGAGTTGGGGAGGGGTACAAGGCAAAGTTTGGAAAAAGGACTGTTCCATGTAGTCAACAAAAAGAATGGCATAGCTGGACCCATGTGTGCCCATAGCTACACCTTTGATTTACAGGAAACAGAAAGTCAATAGGGAATTTGATCAGGGTAAGAACCGGTTCTGTCCGGCAGATGAAGTGTTGGTGAAAGGGAATATCTTTGTCATTTCTTGTGCAAAGAAGCAGAGGATTTTAAATGACATTTGGACAGCTTTGTAGAATGGAAAGGTTTAGAGTGATATGGGCCAGATGTGGGTAAAGGGAATTAGCTTAGATGGGCATATTGGTCTGTATGGACGTTTGGCTGAATTTAGACACTAGAAGCTGGAATAACTCAGCGGGACAGGCAGCTTCTCTGGAAAGAAGAAATGAGTGATATTTCGGGTTAAGACCCTTCTTCGTAACCTGTTTCCATGCTGAGTGATTCTATGACTCTCAGCTGGGGCTTTAAGACTTTCCTAATGGGAGTGGCGTTGAAGTCTGGTTGCAGTCTCGGTTTAGCTCCACTTCCTGGACATTGAATCCCAACCATGCCTGTGATGCCCACATCCCGGAACAAATGGGATGAAAATGCTTCAGTGGGCTGATATGCAAATTTGTGGCACAAAGCTGTATGGTGTTCATGCCCTGTTTGATTTGCTGTCATGTTCTGATGATTCACCGTAACAGGAAGACCTCGCTAACAGGCAGCTCTGAGCTTGCTCCGCATCTTTAGCTCCCAAGGTGTGGCTCAGCAATCTATGCAGGTTAATTACCAAATAAGGTAAAGTCTCTGCAGCCTGCGAGCCAATGGAATGAACATAGTTTAACCCCTGGAGTGCTGGCGACTCCTGCTCAAGGTGTGCCCGCAGTGCTGGCACTACCTGCCCAATCCAGACCTCCCCCCAGCCCCCTGTCAACACTACCTGCTCAATCCAGACATCCCCCCCTCTCCCACAATTCCTCTTCCCCGCGCTGTTCCTAGAATTATCTCCCTCAATCCCTCTGCCGCACTCTGTACCTAGAATTCTTTGCCTCAAGTTCTCTGTTCCTCTCTCTCCCCGTGAAAATGAATTCTCTGCCACAGAGGGCTGTGGAGGCCAAATCACTGAATGGATTTAAGAGAGAGTTAGATAGAGCTCTAGGGGCTAGTGGAATCAAGGGATATGGGGAGAAGGCAGGCACCGTTTATTGATTGGGGACAATCAATCATGATCATCACAATGAATGGCTGTTGGCTCGAAGGGCCGAATGGCCTCCTCCTGCACCTATTTTCTATTTTTCTATGTTTCTAACTCTTTCTGTGGTCCAGTGTCAGATGGGGGAGTTATGGGGACTGTGATATTGCCAGATGCTCCAGCTATTTTCCCCAGCTTAGTTGGTCATAACCCAAAACATCGTCAACCCATTTCACTCTACAGATACTGACTGACCCACTGTTACTCCAGCAGTTTAATTTTTGCTTAAGATTCCAGTATTTGCAGACTTGTGCCTGCAGGTAATGTCCGGGTAGCAAGAGGTTAAATCTAACAATATTCTGAGGTGCTGCTGCAGCAAGCAAGAATGTCATTGTTCTATCTGGGACACATGACAATAAACTCTCTTGACTTAACTTGACATCCTTTTACACTATTTCTGTATCTGCTGCACCTGCTCCCAAGATAGGGCTCTCCACTCTTGAACATCTGAGATGTGCTCCGGCTTCAGTAAATGTGATCTCTCCTGCTCTTTTGGATAATGCTCTTGCCTGTGTCTTCTCTTTTTCCAACTTTTGTTGCCCTCTTACTCCATCAATCTAAAGAAGGGCCACCTGAGTATAGGAGTAAAGAGGTCCTTCTGCAGTTGTAGTGGACCCTGGTGAGACCACATCTGGAGTGTTGTGTGCAGTTTTGGTCTCCTAATTTGAGGAAAGACATCCTTGCTATTGAATTCAATTCAAAGCACTTTATTCATCCCCAAGGGACAATTTAAAAGGGCGCATTACAGTAGCTTTTTAAAAAAAATAAAGGGACACAAACAACGTAACGAAGAGACAAACATTCAAAGCTACCGGTCGACCGCACGAGCAGTGACCCGGCAAGGATTGGGTTGTCAGCAGCGATACAATAATAAAGAACACACAAAATGTAACACAAACATCCACCACAGCATTCATCACTGTGGTGGAAGGCACAAAAATTTGGCCAGTCCTCCTCCATTTCCCCCCGTGGACAGGACCAGAGTCCAGAGTCAGTCCAGGATCGGCTCTTCCTCACCGGAGACCGCGGCTTTAAGTTGTTGTAGGCCGCAGGCCGGCGGTCAAGATTTAAAGTCCCCGCCGCAGCCAGAAGCACCGTAGACTGCAGGGCCGGCGGTCGAAGCTCCCCTCCAGGGGTGATGGTAAGCCCATGCCGGCCCCGCGGTTGAAGTTGGCCGCGGGCCGGCAGTGATGGCTTCTTCTTCCCCCGGGTCCCCCACTGTAGACGCCGCACCACCTGGAGCTCTGCAGACCGTGGCTTCAGGCTGCGACTTCAGGCTGCCGGCTGTCCCGGGCCAGCGAAACGGAGCGCTCCCCTCCAGCGAGCCCTAGCGAGGGTTCACCCGTTCCATGCCGAGAGTCCACGCTGCGCCCGCCGCTGAAGCCCCGGGCACGTCTCCGGGAAAGGCCGCGCCGATCCTTGATGTTAGGCCACGGGGGAGGCGACCTGGAAAAGGTCACCTCTCCATGGAGGAGGCGACCGAAGCGGTTTCCCCCTTACCCCCCCACACCACCCCCTACACAAGACACACAAAGAAACATTAAATACACACTTTAAAACATAATAAAAAATAAAAAAAAGTTGAAAAAACTGACGCGCCGCTGACATGGCTGCTGCCAGAACAGCGCCCCCGAAGTTTTGTGCAGCGTAGGTTCACGAGGTTAATCCCCAGGATGGCGGGACTGTCATATGAGAAAGGATTGGAAAGGTTGGTCAAGCCGGCGCCCTGTCAGCAGCGTGTCCATTTTTTTCTACTTTTTTTGTTTTTTTAGTATGTTTTAACATATGTTTTTAATGTTCCTCTGTGTGTTTTGTGTGGGGGGTGGTGTGGGGGGTGAGAGGGAAACCGCTTCGGTCGCCTCCTCCATGGAGAGGTGACTTTTTCCAGGTCGCCTCCCCTGTGGCCTAACAACAAGGATCGGCACGGCCTTTCCCGGAGGCGTGCCCGGGGCTTCAGAGGCGGACGCAGCGTGGACTCTCGGCGTGGAGCGGGCGACCCTCGCTGGGGCTCGCCGGAGGGTAGCGCTCCGTTTCGCTGGCACGCGGCAGCCGGCAGCCTGAAGCAGCGGAATGCACAGCTCCAGCTGGCGCGGCGTCTACAGCCCAGGATCTCACGTTGGGGACCCGGGGAGTAGAAGAAGCTTCCACCACCGGCCCGCGGCCAACTTTTACCGCGGGCACGGTGGCGACTACCATCAGGAGCGGGGTCCCTCGCCGGGGATCCCTGGAGGGGAGCTTCGACCGCTGGCCCTGCAGTCTGCGGTGCTTCTGGCTGCGGCGCGAACTTTAAATCTTCGACCGCCGGCCTGCAGCCTACACCAGCCTGAAGCCGCGGCCTCCGGTGGGGAAGAGCCAATCCTGGACTTTCCTTGACTTTTACCTTGTCCTTTTACCATCTGGACGCCCGCAGCGACGGCTGCGGAGGGTTGAGGTCCCGACCACGGGGGGAAATGGAGGAGGATTGGCCAATGTTTGTGCCTTCCACCACAGTGATGAATGCTGTGGTGGAAGTTTGTGTTAAATTTTTATTGTGTTTGTGTGTTCTTTATCATTGTACCGCTGCTGGCAAATTCATTTCACTTGCACTTTATGTACAATGTGACGAATAGAACTGATTGTATTGTATTGTATTGACTGGGCTTGTATCCACTGGGATTTAGAAGGGTGATGGGGATCTTATAGAAACTTATAAAAGGACTGGGCAAGCTAGATGCAGGAAAAATGTTCCCAATGTTGGGGGAGTCCAGAACCAGGGGCCACAATCTAAGAATAAAGGGGAGGCCATTTAAAACTGAGATAAGAAAAAACGTTTTCACCCAGAGAGTTGTGAATTTGTGGAATTCTCTGTCACAGAAGGTAGTAGAGGCCAAATAACTGGATGAATTTAAAAGAGAGGTAGACAGAGCTCTAGGGGCTAGCGGAATCAAGGGATATGGGGAGGGCAGGCACGGGATCATAGTTTATAAAGTATCCTGGTGCAGATTCAGAACAATTTAGGATTCAATTACTCGCATTGACCTTTACGTATTTTAAAGTGCTGGAGACTCTGACGAACTATGGAGCCAGCGATAGAGGGTCAATAGTCTCCTTAGATGTAGACAGAGTATTTTCAGAAAACTGTCAGAGATGGTCCAAGTAAGTATGAGAGTTGGGTAAATGTTAGTAGCCAAACTGATAAAATTGATACTCTTTAGATAGATTTAGATAGCCTTTTATTGTCATCCAGACCGAAGTCTGAACGAAATTGAAGCAGTCATACATACAATACAATACAATAAAAAACAACAATAAACACATATTAACATCCACCACAGTGAGTCCACCCAACATCTCCTCACTGTGATGGAGGCAAAAGTCTTAGGGCTGCAGTCTCTTCCCTCCTCTTCTCCTTCTGCGCTGAGGCGATACCCCCCGGGCGATGTTAAAACCTGTCCCGCGGCTCAAACACCGCGGCCCGGGGTGGTCGAAGCTGCCGCTCACCAGACCTGATGACGCAGCCGCTGGCCCGCGGCCGAACCCCGGTCTCAGGCCACCGCCACCAGAACTGCCGTCCCAGCCCCCGGAGCATCGTTCCAGCCCCGAGCCGGATCGCCCTCACGTGAGTACTGCCACCGTCTCAGCCTCGCGCCAGGCCGCCGCTCCTCCCTCGCGCCAGGCCGCCCCGACTGGGCGCCGCTCCTCCCTCGGGCTGGGCCGCCCCGACTGGGCGCCGCTCCTCCCTCGGGCTGGGCCGCCCCGACTGGGCGCCGCTCCTCCCTCGGGCTGGGCCGCCCCGACCGGGCGCCGCTTCTCCCTCGGGCTGGGCCGCCCCGACTGGGCGCCGCTCTTCCCTCGGGCTGGGCCGCCCCGACCGGGCGCCGCTTCTCCCTCGGGCTGGGCCGCCCCGACCGGGCGCCGCTCCTCCCTCGGGCTGGGAACGCTGTACCTCCCCGAGCTCGGCCACTCCGACGGGAGCACCGTTCCTTCCTCGGGCCGGCCGTCACAGCCCCTCACGAAAGCCCTGTTCCAGCCCCGAGCCGGGCCGTCCTCACGGGAGCGAGCTCAGTGCGAGTCCTGGCGGGCTCTGCCTCCTGAGCCTCGAGGTCGCCAGCTCCGCCATTAGGCCTCAGCGCAGACGGAGGCAGAGAAGGGGAATACGACAAAAAAGTTGCATTCCCCCGCAGGGAGAGACAGCAAGCCCCGTTTCAACACCCCCCCCAAAAAAACACAAACTAAAAACCAAAACTAGACTAACCAAAACGAAAATAAACAACCCAAAAAACACAAAACAAACAGGACTGCCGGAGAGCCGCTGCAGCCAGAGCCGCGCCGCCACTAAACTTGCCTGTGTCTTCTCTTTTTCTGTTCAGATGCAGGAAGCAGCATCGATGCAGCTACTGATGTAACCGCGAAAGAGTTGGGGAGGGGTACAAGGCAAAGTTTGGAAAAAGGACTGTTCCATGTAGTCAACAAAAAGAATGGCATAGCTGGACCCATGTGTGCCCATAGCTACACCTTTGATTTACAGGAAACAGAAAGTCAATAGGGAATTTGATCAGGGTAAGAACCGGTTCTGTCCGGCAGATGAAGTGTTGGTGAAGGGGAACATAATTTACATTTCTTGTGCAAAGAAGCAGAGGATTTTAAAATACCTTTGGACAGCTTTGTAGAATGGAAAGGTTTAGAGGGACATGGGCCAAATGTGGGTAAATGGAATTACCTAGGGTGGGCAGATTGGTCTGTATGGACATGTTTGGCTGAATATCGACACTAGAAGCTGGAATAACTCAGCGGGACAGGCTGCTTCTCTGAAGAGAAGAAATTAATGATATTTCGGATCAAGACCGTTCTTCATAACCTGTTTCCATGCTGAGTGACACTATGACTTTCAGCTGTGGGCTTTAAGACCTTCCTAATGGGAGTGGAACAAATTAACACCCTGTTTAATTTGCTGTCATGTTCTTATGATTGACTGTGACAGGAAGACCTCGCTCACAGGCAGCTCTGAGCTTGCTCCGCGTCTTTAGCTCCAAGGTGGGGCTCAGCAGTGTATGCAGGTTAATTACCAAATAAGGTAAAGTCTCTGCAGCCTGGAATGAACATAGTTTAACCACCGAAGTGTTCAAGGTGTGCCAGGTATTGCCAGGTGCTACAGCTATTTCCCCCAGCTTAGTTGGAACAATCATCAGCAGGCATCAGTCTAGAGAAAGGTCACAACCCAAAACATCGTCAACCCATTTCACACGACAGATACTGACTGACCCACTGTTACTCCAGCAGTTTGATTTTTGCTTAAAATTCCAGCATTTGCAGACTCTTGTGCCTGCAGGTAATGTCCGGGTAGCAAGAGGTTAAATCCAACAAGGATCAATTCACACTGAAAAAGGTACCGAAAAGGTTTAAGCCAGTAGGTTGGATATGTTACTGAATTACCAGCCAGAAGTCTGGACCACTCATTTGGAGGCCAGAGTTTGATTCCCACCATCGTACATGTGAAATTTAAATTTAAGGAATTAATTAACTACAAGATTGTTGTAAACATCCCTCTGGTTTGCTGATATCCTTCAGGAATAGGAATACTGTAAATCCGAACTGGCCGATATGTGACAGTTCAGACCCACCAATGTAATTCACTTTAATACCCTCCTCAATACAGAGGCAACTGGGGATGAAGAATAAATGTCAGCCTAGTCAGTGCTGGCTAGCCTAGCAGTGCTGGCTCGAAAGGCCGAATGGCCTACTGCGCCGATTGTCAAATATCCACATCCCGTGACCAAATTTAACCTAAAAAAATATTTGTTTTAAATGTGAATATTACCAAACCATTAAACCTGGATTAATGAGTGGATCAGTGATTGAGTTTAGACTCCAGGTGCCTAGTGGCTGGTTTACACACCTCCCTTGGCTTTCATTGTTTGGCTTAGTCACGCAATAGGAATGTGGGTGGAGCATCACTTCCATAAATACAGCGCGCTGTGGTGGAGGCAGGTTGTGTTGAAGCTCGTCCTGAGGATTGCATTGATACCTGTCCACCTGAGGTAGAGTATAGATTGGGTTGGTCTTGATGAATTGCTGATCTCGTGTATTGGTTACCATCAATAATTGATTTTTGTTCCGTTTTAGTCACTTCCCACTCGCTGTAAACCATGGCTGAAGATGATGTTGCTGCACTGGTGGTGGACAATGGCTCCGGGATGTGCAAGGCTGGCTTTGCAGGGGATGACGCTCCCAGAGCTGTGTTCCCCTCCATCGTGGGACGGCCTCGACACCAGGTGAGACCTTTAATGTAAAGCCTTGACTCCTAGCGTAGGGTTAACTGTGGGAAATATCTGACATGGCATTGAGTCCTGGTGTGATTCCATGCTTTGCGTTATCTGTTTACTTGCTGTAGATGTGAATGGAATGTCCTATCTAAGGGTGTCTTCATATTTTCTGAAAATATATATTTTTATGGGGAGGAGGAGCAGGAAATTGATCTATGTAGTGATTCTAATTTTCCTTGGCCAGCTTAGGATATTCTATCTATGGTACTTCTGTCTTGAGTGCTTGAGTCCTTGGGTTGGTAGTTGGTGAATTTTGTAACTGTTGCCACTGTGACCCATTAGTGTCTTTTGGCAAACGATTTGTTAAAATTTGCCTCCAGTGATACCTGTTTCAACAGGTTGGCTGACCTGTAGAGCTTGTTTAAATGTTGCCGCTGTCTCTCTCAGCATGGTGACCACTGACTACAATCAAGTGTTACACTTTTTCTGTTCCTGCTGCATCTGTTCCCTTGATAGGGCTTTCCACTCTTGGACATCTGAGATGTGCTCCTGCTTCAGTAAATGTGGTTACACCTGCTCTTTTGGATAATACTCTTGCCTGTGTCTTCTCTTTTACCACTTTTCGTTGCCCTCCTACTCCATCAATCTAAAGAAGGGTCACAACACAATATATTGTCTGCCTTGTAATGTTTGCTCTCGGTTCCAGCATTTGCAGTTTCTTGTGTCTCTGATCACTGGCAGTGTCCAGCCCTTTTAAATATAAGCTACCCTTTTAAGATGGAAAATTTGAGGTTGGGTATTAGTAACTCTTCCTCAAAAGGTGGTGGCAGCAAAATGTTTAAATATTTAAATTAGTGGTCGGTAGGCATAGTGTGTAAAGATGCTGTGGGTAGTTGGGAATGCAGAGTTGATGTTAGTCATGGTCGTACTGCACAGTAACAGCCCTTTGGCTCAACTTGTCCATTCTGACAGATGCCCCATCTAAGCTAGTTCCATTTGCCTGGGCCTGGCTTGTATCCCTCTCAATATTTCCTATCCACATACCTGTGCAAATATATTGTAAAGTCATATAGTACCGGCCCCCACTACTTTTCTGGCACCTCATTCCACATACCCACCAACCTGTAAGGGGGGGTGGGGGTGGGGGGGGAGTTTCTCCTTGGATTCCTATTAAACATTTTTCCTCTCTCAAACCTATGCCCTCTAGACACATAGAAACATAGAAAATAGGTGCAGGAGTAGGCCATTCGGCCCTTCGAGCCTGCACCGCCATTCAATATGATCATGGCTGATCATTCAACTCAGTATCCTGTACCTGCCTTCTCTCCATACCCCGTGATCCCTTTAGCCACAAGAGCCACATCTAACTCCCTCTTAAATATAGCCAATGAACTGGCCTCAACTACCTTCTGTGGCAGAGAATTCCACAGATTCACCACTCTTTGTGTGAAAAATATTTTTCTCATCTCGGTCCTAAAAGATTTCCCCCTTATTCTTAAACTGTGACCACTTGTTCTGGACTTCCCCAACATCGGGAACAATCTTCCTGCATTTAGCCTGTCCAACCCCTTAAGAATTTTGTACGTTTCTATAAGATCCCCCCTCAATCTTCTAAATTCTAGCGAATACAAGCCGAGTCTATCCAGTCTTTCTTCATATGAAAGTCCTGACATCCCAGAATCAGTCTGGTAAACCTTCTCTGTACTCCCTCTATGGCAAGAACATCTTTCCTCAGATTTGGAGACCAAAACTGTACACAATACTCCAGGTGTGGTCTCACCAAGATCCTGTACAACTGCAGTAGAACCTCCCTGCTCCTATACTCAAATCCTTTTGCTATGAATGCTAACATACCATTCGCTTTCTTAACTGCCTGCTGCACCTGCATGCCTACTTTCAATGACTGGTGTACCATGACACCCAGGTCTCGTTGCATCTCCCCTTTTCCTAATCGACCACCATTCAGATAATAGTCTACTTTCCTGTTTTTGCCATCAAAGTGGATCTCACATTTATCCACATTATACTGCATCTGCCATGCATTTGCCCACTCACCCAGCCTATCCAAGTCACCTTGCAGCCTCCTAGCATCCTCCTCACAGCTAACACTGCGCCCCAGCTTCGTGTCATCCGCAAACTTGGAGATGTTGCATTCAATTCCCTCGTCCAAATCATTAATATATATTGTAAATAGCTGGAGTCCCAGCACTGAGCCTTGCGGAACTCCACTAGTCACTGCCTTCCATTCTGAAAAGGACCCTACTCCTACACTTTGCTTCCTGTCTGCCAGCCAGTTCTCTATCCACATCAATACTGACCCCCAATACCGTGTGCTTTAAGTTTGTATACTAATCTCTTATGTGGGACCTTGTCGAAAGCCTTCTGAAAGTCCAGATATAACACATCCACGGTTCTCCCTTATCCACTCTACTAGTTACATCCTCGAAAAATTCTATAAGATTCGTCAGATATGATTTACCTTTCATAAATCCATGCTGACTTTGTCCAATGTTTTCACCACTTTCCAAATGTGCTGCTATCCCATCTTTAATAAGTGACTCTAGCAGTTTCCCCACTACCGATGTTAGACCAACTGGTCTATAATTTCCCGTTTTTTCTCTCCCTCCCTTTTTAAAAAGTGGGGTTACATTAGCTACCCTCCAATCCTCAGGAACTACTCCAGAATCTAAAGAGTTTTGAAAAATTATCACTAATGCATCCACTATTTCTGGGGCTACTTCCTTAAGTACTCTGGGATGCAGCCTATCTGGCCCTGGGGATTTATCGGCCTTTAACCCATTCAATTTACCTAATACCACTTCCCGGCTAACCTGGATTTCACTCAGTTCCTCCATCTCATTTGACCCCCGGTCCACTGCTATTTCCGGCAGATTATTTATGTCTTCTTAGTGAAGACAGAACCAAAGTAGTTATTCAATTGGTCTGCCATGTCCTTGTTCCACATGATCAATTCACCTGTTTCTGACTTCAAGGGACCTACATTTGTATTAACTAATCTTTTTCTCTTCACATATCTATAAAATCTTTTGCAGTCAGTTTTTATGTTCCCTGCCAGTTTTCTTTCATAATCTATTTTCCCTTTCCTAATTAAGACCTTTGTCCTCCTCTGCTGGACTCTGAATTTCTCCCAGTCCTCTGGTAGGCTGCTTTTTCTGGCTAATTTGTATGTTTCATCTTTTGTTTTGATACTATCCCTGATTTCCCTTGTTATCCATGGATGCACTAACTTACCTGATTTATTCTTTTGCCAAACTGGGATGAACAATTTTTGTAGTTCATCCATGCAGTCTTTAAATGCCTTCCATTGCCTAACCACCGTCAACCCTTTAAGAATCAATTGCCAGTCTATCTTGGCCAATTCGCGTCTCATACCCTCAAAGTTACCTTTCTTTAAGTTCAGGACCCTTGTTTCTGAATTAACAATGTCACTCTCCATCCTAATGAAGAACTCAACCATATTATGGTCACTCTTGCCCAAGGGGCCACGCACAACAAGACTGCTAACTAACCCTTCCTCATTACTCAATACCCAGTCTAGAATAGCCTGCTCTCTCGTTGGTTCCTCTACATGTTGGTTTAGAAAACTATCCCGCATACATTCCAATAAATCCTCTTCCTCAGCACCCCTGCCAATTTGATTCACCCAATCTATATGTAGATTGAAGTCACCCATTATAACTGTTTTACCTTTGTTGCACGCATTTCTAATTTCCTGTTTGATGCCATCCCCAACTCCACTACTACTGTTAGGTGGCCTGTACACAACTCCCACTAGCGTTTTCTGCCCCTTAGTGTTTCGCAGCTCTACGCATATCGATTCCACATCCTCCAAGCTATTGTCCTTCTTTTCTATTGCGTTAATCTCCTCTCTAACCAGCAACGCTACCCCACCTCCTATTCCTTTCCCTCCTGAATATTGAATATCCCTGGATGTTCAGCTCCCAGCCTTGGTCACCCTGGAGCCATGTCTCCGTGATCCCAACTATATCATAGTCACTAATAGCTATCTGCACATTCAACTCATCCACCTTATTACGAATGCTCCTTGCATTGAGACACAAAGCCTTCAGGCTTGTTTTTACAACACTCGTACCCCTTATACAATTATGTTGAAAAGTGGCCCTTTTTGATTTTTTCCCTGGATTTGTCTGCCTGCCACTTTTACTTTTCACCTTGCTACCTATTGCTTCTCCCCTCATTTTACACCCCTCTGTCTCTCCGCTCACACATTTAAGAAACCCTTTCCCTTTAACTCCATCCTCGACTATCCCATTTCACACCCCACCCCCCTTATTCAGTTTAAAACCACCCGTGTAGCAGTGGCAAACCTGCATGCCAGAATGCTGGTCCCCCACCTTTTAAGATGCAATGCATCCCTTTTGTATAGTTCCCCCTTACTCCAAAACAGACCCCAGTGGTCTAAGAATCTAAATCCCTGCCCCGTGCACCAGTTCCTCAGCCACACATTCAGGTCCCGTATCTCCCTGTTCCTGCTCTCGCCATCACGAGGTACTGGAAGCAAACCGGAGATAACAACCATGGAGGTCCTGCTATTCAGCATATTTCCGAGCTCTCTAAAGTCACGCTGCAGAATATTCATCCCCTTCTTCATCTAGTTCTTGAATCCCCTAGTCTGGGTACAAGACTCTGTGCATTACTCCTATCTAGCACCCTCATGATTTTATATATTTCTATAATATCCACCCCCACCCCTGGCCTCCTACACGCCAAAGAATAAAGTCCTAGCCTTCCCAATCTGTCCCCATAACTTGTCCTGGCCACAACATACATTTTCTGCCCTCTTTCCACCGTAATGTCATATTTCCTACAGGAGGGTGACCAAACTTGCAATAGGATTGTCCATGAACTTCGAGCATGAAATGGCTGATACCTTGATATATATTTCACTCCCTCAGAAAAACACAGTCCTGAAAATGCATTTAAAGTTTTCCCACATTCCTAATTGACTCTTAATATCATTCTTTCATCATTGCTGAGATTATTTTATCATCACGATTCCAAAACTGAGGTGGCTAGTGGAAAGCATTTTTTGTCTGAATGGTTTCTATGTAGATTGTGTGTTAGGAACTTTTGATAATTTGCTGTTGCTCAAAAGCTCCTGATTTAATATTGAATCATCCACTGCAATTTCTCCATTCTAGGGTGTGATGGTGGGAATGGGTCAGAAAGACAGCTACGTTGGGGATGAAGCCCAGAGCAAGAGGGGCATCCTGACCCTGAAATACCCAATTGAACACGGGATTGTGACCAACTGGGATGACATGGAGAAGATCTGGCACCACACCTTCTACAATGAGCTGCGAGTGGCCCCAGAGGAGCACCCTGTCCTCCTCACAGAGGCTCCACTCAATCCCAAAGCCAACCGGGAGAAGATGACCCAGATCATGTTTGAGACCTTCAACACCCCAGCCATGTACGTTGCCATTCAAGCTGTGCTGTCCTTGTATGCCTCTGGCCGCACCACTGGCATTGTGATGGACTCTGGGGATGGTGTGAGTCACACTGTGCCCATCTACGAAGGCTACGCCTTGCCACACGCCATCCTGCGTCTGGACCTGGCTGGCCGGGATCTCACTGACTACATGATGAAGATCCTGACCGAGCGTGGGTACTCCTTCACAACCACGGCCGAGAGGGAGATTGTCCGTGACGTCAAGGAGAAGCTCTCCTATGTGGCCCTAGATTTTGAATCTGAGATGCAGACAGCCAGCTCCTCCTCATCCTTGGAGAAAAGCTACGAGCTCCCTGATGGCCAAGTCATCACCATCGGCAATGAGCGTTTCAGGTGTCCAGAAACCCTCTTCCAACCATCCTTCCTTGGGATGGAAGCTAATGGAATCCATGAGACCTGTTATAACAGCATCATGAAGTGTGATGTGGACATCAGGAAGGATCTGTACGCCAACACTGTCCTGTCTGGTGGAACCACCATGTTCCCAGGGATCGCTGACCGGATGCAGAAGGAAATCACAGCCTTGGCTCCAAGCACCATGAAGATTAAGATCATTGCTCCACCAGAGAGGAAGTATTCAGTGTGGATCGGAGGTTCCATCCTGGCTTCTCTCTCCACCTTCCAGCAAATGTGGATCAGTAAGCAGGAGTATGATGAGTCTGGTCCCTCCATTGTCCATCGCAAGTGCTTCTAATTCACTGGAGATTACTACTGATATAATGTTGCCTACGTTTGTATTTGAAATATCACTTTTTTATTTTCTTCTCAATTTGTTTGGGGGTTGGCATGTGTGGGGCGGGGGGGGGGGGTCATAGTTCATAAAGTCTCCTGGTGCAGATTCAGAACAATTTGGGATTCAATTACTCGCATTGACCATTACGTATTTTTGAGGTGCTGGAGACTCTGACTTGAACTCTGAGCCAGTGATGTCTGCAGCCCACCCTTGCATGAGATTCTGCTGCTCCAGTATAAAGTTTTGAAACTGACAAAAGAGTGTTGATGGTCACCAACACAAATTGCACTGAAGCCAAATGTAATTGATATGTCCATAAAATTCTACTGAGGATCTCATACAATGAAGCCAATCTCCCTGTGCAGGTTTACCATGTCTCAGTGGTTGAATTTTCTCCATTACTTAATTGCTATCCATGGAATGCTGCTGCTCTGATAAGTAGATGAGCCAATCGGGAGAATTAACCACATACCAAGTGGTGGTTCTAGGAAAAGTAACTTCTTGTGGAAGGTTGGAACAGCCATGTTAAACAGTGAATTTGTATCTTTACCTGCTATTCACAAAGGTTTAATAAAACATGCATTTGAACAAAATCTCTTCTGTTTTGGAATTTGATCTTGCACCTCATAACACAAGTGGTGGAGTAAGTCAGTGGGTCGGGCAGAATCTCTCAAGCACATTCATTGGTGATATTTTGGGTTGGGGCCCTTATTCAGTCTTTCTACGACTCTTGAGTGTAAGGAGGAACTGCAGATGCTGGTTTAAAGCAAAGATAGACACAAAACGCTAGAGTAACAGTGGGACAGGCTGCATCTCTGGAGAGAAGAAATGAGTGATGTTTCAGGTTGAGACCCTTCTTCAGTCTGCTCTGACTTATCATAGTGTCTGAAGAAGGGTCTCGACCCGAAACATCACCCGTTTCTTCTCTCCAGACATACTGCCTGTCCTGCTGAGTTACTCCAGCTTTTTGGGTCTATCTTCTTTCTAAGGCTCTCACCAGGTGTCAATTTGTCAAAAAGCATTCAACTTGCCGTGCTGCTTCTCCATTACCATGCAGATTTGCAATTATAGGAGTAAAGAGCAGTCACCCGTGTCTGCCTGATACACGTTAGGTTGTGATGCAGGGAAGGAGGATGGGGAGGGGGGGGGGGAATAAAGTGATTATTTCTCTACTTGTAAAGAGGAAATCATTGGTCAAAGAGAACACTGGAGGAGCAAAATTGTGGAACACAGCGAATCAGGCAGCATCTATGTAGGGAATGGACAGATTATATTTCTGGTCCTGTCCTGAAATATTGTCTGTCCATTCCCTCCATGGACACAAGATTCCAGCATCTGCAGTTGCTTGTCTGCAGAACACCAACACAAATGGGCACAACAGGGGAGATATTTGGCAACTCTTCACAACTCTTCTCAAAGGGAAATGAAGATTGAGCTTAACAGAAAATTTGGGTTGTAAATGTGAGTTACAGAATTGGGGCAGTAGATGGAGTTGAAATGCAGTCTAACCTAATCATATTGAGGATTTGGAGGTGATCAAATTGAAGATATCAAATGACCGTTATTTTTAATTACAAAGAGGTAGTTTAAGAATAGAAGAGCTTATGAATTCTGGTGTGACATCAGAGCTCTCAAGACAGTGATAAGGATGGGAGGCGGAAGGGACAGAGTATGAAGTCAATGTTCAAAGAATAAACTATCCAAGTCTGTCCATATCACTTCATGTTCTGATGATTGACTGTGACAGGAAAACCTTCGCTCACGGGTAGCTCTGAGCTTGCTCAGCAACTTTAGCTCCAAGGTGGGGATCAGCAGTCTATGCAGGTTAATTACCAAACAAGGTAAAGTCTCTGCAGCCCGGAATGAACATAGTTTAACCGCCGGAATGTTCAAGGTGTGCCCGCAGTGCTGACACTACCTGCCCAATCCAGACCTCCCCCCGGCCCCCTGTTGACATAACCTGCTCAATCCAGACATACTCCCCCCCCCCCCCCCCCCCCCCCCCCATCCCCACCAAGGGTTGAGCTTGGCTGGACACATGGACAACTGCAGCCCACCTCAATATCATCCAGAATCAAAACTTGGGCACTGTGTCAGGTAGTCCAGCTGGAGTCTGGATTCCTGTTTCAGATCCAGCCCCTCTCTGTCCCAGAAATTCTTTGCCTCAAGTTCTCTGTCCCTCTCTCTCCCCTTAAAAATGCTTTTTCTAACAACTCTTTCTGTGGTCTGGTGTCAGATGGGGGAGTTATGGGGACTGTGATATTGCCCGGTGCTACAGCTATTTCCCCAGCTTAGTTGGAGCAATCATCAGCAGGCATCAGTCTAGAGAAAGGTCACAACCCAAAACATCGTCAACCCATTTCACTCTACAGATACTGACTGACCCACTGTTACTCCAGCAGTTTGATTTTTGCTTAAGATTCCAGTATTTGCAGACTCTTGTGCCTGCAGGTAATGTCCGGGTAGCAAGAGGTTAAATCCAACAAGGATCAATTCACACTGAAAAAGGTACCGAAAAGGTTTAAGCCAGTAGGTTGGATATGTTACTGAATTACCAGCCAGAAGTCTGGACCACTCATTTGGAGGCCAGAGTTTGATTCCCACCATCGTACGTGTGAAATTTTAATTTAATTTAAGGAATTCATTAACTACAAAAATAAAATTCTTGTATCAGTGAAGATAAAGATTGTTGTAAACATCCCTCTGGTTTGCTGATATCCTTCAGGAATAGGAATACTGTAAATCCGAACTGGCCGATATGTGACAGTTCAGACCCACAAATGTAATTCACTTTAATACCCTCCTCAATACAGAGGCAACTGGGGATGAAGAATAAATGTCAGCCTAGTCAGTAATGTCCACATCCCGTGACCAAATTTATCCTAAAAAAATATTAGTTTTAAATGTGAATATTACCAAACCATCAAACCTGGATTAATGAGTGGGTCAGCGAGTTTAGACTCCAGGTGCCGAGTGGCTGGTTTACACACCTCCCTTGGCTTCCATTGGTTGGCTTAGTCTCACAATAGGAATGTGGGTGGAGCATCACTTCCTTAAATACAGTGGGCTGTGGTGGAGGCAGGTTGTGCTGAAGCTCGTCCTTAGGATTGCATTGATACCTGTCCACCTGAGGTAGAGTATAGATTGGGTTGGTCTTGATGAATTGCTGATCTAGTGTATTGGTTACTGTGTTCTTGTTTCATCAATAATGGATTTTTGTTCCGTTTCAGTCACTTCCCACTCGCTGTAAACCATGGCTGATCATAAGATTACCGCGCTGGTGGTGGACAATGGCTCCGGGATGTGCAAGGCTGGCTTTGCAGGGGATGATGCCCCCAGAGTTGTGTTCCCCTCTATCGTGGGGCGGCCTCGAAACAAGGTGAGACATTTAATGTAAAGCCTTGACTCCGAGCATAAGGTTAACTGTGGGAAATATCTGACATGGCATTGAGTCCTGGTGTGATTCCATGCTTTGCGTTATCTGTTTACTTGCTGTAGATGTGAATGGAATGTCCTATCTAAGCGTGTCTTGATATTTTCTGAACATATATTTTCGGGGGCAGGAGGAGCAGGAAATTGGTCTATGGAGTGATTCTAATTTTCCTTGGCCAGCTCAGGATATTCTATCTATGGTACTTCTGTCTTGAGTGCTTGAGTCCTTGGGTTGGTACTTGGTGAATTTTGTAATTGTTGCCACTGTGACCCATTAGTGTCTTTTGGCAAACAATTTGTTAAAATATGACTCCAGTGATACCTGTTTCAACAGGTTGGCTGACCTGTAGTGCTTGTTTAAATGTTGCCGCTGTCTCTCTCAGCGTGGTGACCACTGTCTACAATCAAGTGTTACACTTTTTCTGTTTCTACTGCATCTGTTACCTTGATAGGGCTTTCCACTCTTGGACATCTGAGATGTGCTCCTGCTTCAGTAAATGTGGTTACACCTGCTCTTTTGGATAATGCTCTTGCCTGTGTCTTCTCTTTTTCCACCTTTCGTTGCCCTCCTACTCCATCAATCTAAAGAAGGGTCACAACACTATATATTGTCTGTCCAATTCCCTTCACGGATGCTGCCTGACCTGCTGAGATCCCCGCAGATTTTTGATCTAGGTTTAGGTATTTGCAGTTTCTTGTGTCTCTGATCACTGGCAGTTTCCAGCTCTTTCCTTCAAATTAAAAATGGGACTGCAAGTCATTTTGCCCGGAGGTTCTAGAGGAGTTAAGACTGCAAAGCCCTTTTAAATATAAGTTAGCCTTTGAAGATGGAACATTTGAGGTTGGGTATTAGTAACTCTTCCTTAAAAGTTGGCAGCAAAATGTTTAAATATTTAAATTAGTGGTTCGTAGGAACAGTGTGTAAAGATGCTGTGGGTAGTTGGGAATGCAGAGTTGATGTTAGTCATGGTCGTACTGCACAGTAACAGCCCTTTGGCTCAACCTGTCCATTCTGACAGATGCCCCACCTAAGCTAGTTCCATTTGCCTGGGCCTGGCTTGTATCCCTCTCAATCTTTCCTAGCCACATACCTGTGCAAATATGTTGTAAAGTCATATACTACCTACCCCCACTACTTTCTCTGGCGCCTCATTCCACATACCCATAGGTGGGGGAGGGGGTGGGGGGAGGGGGGGGAGGGGGAGGGGGGGGGATCTGTTCTTTGGGTTCCTATTAAACATTTTTCCTCTCTCAAATTTCTCTCAAACCTATACCCTCTAGTTCTTGAATCCCCAATCTGGGAACAAGACTCTGTGCATTCTTCCTATCTATCACCCTCATGATTTTATATATTTCTATAATATTCACCCCCACCCCCGGCCTCCTACACTCCAAAGAATAAAGTCCTAGCTGCCCAATCTCTCCCCATAATTGTCCTGGCCACAACATAAAATTTCTGTACTCTTTCCACCTTAATCGCATATTTCCTACAGGAGGATGACCAAAGTCTGAAAGACAGCTACGTTGGGGATGAAGCCCAGAGCAAGAGGGGCATCCTGACCCTGACATACCCAATTGAACACGGGATTGTGACCAACTGGGATGACATGGAGAAGATCTGGCATCACACCTTCTACAATGAGCTGCGAGTGGCCCCAGAGGAGCACCCTGTCCTCCTCACAGAGGCTCCACTCAATCCCAAAGCCAACCGGGAGAAGATGACCCAAATCATGTTTGAGACCTTCAACACCCCAGCCATGTACGTTGCCATGCAAGCTGTGCTGTCCTTGTATGCCTCTGGCCGCACCACTGGCATTGTGATAGACTCCGGAGATGATGTGGGTCACACTGTGCCCATCTACGAAGCTTATGCCTTGCCACACGCCATCATACGTCTGGGCCTGACAGGCCGGGATCTCACTGACTACATGATGAAGATCCTGGCCGAGCGTGGGTATTATTTCACAACCATGGCCGAGAGGGAGATTGTCCGTGACATCAAGGAGAAGCTCTGCTATGTGGCCCTAAATTTTGTATATGAAATGCAGACAGTCAGCTCCTCCTTGGAGAAAAGCTACGAGCTCCCTGATGGTCAAGTCATCACCATCGGCAATGAGCGTTTCAGGTGTCCAGAATCCCTCTTCCAACCCTCCTTCCTTGGGACGGGTTCTTCTGGAATCCATGAGACCTGTTTAAACAGCATCATGAAGTGTGATGTGGGCATCAGGAAGGATCTGTACGGCAACATAGTCCTGTCTGGTGGAACCACCATGTTCCCAGGGATCGCTGACCGGATGCAGAAGGAAATCACAGCCTTGGCACCGCCTACCATGAAGATTAAGATCATTGCTCCACCAGAGAGGAAGTATTCAGTGTGGAACGGAGGTTCCCTCCTGGCTTCTGGCTCCACCTTCCAGCAAATGTGGATCAGTAAGCAGGAATATGATGAGTCTGGTCCCTCCATTGTCCATCGCAAGTGCTTGTAATTCAATGGAGATGGTGGTCGTGCTCTCTCTAATTTTCTTCTCTATTACTGGGCCACTAATATAAAAAATTTAATCTGTTAGATGGACGATACATGCCAACAAGTAAATTGGTTAAAAATGGAGAGGGAAGGTTGTTTGCCTTTCAATATAGGCACGATTCTTCTCTCTCCAATACATCTGAAGAAATCAACGTATGAGAACAATACGATAATCCATAGCACCTTATGAATCTGGAAACAGTTGAAATCAACCCTTAAATTGAGAAAATGTATCTCTCCTCTTGCCATACTAGATGAATGCATGAATAGAAAGGCGGATTCAAATATGTTAATATCGTACTTCTATACCACCCTTTTAAATTTACATATCCATCATCGTAAATAATTAGGCGAGCTTGGGAAGACGAATTGGGTTTAACAATTTCAAAGGATAGTTGCGAGGAAAGTCTTCAATATATACACTACTGTTCTCTTAATGTTCGGCACTCACTAATACAATTTAAAATACTCCATAGACTCTCTTATTCAAAGTATAAATTGAATAAGATCTTCCCAAATGTCTCTCCTATCTGTGGTAAATGTCTCCTCCAAGAAGCAACCATAACCCATTATTTTGTTTCCTGTACAAAATTACAAAACTTCTGGAGGGGAATCTTTGATATCTTTTCCAAAATACTTAAAATAAAATTGGATCCCGACATAAAATTGATCACACTAGGTATGTCAGAGGCCTGTTCTGAGCTAACGATATTTCAAAGACGTTTCCTTAACTATGGCCTGATAACGGCGAAAAAATTAATACTTAAATTATGGAAACAGACAACAGTCCCTACAGTGAAGATGTGGATCACAAACATGTCCGAGACACTACATTTGGAAATCATTAGGCTTGTCTTGGCGGAAAAAACTGATCAATTTCTCAAGACATGGACACCCTTCACCGAATTCTTACAAAAATAGCATGGTGCAACACATTTAAATTTAAATCCGACGCTGGGTTGGGGGAGGTGGGCAGGGGGAACAAGGAGCAAGGTATATCTCCACCTTTAGTTTTCTTTTTTCTTATTTCTATATCTTTCAGCCACACTACTTTGGTAGTTTAGGGGTCTTTCTTTTCTTTTTCGATCTATCTTTTTACTTTCTACTTTTTTCCTTTCTTGTTTTCTTCTTCTTTTCTTCTTTCATTTTCATAGTTTAGGTTACAAGGTTAAAAATGAAGATGTACAATAATTGTATAATTTTAGATGCCAAATGTTTTATCTTTATACAATTACTTCTAATAAAAAATGTTTTTAATTAAATAAATAAATAAATAAATAAATGGATAAATAAATTACATAAATTTAATAAAAATTACTGAAGATTGGAACTGATATAATATTGCCTGCGTTTGTATTTGAAATATCACTTTTTAATTTTCTTCTCAATTTATTTGCTCAACATTTGGGGGTTGGCATGTGTGAGGGGGGGGTGATAATAGTACATAAAGTCTCCTGGTGCAGATTCAGAACAATTTGGGATTCAATTACTCGCATTGACCTTTACGTATTTTTTGAGGTGCTGGAGACTCTGACGAACTATGGAGCCAGTGACATCTGCAGCCCACCCTTGCATGAGATTCTGCTGCTCCAGTATGAAGTTTTGAAACTGACAAAAGAGTGTTGATGGTCACCAACACAAATTGCACTGAAGCCAAATGTAATTGATATGTCCATAAAATTCTACTGAGGATCTCATACAATGAAGCCAATCTCCCTGTGCAGGTTTACCATGTCTCAGTGGTTGAATTTTCTCCATTACTTAATTGCTATCCATGGAATGCTGCTGCTCTGATAAGCAAAGATCTTATAGCAAGCTCCGCTATAGGATCTTTGCTGATAAGTAGATGAGCCAATGGGGAGAATCAACCACATACCAAGTGGTGGTTCTAGGAAAAGTAACTTCTTGCAGAAGGTTGGAAAAGCCATGTTAAACAGTGAATTTGTATCTTTACCTGCCATTCACAAAGGTTTAATAAAACATGCATTTGAACAAAATCTCTTCTGTTTTGGAATTTGATCTTGCACCTCATAACTCTAAGTAAAACACAAGTGGTGGAGTAAGTCAGTGGGTCGGGCAGAATCTCTCGAGCACATTAATTGGTGATATTTTGGGTTGGGGCCCTTATTCAGTCTTTCTACGAATCTTGTGTGTAAGGAGGAACTGCAGATGCTGGTTTAAAGCAAAGATAGACACAAAACGCTAGAGTAACAGTGGGACAGGCTGCATCTCTAGAGAGAAGAAATTAGTGATGTTTCAGGTTGAGACCCTTCTTCAGTCTGCTCTGACTTATCATAGTGTCTGAAGAAGGGTCTCGACCCGAAACATCACCCGTTTCTTCTCTCCAGACATACTGCCTGTCCTGCTGAGTTACTCCAGCTTTTTGGGTCTATCTTCTTTCTAAGGCTCTCACCAGGTGTCAATTTGTCAAAAAGCATTCAACTTGCCGTGCTGCTTCTCCATTACCATGCAGATTTGCAATTACAGGAGTAAAGAGCAGTCACCCGTGTCTGCCTGATACACGTTAGGTTGTGATGCAGGGAAGGAGGATGGGGGGGATAAAGTGATTATTTCTCTACTTGTAAAGAGGAAATCATTGGTCAAAGAGAATACTGGAGGAGCAAAATTGTGGAACACAGCGAATCAGGCAGCATCTATGTAGGGAATGGACAGATGATATTTCTGGTCCTGTCCTGAAATATTGTCTGTCCATTCCCTCCATGGACACAAGATTCCAGCATCTGCAGTTGCTTGTCTGCAGAACACCAACACAAATGGGCACAACAGGGGAGATTGGCAACTCTTCACAACTCTTCTCAAAGGGAAGTGAAGGTTGAGCTTAACAGAAAATTTGGGTTGTAAATGTGAGTTACAGAATTGGGGCAGTAGATGGAGTTGAAATGCAGTCTAACCTAATCATATTGATGATTTGGAGGTGATCAAATTGAAGATATCAAATGACCGTTATTTTTAATTACAAAGAGGTAGTTTAAGAATAGAAGAGCTTATGAATTCTGGTGTGACATCAGAGCTCTCAAGACAGTGATAAGGATGGGAGGCAGAAGGGACAGAGTATGAAGTCAATGTTCAAAGAATAAACTATCCAAGTCTGTCCATATCACTTCATGTTCTGATGATTGACTGTGACAGGAAAACCTTCGCTCACGGGTAGCTCTGAGCTTGCTCAGCAACTTTAGCTCCAAGGTGGGGATCAGCAGTCTATGCAGGTTAATTAACAAGGTAAAGTCTCTGCAGCCCGGAATGAACATAGTTTAACCGCCGGAATGTTCAAGGTGTGCCCGCAGTGCTGACACTACCTGCCCAATCCAGACCTCCCCCCGGCCCCCTGTTGACATAACCTGCTCAATCCACACATACTCCCCCCCCCCCCCCCCCCCATCCCCACCAAGGGTTGAGCTTGGCTGGACACATGGACAACTGCAGCCCACCTCAATATCATCCAGGATCAAAACTTGGACACTGTGTCAGGTAGTCCAGCTGGAGTCTGGATTCCTGTTTCAGATCCAGCCCCTCTCTGTCCCAGGAATTCTTTGCCTCAAGTTCTCTGTCCCTCTCTCTCTCCCCTTAAAAATGCTTTTTCTAACAACTCTTTCTGTGGTCAGATGGGGGAGTTATGGGGACTGTGATATTGCCAGGTGCTACAGCTATTTCCCCCAGCTTAGTTGGAGCAATCATCAGCAGGCATCAGTCTAGAGAAAGGTCACAACCCAAAACATCGTCAACCCATTTCACTCTACAGATACTGACTGACCCACTGTTACTCCAGCAGTTTGATTTTTGCTTAAGATTCCAGTATTTGCAGACTCTTGTGCCTGCAGGTAATGTCCGGGTAGCAAGAGGTTAAATGCAACAAGGATCAATTCACACTGAAAAAGGTACCGAAAAGGTTTAAGCCAGTAGGTTGGATATGTTACTGAATTACCAGCCAGAAGTCTGGACCACTCATTTGGAGGCCAGAGTTTGATTCCCACCATCGTACGTGTGAAATTTTAATTTAATTTAAAGAATTCATTAACTACAAAAATAAAATTATTGTATCAGTGAAGATAAAGATTGTTGTAAACATCCCTCTGGTTTGCTGATATCCTTCAGGAATAGGAATACTGTAAATCCGAACTGGCCGATATGTGACAGTTCAGACCCACAAATGTAATTCACTTTAATACCCTCATCAATACAGAGGCAACTGGGGATGAAGAATAAATGTCAGCCTAGTCAGTAATGTCCACATCCCGTGACCAAATTTATCCTAAAAAAATATTAGTTTTAAATGTGAATATTACCAAACCATCAAACCTGGATTAATGAGTGGGTCAGCGAGTTTAGACTCCAGGTGCCGAGTGGCTGGTTTACACACCTCCCTTGGCTTCCATTTGTTGGCTTAGTCTCACAATAGGAATGTGGGTGGAGCATCACTTCCTTAAATACAGTGGGCTGTGGTGGAGGCAGGTTGTGCTGAAGCTCGTCCTGAGGATTGCATTGATACCTGTCCACCTGAGGTAGAGTATAGATTGGGTTGGTCATGATGAATTGCTGATCTAGTGTATTGGTTACTGTGTTCTTGTTTCATCAATAATGGATTTTTGTTCCGTTTCAGTCACTTCCCACTCGCTGTAAACCATGGCTGATCATAAGATTACCGCGCTGGTGGTGGACAATGGCTCCGGGATGTGCATTGCTGGCTTTGCAGGGGATGATGCCCCCAGAGTTGTGTTCCCCTCTATCGTGGGGCGGCCTCGAAACAAGGTGAGACATTTAATGTAAAGCCTTGACTCCGAGCATAAGGTTAACTGTGGGAAATATCTGACATGGCATTGAGTCCTGGTGTGATTCCATGCTTTGCGTTATCTGTTTACTTGCTGTAGATGTGAATGGAATGTCCTATCTAAGCGTGTCTTGATATTTTCTGAACATATATTTTCGGGGGCAGGAGGAGCAGGAAATTGGTCTATGGAGTGATTCTAATTTTCCTTGGCCAGCTCAGGATATTCTATCTATGGTACTTCTGTCTTGAGTGCTTGAGTCCTTGGGTTGGTAGTTGGTGAATTTTGTAATTGTTGCCACTGTGACCCATTAGTGTCTTTTGGCAAACAATTTGTTAAAATATGACTCCAGTGATACCTGTTTCAACAGGTTGGCTGACCTGTAGTGCTTGTTTAAATGTTGCCGCTGTCTCTCTCAGCGTGGTGACCACTGACTACAATCAAGTGTTACACTTTTTCTGTTTCTACTGCATCTGTTACCTTGATAGGGCTTTCCACTCTTGGACATCTGAGATGTGCTCCTGCTTCAGTAAATGTGGTTACACCTGCTCTTTTGGATAATGCTCTTGCCTGTGTCTTCTCTTTTTCCACCTTTCGTTGCCCTCCTACTCCATCAATCTAAAGAAGGGTCACAACACTATATATTGTCTGTCCAATTCCCTTCACGGATGCTGCCTGACCTGCTGAGATCCCCGCAGATTTTTGATCTAGGTTTAGGTATTTGCAGTTTCTTGTGTCTCTGATCACTGGCAGTTTCCAGCTCTTTCCTTCAAATTAAAAATGGGACTGCAAGTCATTTTGCCCGGAGGTTCTAGAGGAGTTAAGACTGCAAAGCCCTTTTAAATATAAGTTAGCCTTTGAAGATGGAACATTTGAGGTTGGGTATTAGTAACTCTTCCTTAAAAGTTGGCAGCAAAATGATAAAATATTTAAATTAGTGGTTCGTAGGAACAGTGTGTAAAGATGCTGTGGGTAGTTGGGAATGCAGAGTTGATGTTAGTCATGGTCGTACTGCACAGTAACAGCCCTTTGGCTCAACCTGTCCATTCTGACAGATGCCCCACCTAAGCTAGTTCCATTTGCCTGGGCCTGGCTTGTATCCCTCTCAATCTTTCCTAGCCACATACCTGTGCAAATATGTTGTAAAGTCATATACTACCTACCCCCACTACTTTCTCTGGCGCCTCATTCCACATACCCATAGGTGGGGGAGGGGGTGGGGGGAGGGGGGGGGAGGGGGAGGGGGGTGGGGATCTGTTCTTTGGGTTCCTATTAAACATTTTTCCTCTCTCAAATTTCTCTCAAACCTATACCCTCTAGTACTTGAATCCCCAATCTGGGAACAAGACTCTGTGCATTCTTCCTATCTATCACCCTCATGATTTTATATATTTCTATAATATTCACCCCCACCCCCGGCCTCCTACACTCCAAAGAATAAAGTCCTAGCCTGCCCAATCTCTCCCCATAATTGTCCTGGCCACAACATAACATTTCTGTACTCTTTCCACCTTAATCGCATATTTCCTACAGGAGGATGACCAAAGTCTGAAAGACAGCTACGTTGGGGATGAAGCCCAGAGCAAGAGGGGCATCCTGACCCTGACATACCCAATTGAACACGGGATTGTGACCAACTGGGATGACATGGAGAAGGTCTGGCACCACACCTTCTACAACGAGCTGCGAGTGGCCCCAGAGGAGCACCCTGTCCTCCTCACAGAGGCTCCACTCAATCCCAAAGCCAACCGGGAGAAGATGACCCAGATCATGTTTGAGACCTTCAACACCCCAGCCATGTACGTTGCCATGCAAGCTGTGCTGTCCTTGTATGCCTCTGGCCGCACCACTGGCATTGTGATAGACTCCGGAGATGATGTGGGTCACATTGTGCCCATCTACGAAGCTTATGCCTTGCCACACGCCATCATACGTCTGGGCCTGACAGGCCGGGATCTCACTGACTACATGATGAAGATCCTGGCCAAGCGTGGGTATTATTTCACAACCATGGCCAAGAGGGAGATTGTCCGTGACATCAAGGAGAAGCTCTGCTATGTGGCCCTAAATTTTGTATATGAAATGCAGACAGCCAGCTCCTCCTTGGAGAAAAGCTACGAGCTCCCTGATGGTCAAGTCATCACCATCGGCAATGAGCGTTTCAGGTGTCCAGAAACCCTCTTCCAACCCTCCTTCCTTGGGATGGAATCTTCTGGAATCCATGAGACCTGTTATAACAGCATCATGAAGTGTGATGTGGGCATCAGGAAGGATCTGTTCGGCAACATAGTCCTGTCTGGTGGAACCACCATGTTCCCAGGGATCGCTGACCGGATGCAGAAGGAAATCACAGCCTTGGCACCGCCTACCATGAAGATTAAGATCATTGCTCCACCAGAGAGGAAGTATTCAGTGTGGATCGGAGGTTCCCTCCTGGCTTCTGGCTCCACCTTCCAGCAAAAGTGGATCAGTAAGCAGGAGTAAAGAGCAGTCACCCGTGTCTGCCTGATACACGTTAGGTTGTGATGCAGGGAAGGAGGATGGGGGGGATAAAGTGATTATTTCTCTACTTGTAAAGAGGAAATCATTGGTCAAAGAGAATACTGGAGGAGCAAAATTGTGGAACACAGCGAATCAGGCAGCATCTATGTAGGGAATGGACAGATGATATTTCTGGTCCTGTCCTGAAATATTGTCTGTCCATTCCCTCCATGGACACAAGATTCCAGCATCTGCAGTTGCTTGTCTGCAGAACACCAACACAAATGGGCACAACAGGGGAGATATTGGCAACTCTTCACAACTCTTCTCAAAGGGAAAGTGAAGGATTGAGCTTAACAGAAAATTTGGGTTGTAAATGTGAGTTACAGAATTGGGGCAGTAGATGGAGTTGAAATGCAGTCTAACCTAATCATATTGATGATTTGGAGGTGATCAAATTGAAGATATCAAATGACCGTTATTTTTAATTACAAAGAGGTAGTTTAAGAATAGAAGAGCTTATGAATTCTGGTGTGACATCAGAGCTCTCAAGACAGTGATAAGGATGGGAGGCAGAAGGGACAGAGTATGAAGTCAATGTTCAAAGAATAAACTATCCAAGTCTGTCCATATCACTTCATGTTCTGATGATTGACTGTGACAGGAAAACCTTCGCTCACGGGTAGCTCTGAGCTTGCTCAGCAACTTTAGCTCCAAGGTGGGGATCAGCAGTCTATGCAGGTTAATTACCAACAAGGTAAAGTCTCTGCAGCCCGGAATGAACATAGTTTAAACCGCCGGAATGTTCAAGGTGTGCCCGCAGTGCTGACACTACCTGCCCAATCCAGACCTCCCCCCGGCCCCCTGTTGACATAACCTGCTCAATCCAGACATACTCCCCCCCCCCCCCCCCCCCCCCCCCCCCCCCCCCCCCCCCCCCCCCCCCATCCCCACCAAGGGTTGAGCTTGGCTGGACACATGGACAACTGCAGCCCACCTCAATATCATCCAGAATCAAAACTTGGGCACTGTGTCAGGTAGTCCAGCTGGAGTCTGGATTCCTGTTTCAGATCCAGCCCCTCTCTGTCCCAGAAATTCTTTGCCTCAAGTTCTCTGTCCCTCTCTCTCCCCTTAAAAATGCTTTTTCTAACAACTCTTTCTGTGGTCTGGTGTCAGATGGGGGAGTTATGGGGACTGTGATATTGCCCGGTGCTACAGCTATTTTCCCCAGCTTAGTTGGAGCAATCATCAGCAGGCATCAGTCTAGAGAAAGGTCACAACCCAAAACATCGTCAACCCATTTCACTCTACAGATACTGACTGACCCACTGTTACTCCAGCAGTTTGATTTTTGCTTAAGATTCCAGTATTTGCAGACTCTTGTGCCTGCAGGTAATGTCCGGGTAGCAAGAGGTTAAATCCAACAAGGATCAATTCACACTGAAAAAGGTACCGAAAAGGTTTAAGCCAGTAGGTTGGATATGTTACTGAATTACCAGCCAGAAGTCTGGACCACTCATTTGGAGGCCAGAGTTTGATTCCCACCATCGTACGTGTGAAATTTTAATTTAATTTAAGGAATTCATTAACTACAAAAATAAAATTCTTGTATCAGTGAAGATAAAGATTGTTGTAAACATCCCTCTGGTTTGCTGATATCCTTCAGGAATAGGAATACTGTAAATCCGAACTGGCCGATATGTGACAGTTCAGACCCACAAATGTAATTCACTTTAATACCCTCCTCAATACAGAGGCAACTGGGGATGAAGAATAAATGTCAGCCTAGTCAGTAATGTCCACATCCCGTGACCAAATTTATCCTAAAAAAATATTAGTTTTAAATGTGAATATTACCAAACCATCAAACCTGGATTAATGAGTGGGTCAGCGAGTTTAGACTCCAGGTGCCGAGTGGCTGGTTTACACACCTCCCTTGGCTTCCATTGGTTGGCTTAGTCTCACAATAGGAATGTGGGTGGAGCATCACTTCCTTAAATACAGTGGGCTGTGGTGGAGGCAGGTTGTGCTGAAGCTCGTCCTTAGGATTGCATTGATACCTGTCCACCTGAGGTAGAGTATAGATTGGGTTGGTCATGATGAATTGCTGATCTAGTGTATTGGTTACTGTGTTCTTGTTTCATCAATAATGGATTTTTGTTCCGTTTCAGTCACTTCCCACTCGCTGTAAACCATGGCTGATCATAAGATTACCGCGCTGGTGGTGGACAATGGCTCCGGGATGTGCAAGGCTGGCTTTGCAGGGGATGATGCCCCCAGAGTTGTGTTCCCCTCTATCGTGGGGCGGCCTCGAAACAAGGTGAGACCTTTAATGTAAAGCCTTGACTCCGAGCATAAGGTTAACTGTGGGAAATATCTGACATGGCATTGAGTCCTGGTGTGATTCCATGCTTTGCGTTATCTGTTTACTTGCTGTAGATGTGAATGGAATGTCCTATCTAAGCATGTCTTGATATTTTCTGAACATATATTTTCGGGGGCAGGAGGAGCAGGAAATTGGTCTATGGAGTGATTCTAATTTTCCTTGGCCAGCTCAGGATATTCTATCTATGGTACTTCTGTCTTGAGTGCTTGAGTCCTTGGGTTGGTAGTTGGTGAATTTTGTAATTGTTGCCACTGTGACCCATTAGTGTCTTTTGGCAAACAATTTGTTAAAATATGACTCCAGTGATACCTGTTTCAACAGGTTGGCTGACCTGTAGTGCTTGTTTAAATGTTGCCGCTGTCTCTCTCAGCATGGTGACCACTGACTACAATCAAGTGTTACACTTTTTCTGTTTCTACTGCATCTGTTACCTTGATAGGGCTTTCCACTCTTGGACATCTGAGATGTGCTCCTGCTTCAGTAAATGTGGTTACACCTGCTCTTTTGGATAATGCTCTTGCCTGTGTCTTCTCTTTTTCCACCTTTCATTGCCCTCCTACTCCATCAATCTAAAGAAGGGTCACAACACTATATATTGTCTGTCCAATTCCCTTCACGGATGCTGCCTGACCTGCTGAGATCCCCGCAGATTTTTGATCTAGGTTTAGGTATTTGCAGTTTCTTGTGTCTCTGATCACTGGCAGTTTCCAGCTCTTTCCTTCAAATTAAAAATGGGACTGCAAGTCATTTTGCCCGGAGGTTCTAGAGGAGTTAAGACTGCAAAGCCCTTTTAAATATAAGTTAGCCTTTGAAGATGGAACATTTGAGGTTGGGTATTAGTAACTCTTCCTTAAAAGTTGGCAGCAAAATGTTTAAATATTTAAATTAGTGGTTCGTAGGAACAGTGTGTAAAGATGCTGTGGGTAGTTGGGAATGCAGAGTTGATGTTAGTCATGGTCGTACTGCACAGTAACAGCCCTTTGGCTCAACCTGTCCATTCTGACAGATGCCCCACCTAAGCTAGTTCCATTTGCCTGGGCCTGGCTTGTATCCCTCTCAATCTTTCCTAGCCACATACCTGTGCAAATATGTTGTAAAGTCATATACTACCTACCCCCACTACTTTCTCTGGCGCCTCATTCCACATACCCATAGGTGGGGGAGGGGGTGGGGGGAGGGGGGGGAGGGGGAGGGGGGGGGATCTGTTCTTTGGGTTCCTATTAAACATTTTTCCTCTCTCAAATTTCTCTCAAACCTATACCCTCTAGTACTTGAATCCCCAATCTGGGAACAAGACTCTGTGCATTCTTCCTATCTATCACCCTCATGATTTTATATATTTCTATAATATTCACCCCCACCCCCGGCCTCCTACACTCCAAAGAATAAAGTCCTAGCCTGCCCAATCTCTCCCCATAATTGTCCTGGCCACAACATAACATTTCTGTACTCTTTCCACCTTAATCGCATATTTCCTACAGGAGGATGACCAAAGTCTGAAAGACAGCTACGTTGGGGATGAAGCCCAGAGCAAGAGGGGCATCCTGACCCTGACATACCCAATTGAACACGGGATTGTGACCAACTGGGATGACATGGAGAAGGTCTGGCACCACACCTTCTACAACGAGCTGCGAGTGGCCCCAGAGGAGCACCCTGTCCTCCTCACAGAGGCTCCACTCAATCCCAAAGCCAACCGGGAGAAGATGACCCAGATCATGTTTGAGACCTTCAACACCCCAGCCATGTACGTTGCCATGCAAGCTGTGCTGTCCTTGTATGCCTCTGGCCGCACCACTGGCATTGTGATAGACTCCGGAGATGATGTGGGTCACATTGTGCCCATCTACGAAGCTTATGCCTTGCCACACGCCATCATACGTCTGGGCCTGACAGGCCGGGATCTCACTGACTACATGATGAAGATCCTGGCCAAGCGTGGGTATTATTTCACAACCATGGCCAAGAGGGAGATTGTCCGTGACATCAAGGAGAAGCTCTGCTATGTGGCCCTAAATTTTGTATATGAAATGCAGACAGCCAGCTCCTCCTTGGAGAAAAGCTACGAGCTCCCTGATGGTCAAGTCATCACCATCGGCAATGAGCGTTTCAGGTGTCCAGAAACCCTCTTCCAACCCTCCTTCCTTGGGATGGAATCTTCTGGAATCCATGAGACCTGTTATAACAGCATCATGAAGTGTGATGTGGGCATCAGGAAGGATCTGTTCGGCAACATAGTCCTGTCTGGTGGAACCACCATGTTCCCAGGGATCGCTGACCGGATGCAGAAGGAAATCACAGCCTTGGCACCGCCTACCATGAAGATTAAGATCATTGCTCCACCAGAGAGGAAGTATTCAGTGTGGATCGGAGGTTCCCTCCTGGCTTCTGGCTCCACCTTCCAGCAAAAGTGGATCAGTAAGCAGGAGTATGATGAGTCTGGTCCCTCCATTGTCCATCGCAAGTGCTTGTAATTCACTGGAGATGGTGGTCGTGCTCTTTCTAATTTTCTTCTCTATTACTGGGCCACTAATATAAAAAATTTAATCTGTTAGATGGACGATACATGCCAACAAGTAAATTGGTTAAAAATGGAGAGGGAAAATTGTTTGCCTTTCAATATAGGCACGATTCTTCTCTCTCCAATACATCTGAAGAAATCAACGTATGAGAACAATACGATAATCCATAGCACCTTACGAATCTGGAAACAGTTGAAATCAACCCTTAAATTGAGAAATTTATCTCTCCTCTTGCCATACTAGATGAATGCATGAATAGAAAGGCGGATTCAAATATGTTAATATCGTACTTCTATACCACCCTTTTAAATTTACATATCCATCATCGTAAATAATTAGGCGAGCTTGGGAAGACGAATTGGGTTTAACAATTTCAAAGGATAGTTGCGAGGAAAGTCTTCAATATATACACTACTGTTCTCTTAATGTTCGGCACTCACTAATACAATTTAAAATACTCCATAGACTCTCTTATTCAAAGTATAAATTGAATAAGATCTTCCCAAATGTCTCTCCTATCTGTGGTAAATGTCTCCTCCAAGAAGCAACCATAACCCATTATTTTGTTTCCTGTACAAAATTACAAAACTTCTGGAGGGGAATCTTTGATATCTTTTCCAAAATACTTAAAATAAAATTGGATCCCGACATAAAATTGATCACACTAGGTATGTCAGAGGCCTGTTCTGAGCTAACGATATTTCAAAGACGTTTCCTTAACTATGGCCTGATAACGGCGAAAAAATTAATACTTAAATTATGGAAACAGACAACAGTCCCTACAGTGAAGATGTGGATCACAAACATGTCCGAGACACTACATTTGGAAATCATTTGGCTTGTCTTGGCGGAAAAAAATGATCAATTTCTCAAGACATGGACACCCTTCACCGAATTCTTACAAAAGTAGCATGGTGCAACATTTAAATTTAAATCCGACGCTGGGTTGGGGGAGGTGGGCAGGGGGAACAAGGAGCAAGGTATATTTCCACCTTTCTTTTTCTTTTTTCTTATTTCTATATCTTTCAGCCACACTACTTTGGTAGTTTAGGGGTCTTTCTTTTCTTTTTCGATCTCTTTTTACTTTCTACTTTTTTCCTTTCTTGTTTTCTTCTTCTTTTCTTCTTTCATTTTCATAGTTTAGGTTACAAGGTTAAAAATGAAGATGTACAATAATTGTATAATTTTAGATGCCAAATGTTTTATCTTTATACAATTGCTTCTAATAAAAAATGTTTTTAATTAAATAAATAAATAAATAAATAAATGGATAAATAAATTACATAAATTTAATAAAAATTACTGAAGATTGGAACTGATATAATATTGCCTGCGTTTGTATTTGAAATATCACTTTTTAATTTTCTTCTCAATTTATTTGCTCAACATTTGGGGGTTGGCATGTGTGAGGGGGGGTGATCATAGTACATAAAGTCTCCTGGTGCAGATTCAGAACAATTTGGGATTCAATTACTCGCATTGACCTTTACGTATTTTTTGAGGTGCTGGAGACTCTGACGAACTATGGAGCCAGTGACATCTGCAGCCCACCCTTGCATGAGATTCTGCTGCTCCAGTATGAAGTTTTGAAACTGACAAAAGAGTGTTGATGGTCACCAACACAAATTGCACTGAAGCCAAATGTAATTGATATGTCCATAAAATTCTACTGAGGATCTCATACAATGAAGCCAATCTCCCTGTGCAGGTTTACCATGTCTCAGTGGTTGAATTTTCTCCATTACTTAATTGCTATCCATGGAATGCTGCTGCTCTGATAAGCAAAGATCTTATAGCAAGCTCCGCTATAGGATCTTTGCTGATAAGTAGATGCGCCAATGGGGAGAATCAACCACATACCAAGTGGTGGTTCTAGGAAAAGTAACTTCTTGCAGAAGGTTGGAAAGCCATGTTAAACAGTGAATTTGTATCTTTACCTGCCATTCACAAAGGTTTAATAAAACATGCATTTGAACAAAATCTCTTCTGTTTTGGAATTTGATCTTGCACCTCATAACTCTAAGTAAAACACAAGTGGTGGAGTAAGTCAGAGGGTCGGGCAGAATCTCTCGATCACATTAATTGGTGATATTTTGGGTTGGGGCCCTTATTCAGTCTTTCTACGAATCTTGTGTGTAAGGAGGAACTGCAGATGCTGGTTTAAAGCAAAGATAGACACAAAACGCTAGAGTAACAGTGGGACAGGCTGCATCTCTAGAGAGAAGAAATTAGTGATGTTTCAGGTTGAGACCCTTCTTCAGTCTGCTCTGACTTATCATAGTGTCTGAAGAAGGGTCTCGACCCGAAACATCACCCGTTTCTCCTCTCCAGACATACTGCCTGTCCTGCTGAGTTACTCCAGCTTTTTGGGTCTATCTTCTTTCTAAGGCTCTCACCAGGTGTCAATTTGTCAAAAAGCATTCAACTTGCCGTGCTGCTTCTCCATTACCATGCAGATTTGCAATTATAGGAGTAAAGAGCAGTCACCCTTCTCTGCCTGATACACGTTAGGTTGTGATGCAGGGAAGGAGGATGGGGGGGGGGCGGAATAAAGTGATTATTTCTCTACTTGTAAAGAGGAAATCATTGGTCAAAGAGAATACTGGAGGAGCAAAATTGTGGAACACAGCGAATCAGGCAGCATCTATGTAGGGAATGGACAGATGATATTTCTGGTCCTGTCCTGAAATATTGTCTGTCCATTCCCTCCATGGACACAAGATTCCAGCATCTGCAGTTGCTTGTCTGCAGAACACCAACACAAATGGGCACAACAGGGGAGATATTTGGCAACTCTTCACAACTCTTCTCAAAGAGAAATGAAGATTGAGCTTAACAGAAAAGTTATGGGGACTGTGATATTGCCAGGTGCTACAACTATTTTCCCCAGCTTAGTTGGAGCAATCATCAGCAGGCATCAGTCTAGAGAAAGGTCACAACCCAAAACATCGTCAACCCATTTCACTCTACAGATACTGACTGACCCACTGTTACTCCAGCAGTTTGATTTTTGCTTAAGATTCCAGTATTTGCAGACTCTTGTGCCTGCAGGTAATGTCCGGGTAGCAAGAGGTTAAATCCAACAAGGATCAATTCACACTGAAAAAGGTACCGAAAAGGTTTAACCCAGTAGGTTGGATATGTTACTGAATTACCAGCCAGAAGTCTGGACCACTCATTTGGAGGCCAGAGTTTGATTCCCACCATCGTACGTGTGAAATTTTAATTTAATTTAAGGAATTCATTAACTACAAAAATAAAATTCTTGTATCAGTGAAGATAAAGATTGTTGTAAACATCCCTCTGGTTTGCTGATATCCTTCAGGAATAGGAATACTGTAAATCCGAACTGGCCGATATGTGACAGTTCAGACCCACCAATGTAATTCACTTTAATACCCTCCTCAATACAGAGGCAACTGGGGATGAAGAATAAATGTCAGCCTAGTCAGTAATGTCCACATCCCGTGACCAAATTTATCCTAAAAAAATATTAGTTTTAAATGTGAATATTACCAAACCATCAAACCTGGATTAATGAGTGGGTCAGCGAGTTTAGACTCCAGGTGCCGAGTGGCTGGTTTACACACCTCCCTTGGCTTCCATTGGTTGGCTTAGTCTCACAATAGGAATGTGGGTGGAGCATCACTTCCTTAAATACAGTGGGCTGTGGTGGAGGCAGGTTGTGCTGAAGCTCGTCCTTAGGATTGCATTGATACCTGTCCACCTGAGGTAGAGTATAGATTGGGTTGGTCTTGATGAATTGCTGATCTAGTGTATTGGTTACTGTGTTCTTGTTTCATCAATAATGGATTTTTGTTCCGTTTCAGTCACTTCCCACTCGCTGTAAACCATGGCTGATCATAAGATTACCGCGCTGGTGGTGGACAATGGCTCTGGGAAGTGCAAGGCTGGCTTTGCAGGGGATGCTGCCCCCAGAGTTGTGTTCCCCTCTATCGTGGGGCGGCCTCGAAACAAGGTGAGACCTTTAATGTAAAGCCTTGACTCCGAGCATAAGGTTAACTGTGGGAAATATCTGACATGGCATTGAGTCCTGGTGTGATTCCATGCTTTGCGTTATCTGTTTACTTGCTGTAGATGTGAATGGAATGTCCTATCTAAGCGTGTCTTGATATTTTCTGAACATATATTTTCGGGGGCAGGAGGAGCAGGAAATTGGTCTATGGAGTGATTCTAATTTTCCTTGGCCAGCTCAGGATATTCTATCTATGGTACTTCTGTCTTGAGTGCTTGAGTCCTTGGGTTGGTAGTTGGTGAATTTTGTAATTGTTGCCACTGTGACCCATTAGTGTCTTTTGGCAAACAATTTGTTAAAATATGACTCCAGTGATACCTGTTTCAACAGGTTGGCTGACCTGTAGTGCTTGTTTAAATGTTGCCGCTGTCTCTCTCAGCGTGGTGACCACTGACTACAATCAAGTGTTACACTTTTTCTGTTTCTACTGCATCTGTTCCCTTGATAGGGCTTTCCACTCTTGGACATCTGAGATGTGCTCTTGCTTCAGTAAGTGTGGTTACACCTGCTCTTTTGGATAATGCTCTTGCCTGTGTCTTCTCTTTTTCCACCTTTCGTTGCCCTCCTACTCCATCAATCTAAAGAAGGGTCACAACACAATATATTGTCTGTCCAATTCCCTAAATACTTTACAAGTATTTAGTGTGGATCGGAGGTTCCCTCCTGACTTCTGGCTCCACCTTCCAGCAAATGTGGATCAGTAAGCAGGAGTATGATGAGTCTGGTCCCTCCATTGTCCATCACAAGTCCTTGTAATTCACTGGAGATGGTGGTCTGGCTCTCCCTAATTTTCTTCTCTATTACTGGGCAACTAATATAAAAAATGTAATCTAAATTTCCTTTTAGGGAATTGAAGAATGCAGGTGAACAGAGGGATCTGGGAATAACTGTGCACAGTTCCCTGAAAGTGGAATCTCATGTAGATAGGGTGGTAAAGAAAGCTTTTGGTGTGCTGGCCTTTATAAATCAGAGCATTGAGTATAGAAGTTGGGATGTAATGTTAAAATTGTACAAGGCATTGGTGAGGCCAATTCTGGAGTATGGGGTACAATTTTGGTCGCCTAATTATAGGAAGGATGTCAACAAAATAGAGAGAGTACAGAGGAGATTTACTAGAATGTTGCCTGGGTTTCAGCAACTAAGTTACAGAGAAAGGTTGAACAAGTTAGGGCTTTATTCTTTGGAGCGCAGAAGGTTAAGGGGGGACTTGATAGAGGTCTTTAAAATGATGAGAGGGATAGACAGAGTTGACGTGGATAAGCTTTTCCCACTGAGAGTAGGGAAGATTCAAACAAGGGGACATGACTTGAGAATTAAGGGACAGAAGTTTAAGGGTAACATGAGGGGGAACTTCTTTACTCAGAGAGTGGTGGCTGTGTGGAATGAGCTTCCAGGGAAGGTGGTGGAGACAGGTTCGTTTTTATCATTTAAAAATAAATTGGATAGTTATATGGACGAGAAAGGAATGGAGGGTTATGGTCTGAGCGCAGGTATATGGGACTAGGGGAGAATACGTGTTCGGCACGGACTAGAAGGGTCGAGATGGCCTGTTTCCGTGCTGTAATTGTTATATGGTTATATGGTTATATGGTTATTAGATGGACGATACATGCCAACAAGTAAATTGGTTAAAAATGGAGAGGGAAGGTTGTTTGCCTTTCAATATAGGCACGATTCTTCTCTCTCCAATACATCTGAAGAAATCAACGTATGAGAACAATACGATAATCCATAGCACCTTACGAATCTGGAAACAGTTGAAATCAACCCTTAAATTGAGAAAATGTATCTCTCCTCTTGCCATACTAGATGAATGCATGAATAGAAAGGCGGATTCAAATATGTTAATATCGTACTTCTATACCACCCTTTTAAATTTACATATCCATCATCGTAAATAATTAGGCGAGCTTGGGAAGACGAATTGGGTTTAACAATTTCAAAGGATAGTTGGGAGGAAAGTCTTCAATATATACACTACTGTTCTCTTAATGTTCGGCACTCACTAATACAATTTAAAATACTCCATAGACTCTATTATTCAAAGTATAAATTGAATAAGATCTTCCCAAATGTCTCTCCTATCTGTGGTAAATGTCTCCTCCAAGAAGCAACCATAACCCATTATTTTGTTTCCTGTACAAAATTACAAAACTTCTGGAGGGGAATCTTTGATATCTTTTCCAAAATACTTAAAACAAAATTGGATCCCGACATAAAATTAATCACACTAGGTATAATAATAATAATAATAATAATAATAAATTTTATTTATGGGCGCCTTTCAAGAGTCTCAAGGACACCTTACAAAAATTGAGCTTGTAGAGGAAAAACATGTAAGGGGAATGAAATAAATAGTAGAGACATGACTAGTACACAAAGTAAAGACAGAATTCAATACAAAACACAGTATGAGGCAATTAATGCACAGATGAAAAGGGACGGGAACGTCGGGCTAAGGATAGGCAGAGGTGAAGAGATGGGTCTTGAGGCGGGATTGGAAGATGGTGAGGGACACGGAATTGCGGATCAGTTGGGGGAGGGAGTTCCAGAGCCTGGGAGCTGCCCTGGAGAAGGCTCTGTCCCCAAAACTGCGGAGGTTGGACTTGTGTATGGAGAGGAGACCCGCTGATGTGGATCTGAGGGACCGTGAGGGTTGGTAGGGGGAGAGGAGGTCAGTGAGATATGGGGGGGCCAGATGGTGGAGGGCTTTGTAGGTGAGGACCAGGATTTTGTAGGTGATCCGGTGGGAGATGGGAAGCCAGTGAAGTTTTTTGAGGACTGGAGTGATGTGATGCCAGGATTTGGTGTGGGTGATGAGTCGGGCGGCTGCGTTCTGGACCAGTTGGAGTCGGTTGATGTAGGTGGAGCTGATGCTAAGGAGAAGTGAGTTGCAATAGTCCAGTCGGGAGGAGATGAAGGCATGGATGAGTCTTTCAGCAGCAGGCAGTGTGAGAGAGGGTCTGAGTTTGGCGATGTTGCGGAGATGAAAGAAGGAGGTTTTAATGACATGGCGGATGTGAGGCTCAAGGGAGAGGGTGGAATCAAAGATCACGCCAAGGTTGCGGGCCTGGGGAGATGGGGAGACAGTGGTGCCGTCGATGGTGAGAGTGGGGTTATTGCTTTTGCTGAGTGTGGCTTTGGAGCCTATGAGGAGGAATTCTGTCTTATCGCTGTTGAGTTTGAGGAAATTATGTTGCATCCAGGTTTTTATAGCTGACAAACAGGAGTTGATATGGGAGAGGGGGGGGTTGTGGGGGGATTTGGTGCCGAGGTAGATCTGGGTGTCATCAGCGTAACAGTGGAAGTCCAGATTGAAGTGGCGGAGTATCTGACCAAGGGGGAGGATGTAGATGATGAAGAGGAGGGGGCCGAGTACGGAGCCTTGGGGAATGCCTTGAGTGACTGCGGCAGTAGCAGAGGTGTGGTTGTGGAGAGAGATGAAGTGGGATCTGTTGGAAAGGTAGGAACGGAGCCAGCTGAGTGCAGAGCCTTCAATGCCGAGGTCTTTGTCTGGTGAGCAGGATGTTATGGTTCACTGTATCGAAGGCTGCGCTCAGGTCGAGGAGGATGAGGATGTTGAGGGAACCAGTGTCAGCAGAGGTGAGGAGGTCGTTGAGGACTTTGAGGAGAGCAGTTTCTGTGCTATGGAGGGGGCGAAAGCCAGATTGGAGGGGTTCAAGTAGGTTATACGCAAGGAGGTGGGAATGAAGTTGCGACGCAACGATACGCTCCAGGGTTTTTGAAAGAAAGGGGAGGTTTGAGATTGGGCGGTAGTTAATGAGAGAGGAGGGATCAAGACCGGGTTTCTTTAAGATTGGTGTAACGGCAGCAGTTTTGAAAGCGGAGGGGTATGTCAGAGGTATGTCAGAGGTATGTCAGAGGCCTGTTCTGAGCTAACGATATTTCAAAGACGTTTCCTTAACTATGGCCTGATAACGGCGAAAAATTTAATACTTAAATTATGGAAACAGACAACAGTCCCTACAGTGAAGATGTGGATCACAAACATGTCCGAGACACTACATTTGGAAATCATTAGGCTTGTCTTGGCGGAAAAAACTGATCAATTTCTCAAGACATGGACACCCTTCACCGAATTCTTACAAAAATAGCATGGTGCAACACATTTAAATTTAAATCCGACGCTGGGTTGGGGGAGCAAGGAGCAAGGTATATCTCCACCTTTATTTTTATTTTTTCTTATTTCTATATCTTTCAGCCACACTACTTTGGTAGTTTAGGGGTCTTTCTTTTCTTTTTCGATCTATCTTTTTACTTTCTACTTTTTTCCTTTCTTGTTTTCTTCTTCTTTTCTTCTTTCATTTTCATAGTTTAGGTTACAAGGTTAAAAATGAAGATGTACAATAATTGTATAATTTTAGATGCCAAATGTTTTATCTTTATACAATTGCTAATAAAAAATGTTTTTAATTAAATAAATAAATGGATAAATAAATTACATAAATTTAATAAAAATTACTGAAGATTGGAACTGATATAATATTGCCTGCGTTTCTATTTGAAATATCACTTTTTAATTTTCTTCTCAATTTATTTGCTCAACATTTGGGGGTTGGCATGTGTGAGGGGGGGGTGATCATAGTACATAAAGTCTCCTGGTGCAGATTCAGAACAATTTGGGATTCAATTACTCGCATTGACCTTTACGTATTTTTTGAGGTGCTGGAGACTCTGACGAACTATGGAGCCAGTGACATCTGCAGCCCACCCTTGCATGAGATTCTGCTGCTCCAGTATGAAGTTTTGAAACTGACAAAAGAGTGTTGATGGTCACCAACACAAATTGCACTGAAGCCAAATGTAATTGATATGTCCATAAAATTCTACTGAGGATCTCATACAATGAAGCCAATCTCCCTGTGCAGGTTTACCATGTCTCAGTGGTTGAATTTTCTCCATTACTTAATTGCTATCCATGGAATGCTGCTGCTCTGATAAGCAAAGATCTTATAGCAAGCTCCGCTATAGGATCTTTGCTGATAAGTAGATGAGCCAATGGGGAGAATCAACCACATACCAAGTGGTGGTTCTAGGAAAAGTAACTTCTTGCAGAAGGTTGGAAAAGCCATGTTAAACAATGAATTTGTATCTTTACCTGCCATTCACAAAGGTTTAATAAAACATGCATTTGAACAAAATCTCTTCTGTTTTGGAATTTGATCTTGCACCTCATAACTCTAAGTAAAACACAAGTGGTGGAATAAGTCAGTGGGTCGGGCAGAATCTCTCGAGCACATTAATTGGTGATATTTTGGGTTGGGGCCCTTATTCAGTCTTTCTACGACTCTTGTGTGTAAGGAGGAACTGCAGATGCTGGTTTAAAGCAAAGATAGACACAAACGCTAGAGTAACAGTGGGACAGGCTGCATCTCTAGAGAGAAGAAATGAGTGATGTTTCAGGTTGAGACCCTTCTTCAGTCTGCTCTGACTTATCATAGTGTCTGAAGAAGGGTCTCGACCCGAAACATCACCCGTTTCTTCTCTCCAAACATGCTGCCTGTCCAGCTGAGTTACTCCAGCTTTTTGTGTCTATCTTCTTTCTAAGGCTCTCACCAGGTGTCAATTTGTCAAAAAGCATTCAACTTGCCGTGCTGCTTCTCCATTACCATGCAGATTTGCAATTACAGGAGTAAAGAGCAGTCACCCGTCTCTGTGGTCAAGAAGGAACTGCTGATGCTGGAAGATCGAAGGTACACAAAATGCTGGAGAAACTCAGCGGGTGCAGCAGCATCTATGGAGCGAAGGAAATAGTCGACGTTTCGGGCCGAAACCCTTCTTCAGACCTTTCAAGATGGAACTGCAGATGCTGGAAGATCGAAGGTACACAAAATGCTGGAGAAACTCAGCGGGTGCAGCAGCATCTATGGAGCGAAGGAAATAGGTGACGTTTCGGGCCGAAACGTCGCCTATTTCCTTCGCTCCATAGATGCTGCTGCACCCGCTGAGTTTCTCCAGCATTTTGTGTACCTTCAGTCACCTGTCTCTGCCTGATACACGTTATCAGGTTGTGATGCAGGGAAGGAGGATGGGGGGGGGGGTATAAAGTGATTATTTTTCTGCATGTAGGGAGGAAATCATTTGTCAAAGAGAACACTGGAGGAGCAAAATTGTGGAACACAGCGAATCAGGCAGCATCTATGTGGGGAATGGACAGGTTATATTTCTGGTCCGGTCCTGAAATATTGTCTGTCCATTCCCTCCATGGGCATCTGCAATTGCTTGTCTGCAGAACACCAACACAAATGGGCTCATCAGGGAAGATATTTGGCAACTCTTCTCAAAGGGAAGTGAAGATGGAGCCTAACAGAAAATTTGGGTTGTAAATGTGAGTTACAGAATTGGGGCAAGTAGATGGAGTTGAAATGCAGTCTAACCTAATCATATTGAGGATTTGGAGGTGATCAAATTGAAGATATCAATTTAAAAAGAGTGGTGGTTTAAGAGTGGTGTGACATTAGAGCTCTCAAGACAGTGATATGGACGGGAGGCAGAAGGGACAGAGTATGAAGTCAATGTTAAAGAGGAAACACTATAGCCAGTATTTATAGTGCCATAGCCCATACCTTAGTGCAAAACAAAATCATAATCATACTTTATTAGCCAAGTATGTTTTGCAACATACGAGGAATTTGATTTGCCATACAGTCATACCAATAAAAAGCACCAAAACACACAAAATACATTTGAACATGAACATCCACCACAGTGACTCCTCCACATTCCTCACTGTGATGGAAGGCGAAAAAAAAGTTCAATCTCTTCCCTTTTTTGTTCTCCCGTGGTCGTGGTCCTCGAGCCTTCCTTTGACGGGCAATCTTGGCTCCCGTAGCCAGCGGTCGGGCCCTTCACGTCGGGGCCATCAAGCTCCCGCATCATCGGGAGGATCTCAGCTCACCCGCGCCAGGCGATCGGACCCCGGGTCGGGGCTGGTCGAACCTCCTGCGACTGTGAAGCTTCCCAACATCAGTCGCTACCCGAGACTGCGAGCTCCTCGATGTTGGAATCCGCAGGCCACGGTTGGAGCGTCGACCCCAGGCAAGGAATCGGCTCCGATGGTAAGTCCATGGCCCCCGCAGTGGGGCTCAAAGTCAGTCTCGAGCAAGGCCGCCAGCTCCATGATGTTAGGCCGCAGAGAGACTGGAGATACGATGCGGTAAAACAATCGCATCTCCAGCAAGGTAAGCGATTGAAAAAAGTTTCTGCCCCCCCCCCCCCCCCACATAAAACAAACCAAAGAACATTAACACATACTTTTTAAAACACACTAAAATAACAAAAAATATTAAAAGGCAGACAGCTGGTGGTGAGGCTGCCATCGCTGACGGCGCCACCAGTCATATTCTGGTTCAGGCTGCATCTGTGTTATGTTAACCATTTTCCCTTCAGTCAAATTCCTCTTAAATCAGGAACAATATCTGAGGACATTGTGGGAAATCAGAGAGGAAATTGCGGGAGCCCTGGTTGAAATTTACGAGTTGTCCTTAAATTCAGGAGAGGTGCCGGAAGACTGGAGGGTGGCAAATGTTGTGCTTCTTTTCAAGAAGGGCTGCAGGGAAAATGCTGGGAGCTATAGGCCGGTGAGCTTAACATTTGGAGTTGGAAAGGTACTGGAGAGTATGCTGAGGGATAGGTTATACAGGCATTTGTACGGGCAAAGGCTGATTAGAGATAGTCAGCATGGTTTTGTATGTGGGAGGTCCTGTCTCAAAATCTGATCGATTTTATTTGAAGACGTGAACAAAAAGGTTGATGAGGGCAAAGCTGTAAATGTTGTGTACATGGATTTCAGTGAGGCATTTGACAAGGTTCCGCATGGTGGGCTGCTCAGGAAGGTTAGATCGCATGGGAACCAAGGAGAGATGGCTGAATGGATAGCAAATTGGCTCCATGGAAGGAAGCAGAGGGTGATGATGGAAAAGTTCAAAGTTCAAATTTATTTGTAACATGCACCATAAGGTGCGGTGAAATGTAATTTACCGTACAGAGTTACAATTAAAAAAGGACACAATACACAACATAATTCAACACAGACATCCACCACAGCATTCTTCACTGTGGTGGAAGGTAATACAGTTCAGACAGTCCTCCTCCTACATAGAAACATAGAAAATAGGTGCAGGAGTAGGCCATTCGGCCCTTCGAGCCTGCACCGCCATTCAATATGATCATGGCTGATCATCCAACTCAGTATCCCGTACCTGCCTTCTCTCCATACCCCCTGATCCCTTTAGCCACAAGGGCCACATCTAATTCCCTCTTAAATATAGCCAATGAACTGGCCTCAACTACCTTCTGTGGCAGAGAGTTCCAGAGATTCACCACTCTCTGTGTGAAAAATGTTTTTCTCATCTCGGTCTTAAAGGATTTCCCCTCTATCCTTAAGCTGTGACCCCTTGTCCTGGACTTCCCCAACATCGGGAACAATCTTCCTGCATCTAGCCTGTCCAACCCCTTAAGAATTTTGTACGTTTCTATAAGATCCCCCCTCAATCTCCTAAATTCTAGCGAGTACCTTGTTCGCCCATGGTCGGGGGCCTGACCCTCCGTAGTCGCTGCTAGGGATGGTTCGATGTTCAAGCCCTCTGGTCGAGATGGTCGAAACGCCGATGTCGGGACAGGTCAGCCCAGAGCTCCCAAATCGGCCACCTCCTTACCGGAGACCATGGCTTCCAGATGTTGTAGGCTGCAGGCCGGCGGTCGGAGCTCTTCTCCGGCGACCCCCAGCGAGGGATCGCCCTGCTCCACGATGGTAAAGTAAAGTCCACTCCACGCCTGCCGCCAGAAGCTCCACAGACCGCGGCTTCCAGATGTTGTAGGCCGCAGGCCAGGGGTCGGAGCGCTTCTCCGTCGACCCCCGGCAAGGGGGCCCGCGATGTTACAGTCCCCGCTGCGCCGCCGCTGAAGCTCTGGGCCCGACTTCGGGAAAGGCCGCACCAAACCAGCTGTACGGCCACGAGGAGCGGGGCGAAGAAGCGACAAGGAAGAAAGTCGCCTCACCGTCGAAGTAGGTGCCTGAAAACGGTTTCCCCATATTCCCCCCCACCACCCCACACACAAAGCATACAGAGAAACACTAAAACATACTTTTGGACAAACTTAAAATAACAAAAAAAGTCAAAACAACGAACGCGCTGCAAGCGAGGCAGCTGACTCGCAGCGCTTGCTTCTCGGGCTGGAGGTCTGTGACTAGGAGTGCACATCAGGGTCGGTGCTGGGCCCGTTACTGTTTGTCATCTACATCAATAATTTTGATGAGAACATACAGGGCAAGATTAGCAAGTTTGGTGGGCGGTTTAGCAGATAGTGGTTGTTTTGAAAGATTGCAGCAGGATCTTGATCGATTGGCCAGGTGGACTGAGGAATGGTTTTAATACAGAGAAATGTGAGTTTTGCATTTTGAGACGTCTAACAAGGGCAGGATATACATGGTGAATGGTAGGGCCTCTGGGGAGTGTTGTGGAGCAGAGAGATCTAGGAGTGCAGGTGCATGGTTCCTTGAAGGTCGAGGTGCAGATAGATAAGGTGGTCAAAAATGCTTTTGGCACATTGGCCTTCATCTGTTTGAGTATTGAGTATAGAAGTTGGGAGGTCATGTTGCAGTTGTATAAGGCGTTGGTGAGACCGCATTTAATAATAATAATAATTATTATTATTATTATTATTATTATTATTAAATAAAATATATTTTATTGTCATTGCACATAAGTGCAACGAGATTTGGGTATGCAGCTTCCATCCGACATCATAACTTAAGTAACTACTAAAATTTAGGTTTAGATACCCCGAGAACATGGTTTGTACAAAGAACATTACAACAGTAAAATAGTCAAAACAGACTAAAGTGCAGATGTGTCGGTGCGACGTGACCATCCACGGGGATACAGTCCGTGGGGGTGGGGGGCACTCAGTAGGGCCGGTTCAGAGTAGCTATGGCTCTGGGAAAGAAGCTGTTCCTGACAGAGATGCCATACGATAGTATGTTCTCTGTGGTGCAGCGGTAGAAGGTTGTCAGCAGCTGTTGGGGCAGACCAGTCTTTTTTAATGTCCTCAGAAAGAACAGTCATTGCTGTGCCTTTTTGACCAGCGCAGCGGTGTTGGTGGACCATGTGAGGTCCTCTGATATGTGAATGCCCAGAAACTTAAAGCTGGACACTCTCTCCACATTGTCCCCATAGATGGAGATAGGGGCATATTCCCCCTTCTGTGACCTCCTGAAGTCGATAATCACCTCCTTATATTGTGTTCAATATCTGGGCACCATGTTATGGGAAAGATATTATCACGCCTGAAAGGGTTCAGAGAAGATTTACGAGAATGTTGCCAAAACTAGAGGGTGTGAGCTACAAGGAGAGGTTGTGTAACATAGAAACATAGAAAATAGGTGCAGGATAGGTGCAGGAGTAGGCCATTCGGCCCTTCGAGCCTGCACCGCCATTCAATATGATCATGGCTGGGTCTCTATTCCTTGGAGGGCAGGCGGATGAGAGGTGATCTTATAGAGGTGTATAAAATCATGAGAGAAATCGATCAGGTAAATGCACAGGCTCTTGCCCAAAGTAGGGGAATCGAGGAACAGAGGACATAGGTTCAAGGTGAAGGGGAAAAGATTTAATAAGAATCTGAAGGGAAACTTTATCACACAAAGGGTGGTGGGTATATGGAACAAGATGCCAGATGAGGTAGTTGAGGCTGGGACTCTCCCAATGTTTAAGAAACAGTTAGACAGGTACATGGATAGGTCAGGTTTGGAGGGATATGGACCAATGCAGGCAGGTGGGACTAGTGTAGCTGGGACATGTTGGCCGGTGTGGGCAAGTTGGGCCCACGGGCCTGTTTCCACACTGTATCACTCTGTGACTCTATGAGAAGCTACTTCGCTTTGCCAATTTACAGCCCGGGAGTATTAACATTGATTTCTCTCATTTCAAGAAATCCTTGCATTCCCAATTTCCCCCCTTCCAAGGCATCCTACTAGTTCCACTGTTCACATCCTTGTATACCTTCATTATCACCTCTTCCCTGGCCATTATGGACTCCACCCTCCGTTGGGCATCTGTTGCCGGTCCTGCTTTGTTCTGGCCTTTTCTTATCTCCAGTTTCCTCCCCTCTACTTTCAGTCTGAAGAAAGGTCCTACCTGAAATGTCACCCATCCTTTTTCTCCAGAGATATGCCTGACCCGCTGAGTGACTTCAGTACATTGTGTCTATCTGAGGTGAAAGAGATACTAGTTGACCCCTCCCCTCCCTTTCAAGAAAGAAAATGCCCCCAAGATGGCAGTGAAATTGTGGATAAATCACAAAGTGCTGGAATACCTCAGTGGGTCAGGACATCAATAGGCGATTCAAATGTGGTTTAGGCTCATGAGGATAAATGGTTTAGAAAAGAACTGCAGATGCTGGTTTACACCAAAGATAGAAACAAAATGATGGAGTGACTCAGCAAGACAGGCAGCATCTCTGGAGAAAAGGAATGGGTGACATAATAATGACCTAACCAGTAACAATAATAACCTAAAACCTGAAGAAGGGTCTCGACCCAAAACGTCATCTATTTCCTTCTCTCCATAGATGCTGCCTCACCCGCTGAGTTTCTCTAGCATTTTTATCTACCTTCGATTTTTCCAGCATCTGCAGTTCCCTCTTAAACATAACCTTAAACCTAGCGATTTAAGTCGTGAATGAGAACAACCTCCGTCACTCGGCTACTGGTTGGGAGTGGAGCCAAACAATATAAGAGCTGACAAGAGATGACTCCAGGAGCAATCGTCATATAAAAATTATAAAAGGACTGGACAAGCTAGATGCAGGAAAAATGTTCCCAATGTTGGGCGAGTCCAGAACCAGGGGCCGCAGTCTTAGAATAAAGGGGAAGCCATTTAAGACTGAGGTGAGAAAAAAAGAGAGAGTTAGATAGAGCTCTAGGGGCTAGTTGAATCAAGGGATATGGGGAGATTGGGTTATTGATTAGGGACGATCAGCCATGATCACAATGAATGGCGGTGCTGGCTCGAAGGGCCAAATGGCCTCCTCCTGCACCTATTTTCTATGTTTCTATGTCCTCAGTGGATTTGCGGTGTCGACCCAAATCAACACACATTCCTTCTCTCCAGAGATATTACCTGTCCCGCAAAGTTACTCCAGCATTTTGTGTCTATCTTTGGGATGAATGGTCTTCTGTTCTCATATGGGCTGGAAACTGCTTCCTCACAGAGAATAAACCTCTCACCTGAGCATCCCCACCCTCCTCCAGTGATTGGCTGCCTGCTATTCCTGCTCTTCTGAGATGAATATTTTTCCTTATAAGGGATGGAATGTGGAGAGAACTAATACCTGCCTGGGGCACAATCCACACAGCAATGGCCTCCCCTCGATTGACCCAAGTTCAAACCTGTATTAAGAGTTAAATGCTGATTTTCCTGGACTACATGGAAACGCAGGCAGTGTGTCGATAGGAAACTGCAGTGGAGAAAAGGTGAACGGGGTAGGAGTAGGAGAGGTGGGTTGGGCAGCTGCAAGAGTGAAGGGCTTGGGAGCTGTTGTGTGGGGAGGAGAGGAGAGGGCAGTTGACCAGCATCTTTGGTTTCCTTTTCACTTCTATCCTTTGTCACTCCACCCATCTGCCAATCATACTCCCAACCACTGATCGCCTGTATCTGCCTGACACTTACCAGGCTTTGTCTAACGCCCACCTAACCTAAACCTAATCAATCAATCAATCTGAAGAAGGGTCCTGACCAGTAACGCCGTCTGCCCATTCCCTCCAGATCGGATGGCTGACCTGCTGAGTTACTGCAGGACTTTATTTTTTTGCTCAAGTGACTTCAGTCCATGCCCATGTCTACATTCGGATTTAAACTGATGAACCGCACAACACAAGTGCTGCAGGAACGCAGCGGGTCCAGGTAGCATCTGTGGAGGTAATGGACAAGGTGACCTTTCGGGTCGAGACCCATTCACCCCACAGATGCTGCGTGACCGGCTGAATGCCTCCAGCACAGTGTTGTGCTCAACCTTCAGCAACCGCAGTCCCTTGTACATCCACTAACTGCTCCTTCCACGGTTCCACGAGGTGACTCCGTGATATTGTTTGACACCCGTATCCCAGGAGCAATACGTGACAAATGATTTGGTGGCTGATGTGCAAACCAAAGATCCCATAGCGGACCCACTCGCTGTTTCATTCGCTGTCCTTGCTCTCACTGTAACAGGTTGACCTGGCTCGCAGACGGCTCTGGACCTGTTCTGCCCCTTTAACGGTGAAGGTGTGGCTCTGCAGTCTCTGCAGGTTGAGTTACCAAATAAGGTAAAGTCTCTGCAGTCTGCGAACCGGCAGAATGAACATGGTTTAACCCTTGGAGTGCTGGCTGCACTTGTTCAAGGTGTGTCAGCTGCGTCTGTGCTTCCTGCCCCCCCCCCCCCCCCCCCCCATTCCCTCCATCCATCCCAGGGCTGAGCTATGCTGGGCACACGGACATCAACGGCGCAGACATTTCCCTCCCATTGTGTCGGAAGGAACTGCAGATCTCGACTCGAAACGTCACTCTTTCCTTCTATCCAGAGATGCTGCCTGTCCCGCTGAGTCCCTCCCAGTGTATCAGGCTCTCAGGCTTGGGCACCAGGAACTGCAGATGCTGGAAGCTTCAGCACAACAAAGTGGTGGAGGAAAGTGGGTCAGACAGCATCTGTGGAGGGAATGGACAGGCGGTCTTTCGGGTCGAGACCCTGCTTCAGACTGTCTACCTTCCCTTTCCATCTCTTTCTCACTCACCACCCCCTGAGCTCGCTGACGCTGTCCAATTTAAGCGACTTCCTCGGCCTGGCTCCACGCTGAAAGTGTCAACCTGTATGTTAATTCATTCCGCCGCCCTGCCTGTCGCATCTCCTGCGATTTCCCACAACAATTGAAGGGTTTAATCCCCACATCTCCGCGCTCCTCCAACTTCTGACCGTGGATAGTGATTACTCCTTCTGTGTCCTCTAACCACCCTAGTACTGAACTCTGCAATTTCCTGTCTGAATAAGTCTCCAGATCCCAAACGTCGTCTGACCATTCCCTCCACAGATGCAGCCTATCCCGCTGAATTCCTCCAACACTTTTGTGTTTCGCTCAAGATTCCAGTAACTGCAGTTCCTTGTGTCTCCCTCCTTCAATCTCTCCACCTCCTTCCTCCTTTGGCGGTGGCTGAAATTTTGGTTACTGTGCTCTCGCTGTGGTTCAGTATGGAGAGAGGGGATTGGTGAAGTCAGAATCATACAGCATGTAAACAGGCCATGCCAAACAGAATACTCTTTTCAAGCTAGTCCCATATCCCTATAAGCTTTTCCTATCCATGTGTCTATCCAAATGCCTTCTAAATGTTGTGGCAGAACCTGCCTCAACTACGTCCTCTGGCAGCTCATTCCATATACCCACCACCTTGAATGAAAAAGTTGCCCCTCGGGTTCCTATTAAATCTTTCCCCTCTCTTCTTGAACCTAGTTCTGATTCCACTCGGCTGGGAAAAAGACTCAGCATTCACCATAAGCACCCCAAAGTTAACATTAAGTGGTTAATTCCAACAAGAAGTATCAATGCACATTGAGACAAGTACCACAAGTGAAATAACCATCTGCCAATATTAAAAATGAAAATTTATATTACAAATGAGCAGACACATCCACAATGCGCTGCCCAGGAGTAATCATGGAGGCAGATATGATGGTGGTGTTTAAGATAGGTGCATGGATATGCAGAGAATGGAGGGGTATGGATCCTGTGCAGGGAGAGGAGATTAGTTTAAGAAAATAGAAAGTGCTGAAGTAATTTAGCAGGTCGGGCAGCAGCTCTGGAGAACACGGATAGGTGATGTTTCAGGTCAGTGGATGTCGCAGTCAAGCTAGGCCTGCACTTCATCCTCCAGCACCTGGACCCCCAGGGGACCAATGCAAAGATTTTGTTTGTGGATTTTAGCTCTGCATTCAACACCATTGAGCTAGATCTACTACACTCCAAATTCTCCCTGTTGACTGTGCCTGAACCTCTCTGTCAGTGGATCACCATCTTCGTGACAGACAGGAAGCACCATGTGAGGCTGGGAAAGCACATCTAGGACCCGCTGACCCTCAGCATAGGAGCACCGCAAGGATGCGTATTCTCTCCTCTCCTTTACTCTCTCTACCCCAATGACTACACCTCCACAGAGTCCTCTGTCAAGCTTCTCAAGTTTGCGGACGACACAACCCTGATTGGACTGATCCAGGATGGGGAGGAATCTGCCTAGACAGGAAGTGACACAGCTGGCGTCCTGGTGCCATCGCAACAACCTGGAGCTCAATGCTCTTAAGACGGTAGAATTGATTGTAGACTTTAGGAGAGCTCCTCCTCCCCTCACCCCACTCACCATCAACAACACCACAGTCACATCTGTGGAGTCTTTTAAGTTCCTGGGAACCATCATCTCTAAGGACCTTAAATGGGGGGCCATCATTGACTCCAGTCAAAAAGACACAACAGAGGCTGTACTCCCTGCGGCAGCTGAGGAAGCACAATCTGCCACAGGCAATGATGGTGCAATTTTATACGGCCATCGTAGAGTCTGTCTTCACCTTCTCCATCATGGCCTGGTTTGGCTCAGCCACCAAGCACGACATCCAGAGGCTGCAGCAAATCGTATGATCAGCTGAGAAGGTTATTGGCTGCAACCTTCCCTCCATTGACGAACTGTACACTACAAGGGCCAGGAAGCGAGTAGATAAGTTCATCTCTGACCCCTCTCACCCTGGCCACAAACTCTTTGAATCCCTTCCATCTGGAAGGCGACTCAGGACTGTCATAGCTGCCACAGCCAGACATAAAATCAGATTTTTTCCATGGGTAGTAGCTACTCAATAACCAAAAATCTGTAGACTCTTTTTGCTCTGGTATTTTATTTAATTCACATGTTTAATTGATAATGTTTTATTATTAATGTTTAATGTGTTGTTTAACTGTCACTGTATGTCATGTTGTCACTTGTGGGCGGAGCACCAAGGTAAATTCCTTGTATGTGAATTCTTGGCCAATAAACGTATTAATTCATTCATTAAAGATAGCGGAGTCAAGGGAGATGGGGAGGGCAGGAACGGGGTACTGATTGTGGATGATCAGCCATGATCACATTGAATGGCGGTACTGGCTCGAAGGGCCAAATGGCCTACTCCTGCACCTATTGTCTATCTATGGATCATGAGGAAAGGCAATGCTTCGGCTCGGGGTTTAAAAAAGGGTCCCAACTCGACCTATGGCGTTGACAAAGTTACAAAGCACGCCGGCTCCCCCTTTTGTCATACCCCCCCCTCTCCCTCCCTCCCTACCTATGTTCTCCAGTGATGCTGTCTGACCCGCTGAGTTACACCAGCACTTTGTGTTTTTTCTTCAAGATTCCAGCATCTTCAGTTCATTATGTCTTCTTAGGTTAAATTAGTATCATGATCGGCACAGGCATTGTGGGCCTAAAGGGCTATTCCTGAGTGTTCTCTAATGATGAGGCAAAACCTCATGGAACCAAAGATCCTCTAGGATCTTTGCATGGAACCGAGTGGCGAGCTGTGCTCCGCCCCGGGATTTCATTCATTGGTGTTACCATATTGTGGGCGTGCCTTGGTTCTCCATAAAGCCGGAGTGCGGCGTGGGATGGGGTGTGCTGTATCGCATTAGCTTTGTTCTTCTGTCTGGGTTGGTCCCGATGCATAAATTGCTGGTTTAGTCGTTCTGCGCATTGTTTGTCCCAGCCTCAGTATTAACGGGTTCTCTTTGTGTTTCAGCCACTCACCCCTTGCTATAACTAGCCATGGCTGATGATGAGATTGCCGCGCTGGTAGTGGACAATGGCTCCGGGATGTGCAAGGCTGGCTTTGCAGGGGATGATGCCCCCAGGGCTGTGTTCCCCTCCATCGTGGGACGGCCTCGACACCAGGTGAGCCATTCAATGAAAAACCTTTATTCCTGCCGTGTAGAGAGGATGGATGGATGGGTGAATGAATGAATGAATGATGCTGATGGTGGAGAGGAAGTGATCTGGTTTGAGATTTTTTTTGAGTGGCTTTATGTAACGGTTTACTTGAAGTGGAGGAGATTGGCGTCTAAACCAAGGAATGTTCTGCACCTCATTTGGAGAAGGTGAATCAGTGGGCGCTGGATGTGAGGACGTAATACCGGTGGGCGAATGTTGCAAGCCAATGCCTCGGCTCCATTTGGGCGGCGACCCTGCCATGGATCATGAGTTCTGTATTTTTTGTTAGCTGGGTATTCAGAATGCTATTGTCTGGGTTTGATTATAACTGTGTGAGGATATTGCAGCTTTAATGTAACGGGGCTAAGGAACCGAGACCCAAAACGTCACCCATTCCTTCTATCCAGAGATGCTGCCTGTCCCACTAAGTTACTCCAGCATTTTGTGTCTACGGTGTAAATTTGCAGTTCCTTCCTACACACTTTGGGTTAGGACCCTTCTTCAGATTTTCCTTTGCTCAATGATGGAATTGTAAGGAATAGGAGGATTACAAGAGAGGCTGGTTGATTGCCCTGAATCAACATAAGGGCCCCACCCTGCCCTGGTGCATACACATTTCTCAAACCACCTCAGTCCTCCTCCTTTGTCTGCTCATATCCCATACCTGTTTCTATTCTTTCCCCTCTCACATCCACATCCCTACCTCTGGCTTTCCATTTTTTACTCTTATCTCTCCTTGTGTGATGCCCTTTTGTCTCTCTTTCACCCTTCAGAACTCCCCCCCCCTGCCTCTGGCCACCTTTCACTTGCTGGGCTTTGTACTGCCCCACCCCTCTTTTCCAGCATATCTTCCCTGGAATGGAAAGTCTATTGCTGGAATTTAGAGGACCATTTAAAACCAGGTCCTGATGCATGTTAGCAGAGCATGTGCTGATGTTTCTTCTGGTACTATCTAGTATTAGTGGGATGTAATTCATTTTGGGGTGCTGTCATTGGAACTCGGTCTTCGGAATGATGGAAGCAGGGACTCTGCTTCCAAGGCAGAGGTAGGTACTTGATACGCAAGGGAGATAGAGTGATACATTATATACTACATTAGTCCTACATTAAAAGTCTTCTCACCCACCACTCCACCTCCAGGTCCCTCAGATCGGCGGACTTGGGGCTGCTGAATATCCCGCGGTCTAGGCATAAGCTTAGGGGTGACCGCGCCTTTGCGGTTGCAGCTCCTAGACTGTGGAACAGCATCCCCCTTCCCATCAGAACTGCCCCCTCCATCGACTCCTTTAAGTCAAGACTAAAAACTTATCTATACTCCCTAGCCTTTCCTGACGTCCACTGAGCGAGGGCTATATGTATGTAGTTTGTTTGTTTATACTATTCTTATAACAAATGTAAAGCACTTTGGCCAACGAGAGTTGTTTTTTAAATGTGCTAAATAAATAAATGTGACTTGACTTGACTGTGTGGATATAGGCCCTTCGGCCTAACTTGCCCACACCGGCCAACATGTCCCCGCTACACTAGTCCCACCTGCCTGCATTTGATCCATATCTCTCCAAACCTGTCCTATCCATGTACCTTTCTGTTTCTTAAATGTTGGGCTGGTCTCTGCCTCCTTTGACAGCTTGTTCCATCCACCACCCTTTGTGTGAAAAAGTTACCCCTCGGATTCCTAAAATCTTTTCCCCTTAGCCTTAAACCTATGGCTTCTGGTCCTTGATTCACCTACTCTGGGCAAGAGACTCTGCATCTACCTAATCTATTCATCTCATGATCTTATACACTTCTATAACATTGCCCCTCATCCTCCTGTGCTACAAGATATAGAGTCCCAGCCTACTCCACCTTTCCCTGTAGCTCAAACCCTTTAGTCCTACTAACATTCCAGTAAATCTTTTTTATACCCTTTCCAGCTTGACAACATCTTTCCTATAACATGGTGTCCAGAACTGAAAACAATACCCCAAATGCAGCCTCACCAACATCTTGTACAACTGCAACATTATCTCCTAACTTCTATACTCGATACTCTAGCTGATGAAGGCCAATGTGCCAAAAGCCTTTTTGATCACCTGATCTACCTGTGACCCCATCTTCAAGGAACTATGCACCTGCACTCCTAGGTCTCCCTGCTCCACAACACTACCCTGAGTCCTGCCAGTCACTGTGTAGGTCCTGCCCATGTTAGACTTTCCAAAATGCAACATCTCTCATTTCTCTGCATTACATTCCAAGGGATGAAAAGTTACTGGGCACATAATAGAGGACAGTTGAGCCACAATTGATCAGCTTTACCAGGTCACCAGCTGTTCCTGAGATAGTAATACAGGTGGAAATGGGCTCTTTGGCTCAACTTGTCCATGCTGACCAATATGCCCCATCTACACTAGTCCCACCTGCCTGTGTCTGGTCCATATCCCTCAACACCTATCCTATCCATAAACCTGTCTAAATGTTTCTTAAACATTGTGATTGTACCTGCCTCAACTACCTCCTTCTGCTGTGTATTTCATATACCTACCACCCTTTTTTAAACATACCCCTCAGTTTCCTGTCTCTCTCTCCCCCCCACCCACCTCACTGTCGACCTAGTTCTCCATTTCCTTACTTTGGATAAAAGGCTGCATTTATCCTATTCCCCCACATGATCTTATTCACCTCTATAAGGTCACCCCTCATCCTCCTGTGCTCCAGGGAATATAGTCCCAGCCTGCTCAACCCCTCCTTATAGCCCAGGCACTAGAGTCCTAGTAATAGCCCTGTAAATGTTTTCTGAACCTTTTCCAGCTTAAGATCGTTTCTATAATGGGGTGGCCAGAACTAATCACAATAATCTAAATGTGGCCTCATAAATGTCTTCTACTAAATGATATTTTTTTCTGGATTGCTGTGCAAACTGGTAGCCTCCGCTGTATCACCATGTAGGACAGAAATAAGCTTTTCGCCCATTTATATAAATCTTGATTCTCTCCAGGTTTCCTTAAGCTTCCTCCTCCACCCCCAATTCTTGACTCTACATGATCACATTATAGCTGATTCATTCTATGTCCTTTTGGGAACCCTTTCTCCCCTTCTGACCCAGTTCAGGTCAATGTGTCCTATATCCTGCGATGGTGAAATTGAATCCTGCATGTTCTACACCTTGAATTAGAAAAAGCTGGACATTCTGTAATGAGCAGCAACTGAAGAGAAATGGTTAATGTTTTTGCTCCATTTGAGTTTTTGGCAGAACTGGGAATGGAAATTAGATATTGGGATGCAAATTAAGGGAGGGGAGGAGAGGAGAGAACAAAGGATGGTCTGTCCTTGGGAAAGGCAGTGGTTAAAAAAAGCAAGAGACAATGGATGCCTTTTGTGAGAACAGTGGATCTATCTAAAATTGAACTTGAGTCCAGAGTAACAAGGCCTTAAATGTGCCTGTGATAATAACATCCTGTGAATGTTGCCTTTTCAAAAAGCATTAGATTCTTTAGCTGTGCAGTGAATGACAATCAAATTGGCTGGTCGTGTGAACAATGTAACATCTGTGCTACACAGCAGTATCCAATGCTGGTTGGACTATTTTAATCTTTGAATTGCTCAAAGAATATACTGTTTGGCACTTCCTGTCAGGGATGAGTTGTCAATCCTTTGGGAATTGACATCCTGCTTAATATTTAATGGTACACTAGACCAAGCGCAGACCCATTGGGTCTGTTCCCCAACGCAAGATTCCACCACTCACCCGTTTTTTTCTCTCCCCCCCCCCCCCCCTCCCCCCAAACACAAGCTTTTCCCCCCCAATGCAATATTGCACCATTCGCGCAAAGCCCCCAACTGCATAGGCACAGCTCATTTCTCCTCATCCCCCAGCACGCCCTCCTCTGCTTCACCCTCCCTCTTCAATCCCAAGAGGGGAAGGTGGGTGGAGAGGGAGGTGGGTTGAGAGGGAAAGGGAGAGGGGTGGTGAGAGTAGAGAAGGAGGGGGTGAGAGAGGGAGTGTAGATGTGGCAAATACCCTCCCTACCCCCTCCTCTCCATCAATCCCCCCCCCCCCCTCCCTCCACACTCCTTCACCTCCCCAGGATCTTTCCCCACAACCTCTCCCTCCTCCTCATTTCCCTCATCCTCCTCCCTCACTGCCCCAGGACCTACCCAGGTCGTAGAGCAGCACCAGGGCCTGGAAATCGGCTAGTTTCTCCTACTTGGCGCGGCCCTGGCTGTAGACTCCAGCCATCAGCTCACCCGATGCCTGGGCTATAGTGCAGGCTACGACCTCAGACCACAGACCCACATCGGGTCAGGCAGCATCTCTGGAGAACATGGATAAGTGCTGTTTTGGGTAAGGACTCCTCTCCAGACTTGGCTGGAAGAGGTGGGTGCAGGACAAAGCTGACTTTTGTCTTTTAGTTGCTGGTTTTTGTCCAGTCACCTGCCGATCACCCTGCCCCAGCTGTATTCACCTATCACTTGCCAGGCTTTGTCCTGCCTCCACCTCTGCCAGCTCTCTCCCTATTCCAGTTAGTCTGAAGAAAGGACTTGACCCAAACTATCACCTGTGTTCTCCTGAGACACTGCCTGACCTTCTGAGTTACTCCAACACTTTCTTTGCAGAGGCAGGAACAATAACATTTAAAAGACATGGATAGGGAAATTTCAGAGGGATATGGGTTAATTGCAAGGAAATGGGATGAGCTTCGATGGGCATCTTGGTCAGAATGAACATGTTGAAGGGCCTGTACAGCGAAATCCTGGAGATACATAAATTATTTTTAGAAATTTAGCAGCTCTGTTACCGGCATCTTTCTTTACCATCAACTATCTAATAAATACAGGCTTTCGTGCATACATTCAGTTTCCATTGTATGTCAGCCAGCCCATTGTTTAACGGTCAAATTCCACTCATTACTGTTAATAACTACAAATTGTCACCCACATTTTTCTCCCAACAACTCTCAACATTCTGACTGCCTGGGCAAGCCTTAATTGGTACATCCTACTTAACAAGAGGAGTTTTACTGACAGCACTTTGACCAGAACCTGTCTCATCACAACTCTGCTTTATGCCATGTATTTGGTGGGTGAGCAGTGAATGTCTGGTGGTCTAAATACTCCAGAGAGTGCAGTCTAGACATGGAACAAGATTTGCCTTTCTATAGAACCACCTGCCATAGAGCTCTTTGCACCTATAAATGTGGTAATCAGTTGCACATAACATGATCCCACATGACTTGAGAAATTAGTATTGTGGCCTGATGAGTGCATGATGAGACTCCCCTCCCCTGCTTGCTGTAAATTAAAGGGGAGATTTTGTAAACACCTTGGTTCACGAACTCCTCAATGCATTAGTCATGATGCAGTACTCTCTTCTGGTGTAGCCCAAGCTCTTCAGAAAACAAATTGATCCATAACTTTCTCTGTTCAGTTATACAGGACAGAAATGGGCCCTTTGGCCTAACTCATCCATGTTAACCAATATGCCTCATCTAAGCTTGTTTCACTTCCTGCATTTGATGCATATCCCTCTGAACCGTTCCTATCCATCTACCTGTCTAAATGACTTTGAGATGTTGTTGTATCTAGAAACATCTACTTCAGTTACTTCCTCTAGCAGCTTGTCCATGTACCAATCACCTACTAAGTCCCTTAAAAACAAAGCACAAATGGATGTAAAGGCTTAGATTTGCATTGATTAGCGAAAAACTGGAGGTAAGATCCTAGAGAAGGAGAATGTATTTTTCTGATGGTTTGTATGTAAAAGTTAAGGCGAGGGAGTATTCTGCTGTTCCAAAATTCAAGACTTAATATTGACTGATTTCTCAATTCCAGGGTGTGATGGTGGGAATGGGCCAGAAAGACAACTATGTTGGGGATGAAGCCCAGAGCAAGAGGGGCATCCTGACCCTGAAATACCCAATTGAACACGGGATTGTGACCAACTGGGATGACATGGAGAAGATCTGGCACCACACCTTCTACAACGAGCTGCGAGTGGCCCCAGAGGAGCACCCTGTCCTCCTCACAGAGGCTCCACTCAATCCCAAAGCCAACCGGGAGAAGATGACCCAGATCATGTTTGAGACCTTCAACACCCCAGCCATGTACGTTGCCATTCAAGCTGTGCTGTCCTTGTATGCCTCTGGCCGCACCACTGGCATTGTGATGGACTCTGGGGATGGTGTGAGTCACACTGTGCCCATCTACGAAGGCTACGCCTTGCCACACGCCATCCTGCGTCTGGACCTGGCTGGCCGGGATCTCACTGACTACTTGATGAAGATCCTGACCGAGCGTGGGTACTCCTTGACAACCACGGCCGAGAGGGAGATTGTCCGTGACATCAAGGAGAAGCTTGGCTATGTGGCCCTTGATTTTGAATCTGAGATGCAGACAGCCAGCTCCTCCTCATCCTTGGAGAAAAGCTACGAGCTCCCTGACGGCCAAGTTATCACCATCGGCAATGAGCGTTTCAGGTGTCCAGAAACCCTCTTCCAACCCTCCTTCATTGGGATGGAATCTACTGGAATCCATGAGACCTGTTATAACAGCATCATGAAGTGTGATGTGGACATCAGGAAGGATCTGTACGCCAACACTGTCCTGTCTGGTGGAACCACCATGTTCCCAGGGATCGCTGACCGGATGCAGAAGGAAATCACAGCCTTGGCTCCAAGCACCATGAAGATTAAGATCATTGCTCCACCAGAGAGGAAGTATTCAGTGTGGATCGGAGGTTCCATCCTGGCTTCTCTCTCCACCTTCCAGCAAATGTGGATCAGTAAGCAGGAGTATGATGAGTCTGGTCCCTCTATTGTCCATCGCAAGTGCTTCTAATTCACTGGAGATTGGAACTGATTTGAACCTTGATTTAAATTAAGATTGAAATGTCTTTCATTGTCATTTTTCCAAATGTTGCCTGCTCTGTTAAGCTGAGTTTTGTTTTGGGCTTTTGTGGTTATGATGTAAGTTTTGTTGACTACTGTCTCCGGTTTAAGAATGGTTGAGAATCAAATTACACTCGATAATCCTGCAATATTTAAATTGGGAAGCTTGGGAGAAACATTTAATTTGAGATTTCTGGCTACTAGATAGTGGCCATTACAGAGAACCAATGAGTGAATTTAAGGACAAATGTCCTCTAGTTTGCGCTCTCCTTCCTGGTGTCCAATTGTAGATTGCAAGTGACATTGTTTCATTCCCTAATTTATGATTGTGCTCCAGGCAACACATAATTGCCCATGGAGTTTTGGTTTTCTGAATGAGAATTCTACTGAAAGCGTTCATTTCTGGAAACATTTAACTGTTACAAGTTGTTATTGCAGAACGTTGAATAAATGCATTTGGACAACAACATGCCTAATTACTACTATATCTTGCCACCTTTCCATTAATGTAGTAAAGAACGAATCTTTATCCTGACTACTTTTACTTTCTTATTTCTCGTCCACCATAGGAATGAAGCTGTGAAGAAATATCTCGGACCAAGCTTCCCCTCTCAATGATAAAAATCACCTGCATAAGAATCAAAATAGGAGTTGCCCTTGTGCCTACTCTGCCAGCCAATAAGATTACAATTTTGAAGAAACTACCTTCTATGGAGTTCCTCTTAAGACCAAAGGGAAGTTAAAATGGATTCGTCAAATCTTTGTAAATGAGGACATTTGCCTGTAATGACTCAGATTGTTCCACAAGGGTGGCACAGTTGGTAAAGCTGCTCCTTCACAGCTCCACAGACCCGGGCTTAAACCTGACCTTGGGTGCTGTCTGTGCGGAGTTTGCATGTTCTCCCTATGGCTGCATGGGTTTCTTCTGGGTTCTCTGTTTCGTCCTTCATCCCAAAGACGTATAGGCCTGGAGGTAATCGGCCTCTAAATTGACCCCAGTGTGTAGGGAGTGGGTGGGGAAAGTGGGATAAATATAGAACTAGTGTGAACAGTTGATTGGAGGTGTGGGCTGAAGAATCTCTTTCCATGCTGCATCTTTTTTTTAAACATCTTGTCCATCCTGTCTAGGTTACTCAGGACCCTGTATCAATCAAGTAGCACAACACTCGAGGCAAATCCTCCTATATGTGGACGACACTGCAAATCTGTCTGCAGATTAACATCTGTAACCTTCAATAAGATTAATATTCCACAATTCTGCATATCCCTTCGTTCTTGAGGAATCTACAAGACCATTGTTTGATAAATGGTTGGACTAATAATTTGTTCTCTTAAACGTCGGGTCCAATTAACCCAAAAATGCTGGGAATAAGGCGTCAATTTGGTAGTAAATGGTCAAGGTGAAATGAGCTCATATGGCTTTTCTGCTCTTGAAAAAAGTCATTATGTACTCATGGTGTGGTAGACTCCACTTGTGTACTTCATGTACAGTCATCCAAACCATCTATTTCATTTAGAGACACAAAATGAATCGTGTCCATAGATATATAATGTACAGCTCTCCAGAGAAAGGGAAGAAAATCACACCCAATATAATCCACGTACTGATGGCTAACTTTGCAGTGACATCAAGCTGGTTAAAGAGTTTGTGTGAAACCATGTCACTACATGATGAGGTTCATACCTATCTGCAGTGTTGTATAGGGTGGAGCTGGCCTTGTGACTACAGAATTGGCAAAGTGACTAGGAGGGTGCTGCAAGGCTTGGTGCTGGGACCCCAGTTATTTACAATATATATCTTAACGCGTTAGTTAGTGAAAGTAAGCATGCAGGTACAGCAAGCAGCCAAGAAAGCTAATTGCATGCTATTCTGTGCTGCCACCTTCAGGGATCCTATGACTTGTACACCGAGATCCTGCATTTTCTCAATACTCCCTCTGGCCCCTCAATTTATTCAGTATAAGAGGCGGGCGGCTATGTTGCGGCTTTAAAACTTTGGTAATTGTGCATTTGGGGTATTGTGTGCAGTTCTGGTCGCCCCATTACTGGAAGTAAGTGGAGGCTTTGGAGACAGTGCAGGAGAATCTAGCCTGGATCAGCTGAGGGTATCAGATATCAGGAGGGGTGGACAAAGTGGATTATTTTCTCTCGTACATGACAGACTGAGGGGAGACTTAAGGAAAGTATTTAACATTATGAGAGGCGTGGATAGGATAGAACCACTTTCACGGGAAATGTCGAAGACTGGAGGGGATAGCTTTAAGATCAGAGACGGAACTTTTTAAAGGAATCATACGGATCAAGTTTTTATTTATTTTATTTTTTTAAACGAGTAAAGTGTGCCAGGAACACTGTCGGAAATGGTAATGGAAGCAGATATGATAGTGCTATTTAAGGAACTTTTAGATAGGCATGTGGATATGGAGGGTTGTGGATGGCACATAGATTAAATTGGCATCATGTTCTACACAAACATTGTGGGCAGATGTTGGAATCTTGAGCAAAAAGAGAAAAGTGCTGGTTGTACTCAGCGTGACAGAAAGTGAACAGAAAATTTCCATTCCCTGCCCAAATGTTGCCCGACCTGCTGAGGTCTTCCAGTACTTTTCTGCTGTAATTCAATATAATCATACCTGATCTATCTTTCAAAAGAGGGTACGGAGCTGAACTGGTAGACATCAGCATGGGACTAGAGTCGCATGTTTTTCCTTTCCTGCACTTGGAAGTAACCCAGTGAGCTGCTTCTAATAACAGTTCCCATGAGGCGAGGGCCTTCTTCTGTGCTGTATCGTTTAACTAAATTAAAGACAAAAAGAAGTGCTGGAATAACTCTGGGTCAGGCAGGCAGCGGGGTCGGGAACAAGCACCGTTCACAAGGACTAGAGAGTGGACTTTAAAAATGATGCCAAAACATGGCGCCACTTGCATGCAGGCTCAGTCGACTATTTCTGTACACCTGAAAATCTGGGGTATGGCAATGGACTGTCAGTCAGATAACGAATTTCACTGTTAGCACTTCGCACATGTGACAATACTTGATTAGTACAGGTATCAGGGATTTTGGGGAGAAGGCAGGAGAATGGGGTTGAGAGGGAAAGATAGATCAGCCATGATTGAATGGAGGAGTAGACTTGATGGGCCGAATGGCCTAATTCTGCTTGTATAATTTATGAAAAGCAATGTTGTACCCTGTAGTACATGAATAGATGACGTTTCGGTTTGGGACCATTATTCAGCTCTTTCTTAAGGCTAAACCAGGAATGGGCATGGAATATTGACCCTGTTAGTGACACCCACACCCAGGAACAAGCTGCCACAAATGTTCGGTGGGATGGAGTGCAAACCAGTGGCACAATGCTTTGTGGAGACCACATCCGTTTTCTGTTTAAATTGCTGCATGTTCTGATGATTCACTGTGACAGGAAGACCACGCTGATTGAGCCTGTTCTGCCCCTTTAACGGTGAAGGTGTGGCTCTGGAGTCTTTGCAGGTTGAGTTACCAAATAAGGTAATGTCTCTGCAGTCTGCGAGCCGGCAGAATGAGCAGGGTTTAACCCTTGGAGTGCTGGCTGCACTTGTTCAAGGTGTGGTGTCAGTGCCAGGTTCCTGCACCTGGTAGCCCCTCACCACTACCCCACCTGCTCCATCCACCCTAGGGACTGAGGCTTGCTGGCTACACAGCCTGCCAAGATGAGAATTCACTGCTTTCCCGAGAAAGAGAACTGAGAGGATTCTGAAGAAAGAGAGTCTATTTTAAAATTTACTTCCTTGTTTTCAAATTGGTCTAAGGTCTCACACAACTGCACCCCTCTCTTGACTCTAATCCCCTTCAGCCCCTGCTCCCCTCCCTGTCTTTGTAAGCCCCTTTGGCCCCTGCACCTCTCCCCGTCTCTATAACCCCCTCCAGCCCCTGCACCCATCCCTGTCTGTGTAACCCCCTCTGACCCCTATACCCCTCCCTCTCTGTAACCCCCCCCACACACACACACACACACACACACACACACACACACACACACACACACACACACACACACACACACACACACACACACACAGCCCCTGCACCTCTCCCTGTCTCTGTAACCCCCTCCAGCCCCTGCACCCATCCCTGTCTGTGTAACCCCCTCTGACCCCTATACCCCTCCCTCTCTGTAACCACACACACACACATAGCCCCTGCACCACTCTCTGTCTCTGGGAACTGAATTATTCCAGAAATCTGGAACTCCATGTGGTCAAGAATGCTGAATTGGTTAAATCCTAATATTGAACTATCTTACTCCACGTATGACCCCAGACTTTGAGCAAAGCATAAAGTGTTGGAGGAACTCAACGGGTCATACAACATCTGTGGAGGGAATGGATAGGCAACATTTTGGGTTGGAACTCCTCTTCAGACCCTTCAACCAGTCTGAAGAAGGGTGCTGACCCGAAACATTGCCTATTCATCTCCTTCTACAGATGCTCTTTGACCCGCTGAGTTCCTCCAGCACTTTGTGTTTTGCTCAAGATTCTAACATCTGAAGTTCCTCGTGTCTTCAGACCTCGTTTACCCACATCCCTTATAAACCACACATAAATCTGTCCACAACCCAAGGGAACTTTATATATATTCGGGAATCATCTTCCAATTCTTCAAAGTTGGAAGATGGCACTAGAACCTGACAATTCTAAGCATGCTGTCCCGGAAGCTCTACTGACAATCGTTTCTCTCCTGTGTATGATTAAATTAAAATTAAATTAAATTAACTTTATTTCGGACTCAGGGTCCAGACAAGGGATAACATGACATAAAAATACATTGCATATAAAAACATCATAAAATACATATAAAATGTTAGTACATCACTTATAAAAGCATCATAAATTATATATTAAAAAAAAACACAATACATGATTTAAAATCCAGAATAAAAAAGAAAAATCAGTGTCCGACAACGTACGCGATTTTTTTCGACACCAGTGTCTCCACAACTGGGATTCATAGTGTGTAGTGCTAAACTTTATGTTTGACAAGGCCACGACAATTACATTTTTAGAGTAATTTATCCTGCAAGTGAATTTATATACATATGATTTCTTACGATAGCTTCTAAAGCACTGACTTCTGCAGCCACAAACATGTTACTAGCACTACACCATCTAGGTTTCCTTAGCAGTGTTTTCATGGCATCATTATAGGCTACCTTTAGTCTCTGCAAACTTGTCTTTCCGTAGTTCGACCACAGGTGCGCAGTATAGAGTGGTGTGCAATATGCTCTAAACAGCGACATCTTCACCACATCTGTACACGCACCAAACTTATGCAAGAGAATATTCACCTGTACATACAACATACATCATTGCCTATAAATATCCTCATCCTCTGTCATTTGTTCTGTAATAAAATGCCCAAAATATTTTACCTTATTACAGACACTAAGATTATTGTCAGACAATTTAAAATCAGGAAATTTTAGTCTCATGATTGGACTCGTATATCGTATGATTTGACTGGATAGCGCACAAAACAAGCTTTTCACTGTATCTCGGTACACATGACAATAAAAGAAACAGTTCAATCCCCTGAAAGCCCAGCACTAATTAAATGGAGATGGATGATGAGTCACCCAGGGCATGTGGAATTAATCCAGGATTAATGCGTGCCTTTTTTTACAGTGGGAAGAAAACAAGAACATCAAAGTATTTACATTGCTACAGCAACTTCTCTTATTTTTAGACATCTCTTATGTTTGAGGATGACTTAAGGGCCTGCCCCACTTACACAATATTTTCGGCACCAGTCATAGTCGCAGCAGGTCACCGAAAATTTTCAAAATGGTGAAAATCCAGCGGCAACTAGAAAAAGGTACGACTCTTTGGGCGACGACTGACGACCACACAGGCGTCACCCCGCGACATGCCGGATCACAGTGACTCTCTGCATGCTGTTCCAGCAGAGGATCTATTGTACTCATGTGTAGTAAGGGCCTGTCCCACCAGCATGCGGCGAGTGCGACCAAACATGGTGGCTTGAGGCGTACGGCCACGTGGGGCCGGTCCTACTTCCAACCGTGGAGCCGTATGGAGCTGGTCTGGACATCATATTCACCAATCAGCTGGGCAGGAAGCGGGCCGACTGAATTTGGACGTTGCTCGGCGTCGGGCGGTTACGTCATCACGCAAAGGCACGCCGGGCGGTGACGTCATCGCGCAGCGCCACGCGCTAGGCGTACGCCGTCAAAACGCTGTGTACGGCGTCCAGACGCTGCATACGGCCTCAATGCGGCTGCGGGCCGACAGGCCGTTGCCGTGCGGGATTTTTGGACAGCGTCAGTTTTTCGGAGCCCCATGCGATGTCGGGACCAGCCCCGCACAACTCCATACGGCTCCAGCGATCGAAGTGGGACCGGCCCCACGAGGCCTTACGGCTCAAGCGACCACGTTAGGTAGCGCTCGCCGCATGCTGGTGGGACAGACCCTGTATGATTTGACTGGATTGCATGCAGAACAAGCTTTTCACTATATCTCTGCACACGTGACAATGATGAACTAAACTAAAAGTATTTTGTCAAGGTGGCTTTGAGCAGATCTTTGAATCTTTTCCTCTGGTGTACTCGTGTATGGTATGGTTCCCCTGGATACCATGCAAAACATTTTTTCACTATCTCAGTACATGCGACAATAAATTAATACCAGTAAATGTTAGAAATGTTGATGAACAGAGACACCTTGAGGTGCAAGTCAAGGGTGCATTGAAAATGGCAGCTCAGAAAGGCAGGACATAGAATACAAGATGACCCCACAGAAGAGCACCAGACCTTAATATCACACACCATTTCTGATTTTATTACTTCCGGCTCTCTGCCCTCTAAAGCCTCCAACCTTATTATTCCCCAGCCCGGCATGGTCGATTTTATCATCTCCCCAAAATCCACAAACAGAACTGTCCTGGCAGACCCATTGTTTCTGCTTGTTCATGTCCCACTGAATTAATTTCCACATACCTCGACTCCATCCTATCCCCCCTGGTCCAATCCCTCCTTACCTATGTCCAAGGCACCTCACATACTCTTCGTCTCTTCAAAGACTTCCGTTTTCCAGGACCCCACTCCCTCATCTTTACCATGGATGTCCAGCCACTCGACACCTCCATCCCACACCAGGAAAGGCTTAAAGCCCTCCGTTTCTTCCTCGACCGCAGAACCGCCAATTTCCATCTACTAATACTCTCCTCCACCTAGCAGAGCTGGTCCTAACCCTCTCCTTTGACTCCTCCCACTTCCTCCAAATCCAAGGCTTAGCTATGGGCACTCACATGGGCCCTAGCTATGCCTGCCTCTTTGTAGGGTACGTCGAACAATCACTGTTCCAGGCGTGCACTGGCCTTATCCCCGAACTCTACCTCCGCTATATTGCCGACTGCATCGGTGCTGCCTCCTGCACCCATGCAGAACTCACTGACTTCATGAACTTCACGACTCATTTCCATCCTGCATCTTCCTCAACCATTGCTCTCCTGGCGAAGGTGCTCTCTCAGTGTTGCTGGAGAAAGAGCTCCAGGATTTACACCAGTAATGATGAAGAAATGTAGATATATTTTCAAGTCGAAAGGCTTTGGGGCTCGGAGTGGAAGCTGCTGGCAGTAGTATTCCCCTGGACAAACAACTGTAGCCCGCGTGCATTGCGAACAAGATGCAGCTCCGTTGGAGGAGGGTATGTTCGTGGTGGGCAAGCATCTAGGATGTCCTAAAGGTGGAGCCAGGGCCAAAGTTCAGCCATCGACAGTGGCGGGATTCACACTTAAAGAGTAGGGGTATTAAAAACCAGTGGAAATAGATTTTAGGTGATATGAGAAAGATTTAATAGGAACATGAGGGGCAAAGTTTTCACACAGAGTGTGGAGGGTGTATGGAACGAGCTGCCAGAGGTAGTTGAAGCAGGTACTATAACAATATTTAAAAGATATTTGAACAGCTACATGGATAGGAAGGATTTATAGGAGGGGCCTCCAAACTTTTCAGCATGAGGGCCACATTATATATTTGGCACATTTTTGCAGGCCGTAGGGGGAAAAAAAGAAATGTAAGTTTATAAATGTAATGAACTCAAGAGACAGGGGGGGGGCTTCAGAGAGAGAGAGAGAGAGAGAGGCAGAGGCAGAGAGAGAGAGAGGCAGATAGAGTGGCAGAGGGCAGAGAGAGAGAGGCAGAGAGAGAGAGGGCAGAGAGAGAGAGAGAGGGAGGCAGATAGAGAGAGGCAGAGAGCGTGGCAGAGAGAGAGGCAGAGAGAGCGAGAGGGCAGAGAGAAATAGCAGAGAGAGAGAAAGAGGGCAGAGAGAGAGAGGGCAGAGAGAGAGAGAGCGAGGGCAGAGAGAGAGAGGGGGCAGAGAGAGTGAGGGGACAGAGAGAGAGGGCAGAGAGCGAGAGAGGGCAGAGAGAGAGAGGGGGGCAGAGAGGACGCAGAGAGAGAGGTCAGAAAGAGAGGGCAGAGAGAGGGAGGGCAGAGAGAGAGAGAGGGGACAGAAAGAGAGAGATACGGCAGAGAGAGAGAGATGGCAGAGGGGACAGAGAGAGAGGCAGAGAGAGAGGGGGGGAGAGAGAGAGAGGGGCAGAGACAGAGAGGGCAGAGAGAGAGAGGGAGGGGGCAGAGAGAGGACACAGAGAGAGAGAGAGGCAGAGAGAGGGAGAGAGAGGCAGAGAGAGAGTGGCAGAGAGAGAGAAGCAGAGAGAGAGAGGCAGAGAGAGAGAGTAGAGGGAGGCAGAGAGAGAGAGGCAGAGAGGGGGCAGAGTGAGGGGACAGAGAGAGCGAGAGAGGGCAGAGAGAGAGAGAGGGGGGGCAGAGAGAGGACAGAGAGAGAGGTCAGAGAGAGGGAGGGCAGAGAGAGAGGGGGCAGAGAGAGATACGGCAGAGAGAGATGGGCAGAGAGAGAGAGAGAGAGAGGCAGAGAGAGGGAGAGACAGAGAGAGAGATAGAGAAAGAGGCAGAGAAAGAGAGGCAGAGAAAGAGAGGCAGATAGAGGGGCAGAGTGAGAAGGCAGAGAGAGAGGCAGAGAGAGAGGGCAGAGAGAGAGGGCACAGGGCAGAGAGAGAGCAGAGAGGGCAGAGAGGGCAGAGAGAGCAGACAGAGAGAGAGGGCAGAGAGAGAGGGGGGGTTGAGAGTGCTGAGAGAGAGGGGGGGCATAGACAGAGAGAGGGCAGACAGAGAGAGAGGCCAGAGAGAGAGAGAGAGAGGGCAGAGGGCAGAGAGGAGAGAGAGGACAGGCAGAGAGGGGAGAGGGCAGAGAGAGGGCAGAGATGGGAGAGAGGGCAGCGAGGGGAGAGAGGCCAGAGAGCGAGAGAGGGCAGAGAGGGGAGAGAAGGTAGAGAGAGATGGCAGAGAGAGAGAGCTGAGAGAGGGCAGAAAGAGAGACGGCAGAGAGGAGAGAGATAGGGCAGAGAGGGGAGATAGGGCAGAGAGGGGAGATAGGGCAGAGAGAGAGAGGTTAAAATGCGGTTTTCTCCTGCATGCCGGAGTTTTATTTTCTCGGGGTGCTAGCTAATGCTGAAGAATTGTTCCGATATCCGTTCTGTGAATTTGTTTTTTAAAAACCGCGTGACAATTTCAGCGCTGGAGTAAAATAAAAATCCGCTTCTAAAGCCGTCAACGCCGATAAACGGGACGGATTTCCCGTACGGGACAGCTAAAGGTAAGCCGTTTATTTTACATATAAACTTGCTTCTTAGGATGACCTTAATCCAAATTTTACATTGCGAAAAGGTGAATTAGGTCCCATACGATCTGGCAGTGTTTTTCCTGCCAATATGGGGTTTAAATTCACCGCAACCGCAACGTACCAAACGATCGCGTTCCACAAAATCCCACTCGCAAGATGATTAAAATGGCCATTAATTTACGGGAATTAAACATTAAATGCCTTCCATTTGGCCTATAAATTCATGACAAAGAGATTTAAAAATCATGTTTATTGTGAATTCTTGTGTGAATGTTATTTGGACACTTAGGCTATTTAAAAATGTTAATCTTTTCTTAAGAAATGGATAGATGTTTAGATCTAGTAATTGAATTTTGTAATTAGCTACAATTAGGTAAATAACTAATTATATGCCTTGATTTCAGGTCATCCAAGTAAGATTGTTTCATATCTGTTTCAGAATGCTTCAATCTATAATAACTGCAAATTTATTTCAGTTCTCTTAATTTTTAAGGAAGTTATGGGCTTTTGTCCTCGATCACAGCTTTTGTGTTAAGTCAATGGAAAAGCAATAGGGAACAAGATGCTAATTTCAGAGTATGAAAATGGCCATAACATTTTTAATACTGAAGATATAAAAGTACATTCGGTGTCAAATTAAACTTCTTTTTATGCTTTATCTGATGGGATAAATTGCAGACTTAATTTTTTAAATCTCAAAATTTTGTAACATTGCTACATCGTTGCACCTTGTATTTGGAGGAAATGGGAGGAGTCAAACGAAAAGTTGTTAAGGGCGAAAAATCGAAAAGTTGTTCCAGCATCCGAGGTGTTTTTGCCTCATATTTCCAGCATCTGCCGTGTTTTTGACTCAGATGTTCGGCATCTGTGGAGCTTTGCCTGAGGTGATGACCTGTTGGCGGTTGACGTCACAGCATGCGGCAGGCGGGACACGCCAGACGTGATTGACGTCGGGAGGTGGGGCGGGCGAGCGGGGACGGGGCGGGAACGGCATCTGTGATTGGCATGAAGGCGGGGTGATAGGCAGCGATTACCGTGGGGGCGGGTGGAGAGCCGGTGATTGGTCTAGCGGTGGGCTTAGACTGTGATTGACATGAGGCTCGGCCGGTGAATTGTCAGGAGGCGGTTGACGTGCGGGCGGGATCAAGGCCGGTGATTAGTCCGGAGGCGGGATCAGCAGTGAGGGGGCGGGTCCAGTCGTGACGATCAGCTATGATTGGTCAGTGGCGGGATCGGACAGTGATCGACGTGTGGATTAGCTAGTCATTGGTCGGGGGCGGTGATTGACGCGGGGCGGCGCCGCTGACGGACGGGTAGTCGGGTCTCTGGCGGCCGGGCCTGGCGACGGCGGCAACATGGAGAACAGGGCGACAGTGAGTGGAAGCCGGAGGGCGGCCTGGGCTGGGCTGTCTCCATCTGAGCGGGACCCGGGTGGGCAGGTCGGCCCGGAGAGGAGGGGAGTGGAGGATAGGATATGGAGAAGGGGGAAGGGAAATGGATGGGAGGGGTGATAGAGATGGGGTGTAAGGAAGGGAGGATGTTTGGGAGGGGAGGTGGAGGCGTATTGGGGAAAAGGAGGGGTGGGATGTGATTGAGAGGGGGGGGGGGGGGGGGGAGAATGTTAGGAATAGGTTTCAGGGAGGGGCTTTAGGGAGAGGTTGGTTGGGGATAGAAAAGGAGGGGTGTTTGGAGGTGGGAGTGTGGGAAGAAGTAACAGAAAAATAGGTTAATGAAGGAACTGCAGATGCTGGAAAATCAAAGGTAGACAAAAATGCTGGAGAAACTCAGCGGGTGAGGCAGCATCTATGGAGCGATGGAAATAGGCAACGTTTCGGGTCTAGACCCTTCAGAAGGGTAACTGAGCGTCTGAAGAAGGGTCTCGACCTGAAACGTTGCCTATTTCCTTCGCTCCATAGATGCTGCCTCACCCGCCGAGTTTCTCCAGCATTTTTGTCCACCACAGAAAAATAGGTGCAGGAGTAGGCCATTCGGCCCTTTGAGCCGGCACCGCCATTCAATATGATCATGGCTGATCATCTAAAATCAGTACCTGCTTTTTTTCCATATCCCTTGTTTAGCCCTAAGAGCTGAATCTACCTCTCTTTGAAAACATTCCAGTGAATTGGCCTCCACTACCTTCTGTAGCAGAGAATAGGGGGGTTGCACGTAAGGTCATCGGGTCAAAGGGCATGACGCACGGAGCAGCTCCATCCATGTGGAGGACATGGCAGCCTACCGCATACATTGTTAATACACGAAACGCGTACTTTCTTACCTGTTAAAAACCGCCGAAATGGTCAATTTTTGCGCTGTAAATAATTGTGGAAATCGGGGTATCTGTAAGAGACATTTATCCTCCTTCAGAATTCCAAAAATGAGGAGAAATTATGGTACGCAACAGCTGAAGGGACAACAACAGCTAAAGTGGTTGGCGAACATTGGCCGTGCAGATATCAAGATTGAGAATATTGGGAATTATCGCGTTATATTCTGGAGTTTAGAAGGATGAGATGGGATCTTATTGAAACATATAAGATTATTAAGGGTTTGGACACGATAGAGGCAGGAAACATGTTCCTGATGTTGGGGGAGTCCAGAACCAGGGGCCACAGTTTAAGAATAAGGGGTAAGCAATTTAGAACGGAGACGAGGAAACACTTTTTCTCACAGAGAGTTGTGAGTCTGGAATTCTCTGACTCAGAGGGCGGTGGAGGCCGGTTCTCTGGATACTTTCAAGAGAGAGCTAGATAGGGCTCTTAAAGTTAGCGGAGTCAGGGGATATCAGGAGAAGGCAGGAACGGGTTATTGATTGGGGATGATCAGCCATGATCACATTGAATGGCAGTGCTGGCTCAAAGGGCCGAATGGCTTACTCCTGCACCTATTGTCTATTGTCTACCTCCTCTGGCAGCTTGTTCCATACACCCACCACCCTCTGGCCTACTCCTGAACCTATTGTCTAATGTCAACCAAATCATTCCTCATCTCATTCCGAAATGGCCTACCCCTTATTCTGAAACTGACCCCTGGTTCTGGACTCCCCCAACATCGGGAACATTTATCCTGCTTCTAGCCTGTCCAATCCTTTAAGAATTTTATATGTTTCTATAAGATACCCTCTCATCCTTCTAAATTCTAGTGAAGAGTTTGGGATGGGGAGTGTGTTTGCGAGGGACAGTGTGTTTGGGAGGGTCTGTTTCCGTGCTGTACGACTATGACTTGTCCTCAGCTAACTGGGATGCCCAGAGTGTGGGGCGGTGAGTTACACCAGACCCTCTTGACAATGTGGTTTGTGTTTCCGCAGACCATCAATGACCTGTTCCTTGCGCTGTACGAGATGGGCTTTGAGGAGAGGCAGGTGCAGGCTGCCCTCCAGGCTGGGATCCTCAATGTTCAAGAAGCCGCAGAGTGGTGAGTAAGCTGGCCCTGAGCCCCACCGAATGGTTTCAGCTGTAAGCCTGCTCCCATGAATTAAAATGTCCCACAACGCAGGGAGGGTCCCAACCCGAAAAGTCGCCTGTCCGTGTCGTCCGGAGATGCTGTCTGGACCACTGAGTTACTCCAGCACTTTGTGTTTTAATCAAGTTTCCAGCATCTGTAGTTCCTTGTGTTAATAGTTCAGGGCCAGTTGTCCGATCATGTGCAAGTGACTAGTGGGGTGCCGCAAAGCTCCGTGCTGGGACTCCAGTTATTTACAATATATATTAACGATTTAGACAAAGGAATTAAATGTAATATCTCCAAGTTTGCGGATGACACAAAGCTGGGAGGCAGTGTGAGCTGCGAGGAGGATGCTATGAGGCTGCAGGGTGACTTGGATAGGTTGGGTGAGTGGGCAGATGCAGTATAATGTGGATAAATGTGAAATTATCCACGTTGGTGGCAAGAACATGAAGGCAGATTATTATCTGAATGGTGTCAGAATAGAAAAAGGGGAGGTGGAACGAGACCTGGGTATCCTTGTACATCACTCACTGAAAGTAAGCATTCAGGTACAGCAGGCAGTGAAGAAAGCTAATGGCATGTTGGCCTTCATAGCAAGAGGATTTAATTTATAGGAGCAAGGAGGTCCTACTGCAGTTGTACAAGTCCCTGGTGAGACTGCACCTTGTGTATTGTGTGCAGTTTTGGTCCCTAATTTGAGGAAGGACATTCTTGATATTGAGGGAGGGCAACGTAGGTTCACCAGGTTAATCCCGGGATGGCGGGACTGACATATGATGAAAGAATGGATCGACTGGGCATATATTCACTGGAATTTAGAAGGATGAGAGGGTATCTTATAGAAACATATAAAATTCTCAAGGGATTGGACAGGCTAGATACAGAAAGGTGTGAATCTGTTGAATTCTCTGCCACAGAAGGCAGTGGAGGCTAATTCACTGGATGTGTTCAAGAGAGAGTTAGATATTGCTTTTCGGAGTAACGGAATCAAGGGATATGGGGGTAAAAGCAGGAATGGGGTATTCTGGTTGATCATCCATGATCATATTGAATGGCAGTGCTGGCTCAAAGGGCCGAATGGCGTACTCCTGCACATATTTTCTGTGTTTCTGAGCAAGGAAAGAATGCTTGACAGGAACTGAGAAAATAACTTTAGTTTGATCCAATGATACAGCATGAAAACTGGCCCTTCAGCCCACTGAGTCAATGCCGACCATCAATCAACCAATCACGCTGGGTCTATGTTATCCCACTTTCTCATTCCTGTACACTGGGGACAATTTACAGAGGTCAATTAACGTACAAACCACACATCTTTGGAATGTGGGAGGAAACCGGAGGGCCTGGAGGAAATCCACACCGTCGCAGGGTGGACATGCATACTCCACACAGGCAGCACCCAAGGCCAGGATGGAGCCCAGGTCTCTGGCGTTGTGGGGGAGGAGCTCTCCCAGCTGCGCCACTAAGTTGCCTCAACAGTCCTCAATAGTCTGAACCCTTGGATCGAACATGCTACCAGCAGCAGCATTCTTGATTTGGGGACTGTCAGTAAACATTATAGACGTACAGGTTTGTAGGTTAATTGGCTTTGGTAAAAATTGTAAATTGTCCCTAGTGTGTGGCATAGTGCTAGTGTACAAGAAAATTGCTGGTCCGAGCGGACTCAGTGGGCCGAAGGGCCTGTTTCTGTGCTGTATCTCTAAAGTCTGAGGATGGATGGGCAGGCAACTGGGGGGGGGGGGGGGTAGAGAGGAGGGGTTGAGAGACTCTGCAACATATATCAACCTTATGGTCAATATCTCCTGACACATTCCTTTTTACCATTCTCTGTTTATTTTGGGGTGGAATCTGAACAATGTTTTGGGAGACATGGAACTGCATATGCTGGAATCTTGAACAAAACATAAAGTGCTGGAGGAACTCAGTGGGTCGGGTCCCTTCAGACTGATCTTGGCCCTGGCCTGTTGCTTGTCTAGGACACCTGAGAGAGAGGGATCTAAGTTATCCACTTGAATTTTCTCCCTTGGTCTTGTGATAAAATTAGCAGTCCAGATAGAACCCTGGTTTTAAAGTAATTATTTTCACGAACCTGTGGAGGTGTGAAGCTTCAATAATTCTTGAGCAATATTCTAATACAGCTTCACCAACAATTTTCTGGTAACTGATGTTCCAGTACCTATTTTAATACAGACAAAATTACAAGCGTGCACTTGAAATCCCCACCGTAGGTTTCCATCGAAAAAGTGCCGGGTGAGGCGGCTGATCTTGACTTAATCGGGACTTCCGTGGCGGGTTGCATTTGCCTTTTGTGGCCGGGGCTCTGGAACTGGCCCAACCGGTGCAGGCCGATCCATTCCCACAGCCGACTTCTGAGGCCGACTTTGCGGGTCAGTCTCGGCCACAGCCCTGGCAGACGTTAGATTCCTCTTGGAGACCGTGACCTCTGTCTGGCACAATGGATAATCCAGCAAGGCTATGGAACCAAGGGTGCTGGATAAGGATGGTGGACCTGTATTGGAAATGTTCAGCTGGTCAGGCAGCATCCATAGAGAGGGAAATTCTGTTTTTTTAGCAGAAGTATTTGGTACTTCCCATGAACCAGTAAAACCTGCACTGGGGATCTCTGCAGGCTTGAGCTTTCTGCCATGCCAGCCTGCGATATAAGTAGATAGGATGTACCTTTAGAAAGAGGATGAGGAGGAATTTCTTTAGCCAAAGGGTGGTGAATCTGTGGAATTCATTGCAGCAGACGGCTGTGGAGGCTAAGTCTTGGGGTTTTTAAAACGGAGATTAACATATTCTAGATTAGTAAGGGTGTCAATGGTTATGTGGAGAAGGCATGAGAATGGTGTTGAAAGGGAAAGATAGGTTCATGATGCTTGAATGGCGGAGTAAACTCAACAGACCGAATGGCCTAATTCTGCTCCTTTTACTTATTGATACTAGTGCTGCCAGAATCTGGTCAAACTCCTGCCCGTGTTTTCAATATTCTAAGCCAAACACAGTCTTGTTATCACAGAACATAGAACAGTACATCACAGGAACAGGCCCTTCGGCCCACAATGTCTGTGCCAAACATGATGCCACGTTAAACTAATCTCCTCTTCCTGCACATGATCTGCATCTATCCATTCCCTGTGCCTATCTAAAAACCTCTTAAACACTACTCTTGTCACTGCCTCCACAACCACCACCCTTTGCAACACATTCTAGGTACTCCCCACTTTGTGTGGAAAAAAAACGCTTGCCTCACACATCTCCTTTAAACTTTGCCCCAGCATTTGTAAATTTAAAAAAAATGAGACTGCACGTGCTGAAAATCTGAAATATATACAGAAAGTGCTGGAATCACTCAGCAGGTCAGGTGGCAACTGTGGAGACGGAAACAGAGTAAATGTTACAGGTCGAAAAAGGTTCTGATATTGTGTTTGACCTAAAACATTAAACCTGTTTCTCTTTCCTCACAATCTGGCTTCTGCTGAGTGTTCGATTTCAATATTGCTTAATGAATGATGAACACAAGGAACTACAGATTCTAGTTTACAAAATCAGCCACAAAGTGCTGGAGTAATTCAGTGGGTCAGGCATCTTTGGAGAACATGGATGGATGACATTTTGAGTCGGGAACCTTCTTCAGTCTGAAGTTACTCCAGCACTTTGTATCTTTTTTTTGCAAGCCAACATCTCTGTGGTGGAAGGTACACACAATTGCTGGGGAAACTCAGCGGGTGCAGCAGCATCTATGGAGCGAAGGAAATAGGCGACGTTTCGGGCCGAAACCTTTCTTCAGACTGATGGGGGGTGGGGAAAGAAAGAAGGAAAAGGGGAGGAGGAGGAGGAGCCCGAGGGCGGGCGGATGGGAGGGTGGGAGGAGACAGCTAGAGGGTTAAGGAAGGGGAGGAGACAGCACAGGCTAGCCAAATTGGGAGAATTCAATGTTAATGCCATAAGGACGCAAGGACCCCAGACGGAATATGAGGTGCTGTTCCTCCAATTTCCGCTGTTGCTCACTCTGGCAATGGAGGAGACCCAGGACAGAGAGGTCGGATTGGGAATGGGAGGGGGAGTTGAAGTGCTGAGCCACCGGGAGGTCAGGTAGGTTATTGCGGACTGAGCGGAGGTGTTCGGCGAAACGATCGCCCAACCTACGCTTGGTCTCACCGATGTAAATCAGCTGACATCTAGAGCAGCGGATGCAGTAGATGAGGTTGGAGGAGATACAGGTGAACCTTTGTCGCACCTGGAACGACTGCTTGGGACCTTGAATGGAGTCGAGGGGGGAGGTGAAGGGACAGGTGTTGCATTTCTTGCGGTTGCAACGGAAAGTGCCCGGGGGGGGGGGTGGTGGGGGGGGGAAGGGAAGAATTGACGAGGGAGTTGCGGAGGGAGCGGTCTTTGCGGAAGGCAGACATGGGGGGAGATGGGAAGATGTGGTGAGTGGTGGGGTCACGTTGGAGGTGGCGGAAATGGCGGAGGATTATGTGTTGTATTTGCCGGCTGGTGGGGTGAAAGGTGAGGACCAGAGGGACTCTGCCCTTGTTGCGTGTGCGGGGATGGGGAGAGAGAGCAGTGTTACGGGGTATGGATGAGACCCTGGTGTGAGCCTCATCTATGGTGGCGGAGGGGAATCCCCGTTCCCTGAAGAACGAGGACATTTCCGATGCCCTGGTATGAAATGTCTCATCCTGGGAACAGATGCGGCGTAGGCGGAGGAATTGGGAGTAGGGGATGGAGCCTTTACAGGGGGCAGGGTGGGAAGACGTGTAGTCCAGATAGCCATGTGAGTCGGTGGGTTTGTAATGTATGTCGGTCAGGAGTCTGTCCCCTGCAATGGAGATGGTGAGGTCAAGGAATGGTAGGGAAGTGTCGGAAATCGTCCAGGTGTATTGGAGTGCCGGATGGAAGTTGGTGGTGAAGTGGATGAAGTCAGTCAGTTGTGTGTGGGTGCAGGAGGTGGCACCAAAGCACTCGTCAATGTAGCGGAGGTAGAGGTCGGGGATGGGGCCCTGGTACCTCTAGCTGTCTCCTCCCACCCTCCCATCCGCCCGCCCTCGGGCTCCTCCTCCTCCTCCCCTTTTCCTTCTTTCTTTCCCCACCCCCCATCAGTCTGAAGAAGGGTTTTCGGCCCGAAACGTCGCCTATTTCCTTCGCTCCATAGATGCTGCACACATCTCTGTGGTGGAGATGTGCGAGACAAGTTTTTTTAAAACACAGGATGGGGGGTGACTAAAACGCACTGCCAAGGGTGGTGGTGGAGGCAGATACCATAGTGGCGTTTAAGAGGCTTTTAAATGTGTTACGTGTCTCCATTTAACTGTTCCACTGTTTATTGATACCAGCGTCTGTGTAATCTCAAGGTATGCCTTCCTTGGGATTTCTGTGAGACCCTCTCTCACTGCTTCCCCTTTGATTCCTAGTGCTATTTCCTGCCTCTTTCCTCTTCTAGCTTTCTTCTCTCCCCCTCCTACAATCAGCCTGAAGCAGGATCTCAACCTGAAACTTCACCCATCCATGTGCTCCAGCGATGCCGTTTGACCCGCTGAGTTACTCCAGCACCATGTGATTTTTTGCAATAAATGACACGGTTTTGTTTCTCTCAAACCCGGTGATCTGCAGGTTGCTGCAAGGGGGAGACAGTGCCAAGCGCATGCAGGAGCAAGGGGTCTCACCAGCAGGAGCAATGTCGGCATTCAACCCACCCCTCGTTCAGCACAGCACCGCGGCCACACAGAGGGGCAGTACATCCAGCTCTGGGGCACCTCAGCAAGGTAAGGGGGCATTGGGCTCTGAAGCCAGTGTGGGAGGGTGGATGGGAGGTGGGGGAGAGGGTAACTGGGCGATTATCAGTGCGCTATGCAGGGGAAGATGACCATGAGTTGTGGCACCTCAGGGTTAAGCAGATGGGGGTAAACTGATAGCTACCCGGGAAGGGCATCACTGGTGCAACTGGTAAAGCCTCTGCCTCACTGCACCCGAGACCCAGGTTCGATCCTGACAGATGGTGTCTATGTGGAGTTTGCACATTCTGTGATCGCATGGGTTTCCACCAGATCCTCCGGTTTCCTCCCACATCCCAAAGACGTGCAGATTTGTAGGTAATTGGCCTCTGTAGTGGATGAGAAAGTGGGATAACATAGAACTCGTGTGAACAGATGATCGATGGTCGGCGTGGGCTGAAGAACCTGTTCCCGTGATGTATCTTTAAACTAAATGTGGGTCCCTGTCGTGTACCTACTGGGAAATGGCTAGGGTTAGATGGGGAGAGTTTGGGTCTGAATAGGGTGGACCTGCACCTGATGATGATTCCGTGCCCTTACCAACATCTCCATAGAAAGCAGCAGCACAGGTTAACCTGCATCACAGCTTGGTTATGGAATAGCTCTGCCCAATATCGTAAGAAATAGTAGAATTGATGATGTAGCCCAGCTTTTCACTGTACCTCGATACCCGTGACATGAATAAACTTGAACGTAAACCCTCAGATCACCACGTGACCATTTTAAAACGAGGTTATAATTTCAAATCTGAGGGCCTGTTTAATCTCTGCGGTGGATGTAAAAGATCCTGTGGCCCAAAACGTATTTATTTGACCAGCATCAGTGAAGCAGGTTGTATGGTCACTTGCACCACATTATTGTGGGTGGGATGTTGCTGTTTATCGACTGATTTCCACGTTCTCTACACTACGATAGTGACAGCACTACAGTCACACTTCACTGACTCAAGTCCAGTCAAGTTTATTGTCAGATGCGTAAGTGCGGTGAGGTGCAGGAACAATGGAAACCTTGCTTGCAGCAGCATCATAGACAAATAGACTCAGACCACAAACAGAAACATAAATCACACAAATTACATATAGAAAACAGACTAATACAGCACAGCCCACCATGTCCGTGCCGAAAATGATGCCATGTTAAATTAATCTCTTCTGCCTGGATGTGATCCCTCCATTCCCTGCATATCCAAAATTGCATGTAAATTATACGTAAATGCAGAATAAATTCTACAAGATGGTGGGAGCTGTGCAAACAGTGCTTCAAGGAATTTTAGAATTTTGAGATGCATAGTGGAAACAGGCCCTTCGGTCCATTGAGTCCATGCTGACCATCGAACACCCATGCACATTAGTTCTATGCTATCCCACTCAGGGTAATTAAGTCAATTTACAGAGGCTAATTAACCTACAAACCCGCACTCTTTGGAATGTGCGAGGAAACTAGAGCACCCGGAGGAAAACCACGTGGTCACAGGAAGAAGGTGCAAACTCCACACAGACTGCACCGGTAGTGAGGATTAAACCTGGGTCTTTGGTGCTGTGAAGCAGTCGTTCTACCCGCTGCACCACTGCGCCATCCAAATCCTGAAACTCTGAATGCTGCTGTAAGTGTTTCAGTGTTTGTCTCTAAGCATCAGGTGTTGTACCTTTCCGCGTTGTCTTGCGTATCGCGTGCACAGCCTAAAGTTGTAGGACAACTTGTTCTATTTGATTTTATTTGATTGTGCACGCCAGGTTGATTGCATTCGCTGAAACAGGGCGGACGACGTGAAGGTTGAAATCTCCCACCTCAGCTTTCCGGATGATTCGTTGTTATTGTTCAGCAGAAAAGCTCCCTGATGATTTAGGTCAAATCCTCTGCCTTAAGCAGTCAGTAACTTCCCCGAGAGATCTCTGGGGAGGCTCGGAATAGTGCAGGCAGTCAATTGCTTCCCTACTCTAACAGGATCTGGGGAATCAATAGCAACTGTTCATTCCCTGAGACTACGGGAACAGGAGGGAGCCAACTACATTTGAGTCTGTTTCCCCCAGACAGGGAGTCCCTGCCCAGAGCACTGTGAAGAGTTGCTGATTGATATCACCTATGAACAATCTGTCTTAAATGTAACAGCCCTGTCTGAGAAAGTTGATTTTCTCCATCAACTGGCAAGCTTGAAAGGGTGCAGAGAAGATTTCCGAGGATGGACCTGCCACGGGGGTACTTTGTAACATTGTAAGCGCCCTTTACGTGGCGACTATTTTCATATCTTGGGTATGCAGGCAAATAATTTCACTGTGACTTGTCACATGTGACAATAAAGTATTCAATCAATCAATCAATCAATCAGAATGTTGCCAGGATTCATGACAGTCATCCAATGATTTGGATGAGAACATACATGGCAAGATTAGCAAGTTTGCAGATGATACAAAAGTGGGTGGTATTGCAGATAGTGAAGATAGTTGTCAAATATTATAGCAAGATCAATTTCCTTGAAGGTGGCATCACGGGTAAATAAGGTGGTCAAAAAGGCTTTTGGCATGTTATAGTAGAATTAAGCCATTTGGCCCATTTTGTCTACGCCATTCAATCATGGCTGATCTCTGCTTCCTAATCCCATTTTCCTGCCTTCTCGCCATAACCCTTGACACCTGTTCCAATCAAGAATTTATCTATCTCTACCTTAAAAATATCCACTGACTTGGCCTCTGTAGTTCTCTGTGGCAATGAGACTACCTTCTGACTAAAGAAGTTCCTCCTCACCTCCTTTCTAAAAGAGCGCCATTTAATTCTGAGGTTGTGACCTCTGGTCGTAGACTCTCCCACCAGTGCAAACATCCTTTCCGCATCCACTCTATCTATGCCTTTCATTATTCTGTAAGTTTCATTGAGGTACCCCCTCAACCTTCTAAACTCCAGCAAGTAGAGGCCCAGTGCTGTCAAACGCTCATCATAGAATAATCCACTCATTCCTGGAATCATTCTTGTAAACCTCCTCTGGACCCTCTCCAGAGCCATTTGCCTTCTGATGACCTTTGACCATCATCAGTCAGAGTACTGAGATGGGTCTCCACCCGAAACGTCACCTATTCCTTTTCTCCAGAGATGCCGCCTGACCCGCTGAGTTACTCCAGCTTTTTGTCTGTATTGAGTATAGAAATTGAGAAGTCATGTTACAATTATATAAGACTTGGTGAGGCCGCATTTAGAATATTGTATTCAGTTCTGGGCACCATGTTATAGGAAAAATGTTGTCAAGTTGGAAAAGGTACAGAGAAGATTTATGAGGTTGTTGCCAGGACACGCGAGTCTGAGCTATAGAGAGAGGTTGAGCAGGCTGGAACTATTTCTTGGAGTGCAGATGATGAGGGGTGATCTTATAGAGGTATATAAAATCATAAGAGGAATAGATCGGGTAGTCGCACAAGAGTCTCTTGACTAGAGTTGGGAAATCGAGAACTAGAAGACACACGTTTAAGGTGAAGGGGGAAAGATTTAATAGGAATCTGAGAGGTAACTTTTTCACACTAAGGGTGGTGAGTGTATTGAACAAGCTGCCAAAAGAAGTAGTTGAGGCAGGGACTATTGCAATGTTGAATAAACAATTAGACAAGTACATGGATAGGATAGGTTTAGAGGGATATGGGCCAAACGCAGACAGTAGGACAAATGTAGATGGGACATGTTGGTCGGTGTGGGCAAGTTAGGCCAATGGGCCTGTTTCCACGCTGTTTGAATCTATGACTCTAACTCTTTTAATCATTTCAAACCATTGCTTAATATTAGACACCCAAGGGAACGGTTTTGGGTTCAAATCTCACTACTGACAAACACTATCCTCCCAATTTAAACCCTGCATCCCCATCTTATCCATGTCAATGCACAATGTCCATTCAAGAATCCAGTCTGTATATTTTCACAGCAGATGCCATATCCTCTTCCTCATCTCTCTGGCCTGATCTTGGACAGGCCTCACAATACTCCACATGTGGCAAATGTGCCCACCTTTATTAAATCTCTCCCGTGTAATGTTGTGTCTGTTTCTGTTTTAGCTATGCCTTTGTGCCCTCTGGTTATTAATCCTATTTCAAGTGGAGTAGCTCCTTCCCATTTACTCACTCAGAATGCCCAACCATTCCCTGTCCTTGCCTGTCAAATGGCCTTCCTAGAACATACTGCACAAGATCAGGCCCTTCGGCCCACAACGTCTGTGCCGAACATGATGCCAAGACCAACCCTTATCTACCTGCACCTAATCCATATCCCTCCATGCCCTGCACATCTCCTTTAAACTTTGCCCCTCTCACTTTAAAGCCATGTCTACCTTCACTGTCCTTTAGTATTTGATATTTCCATCCTGGGGATAAAGGTGCTGACTGTCTACCCTATCTAAGCCTCTCATAATTTTATATACTTCTGTCAAGTCTCCCTTTGATGTCTGGCTTTCCAGGGAAAACAATCCAAGTATGTCAAATCTCGCCCTGTAGCTAATCCCCCTGCCCATTCTCTGCCAGTGTTTGATTATTTAGGTTTGTCTCTGGTGTATCTGTCTCTTGCCCAGCATTGCCCCTGTCCAGGAAAAACCGCAACACGAAGGAGTTTGAGGAGCAGCAGAGGGAACTCGATGCTCAGCAAATCAAAACCGAGAGGCGAAAGAAACAGAAGGTAAATGGGCATGACGTGGCGCGCTCTCTGATTTCCCCACCGCACCCCTGCTCCTTGGTGGCTGGCAAGGTACAATTCCTCAATCCCTTTGTCCCACGCCCCCTCATCACACGTCAGTGGGCATGGTGCCAGTACTGGCCTGTACACATCTGCTCTCAAACATCCCGACAATTAAAAACCAAACTGTTTGCAGAGATGTAGGCACAAGGAACTACAGAGATATTGGTTTACAAAAGAAGACACTAAGTCCTGGAATAACTCAGCGAGCCAGGAGGTATCTCTAGACAATATGGATAGGTGATGTTTTGGAGCGTCAAGGCCCTTCTTCAAAATTGTTTAGCAACTTTAATTTCAGTTTCGAGATACAGCATGGAAACAGGCACTTCGGCCCACCATGTCCGTAATGATCATCAACCACCCGTTCACACTAGTTCTATGTCATCCCATTTTCTCATTCGCCCACTACACACTAGGCAATTTACAGAGGCCAATCAAGCTACAAACCCGCACGTGATGGAGGAAACCGGAGTACCCAGAGGAAACCCACGCGGTCACAGGGAGAACGTGCAAACTCCGTACAGATGTCACCCGAGGTCAGGATCGAACCCGGGTCTCTGGTACTGTGAGGCAGTAACTACCGCCGCACAACTGTGCCGCCACTGCTGGAAGAACACAGCGGGCCAGGCATCATCTGTGGAGGAAAATGGATGAGCATCATTTTGGATCAGAGGGTCCCAACCCGAAACGTCTGTCCATTCAGCATCTCTGGAGCACATGGATAGGTGACATTTCAAAGAAGGGTCTCAATCTGAAAAGTCACCTATCCACGTTCCCCAGAGATGCTGCCCAACTTCCTGAGTTGCTTCAGCACTTTGTGTCCTGTTTGCATCTGCAGTGCCCTATTTCTACAGAAACAGGCCCTTTGGCACATCTCGCTCATGCTGACCAAGGTGCCCCATCTACTCTAGTCCCACCTGCCTGCATTTGACACAATCCCTCTAAACATTTCCTATCCATATCCCTGTCCAAATGTCTTTTAAATGCTATTATAGAACTTGCCTCAACTACCTCCTTTGGTTGCTCATTCCATGTACCCATTTAAAAGACATTTGGGCAGGTACATGGATGGGAATAATTTACTGGGATATGGACTGAACACAGGCAGGTGGGACTAGTGTATATATGACTCTATGACTGTAATCAAGTCATACACTAATATCACAGGACCGAGTTTATTACCTTAAAATTGGCCCTGAATTGCATTTCCCGTCCCCCAGCAGAAGTAAAATGCCCTATCCAATCATCCCACTTCATGCAAAGGTGTTATTTCATATTGGTCCTTGCTGTGACTGGGCTCGCGGATTGTTCTAGAAATGCTAACAGCGTAATGTGTCTCGCCTCCTGACTTAATGATTAGGTCAAAAAATAAAGATACAAAGTGCTGGAGTAACTCAGCGGGTGAGGCAACATCTCTGGAGAACATCCAGAGATGCTGCCTGTCCTGCTGAGTTACTCCAGCACTTTGTGTTTTTATTCTTTGTAAACCAGCACCTGCAGTTCCTTGTTTCTATGGCTTAATGATTGGGTCTGTTAGCTGACTTCTTGCGGGGGGTGATGGGTGAAGAGTTTTGACTGAGTGTTTGCTCGTTTTTTATTTGGTGCTGGGGTTATTGATTGGTACTTTAAAGAAGCAGTCAGCCATTTGCTTTGCTTTACAGGACCATGAACTTGCATTGAAGAGAATAGCCGATGATCGGGAAAATCTGAAGGCAAAGTCACTGCCGGTCAGCCAGCCTGAGCCTCCCCAGCAGGGCCAGAGGTTTGGGGGCAAAGTTCAAACCACGGTGGGAAAACATTGCATACTTATGGTGAGTTATGATCAGCTCGGCTCCTCCCACAACCACGCAGATACTTTATAAATGATGGCCTAAAACCAGAAACTGCAGATGGTGCAAATCTGAAATAAAAGCAGCAGATGCTGGAAACACTCAGCAGGTCAGGTAGCATCTGTGAAAAGAGAAACGGAGTTAATGGTTCTCGGAGTTACAGGACGACACAGTGGCGCGGCAGTGGAGCCGCTGCCTTACAGCGCCAGAGACCCGGGTTCAATCCTAACTACAGTTGGTGTCTATGGAGTTTGCACGTTCTCTCTGTGACCGTGTGGGCTTTCTCCGGATGCTCCGGTTCTCTCCCACACTCCAAAGACATGCAGGCTTGAGGTTAATTGAATTCTGTAACTTGTAAATTGTCCCTAGTGTGTAAGATAGTGCTAGAATATAGGGTGATCGCTGGTCGGCGTGGACTCGGGACGAAGGGCCTGTTTACACGCTGTATCTCTAAAGTCTAGAGTAAAGTCTAAAGTTTCATCAGGTAGCAATGAGAAACAAGAGTTAATGTTTCTGGTTTGGGACCCATCATCAGAACTATGGAAAAGACTCTTTCCCAAGAAGGACTCCAGATGTGCTATGCTTCCAGCCTCCATTACTTTTATTTCATATTTCCACTAGCTGTGGTTTTGGAGTCAGAGACTCGTACAGCACAGAAACGGCCTCTTCAACCCACCACACTGATCCCATCCTTTTCCTTCATCACAGTAATCCTATTTGACTGCATTAGAGGCCAATAGGTCAATACTTTATCATCACATATACGTAGATTCAGTGAAATACTTAGTTTGGCACGCGCCAGTAAAATCAGACCACACATTAGCACGATCATACATAATTAAATAATGCAATAATTGTAGCGTAAGAAGAGATTTCTTCTGAGGCAGTATACAGTGTCGCCACGTTTCCAGTGCCATCTTGTATCTTTCAAGTATTTAAAAAATATATATCTTATCCTGGCTTTAAAGGTGCATTGCTCATATTCATGTATGCCTTTCCTATTTGAGTGTCTTTTGAAATGCCTCTTGAACATAGTGATAGTATCTGACCATTTCATCTGACAGTAAGTTCCAGATCAACCATTCTCTGTGTAAAAACAAACTTACAGCTCAAGTCCCCTTTAAAATTCCTTCCTCTCACCTTAAACCTCTGCCTTCTTGTTTTCAATACCATGACCACGCGGAAAAAGATTTTGCCTGTCTGTCCTATCTTTGCCTCCCGTAATCTGATAACCTCTATCAGGTCACCCCTCAGGGAAAAAAAGTCCAGCCCATCCAGTCTCCTTAACTCATCCTCCAATCCAGGCAACATCCTGGTGAATCTCATCTGCACTCTCTCCAACGCAAATTGCATCCTTGGTATAGATTGGTGACCAGAACTGCATACAGTGCTCCAAATGTGGCTTTGCCAGTGTTTTGTAAAGTTACAACGTAATGTCGAACCTCCACGATTTTGTGCATGCCATGTGCCTTCTTCACCATATTACCTTCTGTGTTGCTGTCCCTGTTCATCAACATTCCTCTTGTGCCCTACCATTTACAGTGCATGTCCTATTTAACTTACCAATAGTCATTATCTCACACTTGTCAGGATTCATTTTCATCTGCCAATGCTGATCTGTCTGATAGCAACCATTATCTGTGTTTTCACAAAAAATCTTACCGCTCAGATCTCCTTTCCCTGACCTCTGTCCACCTGAACTATACCCTGGTGCAACCTTAGACTATCTTCTCAACGTCCACAACACCAATGTTTGTCTCATCTGGAAGCTTACCAATTCTTCCTCCTACATTCAAATCCAAGTTATTTATATATATATATGGGACAAAGGCCTATAATTTATTTATTTTCCTCTGTACTCCACCATTTGAGACTGGTAATAGAAAAAAATCATATGTGGTCATGGTGCACATTGTCAGATTTTAATAAAGGCCATTTTTATACATTTTGGTTTCATCATGTAGAGATCACAGTTGAGTTTATACATAGTCCCCCCATTTCAGGGCACCATAATGTTTGGGACACATGGCATCACAGGTGTTTGTAATTGCTCAGGTGTGTTTAAATGCCTCCTTAATGCAGGTATAAGAGAGCTCTCAGCACCTAGTCTTTCCTCCAGTCTTCCCATCACATTTGGAAACATTTGTTGCTGTTTATCAACATGAGGATCAAAGTTGTGCCAATGAAAGTCAAAGAAGCCATTATGAGACTGAGAAACAAGAATAAAACAGTTAGAGACATTAACCAAACCTTAAGGGCCTGTCCCACGAGCATGCGACTGCATGCGGCAAGCGCAACCTAACGTGGTCGCTTGAGCCGTACCGCCTCGCGGGGCCGGTCCCACTTCGATCACCGGAGCCGTATGGAGTTGTGCGGAGCTGGTCCCAACATCGCGCGGGGCTCCGAAAAACTGACACTGCCCAACAATTCCGTGCGGCAACGGCCTGCCGGCCCGCAGCCGCATTAAGGCCGTATGCACCGCCTCGACGGGCGTGCGCAGCGTCTTGACGGTGTAGGCCTTCGCTCGAACTTCACGTCAACTCGTACGGGATCACTCGACCTCCGCGCAGCCCCCGCTTCCGGCTAGGTCGCGCACGCCGCATGCAGTCGCATGCTGGTGGGACAGGCCCTGTACGGGGATCACTCGACCTCCACGCGGCCCCCGCTTCCGGTTTGGTCGCGCTTGCCGCATGCAGTCACATGCTCGTGGGACAGGCCCTTTAGGCTCACCAAAATCCACTGTTTGGAACGTCAATAAGAAGAAGCGCTGGTGAGCTTACTAATTGCGAAGGGACAGGCAGACCAAGGAAGATCTCCACAGCTGATGACAGAAGAATTCTTTCTATAATTTAAAAAAAACCCAAACACCTGTCCAACTGATCAGAAACACTCTTCAGGAGTCAGGTGTGGATTTGTCAATGACCACTGTCCACAGAAGACTTCATGAACAGAAATACAGAGGCTACACTGCAAGATGCAAACTACTAGTTAGCCGCAAAAATAGGATGGCCAGGTTATAGTTTACCAGGACGTACTTAAAAGAGCAACCACAGTTCTGGAAAAAGGTCTTGTGGACAGATGAGACGAAGATCAACTTATATCAGAGTGATGGCAAGAGCAAAGTATGGAGGAGAGAAGGAACTGCCCAAGATCCAAAGCATACCACGTCATCTGTGAAACACGGTGGTGGGGGTATTATGGCCTGGGCATGTATGGCTGCTGAAGGTACTGGCTCACTTATCTTCACTGATGATACAACTGCTGATGGTACTCGCATAATGAATTCTGAAGTGTATAGACACATCCTATTTGCTGAAGTTCAAACAAATGCCATAAAACTCATTGGCCAGTGGTTCATTTTACAGCAAGACAATGATCCCAAACATACTGCTAAAGCAACAAAGGAGTTTTTCATAGCTAAAAAATTGTCAATTCTTGAGTGGCCAAGTCAATCACCCGATCTGAACCCAATTGAGCAAGCCTTTATATGCTGAAGAGAAAACTGAAGGGGACTAGCCCCCAAAACAAGCATAAGGTAAAGCCTGGCAGAGCATCACCAGAGAAGACACCCAGCAACTGCTGATGTCCATGAATCGCAGACTTCAAGCAGTCATTGCATGCAAAGGATATGCAACAAAATACTAAACATGACTACTTTCATTTACATGACATTGCTGTGTCCCAAACATGATGGTGCCCTGAAATGGGGGGACTATGAATAAACACTGCTGTAATTTCTACATGCTGAAACCAAAATGTATAAAAATGGCCTTTATTAAAATCTGACAATGTGCACTTTAACCACATGTAGATTTTTTTCTATTACAAATCTCAAATTGTGGAGTACAGAGGCAAATAAATAAATGATGGGTCTTTGTCCAAAACATTATGGAGGGCACTGTATATATATATATATCTCCCAAATAACCTTAGGCCCATTACCAATCCTTGCGATACTTTAGTGGTCACAGACTTCCAGTCAGAAAACCATAATTCCACCACTCTCCTCTGTCTTCGATCAGCGTGACAATATTCAATCTAATTAGCCAACTTGCATGGAATCCCGAAGATAGACACAAAAATTGGAGTAACTCAGCGGGTGAAGCAGCATCTCTGGAATAGGTGATGTTTCAGGTCGAGACCCTTCTTCAGACAACGAGAGTAAGGGGAAAGAGAACTTGTTTCCATTGCCTCGGACACCGAGTCTGAAGGAGGTTAAAGACCCATTCCGAGGATCAACCCAAAACATCAAATATTATTGTTCTCCAGAGTTGCTGCCTGACCCGCTGAGTTACGCCAGCTTTTTGTGTCTATCTTTGGTTTAAACCAGCATCTGCAGTTCCTTCTTTCACATAAAATCCCATGTGCCTTAACCTTCGGACCAACCTGCCATGCGGGATCTTGTCAAATGCCTTACTCGGGTCCATATAGACAACATCTTCTGCCTTGCCTTGCCTTTGTTATCTTCTCACAAAAACAGAATCCATTTTGTTTTCTAATTTTCAACCAGAAACATTCACCCTGGTTCCCTCACCATGGATGAGTATTTCCAGCACTTCCTATTTAATTTTTGTTCTCAATTCTCAATGACTTTGTGTTCTGGGGTTCCATTTCCATTTTTCTCTATGCTCTCGTCAATACCAGCCAGAGAAACCTTTCCGTCCTCTATAGTGTTTTTGAAAGAAGCCATGGGCCGTTTACAAATAACCACCCTGCTTCATCGCAGCACGGAAACAGGCCACCAGCCCATATCGTCCTTGTGAATCAACATATCACCATCTAAACCTAGTCCCATTTGCCCATATTTGGCCCAACTCCCTATAAACCTTTCCTATCCATATACCTTTCCAAATGTCTTTTAATTTAAGTTTAGAGATACAGTGAAAACTGGCCCTTCGGCCCACTGAGTCCATGCCGACCAGTGATCACCCTGCACGTCTTTGGGATATGGGAACTGGAGCACCTGTAGAAAAGCCATTTGGTCACAGGGAGAACGTATAACCTCTGTACCGACAACACACATAATCAAGATTGAACCCGGGTCCCTGGCACTGTAAGGCCTCTGCCACCGTGCTGCCCAAAATTGTCAGCAAAAATTTGAGTTATTTTAGCTGCCTCAAATTACCTCTTCTGGCAGCTTGTTGCATATACCTACCACCCTCTGAGTGAAAAAGTTACCCCTCAAGTTCCTATTAAATATTTTCCCCTCACCTAAACCTATGCTCTCAGGTTCTTGATTCCCCTGCACTGGAATGTGTTCATCCTATCTATTCCCCTCAAGATTTTATGCATCTCTATAACACCCCTCAGCCTCCTGTGATCCAAGAAATAAAGTCCAAGCCTACCAAACCTCTGCCTATAGCTCACGCCCTCGGGTCCTGGCAACATCCTAGTAAATCTTCTCTGCACTCTCTCCAGCTTAATAATGTATTTCCTCTCGCAAGGGTGAACACAATACTCCAAGTGTGGCCTAACCACTATCTTGTGCAAAGGTCACATAGCATCCCAACAGGGTCCTGATAGCAAACATCACCCATCCATCTCTTCCAGAGCGGCTGTTACTCCAGCACTTTGTGCCTTTTTTTGTGTGTAAACTAGCATCTGCAGTTCCTTGTGTCTACAGTCTATGCTCCATTCCCAGACTGATGAAGGCAGGCGTGCCAAAAGTGGTCTTGATGCATTTTTGCTTTTCCCCTCAGTCACTCCCTGTGGGATGGAACTCGTATAGTTTGCTGCTCTCTGGGTGATGGATGCTTAGGGTTCCTGTTCTCCCACTGCTGACTCTCTCCTTGCTTCAGATCCGGCTTCCGTGGGGCGAGTCGCTGCGGGAGAGGTTCCGGGAGGAGGACACGCTGCGGAGCGTGACAGAGTACGTGAGGCAGCGTTGTCCCCAGCTGGGCCCTGTCTCCCTGCTCCAGGGATTCCCCAAGAGACACTTCTCGGACTCAGAGCTGGGCAGCACGCTGGCGGAGCTTGGGCTGAGTCCCACCGCCACGTTGTGCGTGCGGGATGAGCAGCGGGCAGCTGTCATTCCCTCGCCACTGCCCCATGATGCCTACACGCCGAGGGCAACAGGTAACGCGGGCCAGGTCGTGGCCGAGAAGGGCAGTGCACCTGAGCGCCAGGCAGGAGCCACCCCGGCCCGGCGCCGCTCGCAGCCCCGGTCCACCCCTAACCGGGCCTGGGGGAAGGGCGAGACTCTGGGCTTCCGGGCAACAGACAGCACGCCGGCTTCTGACGCGGAGGAACCTCCCGCTGTCCCGGAACACAGGGACCAGCCCGACGTGAGAGAGGCTCCCATGGAATCTCCATCAAGGTCAAGGTCAAGGTCAACACACAGTTGGGGTATGAACCGCAAGAGCCTTGTTAACACAGTGCAGTACAGAAGCTTCGGCCCACAATGTCTGTGCCAAACTAATTTAGCTTAGAGATACAGCGCAGAAACAGGCCCTTCGGTCCACTATGTCCGTGCAGACCAGTGATCACTCCCGTATGCTAACAGTATCCTACACCCTTGGGACAATTGACTTTTTTTCCGAAGCCTGTGAGGAAACTGGTGAAAACCCGCGGAGAACGTACAAACTCTATACAGACAACATCCATAGTCAGGATTGAACCTGGGTCCCTGGCGCTGTGAGGCAGCAGCTCTACTGCTGCGCCACTGTGACGCCCTAAAAACTAGATCCCAAGACCATTTCTTATCTGTCATAATCCATATCCCTTCAATTCCTGCATGTCCAAAAACCTCCCAAACTTGTATCTAGTTTTAGGAAGGTGTACCTTTAGAAAGGATGTGAGGATGAATTTCTGTAGTCAGAGGGTGATGAATCAGTGGAATTAATTGCCACAGACTGGAGGTCAAGTCATGTGGTGTTTTAAAGTGGAGATTGACAGGTTCTTGATTAGTAAGGATGTCAAATGTTACGGGAAGAAGGCAGGAGAACAGTGATGAGAGGGAAAAATAGATCAATCACAACTGAATGGTGCAGTAGACTTGATGGGGCGAATGGCCTAATTCTGCCCCTATAACTCATGAACAAATTGAGCCTCATTTTCAACAAGGACCAGCTAAGTTTTGGATTCCATGCAAAAAATAAAGTGCTGGAGGAACTCAGTTGGTCAGGCGGCATCTGTGGAGGGAATGGACATGCGACGATTGGCAGATGGGTGGAGTAAGTGACAAAGGCTGGAGGTGTTAAAGGAAACCAATGGGTGTCAGATGAGGAGAGGAGAGGAGTGAAATGTAAAGGAGGGATATGGATGGAAAGTGGGTGGAAGGGACAATAAATGGAACATGTAGGACTTGGGGATAGGAGATGAGCGTGCGGAGCAGGGTAACGGAGTAGGGTGATTGGGGTGGGGGGAGTTGGTGGAAGAGCTGAGGAGGGGATGTAGGGGACATTTTAATCCTGTGGTGCGAGTTAGGGATCCCAAGCAAGACTTGGGTCAGGCCTCAGCATCTGGGTTGAAGCATGGAGTGTTAGACTTTAAAGATACAGTGCGGAAATGGCCCTATGCCCATTGAGTCCGTGTGGACCAGCGATCACCTCGTACACTAACACTATTCTACACACTAGGGACAATTTACAATTTTTACCAAAGCCAATTAACCTACAAACCTGCGCGTTTTCGGAATGTGGGAGGAAACCGGACTAGCCGGAGAAAACACATGCGGTCACAGGGAGAACATGCAAACACTGTACAGACAGCACCCATAGTTAGGATCGAAGCTGGGTCTTTGGCGCTGCAAGGCAGCAACTCCATCACTGTGCCACCGTGTCACCGCTGTTCTTATCATCCATTTGTGTGTTTATGCAGGCCGAGGGCAGAGGCTGGCGGCAACGGGGAGCAGCGGCCGTCCCGAGGAGGAGGAGGAGGAGGAGGAGGAGGAGGCGGAAGAACCCGGCGGGGACATTGAGGAAGAGGACGCAGAGGAACTCCTCCCACAGCACCTGCTCATCCCGCCCGGTTAGTCAGCCCAGACAAAGCCAACGGTTGGCCTTTCCCTGCTGCCCAGAACATCCTGTAACCAGCAGCAGAAACTGGGTTACTAAGAAACACACAGTGCTGGAGTAACTCAGCGGGTCAGGCAGCATCTGTGGAGAACACGGTTAGGTGACCTTTCCTAGGTTGGGGCCCTTCTTCCAACTGATTGTAGAGGGGAGAAAGAAAGCTAGAAAAGAGGAGTGACATGGAGAGCCTGGCAGGTAATTAAGTTGTGCGGGAAGGAACTGCAGATCAATTCAATTCAATTCAACTTTAATGTCATTGCACAAATACAAGTATGGGTACAACGAAATGCAGTTTAGCGTCAGTCCGTAGTAATAGTGCAATATAGAAATAAAAATACTGAATAATCAAACAATGTGGACGGAGAGACTGGAGAAATCTATCGGCGGGACTCCGAGTTCAGCAATGTGATGGTATTATTGTAGAAGCTGTTCCTCATCCTACTAGTACGAGACCTGAGGCTCCTGTACCGCCTCCCTGATGGGAGGAGGGCAAACAGTCCATGGTTGGGGTGGGATGGGTCTTTAATGATCTTCCCGGCCCGTCTCAGACACCGTTTTCGGTGGAGGGCATCCATGGCAGGGAGCGGGGCACCGATGATGTACTGCGCGGTTTTCACCACCCGTTGTAGTGCCTTCCTGTCCGCTACGGTGCAACTGCTGTAACATACCGTGAAGCAGGTGGTCAGGATGCTTTCGATGGTACAGCGGTAAAGGTTGGTCAGGATCTGGGGGGACAGGTGAGCTTTCTTGAGCCTCCTCATGAAGTAAAGGCTCTGCTGTGCCTTTTTGATCAGCTTGGAGGTGTTGAGGGACCAGGACAGATCCTCCTAGATGTGTACCCCGAGGAATTTGTAGTTGGAGACGCGCTCCACCTCAGTCCCGTTTATATGGATGGGGGTATGTCTGCCCCCTCTGATCTTCCTGAAGTCGACAATAATTTCCTTCATCTTCTTGGAGTTGAGGACGAGGTTATTGTTGGCACACCAGGTTGTCAGGTGCTGGACCTCATCCCTGTAGGCTGACTCGTCGTTGTCACTGATCAGTCCTACCACCGTGGTGTCGTCGGCAAATTTAATGATGGCGTTGGATCCATTCTTAGGGATGCAGTCATGGGTGAAGAGGGAGTAGAGGAGAGGGCTGAGCACACAGCCCTGTGGCACGCTGGTGTTCAGTGTTATAGTGGAGGAGGTGAGGTTGTTGACCCTAACAGACTTCGGTCTGTTGGTGAGGAAATCCAGTGTCCAGTTGCAGAGGGAGGTGGAGATGCCAAGTCCGCTGAGTTTGGTGATCAAGCTGGCGGGGATGACAGTGTTAAAGGCAGAGCTGAAATCAATGAACAGCCTCCTGATGTAGGTGTTATTGCTGTCCAGGTGGGTCTGGGCAGAGTGTAGGGCCGCCGATATGGCATCCTCTGTAGACCTGTTGGTCTGGTAGGCAAACTGATGGGTGTCCAGTGTGGGGGGGAGGCTGGCTTTGAGGTGAGCCAAGATCAGCCGCTCAAAGCACTTTGCAATGACAGGGGTGAGTGCCACTGGGCGGAAATCGTTGAGACTCCCTGTAGCTGATTGTTTGGGCACTGGCACAATGGTTGATGTCTTGAGGCAAGTGGGGACAACACCCTGGGCCAGTGACAGATTGAAAATGTCAGTGAAGACCAGGGATAGTTGTCCAGCACATGCCCTGAGCACCCGCCCGGGGATGCCATAGGGGCCGGCAGCTTTGTGCTCATTCACCTTGCTCAGTGCATCTTGCACAGCAGAGGTGGAGAGACTGAGGGGTTGTTCATTCGGGGGTGGAGCAACTTTGGTGGCTGGAATTTTGTTGTCCCGGTCAAAGCGAGCATAGAAATGGTTTAGCTCGTCCGGAAGGGTGGCGTTGTCTGGGGGGGGGGGTGTTAACTTTCTGGTAATCGGCAATGGATTTGATTCCTTGCCACATGCGCCTGAGGTAGGAGTTGTTTTGGAAATGCTCCTCAATCCGCCGTTTGTGATTGAGTTTAGCATTCCTAATTCCCATTTTCAGATTGGCCCTGGATGAGCTGTATCCCTCAGCGTTGCCAGATCTGAAAGCGGCATCGCGAGCCTTCAGCAGGAGTCTGACCTCCCTGCTCATCCACGGCTTCTGGTTAGGGAAGGTCTTTATCTCTTTGTGGGTAGTGACAGCATCTCTGGAGGAAACGCATGAGTGATGTTTCAGGTCCTTCAGATTGAAAGAGTAACAAAGTTGTTGCAGCTGGGAGGACTTTTTGTTGAGTAGATAATTGGACAGAGGCCAGAGATGAAAAGACAGAAGGTATGAGACGAAAGGATTGAGAAGTTGCGAATTGTGAAGCCAACTTCATTCTTTCCTCTGGCTTCACAATTTACAACTCTTCAATCATTTTGTCTCGCACCTTCTGTCTTTTCATCTTGAGCAAAACACGAAGTGTCGAAGTCACTCAGCAGGGCGGGCAGCAACTGTGACGGGAATGGACAGATGACATTTTGGGTCGGGATCCTTATTCGGGCTAATGGAGTGGGGGGTGGGGGGGGATGTTGGGCAGTTGGAAAAGAGGTGCGGGTGAGACAAAGCTGGCAAATGATAGGCGGATGCAGGTGGGGGTTGCTGGGCAGTATGTGACAAAGGCTGGAGGTGAAAAGGAGACCAAAGCAGTTGTAGAAGTAGTGAAATGTAAAGCCAGAGGGAGGGATATGGATGGAAGGGGAAAATGGGTGATAAAAGGGGAAAGTGGGGAATAAAAGGGAAACGAGGGACTCGGGGATGGGAGATGAGTGTACGGAGGGGAAAGGAACAGGGTGACTGGGGCAGGGTAGTGGAAGAATTTTGTATCCATATCTCAACTTTCCCTGTCCATCTATGTCCAAATGTCTGACAAATATTAGTTGTACCTGCCTCTGCCACCTCTAGCAGCAGCTCCATTACTTGGGTGTGTGGACACCATCTCGCAAGATCTTGTTAGTCAGAACATCAGGGCAAACCGCACAGCACTGAGGTATACGTATGACAATATCAGAACTAAACTCAACTTCTCTTGTTTTCCAGCCTTTGACCCAGAAATAATCTTCCGCCAAAACGGAAACAGGATCAGAAGTGGCTTTGAGCCTCGGTATCAGTGGCCTGATCAGGGAAACCGCCTGAGGTGAGTTCATGCAACCTCGCATCGAGATCCTAAACTTAATAAGGAGTTTCACTCTGTATCTAAACTATCCCTTTGGAGAGTAACAGGACAGTGCGGAAGGAGCTTCACTTTGTCTAATCTGTGCCCTGGGAGAATGTGACAGGACAGTGCAGAGGGAGCTTCACTGTGCGGAACGCTGCATGCCATGTGTAACCTGTGTAACCTGCCCTGGGAGAGTGTGACAGGACAGTGGGAGCTTCACTCTGTGTCTAACCCGTGCTGTCCATGCCCCAGCAGGGTGTGACTGGGCCATATGGGAGAGAGCTTACCCTCTGCTCTACATGTGCAGTCTCTGCCCTGGGTCATTTACACAGGACATGTTACGAGCACGTTTGACACTGCCCTATGCACACGTCCCTGACAGAAGGTTGGCTTGCATTTTTCTCCCTGCCTGTCGCCCCTCTCCCTGAGCTGGTGTTAGGATCTGACTCCCCTTGCTCTGTGCTGCAGGGAGGAACTGGCAGCGGAGGAGACTCGGAAGCAGCAGGATCTGCCCAGCGTCCTGGCTCAGGCAGCCCTGGATCGGTTGAACAGGGCAGCCGAGAGTCCGCCCCGCCTCGCGCCGCTGTCCGCGCAGAAGAAGCTGTGTCGAGCCACGCCAGTACCCTCGCTGTTCAACCTGGCAACCGGTAGTGCAGTCGCTCTGATGGCAGGTGTGTGTGTGTGTTTGTAGCCCGCTGTGGTGTGTAGTGACAGTCATACAGTGTGTGTGTGTGTGTGTGGACCCGGTGTGGTGTGTAGTAACAGTCATACAGTGTGTGTGTGTGTGTGGACCCGGCGTGGTGTGTAGTGACAGTCATACAACACGTGTGTGTGTTTGTAGCCCGCTGTGGTGTGTAGTGACAGTCATACAGTGTGTGTGCGGCGTGTGGACCCGGTGTGGTGTGTAGTAACAGTCATACAGTTATGATCCCCGTGTGGTGTGTCATCAGTCATACAACACGTGTGTGTGTGTGTGTGTGTGTGTGTGTAAACCCGTGTGGCGAGTAGTCACAGTCATAAAGCACGAGTGTGTGTGGTCACAGTCATACAGCACAGAAACTGGCCTTTTGGCCCAACGTCCACACCGAACAAGCTGCCCGATCCACACGTCCCACCTGCCCACTTTTGACCCATAGCCCTCTAAACCTATCCTGCCCACGTACCTGACCAAATGTCATTTAAATGTTTTATTTAGTTTAGAGATACAGCGTGGAAATAGACCCTTTGGCTCACCGAGTCCACAATTTGCAGAGGCCAATTATACAAACCCGCACAAATTTAGAATGTGGAATAAAACCAAAGCAAACGGAGGAAACCCACACGGTCACAAGGAAAACGCACAAGGAAATACAATGTTTTGATACGTTTTGATCCCCAGGCAGCTCATTCCATATACCCACCACCCACCCGCTCAGTGGAAAAAGTTGCCACTCAGGTTCCTATTAAATCTTTCCCCCCCTCACCTTAGAATTATTCCCTCTGGTTCTTGATTCTCAAACCAGATGGGAACCTCAGTATGGTGTAGGGAAAGGATAAAGATGAGTACGATACTCTTGCCAGCTGGTCTGCACAGGCCCTGAGGACACAGCCGGAAGCTTCATCTGGGCCCTTTTGCTTTGCGCGATTTCACTCAGGATTTCTCTTGGCAATGTTTTTGGGCATCATATCAGGGTCACCGAAAGAATTTGAACATTTCAAAATCCAGCAGCGACAAAAAAATGTTGCGGCACCTGAGGAAACACCGCGCGTCAATACGTCAACACACCGCGATTTTTTCCCTGACCTGATACGTCAGTCAATAATGCCGGCAGTCGCCGAAAAAAATCGCCTGGTGTAGCAATTACAACATTTTGAGATTTTAAAAATCAAGTCTGCAATTTATCCCATCAGATAAAGCATAAAAAGAAGTTTAATTTGACACCTAATTCACTTTCATATCTCAAGTATTTAAAAAGTTATGGCCATTTTCATACTCGGAAATTAGCATCTTGTTCCCTATTGATTTTCTATGGACATAACAAAAAAGCTGTGATCGTGGACAGTCAAAAGCCCATAACCTTCTTAAAAATTAAGAGAACTGAATGAAATTTTCAGTTATCATAGATTGAACCATTCTGAAACAAATATAAAATAATCTTACTTAGATGACCTGAAATTAAAGCATATAATTAGTTAGTTACCCAATTGTAGCTAATTTCAAACTTCAATTACTAGATCTAAACATCTATCCATTTCTTAATAAATGATTAACATTTTTAAATAGCCTAAGTGTCCAAATAATATTCACAAATAATTCACAATAAAACATGATTTTTAAATCTCATTTACATTAACTTATAGGCCAAATGGAAGGAATTTAGTGTTCAATTGCTGTAAATTAAAGTCCATTTAAATCAGCTTTCTAGGGGGATCCTGTGAACGCGCTGGTTTAGAACGTTCACATTGCGGTAGATTTGTGCCCTCAAATGCCCAGAAAAATACTGCGGGATATAATGGGCCCAAAATTAGCTACTCGCAACATTAAACTTTGTATAAAGGGATCTTAAGAAGCCCTTTTTCATGTAAAAATAAACAGCCTACCTTCTGTTGTCCCCTGTATGAGATCCGGCCGGTTGCCGGCCGTCGGGGGTTTAGAGGTTAATTTTTAAACTGCTATAACAATTTAATAAAGCTCTTTAAACTATTAATAGCTCAAGCGACGGAATCTGCCAGCGAATTTTCGTTAATAATTAACTAGGCTGAACATCCTCGATTTGAACAGCCTAGAGAAAATCGCGTTTTAAACCCGCCCCCCTCTAAACGGCGCCAAAATCGCGCACACGGGCTGGGACAGATTTTCAGCGACGCTTCAGGTACGCTTTGCAACATACCTACCTAGTGGGACAGGCCCTTTAGTGTGTGACCAAACATACTGGACAAACCAGTCTCTGAGTCAAAGAGTCAAGAGAAGACACTGAGTGTTGGTGTAACTCACCGGGTCAGGCAGCTGGAGAAAGGTGATGGATGACATTTCAGGTCACCGATCCATCTTCTCCAGAGCTGCTGCCTGACCCGCTGAGTTACTCCAGCACTTTGTCTATCTTCGGTATAAACCAGCATCTGCAGTTCCTTGTCCCTACATTTTGTTCCCTTGGCCCACCATGTCCATGCTGACCAAGATGGCAATCTAATTTGGCCCATATCTCTCTAAACCCTTCCTATCCATATATCAGTAGAGAAGTGACACAAAATGCAGGTGTTTACAAGTGATGTGTGGTGCCCATTACTGGGGCCCAGCCTGTCTCACGGTGGTTGTTTTGTTTCCAGCGCCCAGCATGCAGTACAGCCGCAGCCTGGCCTGCCTGACGCCCGAGCTGGCCGAACACCTCCTCCTCTACGTCATCAACCAGCGTCTCCTGCGCCCCAAGTCCTTCGAGATCTTCTTCGGCTGCCAGATCCAGAGGCTGGTGCTGGACTGCTACCCCTACGCCACCAACGACCTCCTGCGGCAGCTCCGAGCCTTCCACTCACTCAGGCACCTTAGCCTCTCCTCCTGTTCCCTGGTCACAGGTACGGCTCACTACCTCGCCGCTTGCCCATGCACCTTAATGGTTCTTTATTGTCACGTATGCTCAGCAAAGTGAAATTCTTTTGCACAATCCACAAATGCACAGTCGCCATATTCTGTTGCCATTTACAGTGCCCTCCAGAATGTTTGGGACATTGTACACTGTACTAAACTCAAATTATGGAGTACAGAGGCAAATAAATAAATGATGGGTCTTTGTCCCAAACATTATAGAGGCCACTGTACTTGCTGGAAGTACTGGAGCGACCCTGACCCAGGTAAGCCCAAGGCTGCTGCAAGCCTGAGAGTTCCTCTCCTTGCTCAACCACCTCTGTGTCCCGCAGGTGCCTCCTTAAAGGCGCTGTAGGCAATACCCCGTTCCCTCTCCTACCTACCTGCCCACTCCTCACTTCCGTTGCCACCAGTGGCTTCCGGGCTTCCCCCCCAGAAGGCAGCAGCCCGCCGAGCCCTTCTTTCCAGGCCTGCTGCCACACATGGCCCCGGGCGACCCCCACTGGGTCTTCATTCTCATCGGCTGCTGGGTCCTTTTCTCTTTAGATTTAGAGATACAGCAAGGAAACGGGCACTTCGGCCCACCGAGTCCACGCACAACAGCGATCAACCCCATATCACCCGCATTATCCTAGACGCTAGGGATAATTTACAATGTACAGAAGCCAACTAACCTACAAACCTGTACGTTGTTGGGATGTGGGAGGAAACTGGGGCACCCGGAGAAACCCACGCGGTCCCAGGGAGAACTGGGACCGCGTGGGTACCCGTAATCAGGATTGTACTCGGGTCTCTGGCGCTATAAGGCAGCAACTCTACTGCTACGCCACCGTGCCTCCAGCACTTCTTCACTCTAACTTTGTACTCTTACTTTCTGGGCTACAGACACTTTGTGACCTTTTCAACAGAATCACTGAGATGCTGAAGATAATCGACATTTCCTCTGGATTGCTGGAGATTGTCGCACCACGATGAAACACTTCACATTCATATGAATTAAAGAGCACAACCCTATGCTTCTGTATCTCTTGCGCACCTTCCCCCACCATTTCTTGCATGCTCTGTAACTCACATGCCCTTATCTTTCTTGCCGTAGATTCCGGTTTGGAGGTGCTGTCTTCCTTGCACAGATTGCAGCACCTGAACCTTGCGGCCTGTGCGAAACTTACCAACAACTGTCTGTGCAGCATTAAAGGTATGTGTCCAATCTTTATCTGGAGTGCCCGGGGAAAACCCACGCAGTCATGGGGAGAATGTACGAACTCTGTACAGGCAATACCCACAGTCAGGATCAAACCGGGGGCAATGGTGCTGTAAGGCAGATGCGCCATTGTGCTGCCCCAAAATGCAATACACATAGGTAATATAGAATAATAATTTAAAATGTCAATAAAATAATAACCATGATACTAATGTGAGTCTTTGGTGCAACCAAAGACAGTTATAGTCATACAGCACAGAAACCGAGCCCTTCGACCCACTTACCCACTAGTCCCACCTGCCTACATTTGGCTCATATCCTAAACCTGTCCTATCCATGTACCCTCCCAAATGCCTTTTAAATATTGCTATAGTCGTAAGTATTGTCCGTAAAAGTTCTTAGTTGCTCATAAGTTTATGTTCTAGGAGCAGAATTAGGCCATTCGGCCCATCAAGTGTACTCCGCCATTCATTCATGGCTGATCTGTATTTCCCTCTCTACCCCATTCTCCTGCCTTCTCCCTGTAATTCCTGACACCCTTACTAATCAACAATCTGTCAATCCCGGCTTAAAAGTATCCATTGACAGCCTGCAGAGCTGAGTGGCAATGATTTCCACAGATTCACCACCCTCTGACTAACGAAATTCCTCCTCATCTTTCTAAATGTATGTCCTTTTATTGAGGCTGAGCCCTCTGGTCCTAGACTCTCCCACTACTGGAAACTTCCTCTCTGCATCCACTCTTTCTAGGCATTTCTCTATTCGGTAAGTTTGAATGAGACACCCCTTCCCTCTTCCTTCTAAACTCAAGCGAGTACAGGCCCAGTTGAGTGCCGGCAAACGCTCATCATGAGGTGTAGTGCAGTGATAACGGCGGGAAAGCAGGTAGATGTGACGTTTTGAATCCTTGTCACTTCCCCAGTTTGATTGTCCATCCCCCACACAGCTCTGTGAGGACTCTGCTTTCTTCTTAAAGGTCTCAATTGCCTTTCTCATCTAATCCTGGACCAGACCAAAGTAAGCGACTCGGGAATGATGGAATACCTGGCTGTTGCCCCAGCAACGCTCGTTCACCTCAGTCTAAATCAGACAGCCATCAGTGATCGGGTGTTGTCCGCCTTGCCATCTGCCGTCCCACAGCTTCGTCTCCTCAGCATCAAACATACCAAGGTCAGTGAGCAGCCTCTGATCATGCCTAAGATGGCCACTTCCTCCCTGCAACACTCGCCCCTGTACCAGTGGAGTAATGTGGGCACAAGGAACTGCAGGTGCTGGTTTACTATAAAGGACACAGTGCTGGAGTAATTCAGTGGGTCAGACAGCATCCCTGGAGAAGTAGCAATGTTACAAAATTTTGAGATTTAAAAAATCAAGTCTGTAATTTATCCCACCAGATAAAGCATAAAAAGAAGTTTAATTTGACACCTAATTCACTTTCATATCTCATGTATTTAAAAAGTTATGGCCATTTTCATACTCGGAAATTAGCATCTTGTTCCCTATTGATTTTCTATGGACGTAACAAAAAAGCTGTGATCGTGGACAGTCAAAAGCCCATAACTTTCTTAAAAATTAAGAGAACTGAATGAAATTTTCAGTTATCATAGATTGAACCATTCTGAAACAAATATAAAATAATCTTACTTGGATGACCTGAAATTAAAGCATATAATTAGTTAGTTACCCAAGTGTAGCTAATTTCAAACTTCAATTACTAGATCTAAACATCTATCCATTTCTTAATAAATGATTAACATTTTTAAATAGCCTAAGTGTGCAAATAATATTCATAAATAATTCACAATAAAACATGATTTTTAAATCTCATTTACATTAATTTATAGGCCAAATGGAAGGAATTTAGTGTTCAATTGCTGTAAATTAAAGTCCATTTTAAATCAGCTTTCTAGTGGGATCCTGTGAACGCGCTGGTTTAGAACGTTCACATTGCGGTAGATTTGTGCTCTCAAATGCCCAGAAAAATACTGCGGGATATATTGGGCCCAAAATTAGCTACTCGCAATATTAAACTTTGTATAAAGGGATCTTTAGAAGCCCTTTTTAATGTAAAAATAAGCTACATACCTTCTGTGGTTTGCTCTATGGGACCCTGACGGCTGTCGGTGGTCGCAGGTTTATAGATTGATTTTTAAACTACTATAACTATTATCCAAGGCCTTTAAAACTAATAATAGCTTTTGCGACGGGGTCTTCCAGCGATTTATCGTTAATAATTAACTAGGCTGAACATCTTCGATTTGAACAGCCTAGAGAAAATCGCGTTTTAAACCCGCCCCCCTCTAAACGGCGCCAAAATCGCGCACACCCGCAGCGACAGATTTTCAGCGACGCTTCAGGTAGGCTTTGCAACATACCTAGGAGAAGGGTGACGTTTCAGGTCGAGACCCTTCTTCAGTTTGAAACGTCACTCATTCCTTCTCCAGAGATGCTGCCTGTCCTGCCGAGTTACTCCAGCATTTGTGTCAATCCTTGGTGTAAACCAGCGTGTGCAGCTCCTTCCTAATCCCTGGGGAACATGGATAGGTGACGTTTCAGGTTGGGACCCTTCTTCAGACTGTTTTGTTCAGAGATACAGTGCGGAAACATGCCCTTCGGCCCACCGAGTCCGCGCCGACCAGCGATCACCCCGTACACTAGCAGTATCCTACACACTTGGGACAATTTACAATTTTTACCAAAGCCACTTAACCTACATGCCTGTATGTTCTTGGAGTGCGGGAAGAAACCGGAGCACCCGGAGAAATCTCACGCGGTCACAGGGAGAATGTATCAAACTCCATACAGGCAGCATCCGTCGTCAGGGTCAAACCCAGGCCTCTGGCGCAGTAAGGCAGTAACTCTACTGCTGCACCACTGTGGCACCCTCTGTGTAGCAGGGAGGGAGAAAGCTGGCAAAGAAATTGGACAGATCAAAGCCTGGTGGGTGATGCAGGTGAGGAGGTTTGATTGGCAAGTGGGTGGACAAAGGTTAGAGATGAAGAGGCAAAGAGTGAGATGATAGAAGAGGCGTGAAATGTGAAGCCAGAGGAAGGAATACTGGAGGAAGTGGAAAGGGATAGGTGTGCACCCAGGTGGGGAACGGGAGAGGGGGGACAAGCATCTTGATATGTATGACAGGATCTACACGTGTCTCAGCAACACATGGTGAGACCAAGACCACGGGTATACGAGTCTGAACCGCCTCTGAGATAATGATCATACGCACGGCCCCTCACTGGGGGATAAGTGAGAGAGACACTGACCATCGCTGGGGGGATGGGTCCCACACTCGCGCTGTGTTACATGCTGTTGGTTTGAGTCGGTGTGTGGGAATCTTGTGTCGTTGGCCTGCGTACCCAGTCGCTGTGCTTGCTCTCTCCAGGTGTACGATGTTTCAGCCCTGAAGGATCTGCTGTCTCTTCAGACCCTGCATCTGGACAACACGTGCGTCACTGAGAGCTCCCTGCGCACACTGGGCTCTCACTCCACTCTCTCCTCTCTCAGTCTGTGTGGCCTGCACACCCCCAGCGGAGATGTCACACTGCAGATTATCTCAGGTGGGTCAACAACGGTCAGGCTGATGTACCGCCGTCCCCCCCCTCACTCGCCCAGTCTTCCCATCCCCACTCCTCCCCGGGTACTGACACCCGCAACCACCTGGAGATGCAACACCTGTCCCTGTACCTCCTCCCTCACCTCCACCCAGGGGGACCCCAGCAATCCTTCCAGGTGAGACAGATGTAAGACTTGTACCTCCTCAAACCTTCAGAGCTTTGGAGAGATATACAGCGTGGAAACGGGCCCTTCGGCCCACCATCCGCACTGACCTGCAATCACTCGCACCCGTAGTCAGGATTGTACCCAGGTATCTGGCACTGTGAGGCAGCAACCCTACCGCTGCACCACTGTGCCACCCACATCATCTACTGCATCTGGTGCACCAGATGTGGCCTCCTGTACATCGGCGAGCCAAGTGTACATTGCAAACCATTTTGCCGAACACTTACGCTCTTTCCGCCAAGGCCTCCTGGATCTTCTGGTTGCTAACCATTTAAGCTCCCCTTCCCATTTCCTTACTGACCTTTCTGTCCAGGGCCTCCTCCATTGCTGGAGTGAGGCCACACGCAAACTGGAGGACGAGCACCTCGTAATCCGCTTGGGCAGATTAAAACCCAAATTATGAACGTCGAATTCTACAATTTTAGGTAACTGACCTATAACAAACTCTCCCTTCCTCCAGCCCTCCCCTCCCCCTCATTCCTGTGCCCCACCTGGACTCACCTGTTTCTCTTCTCCCACCCATATTATTTAATTTAGCTTCACAATTCGCACCTCTATCTTTATCTCACAGCTTTGGTCCTTTCATCTCTGGCCTTTGTCCAACCATCTGCTTATCACAAAAACCCTCACCTGTATCTGCCTATCACTCGCCAGGCTTTGTCTCCCCTCTGCCCCCCACTACCGAACCGCAATCAGCCTGAAGAAGGGTCCCAACCTGAAATGTCTCCTATCCATGTTCTCCAGATATGCTGCCTGAGTCACTGTTATTCCAGCACTTTGCCTTTTTTTGTTGTACATTGGTATGGCTGGATTAGTCTTCCCACCTATCTTTTTCACAACCCTTGCACTTTTTTTATCTGCACTTACTCTGTACGTCTAACACTGTAACACTATATTCTGCACTGTGGTATATTTCTCTTTGCACAACCTGTTGTACTTGTGTATAGTACGTATGCATAATATAATTTGAAGATTGACACAAAGTGCTGGAGTAACTCAGTGGGTCAGGCAGCATCTCTGGGGGGGAAAAAGGATGGGTGAAGTTCCGGGAGGGGACCCTTCTTCAGATCTCTTGAGTCTAAAGAAGGGTCCCGACCCAAAATGTCACCCAGTCTGAAGAAGGGACCCGAAACGTCACCCATTCTTTTTCTCCAGCGATGCTGCCTGTCTTGCTGAGTTACTCGAGCACTTTGTGTCTATCTTGGGTGTAGGCCAGCATTTGCAATTCCTTTCCACACACAGTATAAACTGACAGGTAAGCACATAAACAAACATTGTTTTCTGTATCTCAATACATGTGACAGTAATAATCCAACACCAGCACCATTTTGTTACCTCCTCATGCCCAGGTCTAAAGCTGACTCACCTGAAGCTCCCGGACAGGCATTCAGTCAGTGACTCTGGTCTCTGTTTCCTGTCTCTCTTGGAGCGACTGACGGAGCTGGACCTGACGGACTACACACAGGTGACGGACGAGGGGGTCAGCCACCTTGCTCGGCTTCTGAGGTGAGTCTGTGCTGAGCTCCCGGCCTCCCTCTCACGGGCTCGTCATCGACCAACACAGCTTCATATACAGCTACATAGGACTTTGGCCAGGCCGCATTTGGAGTATTGCATGCAGTTTAGAGATTTAGTTTAGTGGTACAGCATGGAAACTGGCCCTTCAGCCCATCAAGGCCATGCCGATCATTGATCACCTGTTCTGTGTTATCTCACTTTCTCATCCACTCCTTACACATTGGACGCAATGTACAGAAGGCCAATTACCCTACAAACCAGCACGTTGGCACAGACTCGGGGGGGCTGAAGGTTCTGTTTCCGCACTGTATCTCTAGTCTAAAGTTTAATCAAGAACCTGTCAATCTCCGCTTTAAAATACCCAATGACTTGGTCTCGGGCTGTCCTTGTCTGTGTTCCATGTCCCATGTCCCATGTCCTGTGGGAGTGTGTCTGCAGGTTCTCTCTCTCTCTCCCTGTGGGAGTGTGTCTGCAGGAGTGTGTCTGTGGGAGTGTGTCTGCGGGAGTGTGTCTGCGGGAGTGTGTGTGCGGGAGTGTGTGTGCGGGAGTGTGTGCGGGAGTGTGTCTGCAGGAGTGTGTCTGCGGGAGTGTGTCTGTGGGAGTGTGTCTGCAGGTTCTCTCTCTCTCTCCCTGTGGGAGTGTGTCTGCAGGAGTGTGTCTGTGGGAGTGTGTCTGCAGGTTTTCTCTCTCCCTGTGGGAGTGTGTCTGTGGGAGTGTGTCTGCAGGTTTTCTCTCTCCCTGTGGGAGTGTGTCTGTGGGAGTGTGTCTGCAGGTTCTCTCTCTCTCCCTGTGGGAGTGTGACTGTGGGTCCTCTCTCCATGTGCAGGCTGACCAAGCTGTCGCTGAGCAACACGCTGGTGACAGACGCTGGCCTGGTTCACCTGCAGCCTCTCAAGTACCTGGAAGAGCTGTGCCTGGATCGCACCAATGTTGGCAGCAAGGCAGTGGCCCAGTGCATCCGGACCCTGCCCCATTTACAGGTCTGTACCCCACCCCCTACTGGCACGTTGCGGGGACCTGTGTGAAACTTCCCAATAATGAGAGGCCTGGATGGAGTGGATGTGGAGAGGATGTATCCACCAGTGGGAGAGTCTAGGACCAGAGGTCACAGCTGGAATTAAAAGAAAACTGAGGGGTAACCTTTTGTGGTGGGTGTATTGAACGAGCTGCCGGGGGAGGTAGTTGAGGCAGGTACTATCAAAACGTTTAGGAAACAGTACATGGATAGGCAGGTGGGTCTAGTGTAGATGGGACATGTTGGTTGTTGTGGGCAACTTGGACTGTATGACTCTGTTGTTTCTGCGTTGTATGACTCTATAACTCTTATAAAACCTGGGTCAGGACACTTTTGCAGTATCCCTCTCAACCCTATTTTCCTGCCTTCTCCCCTAACCCCTAACACCCTTACCAATCAAGAATCTGTCAGTCTCCGACTTAATGCCCATTACGGCTTCCACAGCCGTCTGTGGCAATGAATTCCACAGATTCACCACCCTCTGACGAAAGCAGTTCCCCTTCATCTCCTGTTTGCCCATTTATTCTGTGGCTAATGCTTTGTATTGTATTCAAATTTATTGTCATTGTCTCAGTTAGAGACAACGAAATGAATTTCCCTTACAGGCAGTATCATAAAAATAAAAATAAATAAATAATAATAAATAATAAAACATATTAAAAATAAAATAGAATTTAAAAAACAAGCACAAACACTGAAAGTCCACGACACAACATAACACAGTGGCACCAAGGTGAGGAAGGCACCATAGTCCAGCCAGCCTCCCCTCCGTTCTTCCCAGATGTTCACTCGTGGTCGAGGCCTTCCTAGCACCCGCAGTCGCCGCCCCGGGCGGCCCGATGTTCAGGCCCTCACGCCGGGCTGGTGGAACGCCGACGCCGAACCCCGACGGTGAACATCCTCCTCCTCAGCGGCCCGGACCTCCTGATCAGCCGCCTCCCGCAGCTCCCGAGTCCGCAGCTCCCGAGTCCACAGTCCGAGCCGGGCAGAGTCGCAGGACCCCGCGCTGTCCATCAGCGCCGCCCGCGTTGGGAGCCCGCAAACCGCAGCTCCATGATGTCGGTGCCGCAGGTCCAGCACTCCGGGCTCCAGACGGCGATCGCCAGCCCCGCGATGTATCAGCGCTGTCCCGCTGCTGCTGGAGCTCTGGTCGATCCTGGCAGGAAAGGCCGCGCCAATCCAGTAGGTAGGCCGCTGGGGGGGGGGGGGGGGGGGGGGGGCGAGGACGCGACTCGAATAATAGCCTCGTCTTCACCAGGAAGCGGCTGAAGGACGGTATCCCCTGCACCGTACCCTCTTCCCCCACATAAAAACACAAAAAAACACACTTTTACATAACTAAATAAACAAAAAAACAAAAAGATACCGGGCTGTAGGTGGAGGCTGCTGGCACCAGCGCCACCAGAAGTACAATGCTTCTGGTCCTGGATACTCCCACTAGAGGAAACATCCTATCCAGGCTTTTCACTATTTAGTAACTTTCAATGAGGTGCCCACTCATCCTTCTAAACTCCAGCGAGTACAGGCCCAATGCCGTCAAAGCATCATATGTTAACCCTCGGATCATTCTCGTAAACCTCCTCTGGACCCTCTCCAAAGCCAGCACATCTTTCCTCCGATATGGGGCCCAGAACTGCTCACAATACTCCAAATCCAGTCTGACCAATGCCCATATTAAGCCTCAACATTACATCCGTGTTTTTATACTCTACTTCTGGCGAAATACATGCTAGCATTGCGTCCGTCCTGTACTTTGTCTTGTCATTGTTAGTGATCTGGCCCACCACAGTGGGGTCGTCTGCAAGCCTGTACATGGAGTTGGAGACGAGTTTAGTGAACAGTCTGAGTGTACTGGGAGTTCAGTAGGGGACTGAGAAGGCATTATTGCGGAGCATTGGAGTTGAGAGTTATTGTGGAGGAGGGGTTGTGGCCTGTGAGGATATTGAGGGTACAGGGGCAGAAGAGGGAGCTGAGTCTCTAGGCCGGTGGTTTGTCTCTGCTGGGGCTGGGACCGTGTGTGTGACTGTGTTTTTGTCTTTAACCACAGGTGCTGGGCTTGGCGTCGACCCGCGTGGGGGACAGTGTGGTGGCACAGGGGCTGCTGTTCTGCACCCAGTTGCTCAAGGTCAACCTCAGCCGCACACGCATCACAGATCGAGGTAGCTGTCGGCCCCCTTCCCCGTGACCCCCACCCCCTCCCCGTGACCCCCACACCTCATTGGAAAAGCGCCACCTCCAGCCCACAGCATGACCCTACCTGCCCTCTCACTGGGTGACCGACTGAAGCTGCTTCACTACTCGAGCAGTTAGAGTCCCTGGGTGGGTGGATGCGTGCAGAAGAGAGAGAGTGTGTATATGTGTGTGGGCAGGGGCGGAAACCCCGGGGGGGCTAGGGGGGACACGTCCCCTCCATGTTTTGAGAGATGGGGGACATCCCCCCCAAGTTTTTGTGACCCGGATTTTTAAATCCAGTGAAATCTCCGCTTTCTGTGAGACAGTGGGGGTGGGACTGATGATCGAGGGCGCCGATTGGAGGAGAGAGACGTCAGTCAGCAGGCGGGACATGATTCAGCGCGATGGTTGGAGGAGGGAGAAGTGGGGGGGGGGGGTGGGAGACTGAGGATAGAGCCCGGTGATTGGAGGAGGGAGACGGGGCACAGACCTGCGCCTCATGCACAGCCAGGATGATCCTGGCCGACTCTCCGGCGCTGTCCTGTCCCCTCCCGAGTACCCCCCCCCCCCCCCCCACCCGTGGGTGGCCAGAGAGGTCAGCAGTAAAGATCCTCTGCTATAGGATCTTTGGTCGGCAGTCAGACGGGCCAGCGCAGAGAAACAGCGCTAAACCCAGCTAACTCTGCCTGTCCCGCCAGGTGAGCTTACAACTCTTCCTGGACTTGCGGGAAATATGGCCAGCGCGGAGAAGCATCGCTGGTGTCCCGTGGGTCCAGACAGGGTTGTAGTTAACCCGGTGAGACAGGCAGAGTTGAGCTGCATTTAGCGCTGGATTGAGCCTCCGAAGCCTCGCGCACGTGTGTGTGAGTGTGCGCATGCGCGCGTGGCCGCCAAAAAATTGTGTCCCCCGTCCCCTCCATGTTTTAATAGCGAGTTCCGCTCTTGTGTGTGGGTGTGTGTGCATCAGTGTGTGTGTGTGTACGTGTGCGTGTGGTGGTCTATCTGTGTGCATGTGTGTTGGGTGGGTGTGCGTGCAAGCATGTGGTCTGTTCATGCGTGAGGTGTGGCGCGTGCGATGGTTGTCGTGTGTGTCGGTCTGTGCATGTTTGCACGCATTGTTCTCTGTGCGCGTGTGTTGGTATGGCATGCAAAACAGCTTTTCATTCTACCATAGTACACGTGCCATTAATAAACCTGAACCTGAACCTAAGCATCTTCTCGTCTTGTTCCTAGGTCTGAGGTACCTGAGTCAGACCAAGGTGGTGCAGGTGAATCTCGACGGGACGGGTGTGACGGTGCATGGTGTCAGCGGACTGATGGCAAACTGCCCCGGCATCACCAGCATCCGCGCCAACAGCCTCCGCACCCTGCCCCCGGACCAAGCCTCCGACGAAGAGATGGTGGCTGAGGACTGACAGGAGGCCAGGAGTGAGGGGAGGATGCGGAGTAGGGGGGAGGATGGGGCGAATATCCCACCTGTCCCGAGACTAAGTGATGGGGCAGTGTAGAGAGAGCTCCACACGCCAAACTTGCTTTGGGAGTGGGTGACGGGGCAGTGGAGCAGGAACATTACCCTGTATCTAACACTTGTTTTTGTTACTCCTGGGAAATACACAGGGAATTCTATCACCTTATCTGGGAGTGTGTGACGGGACTGTGCTGAGGGAGCTTCATTCTGTGTCTGACCCCAGGCGTGTGTGATGGGATGGTATAGAGGGACATTCACTCTGTGTCCTCTTCCCTCTCCTGTAAATCCCCATCTCCCCCACCCTCTCCCCACCAGACAGTCTCTCCCACTGTTGGCCCCCTGAAGTCTCCCCACCACACCCTCCCCCAGCCTTGATACCCTACACTGCCCACGTCGCCCCTCACCCATTTCCCCACCACACTCGCCCCCACCCCTACCCGTGGCAGCCAGTAACTCTTCCCAATCTCCCCCACCCCTCTCATCACATTCGTCTGTCCCCATCCCTCTCCCCATGGTACACTCTTCCCCCTGCCGCCATCCTAAGCACCCCATAACTCTCCCCCACCCTTTTCCCCACCTCCCTAGCACGCACTCTCCTTCTCCACACCACTCTAAATCTGCCCCCCCTCCACACTGCCACCCCTCCCCCCCCCCCCCCCCCCCCCCCCCACTTCACTGGCCCTTCCCTCTCACCACACCTCCTCCCTTCTTCCCACCACACTGGCCCTCTCCCCACTTCACTGGCCCTCCACCTGTCCCCACCACACTGGCCCTCTCCCCACCACACTGGCCCTCTCCCCACCACACTGGCCCTCCACCTGTCCCCACTCGTGTCCCATTGTGGAGACCACACTGAATCACTGACGTTTCCTGACCAAGCCTCTTTCTGCCACCACCCCTCGCTGCATGCCTCCAATTACTCCCCACACTCAAGTGAGCCACAACATCCCAGAGTGCTTTCGAATAGAAATGACTGCTGTAAACTCTGAAAGCAACCAGGTAATTATTGTACAGAGTTCTGCATGGGATGGAATGTGTGAATAAACACGTTGATGTTTGTGAGCAGTTTTGGAGGTTTAAATATTGTCTGTTGTGTAGAATACTTGCACATCTATCTAATGTCTCCTATAATGTGCCATTCCTCTGTCGCTTGTGTATGCTCCCTTCTCCCCGAATGGTGCATCATTCCCACATACTCTCTGTGATGGTGTGACACTCCCTCAATCCCCCCCAACCGCCAGCATGCCCATGCTGACCACAGGCCCCATCTACATTAGTCTCACCTGCCTACCTTTGCCCCATATCCCTCTAAACCTGTCCTATCCATATACCTTTCCAAATATGTTTTAAATATTTTGATAGGACCTTGCCTCAACTATCTCCTCTGGCAGATTGCTCCATACACCCACGAAAAACTGTGCGATAAACGTTACCCCTCGGGTTCCTATTAAATCTTTCCCCCCTCACCTTAATTCTATGTCCTGTAGTTCTTGGATTCCTTACTCTGGGTAAAATACTCTGTGCACTCACCCGATCTATTCCCCTCATGATTTTATACACTTCTAAAAGGTCACCCCTCAGCCTCCTTCCCTCCAAGGAATAAAGTCCTACCCTGCCCACGCTCTCCCTGTAGCTTCGCAATCTCTATCTACCCATGCTGTCTGGATAGCACGCTACAAAAAAGCTTTTCACTACCCGACACATGTGACAATAATAAACTAAACTTTTGGACCACCCTGCACAAACCTCAGCAACAAAACCACTGCAGACTTTGTTTTGGTTGCATTACATACCTTGACTTACACTATTATGATCTGCTTACCCAGTATAACTGATCCAATAATTAATAATACAATTAATATTTATTGTTGTGTTGCATTAAAGTGTCTGTAAATGGGCAAACTCTACATAGACAGCACCCGTAGTCGGGATTGAACCCGGGTCTCTGGCACAGTGAGGCAGTAGCTCTAACCTCTGCACCACCGTGCTGTCCTTAAGGCAAAAGAACATCCCCCAGCAAGACCGGTCACCAGATTAAAATCAGAACTATTTATTTAATTAACATAATTCATACATTCACAATATGCAGGAGTTTTGGACGACTGATATATTTCTCTATAGTTTTATGTATATTTTCACAAAGGAGGTAAGATGATAGTGGGGGGGGGGGGGGTCACACTGATTGGTCTGCATGCCACGAGGGGGGGGGGAAGCGATGAGGTGAGGTCGAGGGGCGGAGTTCAGAGGGAAGGGACACCACATAACCACACCTTCACTCGGTCAATGCTACCTCGGGGGGGGGGGGGGGGGGGGGGAAGATGGACATCATGGATTGGAAAAGCCTGAACAAGAATAAAATACCCAATCTTCCAACCTACCTGGCTGCAGCCCCTGCACTTTTCTCTACCCTTTCGCTGACAGCACATACCACCAGACTGAGGAATAACTTATTCCCCGCTGTTATAAAGACTACTGAATGGGGCCTTGGGCCTGTACTCGCTGGAGTTTAGAAGGATGAGGGGCGAGCTCATTGAAACTTACAGCATAGTGAAAGGCCTGGATAGAGTGAATGTGGAGAGGATATTACCATTAGTGGGAGAGCCTAGGACCAGAGGACCAGATTATTTCTTCAGTCAGAGGGTGGTGAATCTGGAATTCTTCGCAACAGACGGCTGTGGAGACCATCATTGGGTATTTTTAAGGCGGAAACTGACAGATACTTGATTTGTACAGATGTCAGGGGTTATGGGGAGAATGGGGTTGAGAGGGAAAGATAGATCAGTCATGATTGAATGGCAGCGTAGACCTGATGGGTTGAATGTCCTAATTCTGCTCCTACATCTTATGAATTATAACGCTGTAACACTATATTCTATACTCTGGCATTTTTCCCTTTGCTCTACCTGTTGTGCTTGTGTATGGCTTGATCGGACTCTTATATGGTATAATTGGACTGGATAGCACACAAAGCTTGTCACTGTTTCTCGATCCACTTGACAATAATAAACCAACAGCGATCTTCTCGCGCCGGGGGATGCGAACCAACGGCGTCACTCGTAGCGGCAAGGGCAGAAGCTCGCGGGTGAGGACACTGTGCCAAGTGTGTTGACGGTGTAGAGCGTTCCCCCGAGACCGTGTAGCAGGGGGGAGGGGCACTGACCACATAGTGTGGATGGAGGCCACAGTCGACCCCACCCCTGTCCCCACATATAGCTGACTTGGAGCAGCGCCTCGTTCCTCTTCTCCCCTCCTGCCTCTCCCCCCCACCCTCCCCAGGGCATCAGCAGGCAAACTCCTCGAAGGTGCCAAGAGTGGGATGTCGGGGCAACATGTTGGGGGTGAAGCCCAGGCTGTCTGACTGGCTGCGGAGAGTGTCACACGTACTCTGTGGGGAGAAGGGGAGACGAGGTTGGGCAGGGTGGTTGAGAAGAGGGGGGGGGGGGGTTAGAGGGGAGAAGGAAAGGGGGGATGGAGGGGAAGGGGAGATGAAGGAAAGGGGTGGTTGTAGGGGGTGTGGGGAGGGGGGTAGAGGTGGGATGGGGGGAGTTGAGGGGGAGAAGAAGGACGTTAGTGAGCCAGTGGAGAGGCATTCAGACGCTTTGCCGACACTCCCCACAGACACCCTCCCCAGAAGCTGCCGGCTAGGCACGTTCTGTACATGTGAACACATGTACATGTATCCTCCAGAAACGCGTAGAACAGCACGGGAACCGGCTCTCCGGCCCACAATGTCCGTGCCGAACACAATGCCAAGTTAAACTAATCTCCTCTGCCTGGATGTGATCCATATCCCTCCATCCCTCCTGCATATCCATGTGCCTATCTAAAAGCCTCCTAAACACCATCGCCTCTGGCAGTGCATTGCAGGCACCTACCACCAACTGTGGAAAAGAAATTGGCCCAGCTCATCCTTAAACTTTGCCTTCTCACCCGCTAGACAGTCAGAACCTTATTCCCAGGGTGGAAAAGACTAAGATAGGGGCAACATTTAAAGGAGATGTGTGGGGCAAGAGGGTGGTGAATACTTGCAAATGTCTGAAGAAGGGTTTCGGCCCGAAACTTTGCCTATCTCCATAGATGCTGCTGCACCCGCTGAGTTTCTCCAGCACTTTTGTCTACTGCAAATGTATTGCCAGGTGTGGTAGTGGAGGCAGATGCGATAGTGGTCTTTAAGAGCTTTTAGATAGGCACATGGATATGCAGGGAATGGAGGGTTATGGACACGTGCAGGCAGAGGAGATTAGTTTAATTTGGAGACGCAAGAAACTGCAGATGCTGGAATCGTGCATAAAAAGCAAAGTGTGTCATAAAGATTATCTGGGCATGATGTTGTGGGCTGAAGGGCCTGTTCTACGTCCTAACGTGTGGTGGCGTGTTCCCATGTATACCGCCCCTGTTCTACGTCCTAACGTGTGGTGGCGTGTTCCCGTGTATGCCGCCCCGTGTCTTTACCAGGTTGTCGGAGTGACTCTTTGATCCGTTCCTGCATCGAGCGATCTTGTCTTTGAAGACCTGCAGGTGAGGGGGGAAGTTGGGTTAGACACGCTCCACTCCACCGCACGGCATCCATCACCAAAACAGCCACCCACACTGCCCTTACCTCGTAGATATAGTCAAAGATTTCCAGGATGGTTAAGATACTGGCTCCGATGAACAGGCCCATCTGTCCACCGATATCACCTGCAAGACCAAGAAGAACCAGTAACAAATACACAGGAGCCGTTGCCTCAAAACGGCAGCCAGCATCATCAGAGACCCACACCGCCCTGGCCACAAACTCATTTCACTCAAGTCCCGGGGGCTTTAACATCATGAGCCCCAGTCGCCAAGACGCTGCAGTTGGACTGCTGGACCGCGGGAGAAGAACAAAGGGAAGAGATAAGACTTTTGCCTTCCATCACAGTGAGGAGGTGTTGGAGATTCACCGTGATGGATGTTTGTGTTAAGTGTATGTCTTGGGTTTTTTTTGTAATGTCATGACTGTAGGAATGAAATTTCGTTCAAGCCTTGTGTTTGAATGACAATAAAAGGCATTCTATTCTATTCCATTCTAAACTCATTTCACTCCTGCCATCGGGAACAAGGTACAGGAGCCTGAAAACTAACGTCCATATTCAGGAGCAACTTCTTCCCTACAACCATCAGGCAATTGAACACCACGACCTCCAAATAAGCTCTGAACGACATAGACTTGGGGGCATTATTTTGTTCTTTGCATTATTAGGACAGCACGATGGCGTAGTGGGAGAGTTGCTGCCTTACAGCACCAGAGACCCAGGTTCGATCCTGACTAAGGGTGCTGTCTGTACGGAGTTTGCACGTTCTCCCAGTGACCACGTCCGTCCCGCACTCTAAAGACGGAAACAGGCCCAGCAGTCCATCGCATCCGCATCCGATAAGCAATCACCCCGTACATTAGCACTACAATTTACAGAGGCCAATTAACCTGTAAATCCGCACGTCTTTGGAGTGTGGGAGGAAACCGGAGCACCCGGAGAAAACCCACGAGGTCACAGAGAGAACATACAAACTCCGTACAGACAGCACCCTTAGTCAGGATCTAACGCGGGTCTCTGGCGCTGTGAGGCAGCAACTGTACCTGTTCTATGGAACTATCTGTTCCCTCCACAGATGCTGCCCGGCTACTGGGTTCCTCCAGCAGTTTGTAGATGAGTGACGCTGGACCGAGGACACGGGGGGAGACAGGAGGATGCAGGTGGATGGGGGAGGGGGTGGGAGACGGGGCGGGGGTGGGGGGCAGGAGACAGGATGGAATAGCTGCTTTACCGGCGGGGCAGTGAGACATGGGGGGGGGGTTAATGTGAGGTACAGGCGTCTCACCCAGCAGCCCGGCAATCTCATAGGCTTTCTTCTGTTCGATGGTCTCAAAGTTGAGCGCCTCGAAGAAAATGTCCAGGACTAGTATGTTCTCCCTGGAGTGTGGGTGTAGTGTGAGATTATAACTCCTCCGTACAACATCTCCCCCTCCTCACTCTCCCTCTGCGCATCGTTACCCTCCCCATTCACCAATCTCCCCCTCCATCTCTATCCCCCTCTTCCCTCTCCCCTCCTCCTTTTCCCCCCTTCCTCATCCTTCTCTCTTCTCCTGATCTCCCCCACCTCTCCCTCTCCCCTCTTCCTCCCTTTCCCCTCCCCTATCTCCCCTCTTCCCATCCCTCTCCTCTCCCGATCTCTCTCCTTCACCCTCTCCCTTTCTCCACCTCCCCCTTCAGCCCTCTCCTCTACTATTCCCCCCCCCCCATTCCCCACTTGCCTCATTCCCCTCCCCATACTCCCCAAACCGAGCTCACTCATTCCTCCTCTCCACAACCCCCCCCCCCCCCCAGAAAAAGCCTGCGGTTGCCATGCTGACACTCACGCTATGTACTGCTCGGTTTTGTTGAACTTCTTGGCCAGGAACTTTGCTGAAGCTTTGCTGGGAATCTTCACCATGGAGATCTCCTTGCCGAACCGCGTCACGTTGCACGGAGTCTCACACAGGCAGAACTTACTGTCCCGCTCCACCAAGAACTCTGCACAAAGAGGGAGCGGGGGGGGGGGGAGCCGGAGGGAAGGGGAGGTAGAGAAACGGAGAGGGATGGGGGGGGAGAGGGAGGGCGGGCAAGGCAGGCGGTAGGTAGGGAGGGAGGGGGAGAGAGTGGGGAGAGGGAGACGATGGAGACAGGTGGAGCAGGCAAGGCAGGGACAGAGAGAGAGAGAAAGTGGGGAAGAGATGGAGAGGGAGACGATAGAGACAGGCGGAGCAGGCAAGGCAGAGGGAGAATGAGAGAGTGGGGAGGGGGAAAGATAGACACAGGGAGAGAGAGGAGGAGGGAAAGAGTCATACAGCACGGAAACAGGCCCTTCGGCCCAACTTTCCCCCAACGACCAACATGCCCCATCTGCACTAGTCCCATTGCTTGCATTTGGCCCATGTCCCTCTAAACCTATCCTACCCATGTACCTATCTAAATGTCTCTTAAAGAGTGTTTACATGTTGTTATAGAAGATAAGAGTGAGAGTGGAGGGAGGAGAGAGATACAGGCAGAGAGAAAGAAAGACAGTCAGCAGAGAGGGTGGGATGGAGAGAGAGAGAAGGGGGCGAGAGAAAGACAGAGAAGGGGAGGTGGTGGGAGAAAGGAGACAGGATCAGAGAAAGAGAGAGGGAGAGCAAAGGATGAAGTGTGAAGTAGGAAGAGAGAAAATAAGGAAAGAAGGGAGAGGACGAGGGAGAGGTTATAAAGAAAGAAGAAGAATGGAGAGAGAAATAATAGATGGAGGGTGGGATAGAAAAATGTGGGAAAAAAGTGAATAGAGAGAAGGATAGGAGAGCAAAGGAAAGGTAGAATGTGAGATGTTTGGGAGAGGGGATAGAGAGAGAAAGAGATCGAGGGGGGGGGAGAGAGAGAGAGAGAGAAACAAGAAAAATAGTCCAAGCAGGAAGAGATGGAACAAAATGGAAAAAAGCAAAGGGATAAATATATGTCAGCGTGTAATAGGATAGTTGAGGGGAAAGGATTGTCAATTAACAATACCGATGTCAATTAACCTACAAACCCGTACGTGTCTGTGGTGTGGGAGGAAACCGGAGTTCCTGGAGAAAACCCACGCGGGTCACGGGGAGAACATACAAACTCCGTCCAAAAGCCTCTTAAACGCCACCACCGTATCCGGCTCCACCGCCACCCACAGCAGCACGTTCCAGCCCCCCTGGGGAAGGTGGGTCGGGTTGTTGAATGGGATAGCAGGGAGGAAGGGTCGAGTGGCATCACTTACCCAGCGCTGGTTCAGCACAGTTCTTGTACTGTCCCGGAGTGCACACTTCGGCGTTCCCTGCGGAGAACCAGTTGCCCATCAGCTTTCCGAGAGTGGGGAGGGGAGGGTGGAGGGAGAGTGGGGATGAGGGGGGAGGGCAGGGGGGGGGGGGGAGAGATGGGGAGTTGAAGGGGGAGTGAGGGGTCGGGGTTGGGGGAGAGAGTGAGCGTGGGGGGGGGAGAGGGGGGGGGAAGGGGGAAGGGGGAGAATGGGGAGTTGGGGAGGCAGGGGGGGGGGGGGAAAAAGCGGAGAGTGGGGATTTAGGGGGGGAGGCGGGGGGGGGGCGAGGGTGAGAGAGGGGGATGGGGGGAGGGGGGTGCGGGTCGGTGGGGGGAGGCGGTGGGCGTGGGGGGGGGAGGTGGGGAGTTGAGGGGGGAAGGGGGAGTTGGGGAGGCAGGGGGGGGGGAGGGGGAAAAGGGGAGAGTGGGGAGGGGTACCTGGCATGTGCACCATGCGGCAGTTACAGTTCTCCACCAGGTAGCGGGTCTCACAGTCGATGCGACAGGCGGTGATGCTGTAGGTGCTGAAGAAGCCCGAGGTGAGGCTGGTCGCCCGGCAGTCTCCCCAGGGGGGGGGCAAGTACAGTATCTACAGCGGGAGGAGACCCAAGGGGAGGTTACCCCCACAGCCACCGCTGGGTAATAGCCACTCCCCACCCCCCAACAGTGGAGGGGCAACAGGGCGGTACAGTGGAGCAGCCGTGGAGATGCTAATTTACAGAGCCAGAGACCTGGGTTCAATCCTGACTACGAGGTTACGGGGAGAACGTGCAAACTCCACACAGATTAGTACAGGTGTCAGAGTTATGGGGTGATAGGGAAATATACTGTAGATCAGCCATGATTCAATGGCGGAGTAGACTTGATGGACCAAATGGCCTAATTCTGATCCTATAACCTTTGAACTCCCAAGGTCAGAATCGAACATGGGTCTCTGGTGCTGATGCAGCGGCTCCATTCGCCCAGCCACTGTGCTGCCTTAATTATATTATAATAATGTTATCAAAGATTTATAATAATTATAAATAATAATGCTGTGCCTCCAATTAAGAAAGGCTGCAACAAAAAGCCTTTGAACAGACCGATGATCCTAACGTCAGTGGTGGGCAAGTTTTTGGAGGGGATTTGATAGGCAGCATCCAAATGCATTTGGAAAGGCAAGGACTGATGCGAAATAGTGCTGGAGTAACTGAACGAGCCAGGCAGCATCTCCGGAAAAAATGGATAGGTGATGATTCTGGTCAAGACCATTCTTCAGACTCAAGGGTTTCAACCCGAAACATCACCTCCCCATGTTCTCCAGAGATGCTGCCTGACCTTTCCCGCATTTTGTGTTTAATTTAGGTATAAACCAGCATCTGCGGTTCATTTTTATTACGTAAGAAACATTTAGACAGGTTCATGGATAGGGCAGGTTTAGAGGGATATGGGCCAAATGCAATCAGGTGGGATGAGTATAGATGGGACATGTTGGTTGGTGTGGGCAAGTTGGGCCTGTTTCTACACTGTATGACTCTATGACAATAAGTAGAGCAAAGGGGAAGATACAGAGTGCAGAATATAGTTCTCAGCATTGTAATGAATCAGTTCCAGAGACAAAGTCCAATGTCCACAATGGGGTAGAGGTGAATCGGACAGTACCCTAGCTTATGGAAGGACCGTTCAGAAGCCTGATAACAGAGGAAGAGTCGTTGTGTCGCACCAGTTCCTTGGTGGAGGTTGGGTTGGGTCAGAGGGCAGATGCCTGGACGGGACGGGGGTGTGGGGGGAGGGCGAGATCCCTACCCGCTGCTCCTGGGTGGAGACAAAGGTCTGGAAGCCTGGGGCCACGCCAAAACCCATCTCATGGATGTAGGGAGGCTCGTCCTGTGTGTGGATCTGGATCTTCAGTCCCGCCTCGTAAGACGTCTCCTCTGGTGGGTCCAAGAGGGGTGGGGAGGGGGGGGGGGAGGAGGAGAGAAAGGCAGCCATCAGCAGGAATCTCACCCACACCCCAGCCCCCTTCCCCAGCCCCCAACTCGCACTGCCCACGCCTCGGAGAGACCATGTAGTTTTGGTGCATCCCACCACCATGGACCAGGTCTGGGCAGAGGTATCTCCAGGGTGGCCATTGTGGGCAAGGCCAGTGTCTATTACCCATCCCTTATTGCTCACTGGGGTGGGACAGATACAGAGGGAACTCAACCCTCATCTGCAGCTGGAGTGGGGCAATAAAAGCAGGTCTGGCCAACAACTGGTCTCCATTCACCTCCCTTCCCTCCCCTCCCCACTTCCCTTCCTCTCCCACTCCCTTTCCCTTCCATCCTCTCCCCCTCCCCTCATTCACCCCTTCCCCTCCCACCCACCTTTGCCTCCCTCCCTTCTACCCCTGTCCCGTCCCTTGTTCCCCCTTCCCCCTCTTCCCCCCTGCCCCCAGCATCACCCCCTGCCCGACTGCCTCCCTCACTGTCCCCCCGGGGGGCAGGTACACACCGGTCTTGTCCCACACGGGCAGGTACTCGTCCTGCTGGATGTCGAGCATCAACTCCAGGCCGTTGCCCGTACCGCCCTTCATGGTGGTGAGGAGGGGGTAGCCCTCTCGGCCCGAGTTGAAGGTGTAGCACTTGCCGTACCGTGTGAAGGTCTGTTGGGAGAGCAGGGGGTCAGGGGAAGAGTAGGGGAGGTGAGGGAGCCGGCACCGCACCGTGGGAGGGGCGGTACCGAGGGAGCGCCGCACTGGTTTGTTTTTTTTAATTACAGGTACTTTTATTCAAAAAATAAAAATAAACAGAGTATTAACACAATCAAGGACTGCCTATGTTAACAGTTTACAAACAAACGGTCATCAAATTAATATAACGCCAACTATATCAACAATACACTCTACCTCCCGCGGCGACCAGCGTTCACGGAAGGCCTCCAAAGTCCCCATGGACACCGCATGTTCCCTCTCTAGGGACACGAGGGCACGGACGTAGGCCCGGAAAAGGGGCAGGCAGTCAACACCGATGCGGCCATCCACTACCCGCTACCTGGACCCGCGAATGGCCATCTTGGCCAGGCCCAGTAGCAGACCGACAGGGAGATCCCCCCCCTCCCTCCCGGCCTCCCCCCTCTGTACCGGGTGCCCAAATATCAGCAGTGTGGGGCTGAAATGTAGCCAAAACTTGAGGAACAGCCCCTTCAGATAGTCGAACAGGGGCTGCAACCTCTCACACTGCAGGTGGACGTGGTCTCTTCCTCGCCGTAGAAGTGACAGGCGGCTGGCGAGTCTGTGAACCGGTTCAAGTACCTGTTACACACCCCATTCAACACCCCAGGCCCCGATGTAAAGGGGGAGAACTCCCTTGTAGAGAGACCTCCACTGAGGACCACTCCTGCCATCAGGTGGTAACACGGACCGCCAGGGTGAGGAAGTGCAGAGTGCAGGAGCAGCCTGTACAGGACGCTCCTCTCAGCGTAACGGAAAGGCACGCTGGGCATCTCGGAAAGGCGGCTCATGTTGCATGGGGCAGCTCTCGGGAAGGGACCCGAGCCGTGGGTCCTATGAGCAACTCCGCTGCACTGTGGGAGGGGCAGTACTGAGGGACGAGGTAGTTAAGTCTCTTCATCTGTAAACTCTAGTGCTGATTGATGATTATTAACTTGGCTGGGGCATCAGAATCTGACCTTTTATTGATCAACAGCTGAATTGAATCTCTTTTTTTCGCTTCACGTTTCATGGAATGGATTGTACAAATAGCGAGTTCATGCTTTCACTAACAAACTCGAGGGCATTTATCCCGATCTTCATCAATGAATGGGACCAAAGCCAATCCCCTCACTCTACCAGTCAACTATTACATTGCCGGTTACATCTGTTCCAGGAATTAACAGCAGAACAGGAACAGGCCCTTCACCACAATGTCCACGCCCAACATGATGCCAAAACCAACTCTTATCTGCCTGCACGTGATCTATATCCTTCCATTCCCTGCATATCCATGTGAAAGCCTCTTAAACACCACTATCATATCAACCTCCACCGACACCCCTGGCAGCACATTCCAGGCTCCCTACACCCTTTGTGTAAAAAAGGTTGCCCTGCACACCTCCTTTAGAAGCTAACAACTGCAGATGCTGGTGTACCAAGGAAAGACACAAAGTGCTGGAGTAACTCAGCTGGTCAGGCAGCATCTCATGGAGAACATGGATAGGTAACGTTTCGGGACAGGACCCGTCTTCAAACAAAGACTGTTCCTTCTCCTCCAGGCCTCACATTTCACTACTCTTCTCTCTTTATCTGACAACAATTTGTCCTCTTCCCATCTCTTGCCTTTGTCCCCATGTTGGGGGGGGGGAGTCCAGAACCCGGGGCCACAGTTTAAGAATAAGAGGTAGGCCATTTAGAACTGACATGAGGAAAATCTTTTTCACACAGAGAGTTGTGAATTTGTGGAATTCTCTGCCTCAGAAGGCAGTGGAGGGTGGAGGCCGATTCACTGGATGCATTCAAAAGAGAGTTAAATAGAGCTCTTAGGGCTAGCGGAATCAAGGGATATGCGGAGAAGGCAGGAATGGGGTACTGATTGTGGACGATTAGCCATGATCACATTGAATGGCGGTGCTGGCTCGAAGGGCCGAATGGCCTACACCTGCTCCTGTTGTCTATGTATCTATGTAACTATCTGCGTATATCACTCCCCCTCACTTGTATCCACCTATCACTCGCCAGGCTTTGTCATGGTACCATCTCTCCTTGCCAGCGTTCTCCCCCCCCCCTTCATTCAGTCTGAAGAAGGATCCCAACCCGAAACGTCACCTGTCCATGTTCTCCAGAGATGCTGCCTGACCCACTGAGTTACTCCAGAATTTTTGTGTCTTTTACTGTCTTGGGGTTGTTGTTGCTGTTGTTGTTGTAGGGGCTTGCCTGCAGTACTGGTGTATGCCAGCAGAGAGTGATGCAGAGCGGCTTCCCCAGCTGCTCAGTCGCGCCCCCTGCTGTGCACCACTGGGTGTGTCAGGTTCCCAAACAGAGTGCCACGCTGAGACCAGACCTGGAGCCAAGGCCATGATCTGACCCCAGGAGCAGTAACCTCCATCCACAAGTCCAACCTCCACAGTTTTGGGGACAGAGCCTTCTCCTTGGCATCAGCTCCACCTACATCAACCGACTCCAACTGGTCCAGAACGCAGCCGCCCGACTCATCACCCACACCAAATCCTGGCATCACATCACTCCAGTCCTCAAACAACTTCACTGGCTTCCCATCTCCCACCGGATCACCTACAAAATCCTGATCCTCACCTACAAAGCCCTCCACCATCTGGCCCCCCTATATCTCACTGACCTCCTCTCCCCCTACCAACCCTCACGGTCCCTCAGATCCACATCAGCCGGTCTCCTCTCCATCCACAAGTCCAACCTCCGCAGTTTTGGGGACAGAGCCTTCTCCAGGGCAGCTCCCAGGCTCTGGAACTCCCTCCCCCAACTGATCCGCAATTCCGTGTCCCTCACCATCTTCCAGTCCCGCCTCAAGACCCATCTCTTCACCTCTGCCTATCCTTAGCCCCACGTCCCCCTCCCTTTTCATCTGTGCATTAATTGCCTCATATTGTGTTTTGAATTGTATTCTGTCTTTACTTTGTGTACTAGTCATGTCTCTACTATTTATTTCATTCCCCTTACATGTTTTTCCTCTACCTGCTAAATTTTTGTAAGGTGTCCTTGAGACTCTTGAAAGGCGCCCATAAATAAAATTTATTATTATCATTATTATTATTATTTTTTTTAAAGATACGGCATTGAAACAGGCCTTTTGGTCCATCAAGTCCATGCTGACTATCAATCACCCGTTCACACCAGTTCTATGTTATCCCCACTTTCTTATCCACTCCCTACACACTACGGTCAAGTTACAGAGGCCCATTAACGTAGCACCCGAATGAAACACAAGTGGTCACAGGGGAAATATGCAAACTCCACACATACAGCATCGGAGGTTAGGATCGAACCTGGCACTCTTGTACTATGTGGCAGCGGCTCGACCAGCTGCGCCATTGTGCCACTCTTGTGGACACGTCTCATAAATCTGGGGCATAGAGCCATACAGCGTGGAAACATGCCGTTCGGACCAACCCACATGCCCCATCTACACTTGTCCAACCTACCTGCGTTTGGCTCATATTCCTCTAAACCTTTTCTATCCATGCACCTGTCCAAATGTCTTTTAAATGTTGTGATGGTACCTGCCTCAACTACCTCCTCTGGCAGCTTGTTCCATACACCCACCACCCTCTGTGAAAATGTTGCCCCTCATGTTTCTATTAAATCTTTCCCCCGCACCGCAAACTGTGTCCTCTGGTTCTTGATTCCCCTACTTTGAGCAAGAGACTCTGTGCGACCACCCGGGTCTCCAATACTCCTGCCCCTCATAGTCCCGTCTTTCCCATGCAGTGTGTCCGTGTGGGTGAGCCGGATGCTGCAGGGAAACTTTGACCCTGTCTGTCTGTCTGTCTGTTTTCCTCCCTCCCTCCCTTGTCTCCTTCTCTCCCTCTCCGCCTCCTCCCTACCTCCTCCCTACCGCCCCCCCCCCCCCCCCCCCCCCATCATTATCGATCGCCCTGAAGCACTCTCTACATTTCCAACCATCGGGAGCCAGGGGACTCTCCAGTTTCAGAACCTTATCCGGCCCAGCATTCCCGGGAGACTGGGGGCAGAAACCAAAAGCCGAACATCGACCCGGGTCCGGAATCTGAGACGGAAAGACAAAGCAAGGTCGCTGGGACCATCCAGTCATCTACTGGTGAGGGGAGGGGACAAGGAAGGGGGTGATTTTATAAACTCCCTTCTCCTCAACGTGACACACCAGAGAAAACAATCCACACTTGTCCAGGCTCTTCTTACAGTTGCTGTACATTACACCTTGATTACCGCTCTATCTACTTGTGTTGCCACTATCAGGGAGTTATGGGCTTGGACCCCAAGATCCCTCTGTACATCAATGCTGTTAAATGTCTTGTCATTAACTGTAATCTGTCTCTCCCCTCAACCTCTGATGTTCCAGAGAAATCAATCCAAGTCTGCCCAACCTCTCCCGGTAGCTGATCCTCCCTGAATCAGGCAGCATCCTAGTAAGATGCTTCTTCAGTGTCTGAAGGGTCCCGACCCAAAACGTCACCGGTCCATGTTCTCCAGAGATGCTGCCTCACCTGCTGAATTACTCCAGCACTTTGTGTCCTTTTAAGCATCCTGGTAAACCTCCTCTGCACCCCCTCCACCTTCCTCCTGTAATGGGGTGACCTGGACTGCTCACCACGGTCCGACATAAGGCCTGAGTCTTGTTTTCAAAGATAGACACAACGTGCTGGAGTAACTCAGCGGGTCAGGCAGCATCTCTGGAGAAAAGCAATAGGTTACGTGGCTGTATGTTGTTGATGCCCTGACCGATAAAGGCAAGCGTGCAATTGTCAGGGTGAGGGACTGGGTCACCCCCTGCTCGCTCCCCTCGCTCTCTCTCTCTCCTCTCTCCCCTCTCCCCCTTGCTTTCTCACCCCTCGCTCCTTGCACCTCGCCCCACTTCCCGCTCCCTCCTCGCTTTCTTACCCTTCTCCCCTTTCTCCTGGCCCCTCACCCACTCACCTCACCTCCTTTCACATTTCCACTCTCCACTCACCCCTCTCCCCCTCCCCTCGGCCCTTTCCCCTCTTCCCGCTCTCTCTCCCTGCTACTCTCCCCACGGTCTTTCCCCTATCCCCCCCCCCCCGTTCTCTCTCCTCTCCCCCCGCCCCTCTCCCCGCGCACTCACAGTGGTGAAGTCCTCGGCCGTGCATTCCTCACTGCGGTACTTGCAGTCGAGCAGCATTTGTGTGAGCTCGTGCCCAGTGCGGTCGTAGAGCTCGGTCATGTCGTAGGTGCGAGAGGGGAAGAATCCGTCCATGTTGCCGTCCTGGCCCAGCGTTTGCAGGAAGGCAGGGTAGTCACTCTGCTTCACTCCCAACAATGAGCCCACCCAGTACAGGTCGTTACGGCTGATGCGGGACTTGCGGAAACTGTTCTGGTTGCAGAAGGTTACGGCAGGAAAGGCCATGCTGGCGCTGTCGATCTCATCCAGGGTGGTGACGTGGTGGTACTGGGTGTAGTACTCCACCCGGTCGGCTACCTGGTACAGGAAGATGCCTAGCGAGAACAGGAAGGCCACTAGCCACAGTAGCCGGCGCAGGCTCACGCCTCCCCCCGTGAAGATGTGGCTGAGACCATGCAGGGTGCTGCTCTCAGCAAAAGCCGCCAGGTTCGGAGTTTTACGCCCCTCCATCTCCATTTCCCAATCCCAAGTCCTATCCTGGCCCGGCTGGGAACGCCGTATCCTGGGATCACACCGACAGGAAGACAGGTGCAGGGTGCAGGGGGAGAGACAGGGAGGAGTGCACTGGGCGAGAGGGAGGATGTGCAGTGGGAGTGAGAGAAAGAGAGCGAGAGAGAGAGAAAGAGAGAGAGAGAGAGAAAGGGAGTGCGCTGGGAGAGAGAGAGGCTGCAAGACTGGCCTCAAGTTACAGTGGGAGGTTTCACAGAGGGGGGAGTGAAAGGGGAGGGAGGTAGAGAGAGAGCAAGGGGGAGGGAGGGAGAAGAGGAGAGAGGGAGCGCAAGGAGGAGGGGAAGTCGAGTGAGGGAGGGAGAGGTGGAGGGAGAAGAGAGGAAGAGAGGAAGGGGAAGGCAGGGACAAGGGGAGAGATGGGGAGAGAGAAGCGGAGGGAGGATGGAGGAAGAGAGGGAGAGAGAAAATCAGAGCAAGGGAGAATGATAGGGAAGTGAGCGGGTAATGAAGGGAGCGTGGGAGGAGATGTGAGAGGCAACAATAGTGAGAGAATGAGCAATGTGGATAGGATTTGAGAGAGGAGTGAGGGGGAGAGGCAGAGGCGGAGGGAGGGATGGGGAGGGGGGTAAGAGAGGGAGGGAGAGAGGGGGAAGAGGGTGAGGGGGAAGGAAGAGGGAGGGAGAGGGGGCAGTGGGACTTGGGGACAGATCGAGTCCACGGTGGGCGAGGGAGGGTCGTTCTGGTTCCGACGGGGTGTAACTCACAAGGTGAGGGACTGATCGCAGGGTCGACAGTCTCCGGGGGGTGGGGTCAGATACAGGAGGCAAACTACATCAGTCCAGTGGGAGGTGAACATGGGACAGCACAGGAACAGGCCCTTCGGCCCACAATGTACATGCTGACCATGATGCCAAGTTAAACTGATCTCCTCTGCCTGCACGTGATCCATGTCCCTTAAACACACTATCGTATCTGCCTCCACCTCCAACACTGGTATCACGTTCCAGGCCCCGACCACCCTCTGTGTAAGAAACAAACCTGCCCCACACATCACCTTTAAACTTTGAAAAACACAAAGTGCTGGAGTAACTCAGCAGGTGAGGCAGCATCTATGGAGAACAATGATAGGTGACGTTTTGGGTCGAGACCCATCTTCAGACAGATTGTGGTGACAGAGGCGGAAACCAAGCTGGAAGTGATGGAGTGGGTCAAAGCCTGGTGAGTGATAGGTGGATACAGGTGAGGAGTTCAGCACTTTCTCATTACTTTTTCCGCTCTAACCTCTCCCCCACACCACACCCACCTCTCCCACCATCGCCCCCACCCCAGTCACCCTGTCTCTTTCCCCTCCTTCATACACTCATCTCCCATCCCCAAGTCCCCCTCTTCCCTTTCAGCCCCCACTTTCCCCTCCCCATCCCCTTCCACCCATATCCCTCCCTCCACCCCTACATTTCACTTCTCCTCCTCTCTCCGTATCTGACATCCTTTTGTCTCCTTTTCACCTCCAGATTTTGTCACTTACTCCACCCAGATGCCCATCACCCTCCCCTCACCTATATCCACCTATCACTCACCTGGCTCTGTCCCACCCCCACCTCCTTTCCACCTTTCTCCCCCTTTACTCCATCAGTCTGAAGGAGGGTCCCGGACCTGAAGCGTCGTCTGTCCATTCCCTCCCCAGATGCTGCCTGACCCGCTGTGTTCCTCCAGCACTTTGTGTTTTGCTCAGGATTCCAGCATCTGCAGTTCCTCGTGTCTCTAATTGTCTTTTATATTCCAAGGTTATTTAATTCATTCAATTACGTCAGGGTGTCAGAGTAAGTTTCAAACTGCAGTCTCGCAGCTGTACGTTGCTAACTTACTGACGCATGCGCCGAGCTGCAGTTAGACACACGGCACCCGTGCAGCTGCCCTGCCACACTCGGGCGGGTAGACGAGTGCTCGGCTCACGAAGGTCTGTGGGTCCGTATGGGGCATCCATGCAGCGTGGAGATGCATCGGTGCCATGCAAGGCTGCAGCGGGGAGTTGTGGGTTTGCACCAGGGTCAGGCATGAGGGGGAGATGCAACAGTGCCATGCCGCATGTTTGAGCTGCGGATCTGCGCAAAGTGCAGCGGTGGAGTGCAGGATACCCTGCAGCAAGGTGCAGGAGATGCAGCGGTGAGTTACGAGGTTGCAGGAGGGAAACGCAACGGTGGCCGGCAGGAGATGAGGGTGCAGCGGGTGCAATGGTGGGATGCAGGAGATGCTGCAGATGCAATGGTGGCATGCAGGAGATGCAGTGGTGGGATGCGGGGTGCCCCCAGACGTGCAGGAGATGCAGCTTTTCAAAAATGCAGCACCCGGCTGCAGGAGATGCAGGGCAGGGTGTGGGAAATGCACCGGTGAGATGCAGGGGTGCATGAAATGCACTGGTGGGGTGCACACGGTCTGTAGCCGCGCCCTTCACCGGGCTGCACGGGTGCTGGAGATGCATCGCCAGATTGCACGGGTACAGGAGATGCATCGCCGGGCTGCACGGGTACAGGAGATGCATCGCCGGGCTGCACGGGTACAGGAGATGCATCGCCGGGCTGCACGGGTGCAGGAGATGCATCACCGGGCTGCACGGATGCAGGAGCTGCATCGCCAGATTGCACGGGTACAGGAGATGCATCGCCAGATTGCACGGGAACAGGAGATGCATCGCCGGGGTGCACGGGTGCAGGAGATGCATCGCTGGGCTGCACGGGTGCAGGAGTTGCATCGCCAGATTGCACGGGTGCCGGAGATGCATCGCCGGTCCAAATCGCCTAGCACGGGTGCTGCACGGGTGCAGGAGTTACTCACGGTGCTGAAGTTGCGGTGTGAGCAGCGGCGGCCGCGGAAGCTGCACATGAGCAGCATGTCCTGCAGACAGTGACCGGCGCGGTCGGCCAGCTCGGCCAGGCTGAAGGGCTGCGGCTGGAAGCGGCTGAAGTCGGCGAGGCGGCGCAGGGCGGCCGGGGCCCGGGGCCGGTGGTCGCGGGGCCGCTCCAGCAGCTCCAGCATCTCGCCGGCGTGGAAGAGGTCGTTGCGGCGGAGCCGGGACAGGCGCAGCGGGTTGAAGTTGCAGATGGTGACGGCGGGGAAGGTGAGGTTGGCAGCGGACACCCACTGCCGGCGGCTCAGGTGCGGGAAGTGCAGGTAACGGGACAGTCGCTCGGTGCCCAACGCCGCCAGCAGCCCCACGGCCGTAGCTAGAGACAGCGCCCACAGCCAACGCCGGGGCCCCGGGCGGCCGCTCACTGCCCGATCCAGCCCGTGGAGGCTGCTGCCCCGGGCAAAGGTAGCCAGGGATAGCGGCCCTGCACCGGCCCCGACCGACCCCGCTCCCAACCCCATCCCCGTCCCCGTAGCTCTCCCCCTCACCTCCCCACTCCCTCCTTCCTCCCTCACTCCCTCCTTCCTCCCTCACTCCCTCACTCCGAGCGCCCCTTCCTTCCCGGCTACTGAACCCCCTTCCTCTGATCTCCCCCTCCTTCCGGAGCTTCCTCCCTAAGAGCGCCCCTTCCCCCTTCTCCTGCCCCCCTCCCTCCTCAGTCCCTTCCCAACCTCAGATCCCCCTCCTCCCTCCTCCCACACCCCCTCTGATCCCCCCTCCCTCCGGAGCTGTCCCCTCCTCAGCCCCCTGCTCCGATTTCCCCTTCCCTCATTACTTCCCCTCCTTGTGATCTCCCCTCTTGCCTACCCTCCCTCTTCCCAGATCTCCCCCTCCCTCACTCACTAACTGATCTTCCTTGATCCCTTCACCATCCCTGACCCAATGTGCCCTCCTCCCTTCCTCCCTCTTCTTTCCCTCCCTTCCCCTTCTCCTTCTCCCTCTCCTTTCCCTCTCCCTCCCTCCCTCCCTCCGCACGGTGCCGGGGCAGACGGACCGACTCTTCGCCTCCCTCCGTCCCGTCCTCCCCGCTCCTCTCGTCAGTAACCTGGCGAATGTGCCGCTCCGTGCCGATGTGATCCCAGACTCCCGTCCCCGAAAAGGAGCGGCGGCCCGGCGCCGGGGGATAGGAGCTGGGGGCGGTCGGGAGACGGCGGTCGGGAGACGGGGGTCGGGGGACGGCGGGTGAGAGAGGTGGGGGTGGGTGAGGGGGAGGAGGGGGGGGGGGGGGGGGGGGGGTGAGGGTGAGGGTGAGGAGGGAGGGTGAGGGGGCAGATGGAGAAAGAGAGAGAGACGAATGAAGCCAGACACACGTTCAGACACAGGTGCAGTCAGACACAAGATGACCCACCATCACTCTCTCTCTTTCAAGCACACAAACACACAATCACACAGACAGCATTTCCACATGCAGACTCCACCACATGCACACACAAATATACATTCACAAACACATGCGTGCGCACATACAACATGCATGCACATCCGTGTACACTGATAATCACAAATACCCCTTCACGTACCTATAGACACATTAACCTGCAGACTGACTCCTGCATTCAAACCAACACAGCCCTATAGATAGGCAAAGGGCAGCACACACCAACCCACTAACACATTCACAAGGTAACACACACACCCCAAAACACACATGTCGATGCCCTCACATACAGGGACCAACACACGCACCAGCACACTGACAAGCACTGACACCAACACTACCCTGACACCAACACACTAACACACACACCGGCACACTAACACATACACAGACATGCTAACACACATATCATGACACATCAACACACAACATGCATAGACACAGACACACTCTCACACACTCGTTCAAACACACACATCCCACACTCAGACATAACCCCACGGACACCAGTGTTGTCGGGGATCGTGTTGCTGCCATGGTTTAATACGATTCATTCTTGTATCGGGGTGTTTAAGGTCGGGCCTAACCTGACCATCTGAGGCCACATCAGTTACAGTGAGTCAGGGTCTGAGGGAGGAAGGGGTTGTAAGGAGAGAATGTGGGTAAGTGTGTATATGACTTTGTGTGTGAGTCTGTCTATGGAATGCACACAAGTATGTTAGCGTGTGCGAGTGTATGTTTGAGCAAATGTCTCTGTTGTGTTTGTGTGTGTGCGGTTAAGTGTGAGTTTGCATGTAGTTGTGTGTCATTGTTGGTGTGTGTGCGTCACTCTGTGTCTCTGTATCTCTCTCGCTGTGTGTGTCTCTCTCTCTGTGTCTTGTGTCTCTCCGTGTACCCTGTGTCTGTGATGGAGTTTCCAAACCAGGAACGTCTTGTGCCTGTGGTTAACTGGTGTCTGGATCTCTCATTTCATCGGTTATCGAGTCATACAGCACAGAAATGGGCCCTTTGTCCAGCTCACCCAAGCCGACCAAGATACCCATCTAAGATGGTCCCATCTGCCTGTCTCTGCCTGTCATATCCCTCAGCCTCCCCATCCATGTGTCAGTCCAATGTATTTTTTAGATGTCATAGAGCTGAAACAGGCTCACCTTGCCATGCCAACTATTGGCATTCTGGGCTAGTCCCTTTTCTCTGCATTTGGCCTGTAACCCGCTAAACCCTTCCTTTCCATATATCTTTCCAAATGTGCTTTAAATGTTATCATTGTACCTGCTTCTACAGCTTCCTCTGGCAGCCCATTCCAGATATAAACTACACTTTGAATTAAAAATCTCCCCGCACTCACCTTAAGCCTGCTATGTTTAGAATCCTCTACTCTGGGGAAAAGACTGAGCATTCACTTTATCCATGCCCCTCGTGGTCTTGTACACCTCATTAAGGTCACCCCTCAACTTCCTACACTCCAAAGAAAAAAGTCCCAGCCTATCTAACCTCTCCATATAACTCAAGCCCAAGTAACATCTTGGTGAATCTCTTCTGCACCCCTTCCAACTTAATGACATCCTTCCTGCAGCTTGGTGGCCAGAACTGCACACAGTACAGTACTCCCAGTGTGGTCTCACCAATGACTTGCACAGCCGCATCATGATGTCCCAACTTCTGTACTCGGTCCTCTTTCCAATGAAGGCCAGCATGCCGACCCACACTGTCCATTTGAGTCATCACTTTTACAAGGTACAAGATACAAAGAATTTATTACCAAGTATGTAAGAACATACAAGGAATTTGATTTGCCATACAGTCATACCAAAAAAGCAGCAAGACACACAACTACATAAAAATTAACACAAACATCCACCACAGCGCACTGTGATGGAAGGAAATAAAGTCTAATCTTCTTCGCTCCTTTTTTCCCGTGGACGGGTAGTAGAACCATCCGCAGTCCGGGCGATCGAAGCTCCTGCGGTTTGGAGCTCCTGCAGTCAGTCCCTAACCAAGCTCCACAATGTTAAGTCTGCAGGCTCCTGGGGTTGGAGCACCCGAAGTTGATCCCTGACAAAGGGGTTGCAAGCTCCACGATGTTAAGTCCGCAGGCTCCCGTGGTTGGGGTTCTCGAAGTCGATCCCCAACAAGAGGCCACCAGCCGGTGTTTAAAGAACATAGAACAGTAGAAACATAGAAAAATAGGTGCATGAGTAGGCCATTTAGCCCTTCGACCCAGCACCGCCATTCAATATGATCATGGCTGATCATCTAAAATCAGTACCCCATTCCTGCTTTCTCCCCCCATATCCCTTGATTCCTTTAGCCCGAAGAGCTAAATCTAACTCTCTCTTGAAAACATCCAGTGAATTGGCCTCCACTGCCTCCTGTGGCAGAGAATTCCACAGATTCACAACTTTCTGGGTGAAGATGTTTATCCTCATCTCAGTCCTAAATGGCCTGTACCTTATTCTTAAACTGTGACCCCTGGTTCTGGACTCCCCCAACATCAGGAACATTTGTCCTGCATCTAGCCTGTCCATCCTTTATGAATTTTATATGTATCATCTATAGATACCCTCTCATCCTTCTAAATTCTAGTGAATACAAGCCCAGTCGACCCATTCTTTCATTATGTCAATCCCGCCATCCTGGGAATTAACCTGGTGAACCTACGCTGCACTCCCTCAATAGTAATAATGTCCTTATTCAAATTATTACTCCAAAATTGCACACAATACTCCAGGTGCAGTCTCACCAGGGCCCTGTACAACTGCAGTAGGACCTCCTTGCTCCTAAACTCAAATCCTCTCGCAATGAAGTCTTACTTTCAGTGACTGATGTACAAGCACACCAAGGTCTCATTGCACCTCCCCTTTTCCTAATCTGACACCATTCAGATAATAATCTGCCTTCCTGTTCTTTCTAACAAGGTGGATAACCTCACATTTATCCACATTATACTGCATCTGCCATGCATCTGCCCACTCACCCAACCAGGGCCGGCCTTAAGAGGTGCGGGGCCCAATTGGGAACAATTCTGGTGAGCCCTAGGTTCCCAGCCAAGGTCTGTCAGCCCAGTTATTTAGTATCTATCTGTGTGTGTGTGTGTATGTCATTTTTTTGGCCTTTGATTCGTTACTCCACCAAAACCAGACGCTAACATGCCGAGATTTTTACCATTTCGCTAGCCATTTCACTTTTACATTCGCTCATCCACTCCTCATTAAATTTAGTCATTTTTCTGTACATCATTTTAATAAAATCCTTCCCCCACCCCAACAGTCATGCGATTAGCAAGCGATTGATAAGATTTGATGGGGCACCCTGAGCTTTTTTGCACTAGTATTAGGGTTAAGTGATTGAATTTAGTCGTTTCTCATACATTCTCATACAATCTATGTGTTTACACGCCTGTTATGCTGCTGCAAATAAGGATTTCATTGTTCTGTTGTGGGTGCACAAGACAATTATACATTCTTGACTCGACTCTTCACTCATGCATTTGTGCAATAGAAAACGGGTAACCATTGCACTCTGCGCCAAGTTAAAAAGAGTCAGCAGTTAGTCAGGAAGTGACTATTCGCCTCCAAAGATCAACCCTTTGTTAGGTGGCTTCACTAAATGGTGTGACTCAATATTCCTCCAGCAGTTTGGTTTTTTTGCTCAAGATCTGCAGCATCTGCAGTCGCTTGCTATTTAATACTATGTTCCGCTGCGATCTAACTAATGGACGGCCCATGCTGAAGCACAGTGCGGGGCCCAATTGGGAACAATTTTCATAGAAATATAAATAAATCATTATAAATGAGTCACGTGTCGTGAGTAATATGACAGTCAGTCGGCTTTTAAAACATCTTAAACCGCGCATGCGCAGATTGTTCTCTCCATAAAAATAAAAATAAATAAAGTAACAATTCAATTTGCTCAAGGCTTCCAAATCTCCTTCATTCTGAATTACTAAATGGGTGGAGGGTGACGGCAGGTGGAAAGATGGTGGGGAAAACGGGAGCACACTGGGACAAGTTGAATCAGTTGTCATCTTATTCAATCACTATACTAGTTCAAGGGACCAATTGGGGGAGAGTTCCTTTCACTGCGTGTATTGAGTCTAGCCAGGGGTAAAGTTGCGGGGAGGGCAGGAGCGTTGAGAAGGAGGGGGTCAGGTTCATGCCAGTAACCCACTCACTCACCGCTGCCGCGGCGCTCCGGGCGTGGAGCCACCGCATTGTGGCCGGGGAGGGAAGCAGCTCGCGTGGCTACGAGCGGCTGCCATCACCGGACAGCGGAACCGACTGCCATCTCAGCGCCTTCTGCTGGCCCGCTCACCTCTGGCAGTGCTCTGAACAGTGAGGGGACCAGCTCAAGAGCAAAGGTCATAGAGCGGAGTGGGTTAGAGAGTAATGGATAAAATCACAGCGGGCGGTGGAGCTTACTCCTGTGTCAGCGCGAACAAGGGATCAATTGAGGTTACTCGCAGTTACAGAGTGCTGGAGGAACTCAGCGGGCAAGGCAGCCCCCGCGGAGGGAACATATCACTTATCAGGAGCCGCCACGGGCCAGGACTCTTCCCCCCCCCCCCCCCAATGGAAAGCAACCGCAGATGCAGCCGTCACCGCAAAATGTCTAAGAAGGAACTGCTGATGCTGGAAAATCGAAGGTAGACAAAAATGCTGGAGAAACTCAGCGGGTGAGGCAGCATCTATGGAGCGAAGGAAATAGCCATCGTTTCGGGCCGGGTCTGAAGAAGGGTTTCGACCCGAAACGTTGCCTACTTCCTTCGCTCCATACCATAACATGCTGCCTCACCCGCTGAGTTTCTCCAGCATTTTTGTCTACCGCAAAACGTCAATGATTCCGGGAATGCCGGGAGAGCTAGAGTGAGACGAGATGGGGAGCGGGAGAGAGAGAGAGAGAGGGAGGAAGTGAGCGAAAGACAGAGAGACACAACATGGGTCGGTAGGTAAATTGAATGACTAACCTGCTGCGCACCAAGAAGAAGCCCTCAATCATGGTGAGTTTTAAGAAATTCTCAATGTGTCATCAATGAATCGATCTACATTCCTCAGTAAATGTAATTGTGTTTTGAACAAATATTAATGACGCCGCGTGAATTGTATTCAGAGGAACACGGCGTAATTAATACTTGTTCAAAACGCAATTACATTTACTGAGGAATATGGATCGATGCATTGATGACACATTGTATAACTACTTGTCAACTACTGGCTGTCAACAAGTGCTACAGTACTAGTTAACAAATCGTTTGTGTCTCATGGCCGTGCAGCGGTTGTTATCCATGTTCGTTTTGTAAAAAAATCCGGATGGCGAATTAAAAAAAATCTTTATTTAACAAAGCGAATTTGTATTACCGTACGCAATACGGAAAATTAACGCGGGGCCCCCCTTAGGCGTGGGGCCCAATTGGGAGAAATCGGTCCAATCGGCTCAAGGCCGGCCCTGCTGAAGCACACACAGCATTGAAATGCTAATACGACAATTAGCAAGAATACTGAACAATACAGTAACACGTAGCTCAGAGGACACGGGTTTAATTTTACAAATATCCATTTTCACGAAGCAAGTCACTTTTGGCAACGATACCAGTTTTTAAGAAGGCAGACTTTGCACTGACCACTTGAAAATAAATCAGTGGTTAACTGGCAATGTAAACGTGATGGTGTGCCTGCCACCAAAGCAGCAGGCACCGTGGGAGGAAGGTGGGGGAGAGGGAGATGGATGTGGACGGGCAGGGGGTGAAACAAAAAGATAAAGAGCTGGTTTCAGTCCAACAGCAGTACAAAACTTAAAAGCTGGTCACAAGGCTAAGAGGCTGAAGTGCTTCAGGCTGTTGTTGGACTGAAACCAGCTCTTTATCTTTGTGTTTCACAGAATCACTTCAAGCCCGATCTCTGCATTATAAGTGCAACATGAACAGTGATGGAAATGGGTTTTAGGAACTATGGGTACGCTAAGGTCCGTGAAGCTGAGGTTGGAAAGGGGGGGCCTGCACCCAACCTGTCCAAGCCACTCTGCAGCCTCAGAGCAACATCACAGCTCATACTGCCACCCAGCTTTGTGTCAACCGCAAACTTGTAGATGTCACATTTAGTTCCCTCATCTAAATCGTTAATATATATTGTAAATAACTGGTCCCAGCACCTAGCCTTGCAGCACCCCACTAGTCACTGCCTGCCATTCTGACAGGTACCAGTTAATTCCTACTCTTTGCTTCCTGTCTGCCAACCAGTTCTCTATCCATGTACCCCATTACCATGTGCTCTAATTTTGCACACTAATCTCTTGTGTGGGACCTTGTTAAAGACTTTTTGAAAGTCCAGATACACCACATCCACTGGCTCTCTCTTATCCATTCTACATGTTATATCCTCAAAAAATTCCAGAAGGCTAGTCAAACATGATTTCCCCTTCATAAATGGATGCTGACTGTGACCGATCCTGTCACTGCTTTCCAATTGCACTGCTATAACATCTTTAACAATTGACTCGAGCACCTTCCCCACTACCGATATAAGTCTAACTGGTCTATCATTCCCCGTTTTCTCTCTCCCTCCTTTCTTAAAAACTGGGGTTACATTGTCTACCCCCCAGTCCACAAGAGCCAATCCAGAGTCGAGAGAACATTGGAAAATGATCACCAATGCATCCACGATTTCTAGGGCACCCTCTTTGAGTACTCTGGATGCAGACCATCAGGCCCTCTGCCTTCAGTCCCAACAGTTTACCTAACACCATTTCCTGACTAATGTGGATTCCCTTCAGTTCCTCCCTCCCACTCGATCTCCTCGGTCCCCTGGTATTTCCGGGAGATTGCTTCTGTCTTCACTAACGAAGACACAAAGTACTCGTTTAAATGTTCTGCCATTTCCATGTTTCCCATTATAAATTCAACACAGGAACATGCCCTTCAGCCCACAATGTTGAACTGAAAATCTTGCAAAGTAAAGTTACTCTCTTCAGCCTGCACGTGTTCCATATCCCTCCATTCACTGCATATCCATGTGCCTATCTGTAGATCAGTTGGATATAGATCAGTTGGGGAAACAGACAAAGTGCTGGAGTAACTCAGGGGATAGGGCAGCATCTCTGGAGAACATGGTTAGGTGATATTTCAGGCAGAGACCCTTCTTCGGTTTGAAATATGGGCTGAGAAATTGCAGGCGGATTTTAATCCGCAAAAGCAAAGCATTTGAGAAGGTTCCACGTGGTAGGTTGCTCTGGAAAGTTAAATCCCATGGGATTCAAGGGGAGAAGCTGAATGGATGGAAAATTGGCTTCACGGAAGGAATCACGGTGATGGAGGAAGTTTGCTTTTTGGACTGGAGGCCTGTGACTAGTGGTGTGCCTCAGGGTTCGGTGTTGGACTCCATTGCTGTTTATCATCTGCAAGAGAACGTACATGGCATGGTTGGTAAGTTTGCAGATGGCACTGAAATGGGTGGTATTGCAGATAGTGAAGATGTTTGTCAAACATTGCAGCAGAATATTGATCGCTTTGGCAGGTCGATTGAGCAATAGTTGATGGAATTTAATACAGAGACATGTGAGATGTTGCACTTTAGAACGTTTAACACGGGCAGAATCTGCACTGAATGGTAGGGTTCTGGGGAGTGTTGTAGAGCAGAGGGTGCGCAGGTACATCGTTTCTTGAAATTAGCATTGCAGGTAGAAAGGGTGGTCAAGAAGGCTTTTGGCACATTGGTCTTCATCAGTCAGAGTAATAATTATAGAAGTTGGGAGGTTATGTTACAGTTATACATACAGACGTTGGTGAGGCACTTAGAGTATTGTGTTCAGTTTTGGTCAACATGTTATAGGAAATATGTTGTCTAGCTGAAAAGGATGCAGAGAAGAGTTATGAGGATGTTGCCAGGACTCGAGGGCCTGATCCACAGCATGGGCTGCGGAACAAGGGGGGGGGGGGGGCTTGCAGCTCCCCCGCTTTTTTGGCTAGACACGTTTCAATGTCTCCGGCTTTGGACAAGGCGCCGCTGTGCTCTGAGCAACCTGGTCGTGGGTGTTGGAGAACCGGGGCGGAGGGAGGGATGGAAGCAGAAGCAGCGGCGGGGACCGATGCGGATAGGGAGCTGTGGCTGGCGAGTGTTTGCTGGGCTGGCGAGTCACTCGCGGCAGCTCCGGCCATGGAGCAGCCTCAGTGTACGTCCCGGGCCGTCAGAAGCGTTGCGCCGCTGTCATGAGAGTCTCTGCGCCGAATTCGCCCTGGAGTCTGCGGCTCGGTCCATCCTGAAGGATGCTGGAAGTAGGTACCAAGCACTGGGTAGAAGCGGTGGAAGTTAGTGGTCTTCAAATGGGGGTGGTTGGAGAAAGCATCCTGTTTGCCTGCTAGATTTTCACTTGCTGTAACTGCAGGAAAAATGTTCCCGATGTTGGGGGAAACCAGAAACAGGGGGTCACAGTTTAAGAATAAGGGGTCGGCCATTTAGGACTGAGATGAGGACAAACTTTCTTCACCGAGAGAGTTGTGAATCTGTGGAATTCTCTGCCACAGAAGGCAGTGGAGGCCAATTTACTGGATGTTTTCAAGAGAGTTACATTTAGCTCTTGGGGCTAGCGAAATCAAGGGGTGTGAGGAAAAAACACAGGAAAGGGGTATGCCGAGTTGATATTAGTGGAAATGCTGAGTTGATGTTAGTCATGATCGTACTACACAGAAACAGCCATTTGGCTCAACTTGTCGGGGAGCCGGGGCTGGCGAGTGTTTGCCGGGCTGGCGAGTCGCTCGCTGCAGTTCCGGCCATGGAGCAGTTTCAGTGCAAGAGTCCCGGGCCGTCGGAGGCGTCGGAAGTGTTGCGCCGCTGCCGTGAGTCTCTGCGCTGAATTTGCCCTGGTGACCGGCATGGACCAGGCTACGGCTCGGTGCATCCTAGAGGACAACCAGTGGCTGCTGGAAGCACTGGGAAGATAGTGGCCTTCAAAGAGGGGTGGTTGGAGAAAGCATCCTGCTTACCTGCTAGATTTACTTACTGTAACTGCAGGAAAAATGTTCCCGATGTTGGGGAAGTTCAGAACCGGGGGTCACACAGTTCAAGAATAAGGGGTTGGCCATTTAGGACTGAGATGAGGACAAACATTCTTCACCCAGAGAGTTGTGAATCTGTGGAATTCTCTGCCACAGAAGGCAGTGGAGGCCAATTCACTGGATGTATTCAAGAGAGAGTTACATTTAGCTCTTGGGGCTAGCGAAATCAAGGAAATCAAGGTAAGAGGGGAAAAAAAACAGGGAAGTGGTACTGATTTTAGATGAACAGCCATGATCGTATCGAATGGCAGTGCTGGCTTGAAGGGCCGAATGGCCTATTCCTGCACCTATTTTCTATGTTTCTCTGCTTTAGTATATGGCAATAACACTCGACCACTTGATTTTGAAGCATTCATGCATGGTGGAGGTATAATATAGTCATAGTGTGAAAACATGCCCTTCGGACCAACTTGCCCACACCCGCAAACATGTCCCAGCTACACTACCTGCTTTTGGTCCATATCCCTCCAAACCTGTCTTATCCATGTATCAGTCTAACTGTTTCTTAAATGTTGGGATAGTCCCTGCCTCAACTACCTCATCCGGCAGCTTGTTCCAGACACCCACCACCCTTTGTGTGGAAAAAGTTACCCCTCAGATTCCTATGAAATCTTTTCCCCTTTACCTTAAATCTGTCCTCTGGTCCTCGATTCACCTACTCTGGGCAAGAGACTCAGTGCATTGACATGTATATTTCTAATGCATTTTAGATTCCTCGAAAGCTTTAAAAAAAGTAGAGTTTCCACAAACATATACCCCCTTTATTAATGTCATGGTTTGATGATTCTAAATTAAAATGAAAAAAACATCAAAAGGAGAATGCATACTTTCAAAATACTCTGATTCCCCCCCCCCCCCCCCCCCCCCCCGAGCAAAACATAATTTGGATGACTTTGCAAAATCAGGAATTGTTATGATTATATTCTTGTCCCTTTTTCCTACAACAGACAAAAAAAATAGCACTTGAAATTATAACACATTTATAAGTTTGTCAAATTTTCTGTACCGTGGAAGGCACTGGGATCGATCCGGGGGGGGGATGGGGAGGTGGGGGATGGCCTGTATTATTATCCCCCAGATTTTGGAGATCGAGCAATAACAAAAGCAATTGCTCCCATCTCTCATGTAAGCCCTACATTATCATAAAAATACTTCAAACAAAAAAACATTGAAATCATACTTCTACAATGCATTAAAACATAATTTTAATACAGGTACATCAAATTTCAAAAAATCCCTACCGTGGGTGGGGGGGCTCCCCCCCTCCTACACCCTCCCCCCCACTCGGTCACTCCACTCCCTCGCCGGGTACCCCACAAGGCCAGTGATCAGTGATCGCTCAGCCCCCCTCCCCCCCCCTTTCAAAAATGCTCCACGCCCCTGTACAGGGAGAGGTTGGGCAGGCTAGGACTCCTTGGAGCGCATGAGGATGGGAGTGAACATAGAGGTGTACAAAATCATGAGGAATAGATCTGGTCTACATACAATATCTTTCCCCGAGTCGGGAAAATCAAGAACCAGAGGACATAGGTATAGGGTGGGGGGAAATATTTAATAATTACCCAAGGGGGAACTTTTCTTTTTATTCACACAGGGTGGTGGATATACGGAACAAGCTGCCACTTGAGGCAGGTGCTATCACAATGTCTAAGAAATATTTAGACATGTACATGAATAGGCAAGATTGAGGTAAACGGGCCAAATGCAAGCAGGTGGAACAAGCGAATATGGGGCATGTTGGCTGTGTGGGCAAGTTGGGCCGAAGGGCCCATTTCTACACTGTATGACTATGAGTGAGGATGGTGGGTATATGGAATGAGCTGGAAGTGGGAACAATAACATTTAAAAGGAATTTTGACGTAGTTGGATCAGAGAGGAGTAGAGGGATGAATCTAACCTGGGCAAATGCAATTAGTGTAGATAGGAATTATAGTCAGCATAGATTAGATGGGCCGAAGGGCCCGTTTCTGTGCTGCACAACCGTTTCTGGAGAGGATGGTGAGCAGACAAGTGCAGGCCCGTACGAAGTTTATCAAAAAGGGGGGTGGCATGACAGGATTACAAAAAACATAATGTGAAATAATGTGCGCGCTGTGCACGTCACATGCGCGAAGCGTGAAGTCCCTCAATGCCAGGGTTTTTAGATGCTCTCTGATGCATTATGAGCCTTATTTTGGAGCATTTTTTAACCAAGTTTATGACCAATATTTCAGAAATTAACAGGAACTTGAGAGGCAGCTTTTTCACACAAAGGATGCTGGGTGTATGTAACGAGCTGCCAGAGGAGGTAGTTAAGGCTGGGACTATCCTAATGTTTAAGAGACATTTGGACACGTACACGGACAGGACAGATTTAGATGGATATGGGCCAAACGCGTGTGAGTGGGACTAGTTTAGATGGGACATGTCGGTCGGTGTGGGCAAGTTGGGCTGAAGGGCCTGTTTCCACACTGCATCATTCTATGACTAAAAAGTGAAGAAGAAAAATGCATGTAGATAAGTAGAGCAGATTTGAAAGAGGAGTGAAATGTAAAGGCAGAGAGAGGTTTATGGGTGGAAAGGAACATAGGAAAGGAGGGGGGAGAGTGGGCTTGGGCAGATGGGTGAAGGGAAAATAGTCACAAAGTGCTGGAGTAAGTCAGTGGGTCAGGCAGCATCTGCGGAGAATATGAATAGGTGACGTTTCACAGAGTGCTGGAGTAACTCAGTGGGTCAGGCAGCATCTCTGGAGAAATGGTATAGATTATATTTCGGGTCAAGACCGTTCTTCAGTAATATTCATGATGTGACATGCATAGACATTCCTGAATGTTACCCAAACCATCGTGAGCTACTTTGTTACGGTGCTTGCCCTCTCCTCTAACATCTCTGCTGCCTTGGGTGATGCAGGACAGGACACAAGCTTTGGGATACAGTGTGAAGCTGTTGCCATCTGTCCCAGCCTGGTAAAAACCTGGATGGAGTGGATTTGGAGAGGATATTTCCACTAGTGGGAGAGTCTAGGACCAGTGGCCACAGCCTCAGAATTAAAAGACATTCCTTTAGGAAGGAGATGAGCAGGAATTTCTTAAGTCCGAGGGTGGTGAACTGTGGAATTCATTGCCACAGACAGCTGTGGAGGTCAAGTCAATGGACATTTTTCAGGAGGAGATTGATAGATTCTTGATTGATACGGGTGTCAGAGGTAATGGGGAGAAGGCAGGAGAATGGGTTTGAGAGGGAAAGATGGAGGCATAGATTGATACAGTGTGGAAACAGGCCCTTCGGCCCAGCATGCCCTATCTGCACTAGTCCCACCTGCCCACGTTTGATCCATATCCCTCCGAACCTGTCCTATCCATGTACCTGTCTAACTGTTTCTTAAATGTTGCGATAGTCCCTGCTTCAACTACCTCCTCTGGCAGCTTGTTCCATACACCTACCACCCTTTGTGTGAAAAACCCCACAGATTCCTATTAAATCTTTTGCCCTTCACCTTAAACTTATGTCCTCTGCTCCTCGATTCACTTACTCTGGGCAAAAGACTCAACCATATCTATTCAAATCATGATTTTATACACCTCTATTAGATCATCCCTCATCCTCCTGTGCTCCATGAAATAGAGTCCCAGCCTACTCAACCTCTCCCTATAGCTCTGGCCCTCTAGTGCTGGCAACATCCTCGTAAATCTTCACTGTACCCTTTCCAGTTTGATGACATATTTCCTATAACATGGTGCCCAGAACTGAAAACAATACTCTGAATGCGGCCTCACCCACTTCTTATGTAACTGCAACATGACCTCCCAACTTCAATACTCAGCCTGGCCCATTGAGTTACTCCAGCACTTTGTGAAACGTCACAGAACAGGGCAAGATTAACAAGTTTGCTGATGATACAGATGTGAGTGGTTTTGCATATAGTGAAGATGGTTGTGAAAGATTGCAGCAGGATCTGGATCAATTAGCCAGGTGGGCAGAGGAATGGTTGATGGTTGCATGAAGGTCGTGTCGCAGGTATATCAGGTGGTCAAAAAGTATTTTGGCACTTTGGCCTTCATCAGTCAGAGTATTGAGTATAGAAGTTGGGAGGTCATGTTGCAGTTGTATAAGACTTTGGTGAGACCGCATTTAGAATATTGTGTTCAGTTCTGGGCACCATGTTATAGGAAAGATGTCAAACTGAAAAGAGTACAGAGATCCCATCCTGGATCAGTCCAATCAGGGTTGTGTCATCCGCAAACTTGAGAAGCTTGACAGAGGTGTCTGTAGAGGTGCAGTCATTGGTGTGGCGAGAGTAGAGGAGAGGGGAGAGTACGCATCTTGCGGTGCTCCTATGCTGAGCATTTGCGGGTCAGAGATATGCATTCCCGCCTCACATGCTGCTTCCTGTCCGTCAGAAAGCTGGTGATCCACCGACAGTGGGGTTCAGGCACAGTCAACTCAGAAAGTTTGGAGCGTAGTAGCTCTGGCACAATGGTGTTGAATGCAGAGCTAAAATCAACAAAATCCTCGCATAGGTTCCCTGGCGGTCTAGGAGCTGGAGGATGAAGTGCAGGCCCAGATTGACTGCATCATCCACAGATCTATTGGCCCAATATGCAAAATGCAGAGGGTCCAGCAGAGGGATTGTGATATTTTTCAGCTTGGCCAGCACAAGCCTTTCAACGGTCTTCATGACTACAGAGGTCAGTGCGACAGGCCTGTAGTCGATTAAGACCAGTAATCCTTACCTTTTTGGGTACAAGGACAATAGTGGAGACTTTGAAGCAGGCAGGGACTAGTTAAAAATGAGTAATTGGTGGTGATTGGAGTGGGATGGGTTAGAAGGACCCAGTCTTTGCAGATTGAGGTCAGGCTGTGAGTAGGTGTGAAATGTTGGGTGGGGTGGGAAAGGGTCCACTCATTTCATACTGGAGTCTTGCCTTAAGTAGGTGTGAAGTGGTGAATGGGAAGGAGAGGGTGCAGGGTCCATTCTTTGCAGACTGGTGTCTGGCTGTGTTTGTTGGGGAGGGAATTTCAGGGTTTGTTGGGGAGGGGATTTCAGGGTTACATTTCTGATTTTCAAACCTGCAGTAAAACTCATTCAGGTCGTTCGTCAGCTGACGATTGTCCAAAGAGCGGGGGGGCTTTCCTCTATAGCTGGTGATTTCGTGCATGCCCTTCCAAACTGAAGAAGAGTCATTAGCTGAGAACTTGCTCCTCAACATCTCAGAGTACCTTTCCTTGGCAGCTCTGATTCCTCTTCTCAGCTCTTTATCGATTAGGCTATCTTTTAACTCTTTAACGATTAGGCTATCGGCTTGACGCATATTTTCCCCCAACACCCTCCCCCCCCTCCCCCCGATCCCGAAATTGAAATGTTACATCTGTAGATAATGATCCCATTAAAATGTGTATTTATGTCACAAACTATGGAATTCATATTTTTCAGTATTATTATCAAGGAATAGAAAGCAGTTCCATTGTTTGATATTATTTGATATTGTTTAATATTATTCATATGGAGGAGAAAATATAATAGCTCTAAAACCTAACTTAATTTTGCAATCTCACTAAAGAGAATCCCCCTTTCCCTCTCCCCTCCCCCATCTCTCTCTCCCCTCCCTTCCCCTCTCTCTCTCCCCCTCCCCCCTCTCACATCTTCCCTCTTTCTTGCGGGGGGGGGGCGAAGATGAAGGTGGCACAGGCCCAGCGGGGATGGCAGGGCCAGTGGGGGTGGCGTGGGCCCAGCGGGGGTGGCATGAGCCCAGCGGGGGTGGCGTGGGCCCAGCGGGGATGGCATGAGCCCAGCGGGGGTGGCGTGGGCCCAGCGGGGGTGGCGTGGGCCCAGCGGGGTCAGTGGGGGTGGTGCGGGGGGAAGATGGCTTGGGCCCCGGTGGCGGGGGGAGGCTGGTGTTGGGGTTACAGCCATTGGGTTCAGATTCAGCCACTCTTGCCCGGCGACGGGAGAACAGGGAACTGGCCGTTTCCAAAGTGGAAACGCTGATTTTTTTCCCAATTTTTTTTTCTCCCCGTATTGTATCCAGTGTCTTCAAGGTCCGCTACACCAAGCACCCCTGGGACACAGGCGTCGGGCGAGGAGAGGGATGTCAGCTCATGGGTCGAGCACGACAGAGACCCTGCAGCAGACCTTGGATTACCTGGATCGAGAGCTGCTCCAGTACATCAAGCACGTGGACTGGACTCGGCACTTTTTGTAAATGGTGACACTCGTGTGATTATGCAAAAATAATTTCACTGCAATGCACACGTGACAATAAAGCACCATTGATTTCCTGAGAAGATTGAGCAGATTTGGTATGTCAACGAATACTCTTGATCTTCCACAGGTAGAGAGCATATTGACTGTTTGCATCACGACCTGGTTTGGCAACTCGAACGCCCAGGAATGAAGGAGATTATAAACGTGGTGGACACTGCCTGGACCATCACAGGTACTGACCTCCTCACCATTGAAGGGATCTACGCGAGTCACTTACTCAAAAAGGCAGCCAGCATCAAACACCCATACCACCCTGGCCACGCTCTAATTTCACTCCTGCCATCAGGAAGAATGTATAGGAGTCAGGGTTATGGGGAGAGGGCAGGAGAATGGGGTCAGGAGAGATAGATCAGCCATAACTGAATGGCAGAATAGACGATGGGCCAAATGGCCTAATTCTACTACTATCACTTATAGATGTAGATAGAGTCACTCTCCTTCCTCCTGGGTTTGCGTTTGGTCACCTTCTTGTCTCCATTGGGAGCTCCTGCCTTCTTCTCTGGTTTATTGACCATGATGTTCAGTCCCAGAGCAGTGAATAACCAAGAACCTCTCACTCCAACAACAACAACAAACACACTGCCCAACCCACACTTTTAAATACATCCACTCCTCTCCCTGCGTGTTTAGCCAATTGCCTCCATCTCCATCCAATCACACACCTAACAGGGCCCAACTGAAGGTTATTGCTCATCAATTGTAATTGGTCAATCACTAGCCTGGCCCATGGAGTTCTCTGAGCTAGATAGAGTTGGTCAGGGCAGGAGCCTCATGGAGAGCAGAGTGGGTGAAGCAAGAAACATAACTCTGGTGACTGCACGAGGAATGGGACCCTCCACATGTGATGTGATGTGGCATGAGTCGTGTCGTTATGATTATTATCACGTGCACTGAGATATGGTCCTTTATTGTCACGTGTGCCGATGTACAATGAAATTTGATTTACCATTCAGTCATATCAAAAAAGCAACAAGACACAAAACTACATAAAGATTAAACATAAACAGCCACCACAGCGGCGTGTGAGAATCCCTAGGGCACACACAGCATAAGCGCAGACCCACAGCCATCAGTGTAATGTCCAGGCCACACACACGCTCCTTCACCGTGATATGACCAGAGTTGTACAGACTGCTGTCACTCTCTCTGCCGTCCCTGTCCGCCCGAACTGTCAGAAAGCCGTCCACACTCGCACCAGATACCAGGATGTTCTCATGGCGCCATGTCCCCGCAAACACAGAGATCACTGCGCTCACCGCACTGTTTCCGAGTCCCCACCAGCGCAGGTAGCTCGTCCATCTTGTTTTTCGGCGACCTCACATTCCTCACTGTGATGGAAGGTGAATAACGTTTACCTTCTTTCCTCCTTTTCTCCCACGGTCAGGGCGATCAAAAGATACGCAGTCAGGGACGATTGAAGCCCCCGCAAAGGGGCGATCGGGGCTCCCGCGATCGGGGCAGTCGAAGCTCCTGCAGTTGGAGCTCTGGAAGTGAAGCCCTGACAAAGGGACTGCCAGCTCCACGATGTTAAGGCCGCAGTGCGGACAGAGATACGATACAGAAAAAGTCACATCTCTGTCGAGGGAAGAGATGAAACAAGTTTCCCCCAACCCCCAAACCCCACATAATACAAAAACTAAAGATACATTAAAACATACAAATAAAAGAGACTAAAAACAAGAAAAGAAGAAAGGGACGAGACAGGATGTTGGTGAGGCTGCCACTTATGGCGCCACTCGGCAGAGTGAGAAGGTCGTATTTCGCCATTGTGTGACTATGGGGGAAAAAACATAAAGTGTTGGAGGCACTCAGCGGGCCAGGCGGGATTTATGGGGGAAATGTTTTGTTTGTGATTTTGAGATACAGCATGGAAACCGACCCTTAGGCCCACCAAGTCCACAAAGACCATCGATCACCGTTCACAGTAGTTCTATGTTCTCCCACTTTCTCATCCACTCCCCACGCACTAGGGGCAATTTACAGTGGGCCAAGTAATCTACAAACCTGCACGCCTTTGGGATGTGGCAGGAATCTGGAGCACCCAGAGAAAATTTGCTCGGTCACAGAGAAAACGTGCAAACCCCACACAAACGGCACGTGAGATCAGGATCGAACTTGGTCTCTGACACTACGAGTCAGTAACTACCAGCTGCACCACTGTGCTGCCCCACTGGTTAGGCGATGTTTTGGGCAGGGACCCTTATTCAGTCTGAAGAAGGGTCTTGAGTCGAAACATCATCTGACCCATTACCTCCACAGATGCTGCCTGACCCGGTGAATTAATCCAGTACTTTGTGCTTTACATCTGCAGTTCCTTGCATCATCGATAATGGGCGGCATGATGGTGCAGCAGTAGAGCTGCTGCCTCTGGGCGCCAAAGACCCAGGTTCGATCCTGACTGTACTGAGTTTGTACATTCTCCCTGTGACGACGTGAGTTTTCTCCGGTTTCCTCCCACATTGCATAAACGTACAGGTTTGTAGGTTAATTGGCTTTGGTAAAATTGTAAATTGTCCCTAGTGTGTAGGATAGTGCAAGTGTACGGTGGTCGGCACAAACTCGTTGGGCCTAACGGCCTGTTTCCGTGATGTATCTCTCAAGTCTAAAGTTGATCCAGGACAATCCCAAATGGCATCAAGGAATCCAAGAAAGACTGTAATGTTTTTAAAAATTGACTCAACCACACCACAGAAATAATCTGAAACACCAGTGAACCTGTTTAGTAATCTGTTACACATCAGTCAGAAACATATAGAATCATAGAAACATAGAAAATAGGTGCAGCAGTAGGCCATTCGGCCCTTCAAGCCTGCACCACCATTCAATATGATCATGGCTGATCATCCAACTCAGTATCCCATACCTGCCTTCTCTCCATAACCCCTGATCCCTTTAGCCACAAGGACCACATCTAACTCCCTCTTAAATATAGCCAATGAATTGGCCTCAACTACCTTCTGTGGCAGAGAGTTCCAGAGATTCACCACTCTGTGAAAAATGTTTTTCTCATCTCGGTCCTAAAGGATTTCCCCTCTATCCTTAAGCTGTGACCCCTTGTCCTGGACTTCCCCAACATCGGGAACAATCTTCCTGCATCTAGCATGTCCAACCCCCTAAGAATTTTGTAAGTTTCTATAAGATCCCCCCTCAATCTCCTAAATTCTAGCAAGTACAATCCGAGTCTATCCAGTCTTTCTTCATATGAAAGTCCTGACATCCCAGGAATCAGTCTGATGAACCTTCTCTGTACTCCCTCTATGGCAATAATGTCCTTCCGCAGATTTGGAGACCAAAACTGTACGCAATACTCCAGGTGTGGTCTCACCAAGGCCCTGTACAACTGCAGTAGAACCTCCCTGCTCCTATACTCAAATCCTTTTGCTATGAAAGGGTCCTGACCCAACACATCATCTGTCTGTCCCCTCCACAGATTCTGCCTGACCCGCTGAGTTCCTCCAGAGCTTTATGTTTTCAGGGCTGCCAACTCTCACGCATTAAGCGTGAGAAGCGCACATTTGGCCAAAGTCTCACACTCTCACGCTGATGACAAATTTCTCACGCTCTGTCGTGAGAAATTCTGTGATCAACGAAAATTTCAAAACTCATATCAAGTGCATGGGCCGCGGGCATTGGAGAGCCGGGGCAGAGGGAGGGATGGAAGCAGAAGCAGCGGCGGGGAGAGATGCGGGCGGGGAGCCGGGGCTGGCGAGTGTTTGCCGGGCTGGCCAGTGTTTGCCGGGCTGACGAGTGTTTGCCGGGCTGGCGAGTATTTGCTGGGCTGGCGAGTCGCTCGCTGCAACTCCGGCCATGGAGCAGCCTCAGTGCAAGAGTCCCAGGCCGTCGGAAGCGTTGCGCTGCTGCCATGAGAGTCTCTGTGCCGAATTCGCCCAGGTGACCGGCATGGACCAGGCTGCAGCTCGGTGCATCCTGGAGGACAACCAATGGCTGCTGTAAGTAGGTACCAAGCACTGGGTAGAAACGGTGGATGATAGTGGCCTTCAAATGGGGGTGGTTGGAGAAAGCATCCTGCTTGCCTGCTAGATTTACTTACTGTAACTGCAGGAAAAATGTTCCCGATGTTGGGGGAGTTCAGAACCAGGGGTCACAGTTTACGGATAAGGGGAAGGCCATTTAGGACTGAGATGAGGACAAACTTTCTTCACGCAGAGATTTGTGGATTTCTCTGCCACATAAGGCAGTGGAGGCCAATTCACTGGATGTTTTCAAGAGAGCGTTACATTTAGCTCTTGAGGCTAGCGAAATCAAGGGATATGGGGAAAAAACAGGAAAGAGGTACTGATTTTAGATGAACAGTCATGATCATATTGAATGGCAGTGCTGGCTCGAAGGGCCAAATGGCCTATTCCTGCACCTGTTTTCTATGTTTCTATGCTTGAGTATATGGCAATAAAACTCGACCACTTGATTTTGAAGCATTCAAGCATGCATGGTGGAGGTATAATATAGTCATAGAGTGATACAGTGTGAAAACAGGCCCTTCGGCGCTACTTGCCCACACCCGCCAACATGTTCCAGCTACACTACCTGCTTTTTGTCCATAACCCTCCAAACCTGTCCTATCCGTGTATCAGTCTAACTGTTTCTTAAATGATGGGATAGTCCCTGCCTCAACTACCTCCTCTGGCAGCTTGTTCCATACACCCACCACCGTTTGTGTGGAAAAGGTTACCCCTTAAAAAGTTACCTCTTAAAAATACTTCAAAGAAAAAACATTGAAATCACACTTCTACAATGCACTAAAACATGATTTTAATACATCAAATTTCAAAAAGTCCCTACCGTGAGAGGGGGTACCCCCTTCCCACACTCTCCCCCCCACTTGGTTGCTCCACCCCCTCACCGAGTACCCCCAAGGCCAGTGATCAGTGATCGCTCAGCCCCCTCACTTTCAAAAACGCTCCACGGCCCCTTGTTCAGACGGAGAACACTGCCAGCTGTGAGCGGGGAACTGAGGCCAGTTGTCCATGATGTCTGGATCCCAATGCTCAGCGCTTCGTGTTTCGGAGTTGGCTATTGTTATTGATTTGTAATTAGCCTGATTTGTAATTAGTTGACAAAATCTTCATTTATTAACCCGGAATATCCAGGGGGATGAGATAAGTGTAATATTAAAATGACATGCAAGGTGTCAGGCTGTCTGTCACAACATACAGCCCCGATAACTCATTATTTCCTTCAGTTAAATATTGGGAAGGTAGCTCTATTGTCATTTGCCACTCAACTATTATGTTTGTTTACCTCACTGACTATTTCTAACCCCACCCACCCCTAAATTCCTTTGACAGGTTGAATAGAAATGTCCTCAATCTCGTTGTTTTATTAATTGAACACGTAGATGAATATCCTCAAGGAGTGTAATCAGATGGAAACTGATTCAGATGCGATGTTTAAGAGCTTGTTCAAAGAAGGGGCATATTTTAAAGGAGTGACAGATATACCTGCAGGGGAATGTGTGAGGAGGTTATTTGTCTTTAGTTTTAGCTTGAACCAGGACATCTGAAGATTCAAAGTTTAATACAGTAATTGTACGAATTATAGTAATTGTGCTGATACTGACCCCAACCAACCACGTAATGAATATCATCCATTCTGGAGGTTTTATTTTTCTGATGCCATTTAAACTTCACTTGGATTTCAATCACTTCAATGTAAAGGTAATTGGGAATGGGAACATTGGAAAAAAATTTGCCCTCGGTACATATTAACTGTAAAATAATAATGTATGCATGTTGGTAGGTGCAATGAAAACAAAGATCTTTTTTTTTATCATTGTTGTGTTATGAATACCACAGAAAATATGATGTGCTCCCAAGATCACATTTAATAGAATAATATTGCTTAAATATATAGTTATTGGACTTTGCATTTAGGAAAAGTCCCAGCTGAGAGGAAGCAGCAAAATACTGAAAATATTGGGGGTGAAAATGACTTCAGGACAGTTTGTCAGGAAAATGAAGGAAACAGAGTGAGTGAGTATAATTTTATGTATGAGAAATTGTGTTCAACCAATTAATGACTTATTTGACAAAGTAACTAGCATGTTAGATAACAAGGAAACCAATGGATGTAGCAAATTTTGTTGTACAAAATTTCGTCTGTGAAGTATCCCATAAAAAATTACCGCAATAGATAAGCACCTATGGACTTGAACGTAATAGGTTAAGTCCAGGGGGTCAGATATGGGGCTTTATGTGAGGGCCATATATACTGTCAGTGCAGAGGGGCTAGGAGCAAGGCCAAGTGTGCATCCAGAGTCAAGGTCTGGAATAGTACTAGGTGTGCAGTCAAAGCTGGGACAATGGGACAATTCAGCACTGGGAACCTAAGCAGCTAATGGATTTATGAAGGGTAAATCATGTCTGACGAATCTTATAGAATTTTCCGAGTAACTAGTAGATTAACTAGTAGAGTGGATAAGGGAGAACCAGTGGATGTGTTATATCTGGACTTTCAGAAGGCTTTCGACAAGGTCCCACATAAGAGATTAGTATACAAACTTAAAGCACACGGTATTGGGGGTTCAGTATTGATGTGGATAGAGAACTGGCTGGCAGACAGGAAGCAAAGAGTAGGAGTAAACGGGTCCTTTTCACAATGGCAGGCAGTGACTAGTGGGGTACCGCAAGTCCCAGCTATTTACGATATATATTAATGATTTGGACGAGGGAATTGAATGCAACATCTCCAAGTTTGCGGATGACACGAAGCTGGGGCGCAGTGTTAGCTGTGTGGAGGATGCTAGGAGGCTGCAAGGTGACTTGGATAGGCTGGGTGAGTGGGCAAATGCATGGCAGATGCAGTATAATGTGGATAAATGTGAGGTTATCCACTTTGGTGGCAAAAACAGGAAAGTAGACTTTTATCTGAATGGTGGCCGATTAGGAAAGGGGGAGATGCAACGAGATCTGGGTGTCATGGTACACCAGTCATTAAAAGTAGGCATGAAGGTGCAGCAGGCAGTGAAGAAGGCGAATGGTATGTTAGCATTCATAGCAAAAGGATTTGAGTATAGGAGCAGGGAGGTTCTACTGCAGTTGTACAGGGTCTTGGTGAGACCACACCTGGAGTATTGCGTACAGTTTTGGTCTCCTAATCTGAGGAAAGACATTCTTGCCATAGAGGCAGTACAGAGAAGGTTCACCAGACTGATTCCTGGGATGTCAGGACTTTCATATGAAGAAAGACTGGATAGACTTGGTTTGTACTCGCTAGAATTTAGAAGATTGAGGGGGGATCTTATAGAAACTTACAAAATTCTTAAGGGGTTGGACAGGCTAGATGCAGGAAGATTGTTCCCGATGTTGGGGAAGTCCAGAACAAGGGGTCACAGTTTAAGGATAAGGGGGAAATCTTTTAGGACCGAGATGAGGAAAACATTTTTCACACAGAGAGTGGTGAATCTCTGGAATTCTCTGCCACAGAAGATAGTTGAGGCCAGTTCATTGGCTATATTTAAGAGGGGTTAGATGTGGCCCTTGTGGCTAAAGAGATCAGGGGGTATGGAGAGAAGGCAGGTACAGGATACTGAGTTGGATGATCAGCCATGATCATATTGAATGGCGGTGCAGGCACGAAGGGCCGAATGGCCTACTCCTGCACCTATTTTCTATGTTTCTATGTTTCTAAGCAGCTATGATCAGTGTAGAATAGGAGACCAGGTGTAAGGCTGGACTCAGGGTCAGGAATGAGAGATGGTATGCAACTGGAGTCAGGATCTGGAATAGTACCAGGTGTGCAGTGAGACCCAGGTTGGTCAACATGGGCCAAGTGTTTGATTATAATCTGATTTCCATACATGAATATACTAAGATCATTCATGTGCTGCACCTGTTGATCAGAGCCTGGGTCTACTGTGGAATGGAATTAGGATTGCAATTTAGCCTAACCTTATTCATAGCTAATCCAATTTAAAGCATAAATATTGCATTCAAGTGTAAGTTAAAAGACTCGCTACAGTATGCACCAGATTGCATAATTTCAAGCTGAAAAATGCAAAAGCTCCGGACCAATGGGAGTGGGGACACCACATGAGGCCAAGTTAAACCAATTTCATGTGCCTGTATATGTTCCACTTCCTTCTATTCCCTTCACTTCTATCTAGAATCCTCTTAAACACCACTATGCGACCTGCCTCCACAACCTTCCCCCGGCAGCTTGTTCCAGGCACCCCCCACCCTCTTCCCCGCACATCTCCATTAAACATTTTCCCTCTCACCTTATAGTTATGCCCTCTGGTGTTGAACATTTCCACCCTGGGAAAAAGGTTCTGACTGTCTACCCTATCTATGCCTCTCATAATTTTATATACACATTTTGCTCAAGATTCCAGCATCTGGTGTCCCTAACCCATTACATGACTGCTTATAGAGTCATGCAACAGGGATGCAGGCCATTTGGCCCAATGAGTTCATGCTGACAATCAAGCTGCAATGAAGAATAATTATCTGTTAATCCTAATTTTATTCTCTACACATTCCCATTTAGTCCATCCAGATTCTGGCACTCACCCACACACTGGGGGCAAACACCAACCAGCATGTCACTGGGATGTGGTGAGAACTGGGCAGTCATGGTGGCGCAGTGGTAGAGTTGCTGCCTTACAGCAAAATGCAGTGCCGGAGACACGAGTTCGATCCCGACTACGGGCGCTGCCTGTACAGAGTTTGTGCGTTCTACCCGTGACCTGCGTGGGTTTTCTCCGAGATCTTTGGTTTCCTCCCACATTCCAAAGATATACAGGTTTGTAGGTTAATTGGCGATAAATGTAAAAATGATCCAGTATAAAATTGACCAACTTCCAGTATAGACTCTGGTGGACTCTTCGGAAGGTAAAAGGCACAAGAAACCAGAGCATTCAGAGGTGACCAGTGCAGTCCAAAGGGGAACGTGCAAATTCCACACAGACAGCACCATATATGATGTTAATTTCTACAGGCGTATGGTGGACACACTGACCGGTTGCATCACAGCTTGGTTCAGTAATTCGAATTCCCCGGAATAAAGGAGATTACAGAGAGTGTTGGTTGGACACTGCCCGGTGCAGCACGGGTACTGACCTTCCCACCATCGAAGGGATCTAAAGGAGGCACTGCGTCAAAAAGGCAGCCAGCATCATCAAAGACACACACCACCCTGGCCATGCTCTCACCTCACTGCTACCATCCGGAAGAAGGTGCAGGAACCCAAGAACCGGGACCTCCAGGTTCAAGAACAGCTTCTTCCCAGCAATCCTTGAACACTGCACAACACTAACTGTGATCTTCTATGTACCGTGTGTTTGGTTCCACCACAGACTTTGGTTTTTGCACTATTGGTTAATAGCCTGGTATTACAGTTATTGATATATTGTATTGGTCATTATATATTTATCTGTTGTTATTGCGTTAATGTACCTGTAAAGTTGCAGCAAGTATAAATTTCATTGTTCCATTGCCTGTACATATGACAACACTCGTGACTTGATCTTTTCAGGATAGGGTAGACAGTCAGAACCTTTCTCCCAGGGTGGAAATGTCAAAGACTTAATGGCATAGCTTTGAGAGGGAACAACTTTAATGGAGATACTCAGGGCAAGTGATTTTACACACAGATACAATAGTGGTGTTTAAAAAGTTTTTGGACATGGATATGCAGGAAATGGAGGGATATGGATCACATGCTGGCAGAGGAGATTAGTTCAGCTATGCATCACGTTCAGCATTGACTTGTGGGCTGAAGGGCCTGTTCCTGTGCGGTACTATTCTAGATTTTATGAAATCAGTCTGAGGAAGGGTCCTGACCCTAAATGTTGCCTGTCCATTCCTTCCACAGATGCTGCCTGTCCGCTAAGTTACTCCAGCATTTTGTGTTTAATTCAAAATTCCAGCATCTGCAGTTTCTTATGTTATTAATTTTATTGTTATTATTATTGCAGTGTTCAGGAGCAGCTTTAGACTTTGGAGATAAAGCACGGAACCAGTCCCTTCAGCACACCGAGTCCACGCTGACTAGTGATCACACAGACACTATCCTACACACTAGGGACAATTTACCATGTTTACTGAAGCCAATTAACCTACATGCCTGTATGTCTTTGGAGTGTGGGACGAAACCGGAGCACCCGGAGAAAACCATTGCAGTCACAGAGAACGTACAAACTCAGTACAGACAGCACCCGTAGTCAGGATTGAACCCGGGTCTCTGTAAGGCAGCGGCTCTATAGCCACCATGCTATTCCATAAAAGGAATAGGTGACGTTTCGGGTTGAAACCCTTCTTCTGACCTTGGGGACATTGTTTGTGTTTTTGCACTATTATTAATTGCCATTTATATACATACTGTTTTATATATACTGAACTTTTTGTTGTTTATTATGGTATTTACAGAGTACTGTGTTTACATATCTGTAATGCTGCTGCAAGTAAGAATTTCATTGCAATGAAAAGAAACTGTTGATGCTGGTTTACAGCAAAAGAGAGACTCTTGTCATTATATTTAATTTCATACCAAAAGTAAGAATTTATTTGAAGGACACAAAATACTGAAGTAAACCAGCCAGTCAGGCAGCATCTGTAGAGAAAGGGAATAGGTCAATGTCATTGTATAGGAAAGAACTGCAGATGCTGGTTTAAATCAAAAGATAGGCACAAAATGCAGGAGTAAGTCGTGTATTTGTTCTCTCCAGTAATGCTGCCTGTCCCTTAGGCCAATTTCATTGTTCCCTTTCGGGAATGACAATAACACTCTCAACTCTTGTCCACCATCGAAGAGATTTACAGTATTCGCTGCCTCAATAAGGCAGCCAGCATCATCAGAGACCCACACCACCCTGGCCATGCTCTCATTTCACCCCTGCCATCGGGAAGAATGTACAGGAGCCTGTAAACTGAAACATCCAGGTTCAAGAACAGTTTCTTCCATACAGCTGTCAGACTATTAAACATGACAACCTCCAAAAAGCTCTGAACTACATAAACTTGGAGGCATTTTTGCACTATTATTGTTAATTTTTAATATGTATGTATGTGTGTATTTGTATGTATGTGTATGGACTCCTTCCCATTCCCACACAGACCTTTCTGCCCTAGGTCTCTTCCATTGTTAGAAGACCTTTCTGTCCTAGGTCTCTTCCATTGAGGCGAAACACAAATTGGAGGAACAGCATCTCATATTTCGCTTGGGCAGCTTACAGCCCAGTGGTATTGATTTATCTCACTTCAGGTAGCCCCGGCATCCCCCCCCCCCCCCCCCCCCTCTCTCACTCTCTATCCCTCCCTCATCCAAGTCGCACTAGCTTCTTCTCGTTTTCACCCAACAAACACCTAACAATGGCCTGTTTCCTTTATCATCTTTACATTTTTTGCATATCTTTCATTCATTGTTCTTTATATCTCCACATCACCGTCTATTTCTCTCGTTTCCCTTATCCCTAACCAGTCTGAAGAAGGGTCTAGACTCGAAACGTCACCCATTCCTTCCCTCCAGAGATGCTGCCTGTCCCGCTGTGTTACTCCAGCTTTTTGTGTCTATGTATATGTACACACACACTGAACATGTTTTCTCGTTTATTTCATTGTTTACAGTGCACTATGTTTACATATTGTGTTGTGCCGCTGCAAGTAAGAATGCCATTGTTCTATCTGGGACATTTGACAATAAAACGCTCTCGACTCCTCCTACACTTCGCCTTTGATGCACTCTACCATTTGTAGACGCTCCCCGGCGTTTGATACAAAGTTCGTCTGCGTCTGGCCGGGAGGCTGCGATTTACGGACGGACCCTTTGCCGCAATGCGCAAACGCGCCTGTCCGTATCGCTGGGACTGCACCGGGACATTGAGCGACGCTCCCTGGCCGGGGCATTGAGCGACGCTCCCTGGGCCCCCACCTCCCTCTCGCTGCTCTTGCGCAGTGGGTGTTGATCCGGCCCCCTCTCTCCCCCCCCCCCCACCCACTCCCTCCCCCCCCGGACCCGGAGCATGGAGAGGAAGGTGAGAGACCGGACCCTCCCCATCCCTGTCCCAACATCCATCCTCCTCCTGTCCTCATCCCTCCCACCGCCTCCCTCCATCTCCTCTCCCCTTCCCCTCATCCCTCTCTCCCTCCCCCTCCACCCCCGGACCCGGCACCATGGAAAGGAAGGTGAGAGACCGGACCCCCTCCCCCCATCGTCCAGTTCTCCATCGCCTCCCCTCACTCCAGCCGCACATCTCCCCCTCCTCTCCTAACCCCGGAGCATGAAGGGGAGAGAACAGACCCGGCACACCCACCACCCCTCATCCCCACATCCCTCTCTCCCCATCCCCCCTTCCATCTCTACACCCTCGCCACCATGGAGACCGGACCCGTTTCCCCCTCCCCCTATTCTCCCCCCTCCCCACCTCTCTCCATTACACTCCGCTCCACCCCCACCCCCCACCGCACCATGGACAGGAGGGTGACAGCAGACGCAGCCCCCTCATCCCTTCATCCCTCCCTCCCCCCACTCTCCCGCTCCAGCAGCGGAGTCCGTACCAGCGTCCAACCCCTACTCCCCCCCCCCCCCCTCGACCATCCTTTCCTACCTCCCCCCTGCCTCTCCATTCATCTCTCCCTCCCGCCGCGATCTGTCTCCCTCCCATTCCCCACCGCTCGGAGTCCAGCTCTGGGAGTCCTCGCTCGTTTCTCTGACAGAATGGGGGTTGCTCCCAGGGTGTACATCTCCCCCTCCCCACCCATTCCCCTCTCCCTCCGCGGGGTCGGTGCCGGGGAGGGGGGGAATGGGGGGGGGGGGGTCGTGGGGATCCCGGTGACGCTCCTTTTGTTCGGCTTTCTCGCTCGATCGGTGGGGGCAAAGATGCAGTGAGGGGAGGAGAGAGGATGGGAAGGAATGTGAAAGAGGGGGGGGGGGGTTGAAGAGATGGAGGAGAGGGAAGGGGGGAAGGGAGGGGAGGGGAGGGGGGGGGGGGTGGTGGTCTTTGTTGGCTCAGCTGCTCCCCGGGGCACAGACCCGGGCAGGCACCCTGGAGCAGGATCGCGGGACAGGCGGGGGCAGAGTTCCCCGGCGATGGGGCAGGGGTGACAGACAGTGGAGTGGAGGGATGAAAGGAGGGAGGGAGAGGGTGAGTGAGGGATGGAGGGGTGGGGATGAGATGGGGGAGGGGCGATTAAGGGGCGAATGAGAAGCGAAGGGGGAGGGGCCTACAGGCGACGGGAACCAATATCCGTGGTACCGGACCCTGGGCGTCCCCCCACCCCGGTAAACGGCCGCCCCTCACTCCCTCCCCTCTCCTCCCCCACCTCCCTCCCCTCCCTCTGTCCCCTCCCCCTCCCTTTCTCCGAGTGCGCCGGTTTCCACCCATATCCCAGAGACGTGCGGGTTTGTAGATTAATTGCCCCCTTGTAAATGGCCCCTATTGTGTAGGGAGTGGGTAAGAAAGTGGAAAAATAAAGAACTTGTGTGTACGGGCGATCGATGGTTTGTGTGGACTCGGTGGGCTGAAGGGCATGTTTTAACGCTGTATCTCTAAACTAAACTAAACGGAGGCACTAATTGGATGAAACGATCTGTGTCCTAAAGCTGAAGGGTTACTGGACCAGGAGCCTGTATCTTGGAAATGTCAGAGACTGGAGGGCTTAGGTTTACATTTATTATTGTACCCAGATGCAGTGAAAAGCTTTGTTTTGCCTGCTATCCGATTCAGATTCAGATTCAACTTTAATTGTCATTGTCCGTGTACAGTACAGAGACAATGAAATGCATTTAGCATCTCCCTGGAAGAGCGACATAGCATATGATTTGAAAATATATTTACATTAGCATATATACAGACATAGTGTTTTTCCTGTGGGAGGAGTGTCCGGGGGGGGGGGGGGGGGGGGGGGTGATTGGCAGTCACCGAGGTACGTTGTTGAGTAGAGTGACAGCCGCCGGGAAGAAGCTGTTCCTGGACCAGCTAGTCCGGCAACGGAGAGACCTGTAGCGCCTCCCGGATGGTAGGAGGGTAAACAGTCCATGGTTGGGGTGAGAGCAGTCCTTGGCGATGCTGAGCGCCCTCCGCAGACAACGCTTGCTTTGGACAGACTCAATGGAGGGGAGCGAGGAACCGGTGATGCGTTGGGCAATTTTCACCACCCTCTGCAATGCCTTCCGGTCGGAGACAGAGCAGTTGCCATACCATACTGTGATACAGTTGGTAACGATGCTCTTGATGGTGCAGCGGTAGAAGTTCACCAGGATCTGAGGAGACAGATGGACCTTCTTCAGTCTCCTCAGGAAGAAGAGACACTGGTGAGCCTTCTTGATCAGAGTTGAGGTATTGTGGGTCCAAGAGAGGTCATCGGAGATGTTAACACCCAGGAACCTGAAGCTAGAAACACGTTCCACCTCCGTCCCGTTAATGTGGATGGGGGTGTGCGTGCCGCCCCTGGATTTCCTGAAGTCTACAATGAGCTCCTTGGTCTTCTTGGAGTTAAGGGCCAGGTTGTTGTCAGCGCACCATGCTGCTAAGTGCTGGACCTCCTCCCTGTAGGCCGACTCATCGTTGTTGCTGATGAGGCCAATCACTGTTGTATCATCTGCATACTTGATGATGGTGTTAGTACCATGTACAGGTGTGCAGTCATAGGTGAAGAGGGAGTAGAGGAGGGGGCTCAGCACACAGCCCTGTGGAACGCCGGTGTTCAGGGTGAGGGTTGAAGAGGTGTGCTTGTCTAACCTAACAGACTGTGGTCTGTTGGTTAGAAAGTCCAGTATCCAGTTGCAGAGGGAGGGATCGATGCCCAGGTTACCGAGTTTGGTGATCAGTTTAGATGGTATAATGGTGTTGAATGCTGAGCTGTAATCGATGAACAGCATTCTTACGTAAGTGTCTCTGTTGTCGAGGTGGGAGAGGGCGGAGTGAAGTGCCGTTGAGATGGCATCCTCCGTACTCCTGTTCTTGTGGTAGGCAAACTGATAGGGATCCAGTGTGGGGGGTAGGCAGCTTTTGAGGTGTGCCAGGACCAGCCTCTCGAAGCACTTGGTGATGATGGGGGTAAGTGCAACTGGGTGGAAGTCGTTGAGGCTTGCCGCAGTGGAGTGTTTTGGCACTGGCACGATGGAGGTGGTTTTAAGGCACGTGGGGACAACTGCTTGGGCAAGTGACAGGTTGAAGCTGTCAGTCCAGACGTCTGTCAGCTGCGCAGCACAGGCCCTGAGCACGCTCCCGGGGATGCCGTCAGGGCCAGCAGCCTTACGTGCATTAGTCCTACTCAGTGCCACGTATACGTCGTAGGGGGTGAGTGTGAGGGGTTGGTGATCGGCAGGGAGCACAGCCTTGATGCAAACTTATCAGATAATACTGTACATAAATACAATCGTCAAACTCAAGTACAATAGGCAGAGTAAAGGGGAAGATACAGAGTGTAGAATATAGTTCTCAGCATTGTATCGCGTCAGTTCCAGAAGTGAATCAAAGTCCAATGTCCGCAATGGGGCAGAAGTGTATTGGACAGTACCCTAGCTTATGGAAGGACCCTTCAGAGGTTTGATAATAGAAACATAGAAACATAGAAAATAGGTGCAGGAGTAGGCCATTCGGCCCTTCGAGCCTGCACCGCCATTCAATATGATCATGGCTGATCATCCAACTCAGTATCCTGTACCTGCTTTCTCTCCATACCCCCTGATCACTTTAGTCACAAGGGCCACATCTAACTCCCTCTTAAATATAGCCAATGAACTGGCCTCAACTACCTTCTGTGGCAGAGAGTTCCAGAGACTCACCACTCTGTGTGTAAAATGTTTTTCTCATCTCGGTCCGAAAGGATTTCCCCTTTATCCTTAAACTGTGACCCCTTGTCCTGGAGTTCCCCAACATCGGGAACAATCTTCCTGCATCTAGCCTGTCCAACCCCCTAAGAATTTTGTAAGTATCTATAAGATCCCCCCTCAATCTTCTAAATTCTAGCGCATACAAGCCGAGTCTATCCAGTCTTTCTTCATATGAAAGTCGTGACATCCCAGGAATCAGTCTGATGGGATAATAGAGGGGAAGCTGTTGTTTCTGAGTCTGGTGGTGTGCGCTTTCAAGCTTCTGTACCTTCTCCCAGAGAGGAGCGGGGAGAAGGAGGAATGACTGTGATGGGACAAGTCTTTGATTATGTTGGCTGCTTTTGCGAGGCAGGGTGAAGTGTAGATGGAGTCGATGGTGGGGAGTCTGGTCTGTGTGATGGACTGGGCTACATCCACAACTCTCTGCAATTTCTTGCGGTCTAGGGCAAAGTTGTTCCCAAACCAAGCTGTGATTTATCCTGTGCAAGAAGGAACTGCAGATGCTGGCTTAAACTGTAGATAGACACAAAAAAAACTTGTCCCACACATCTTTAAATGTTGCCTCCCTCACAAAAGTAGAAATATCCAGTCTGGATGAATCATAGAAGATAGACACAAAAAGCTGGAGTAACTCAGCGGGACAGGCAGTATCTCTGGAGAGAAGGAATGGGTGATATTTCGGGTTGAGACCCTTCTTCAGACCTCGATCTCGACCCCATTCCTTCTCGCCAGAGATGCTGCCTGTCCCGCTGAGTTACTCCAGCTTTTTGTGTCTATCTTCTATGATTCATCCAGACTGGATATTTCTACTTTTGTGAGGGAGGCAACATTTAAAGATGTGTGGGGCAAGTTTTTTTACACAGGTGGATGCAGGTGGATGCCTGCAAAGCTTTGCCTGGGGTGGTGGAGGAGGCAGATATGATACTGGTGTTTGCGGCTTTTAGATAGACACATGGATATGCCAGGAATGGAGGGGTATGGGTCACGTGCAGGCAGAGGAGATTATTTAACTTGGCATCAATTTCAGCATGAATATTGTGGGCCGAAGGGCCTGTTCCTGTGCTGTACTATTCTAGTTACTCTGGGTAAAAGACTCTGCCATTATCCAGGGATCCTGAGTTCTCTCTCGCCCCTCTTTCTCACTCCTGCCCTTTCTCTCTCTCTCCCTCCCACCCTTTTACTCCCTCCCCCCTTTTTCTCCCTTCGCCCTTTCTCTCTCTCCCCCCTCTTTCTTTCTCTCTCCCCTTCCTCTCTCCCTCCCCCCTCTTTCTCTCTCCCTCCCCCCTCTTTCTCTCTCTCCCCCTTTCTTTCTCCCTTCGCCCTCTTTCTCTCTCCCTCCCCCCTCTTTCTCTCTCCCCCCTCTTTCTTTCTCCCTCCCACCTCTTTCTCTCTACCTCCTTTCTCTCCCCCCCCCCCTCCCTCTTCCTCTGTCCCTCTCCCCCTGCTGGTTATCAGGGAGCCACTGGTCCAGGTGACGGACGGTGAAGGACACTTGCTGTCCTGGCCTCAGCAGTGCATTGAATGTTCTGGAACCCCCTCCGTGGAATGTTCTGGAACCCCATCTGTGGGCCCACCCTCCATGCATAGACATAGCCGTACACTGTGTGGGGTTGTACAGGGTAGGTTGTGGTTGGGGGGGGGGGGGGGCTCACTGGAAGCGGTGGACGGTTTCAATTATACGGAGAGGATAGACAGGCTGGGATTGTTTTCCTTGGAGAGGGAAAGGTGGGGGAACCTGAGGGAAGTGCACAAAGACGCGGGAAAGACCGAGAGTGCTGGTGTAGGAACCTTACCCCGAGACAGAAGGATCAATCTTCAGGGTCTTGACCTGAAATATCACCTATTCCTTTTCTGCCAGAGATGTTGTTACTCCAGCACATTGTATCTATAATTAAAGACTTGTCCCACTGCAGTCATTCCTTCATCTCCTTTCTCCCGTCCGGAAGAAGGTTCAGAAGCTCGAAAGCGCGCACCACCAAACTCAGGAACAGCCTCTTCCCCTCTGTTATCAGGCTTCTGAAGGGTCCTTCTATAAGCTAGGGTACTGTCCGATCCACCTCTACCCCATGCGGACTTTGATTCACTTCTGGAACTGATGCGCTACAATGCTGAGAACTATATTCTGTACTCTGTATCTTTCCCTTTGCTCTAACTATTGTACTTGAATTTAAACTCATTATATTAGAAACATAAAAACATAGAAAACAGGTGCAGGAGTAGGCCATTCGGCCCTTCGAGCCATATGATCATTGCTGACCATCAAGAATCAGTACCCTGTTCCTGCTTTCTCCCCATATCCATGGATTCCATTAGCCCTAAGCAATATCTAACTGTCTCTTGAATATATCCAGTGAATTGGCCTCCACTACCTTCTGTGGCAGATAATTACACAGATTCACAACTCTCAGGCTGAAAAAGTTTTTCCCCATCTCAGTCCTAAATGGCCTATCCCTTAATCTTAAACCGTGACCCCTGGTTCTGGACTCCCCAAACATCGGAAATATTTTTCCTGCATCTTGTCCGTCCAATTCCTTAAGAATTGTATATGTTTCTATAAGATACCCTCTCATCCTTCTAAATTCCAGTGAATATAAGCCTAGTCGGTCCATTTTTTCATCATATATCAGTCCTGCCATCCCAGGAATTAACCTGGTGGACCTAGGTTGCACTCCCACAATAGCAAGAATGTCCTTCCTTAAATTAGGAGACCAACATTCATGTATGGTATTATCTGATCTGTTTGGATAATATACTAAACAGTGCTTTTCACTGTACCTCGATACATGTGACATAATAAACCTGAACCGTCATATTACCCTATTCAGTTTTACTATGTAATCAGTCACGTTGTCATTGGAAGCCATGGTCAGTAGGTGGCAGAGTGAGCACAGTTTCTGCTATTGTCCAGAATCAACAGTGTGTCACAGTCACACGTACCGGCAGCGGAACAACGAGGTTCTCACTCACAGTAGCTTTACAGACCCATTAATGTAATAACACACCGATCAATATTTAATAATCAATAAAAAATAAACGAATCACCAGCAATTTATTGTTAGGGCGGCACAGTGGCGCAGCGGGTAGAGCTGCTGCCTTACAGCGCCCGAGACCCGGGTTTGATCCTCATTACGGGTGTTGTCTGTACGGAGTTTGTATGTTGTGCCCGTGACCCGCGTGGGTTTTCTCCGCGAGCTCCGGTTTCCTCCCACACCCAAAGACGCACAGGTTTGTAGGTTAATTGGCTTCTGTAAAATTGTAAATGGACCCTAGTGTGTGTAGAATATTGTTAGTGTCACTGGTCGACACGGACTCGGTGGGCCGAACAACCTGTTTCCGCACTGTATCTCTAAGGTCTAAATAAATCTATTATTAATTTGGAAAGGGTGCAGAAGAGATTTATCATGATGTTACCTGGGCTTCTGGGCTTGTGGGCTTGAGTTACATGGAGCGGTTAGATAGGCTGGGATTTTTATCTTTGTAGTGTAGCAGGCTGAGGGGTGACCTTATTGAGGTGTACAAGTTCATGAGGAGCATGGATAAAGTGAACGCTCACAGTAAAACCTGGTGGACCTAGGTTGCACTCCCACAATAGCAAGAATGTCCTTCCTTAAATTAGGAGACCAACATTCACATCACAGTAAAACTAGAGGGCACAGGCTTAAGGTGAGAGGGGAGAGATTTACGAGGGACCTCAGGGGCAACTTTCACACAAGAGGGTAATCCGTATCTGGAATGAGCTTCCAGAGAAGCAGATACAATTATTACTTTTAAAACACTTTTGGACAGACATATGGATAGGAAAGATTAAACGGAATATTGGCCAAACGCAAGCAAATGGGACTAGCCCTTTCTACACCCCCCCCCCCCCCCTTTCTCCCTCTCCCCCCATTTTCTTTCCCTCCCTGCTTTCTTTCTCCCCACTCTAGCTCTCCACTTTCTCTCTCTCTCTCTCCGCTTTCTTTCTTTCTTTCGCCTCCACTTGCTCTCTTTCCACTTTCTTTTCCTCTACCTCCTTACCTTCTGTCTCCACTTTCTCGCTTTCTCTCCCCATTTCGCCCTTTCTGTCTCTCCACTTTCTCGCTTGCCCCTCTCCCACGTTCTCATTATCTCCCCCCCCCCACAGTTTTCTCCCCACTTTCCCTCTTTCTCTTTACACTTTTTCTTCACTCTCACTCTCCCCACGTTCTCACTCCCTCCGCTGTCTTTCTTTTTTTCCCCCTCTCTCTACTTCGCCTCCACTTTCTGTCTCCCCCACTTCTTCTCTCTTTCACTCTTCACTTTTTTCCTCTCTCCACTTTCTCGCTCTCTCCCCGCACTTTCCCATTCTCTCTCTCTCTCTCTCTTATCTCTCTGCTCACTTTCTTTTCCTCCACTTTCTCTCTCCCACCCCCACGTTCTCTCTTTCTCTCCGTCCTCACATTCCCTCCCCCTCCCTCCCTCCTCCCCCTGCCCTGTCCCCCCACCCCCGCGCCGCCCGCTGATGTCCCGGGACAGCTGGTGCAGGGCCGGCGTTGTCCGTCGGGAACCTACCCCCACCCCTCCCCCTCTCCCCCCTCCGGGTCGGTCGGCCGGTGAGGGAGCGCGGAGCGGCAGTGGCCGGCGGTGAGGAAGCGGCCGGCCTGAGGACGACATGTCCGCGGACGAGCCGAGCGGCGGCGCCCGGAGGGCGACCAAGAGCAAACTCTTTGAGTTTCTGGTCCATGGGGTGGTGAGTGTGGCCCGGGGAGAGAAGCGCCCGGGGGAGAGTCCTAGGAGGCTCCGGCCCGGGGGGGAGAAGCGGCCGGAGGCGGGAGCTGAAGAACAACTGTGTGTGTGTGTGTGAGAGAGGGAGAGGGGGGCGCATGTGGCAGAGGGAGAGGGAATGTGGCAGAGAGAGCGGGGCATGTAATGTAGGAGAGGGAGAGAGAGAACGTGGCAGAGAGAGAGAGAGAGAGGGGGAATGTGGCGGAGGAGGATAAAAAAAGAGGAGTGTGAAAGGGAGTCTGTTGTGAGTGGGGAACAGAACCTGTGATCAGATGAAGATCGCTGACCAGAAAGCACAATATAAACGTGTATCCTCTGCTGTACACTGTTGCCAGGAGTCCAGAGCCTGAGCTACAGGGTGAGGTTGGGCAGGAATATGGTTTTATTCCTTGGAGCACAGGAATATGGGTGGTGATCTAATAGAGATAACTTAGTATACTTTAGTATAGAACTTAGTATACTTTAGTTTATTATTGTCACATGTACCGAGGTACATGGAAAAGCTTTTTTTTTGCATGCTAACCTGCCAGCACAAAGACTATATGACTACAATCAAGCCGTCCAATGTAGATACAGAATAAAGAGAAAGTTTAGTGCAAGGTAATGTCCAATTAAAGATAATCCAAGGGTCTCCCAATGAGGTAGATGGGAGGTCATCCGCTCTCTAGTTGTGATAGGATGGTTCAGTCGCTGGGAAGAAACTGCCCCTGAATCTTGAGGTGAGACACTTCGGTGCCTCTTGCCTGATGGGAGAGGGGAGAAGAGCGAGTGACTGGGGTGAGACTGGTCCTTGATTATGCTGGTGGCCTTGCCGAGGCAGCATGAAGTGTAGATGGAAGCAATGGAAGGGAGGTTGGTTTGTGTGATGGTCTGGGCTGCGTCCACAACTCTCTGCAATTTCTTGCGGCCGTGGATGGAGCTGTTCTCAAATTTTGCTATGATGCATCTCGAATATTTTTACGCTATGCTTTCTAATACAAAGGGTGAATGCATATAGTCTTTGACCTAGAGTGGGGGAATCATGAACCAGAGGACATAGGTTTAAAGTGAGAGAGGAAAAATTTAATAGGACCTGAAGGGCAACTTTTTCACGCAGTGGGTGGTGGAGATATGGAACAAGCTGCCAGAGGAGGTAGTTGAAGCAGGGACTATGACAGCATTTATAAGTTCAGTTCAGTTTAGCTTATTGTCACGTGTACTGAGGTACAGTGAAAAGCTTTTGTTGCATGCCATCCAGTCAGCGGAAAGACAATACATGATTACAATCGAACCATCTATAGTGTACAAATACAGGATAAGGGAATAACGTTTAGTGCAAGGTAAAGCTAGCAAAGTCCATACAAGAATAGACCAAGGGTCTCCAATGACCCTTGTGGTCATTGGAGGTAGTGGTAGGTAGTGGTAGGATGATTCCGTTACCTGATAACAGCTGGGAAGAAACTGTCCCTGAATATGGAGGTGTGCGTTTTCATACTTCTATACCTTTTGCCCGAGGGGAGAGGGGAGACGAGGGAGTGGCCAATGTGCGACGTCCTTAATTATGCTGCTGGCGTTCCCGAGGCAGCGTGAAGTATAAATGGAGTCAGTGGAAGACATTAAAAGACCAGTGTTCTATTGGCTTGTCTAAAATCCCCACCGCACCGTTCCTTGCTGAGACTCCGCAGCCTCTCTCCTCGGGTGGTGGAGTGGGGTGGGCCGATGAAAAGACCCCATCAATGCTTCTGCCATCCCCACTGCCACTCTGGACACTTTCCCTGCCCAATCTCTCACCAATCCCATGTCCGCTCCTACAGTATTTCCCAGTCACATTCCTAAGATCATACATTCTCGGAGCAGAATTAGGCCATTCGGCCCATCAAGTCTACTCCGCCATTCAATCATGGCTGATCTATCTTTCCCTCTCAACCCCATTCTCCTGCCTTCTCCCCATAACCGCAGACACCCGTTCTAATCAAGTATCTGTCAACTCCGCTAGGGTGCCTGTGAATGCCTGTTATATTTCCACCAGTTTTCTGCGTGATCTATCTTTGCCTCTCTTATTTCCATTTTTTCAAATAAATTCCTCTCTGAAATATCTTACGCAGTTAGAACATAGAACCATGGGGCGAAACGGTGGTGCAGCAGTAGAGTTGCTGCCTTACAGTGCAAGAGACCCGGGTTAGATCCTGACTATGGGTGCCATCTGCATGGAGTTTGTATATTCTCCCCGTGACTGCTTGAGTTTTCTCCAGTTTCGTCCCACACTCCAAAGACGTACAGGTTGGTAGACTAATTGGCTTTGGTAAAATTGTAAATTGTCCCTAGTGTGTAGGATAGTGCTAGTTGGCTGGTTGGCACAGATTCGGTGGGCTGGAGGGCCTACAGTACAGAAACAAGCCCTTACGTCCACCATGTCAGTGCCAATTAAATTAATCTCCTTTGCCTGCATGTGATCCATATCCCTCCATTCCCTGCATATTGACATGTCTATCTGAACCCCTCTCAAACACCGCTGTTGTATCTGCCTCCACCACCAACCCCGGCAGAGCTTTTATGTATTACATGTAAAATATCTTAGGAATCTCATTACTCCTACTCACCCAGAACATTTATTGGCTCCTTCTAGCCAAACTATTTCCTTGTTTAAGGTTTCCTGATGCTTTTAAATTCCTCAAGGACTTTGTCTGATATCAGCTTTCTAAAGTGCACATAAGCTTTAGAATGAACATACGCCATCTCTCGCCATCCAAGGTTGCCTTCCTTATCTCCAAACCTCACAGTACCACACTGGTCTTGAACTCTCATCAACTCTTCTTCAAAAGACTCTGGCGAGTCAGAGAGTGAGAGAGAGAGAGAGAGAGAGAGAGAGAGAGAGAGAGAGAGAGAGAAGCAAGGAACTGCAGGAGCTGGCTTGGAAAACCCCCCCATAAGTACTGGAGTAACACAGCGAGTCAGGCAGCATCTGTGTATAGGATTAGGGCGACACGGTGGTGCAGTGGTAGAGTTGTTGCCTCACTGCAACATAGCAACGGGTGCAATCCTGACTACGAGTGCTCTCTGTATGGAGTTTGTACATTCTCCCTGTGACCGCCTGTGTTTTCTCCGGGTGCTCCGGTTTCCTTCCACATTCCAAAGACTCCAAAGGTTTATACGTTAATTGGCTTCGGCAAAAAAATTGTAAATTGTCCCTAGTGTGCTTAGAATAGTGCTAGTGTACGGCATGATTGATAGTCGATGCAGACTCAGTTGACTGAAGGGCCTGTTTCCGCTCTGTATCTCTAAAGTCTAAAGGTGATGTTTTGGGTCAGGACCCTCCTTCAGGCTGATTGTGGTGGGGGGGGGGGGGAGGGAGAAAGCTGGAAGGGAGGTGGGGGCAGGATAAATTCTGACAAGTGGTTCAGATGAGAGGAGGTTTGATGGGCAGATGGTTGGACTTGGTCAAAGGACAGAGAGGAAATGACAAACAGTAAGAGATAGGGGGAGTAAACGTGCAAATTGTGAAGCCAGAGGAAGGAATGTAGGTGGTAGGGAAAGGGGGGGGGGGGGGGGGTGGGGGGTTTATATGCTACCCAAACAGAATATAAGATGCTGCTTCTTCAGTTTGCATGTGGCCTCACTCTGGCAACGGAGGAAGCCCAGGGCAGGAAGGTCAGTGTGGGAGTGAATGAATGAATAAGTTTATTGGCCAAGTATGTATACATACAAGGAATTTGCTTTGGTGCTCCGCTCGCAAGTAGCAACATGACATACAGTAACAATTAAGAATGGCACGTAAAACATTAAACTTTAATAATAAAACATTATAGTTTAAACATGTGAATGAAATAAAATACCAGAGCAAAATAAGGCGACAGATTTTTGGTTATTGAGTAGAGCTACTGCGGTTTTTATGTCTGGCTGTGGCCGCTTTGACAGTCTGGAGTCGCCTTCCAGAGGGAAGTGCTTCAAAGAGTTTGTGGCTAGGGTGAGAGGGGTCAGAGATGATCTTACCCGCTCGCTTCCTGGCCCTTGCAGTGTCCAGTTCGTCAATGGAGGGAAGGTTGCAGCTGATCAGAAGATTCAATGCAGTCTCCGGGTGATGTGCTTGGTTAAAATGGTTGACAACTGGGAGATTTAGATTTACCCATAAACTATTCCACTCCCCCTCCCGTCTCCCCAGCTTAGAGTCATAGAGCGTGGAAACAGGCCCTTCAACCCAACTTGCCCACACCGACCAACATGCCTCATCTACACTAGTCCAACCTGCCTGCGTTCGGCCCATATCCCTCTAAACCTATTATAGCCATGTACCTTTCTAAATGTTTCTTAAATGTTGTGATAGTACCTGCCTCAACTAACTCCTCCAGCAGCTCGTTCAATATACCCACCACCCTTTGTGTGAAAAAGTTACCCCTCAGGTTCCTATTAAATCTTTCCTCCTTCACCTTAAATTCATGCCCGTGGTTTTTGATTCCCTTACTCTGGGCAAGAGTGCATCTGCCTGATCTCTTCCTCTCATGATTTTATACATCTTTATAAGATCACCCCTCAGCCTCCTGTATTCCAAAGAATAAAGTCCTAGCCTGCTCAGCCTCTCCCTGTAGCTCAGTCCCTCGAGACCTGGCAACATCCTCGTAAGTCTTCTGGGCACCCTTTCCAGCTTCGGCCCAGTGCTTTTGTAAGTAGGCTTCCCCACGTCCATCCTCATCCTTATCCATAATATCGTAAAACTTACGGAATTATCATCACTCTTTCCAAATCCTCCTCCACTGGAACTCCGATCAGTCGGCCAGGACCATTGCCCAATATAGGGTAGGGGAATCCAGAATGGGAATAGAGTGGATGTGAAGAGGATCTTTCCACTAATGGGAGAGTCTAAGACCAGAGGGCGCAGCCTCAGAATAAAACGACGTACCTTTAGAAAGGAGATGAGGAGACATTTATTTAGCCAGAGGGTGGTGAAACTGTGGAATTCATTGCCACAAAAGGCGTCGGTGGCCAAGTCATTGAGTATTTTAAAGGCAGAGATTGACATATTCTTGATTAGTATGGGTGTCAGGGTTATGGGGAGAAGGCAGGAGAATGGGGTTAAGAGGGAAAGATAGATCAGCCATGATTGAATGGCAGAGTAGACTTGATGGGCTGAATGGCCTAATTCTGCTCCTATGACTTACCACCTTATGAACCAGAGGATGTAGGTTTATGGTGAAGATGGAAAGATTAAAGGGTGATTTTTTCATACAGTGAGGTAGGTGTATGGAACGAGCTGCCAGAGGAGGTAGTTGAGGCAGGTACAATAACAACATTTAAAAGACACTTGGACAGGTAGATTGATAAGAAATGTTTGGAGGGATATGGGTCAAATGTGGGCAGGTGGGACTAGTGGGGCATCTTGGTCAGCAAAGACGAGTTGGACCGATGGACCTGTTTCCATGCTGTATGTCTCTCTAAGGTCTCGTGTGTCCTCATCCATAGTTGGATTATTGTTTGAGCAGTTCTTCTGGGTGCATGAATCAAACTGCTTATTTTCCTCATCTAAGTCCCGGCACTCAGTTCCAGTCAATATCGGGGAAAGTCAACAATGGTTTCCCCCCCACATCCCAAAATGTGCATGTTTGTATTTTAATTGGCCCTCTGTAAATGGCCCCTAGTGTGTAGAGAGTGGATGATAAAGTGGGATAGCATAGAACTTGTGTGAATGGATGGTCGATGGTCAGTACGCACTCCGTGCTGTATCTCTAAACTAAGCAGGCAGTCTGCTCTCCACCCAACATCTGTACGGATGGAGTATTCTGCGACCTGACCAATTCCACCCTGATATACCGGGTGTCCACTACACTCACACTGGGCAGTCGCCATCGGTCTCTGGCCACTCTTCCGTCATCATCCTTCATTGGCTACGGCGTTGGGTACAAGAGTCAGGAAGCCATGATGCAGCTTTTATAGCACTTTGCTCAGGCTTTGGTGAGGATGCAGAGGTTTACCAGAATGCTGCCTGTATTAGAGGGTTTCAACTACAGGGAGAGGTTGGACAGACTTGGATTGTTTTCTCTGGAATGTCAGAGGTTGAGGGAAACCCTGATAGAAGTCTATAAAATGTTGAGAGGCCTAGATATAGTAGACAGTCAGAACCTTTTCCCAGGGTGAACATGTCTAAACGAAGAGGGCATAGTTTTAAGGTGAGGGGCGAAAAGTTTAAAGGAGATGTGCAGGGCATGTTTTTACCCAGAGGGTGGTGGGGGCCTGGAACACACTGCCAGGGGTGGGGGTGGAGGCAGATACGATAGTGGTATTTAAGAGGCTTTTAGATAGGCACATGGATATGGAGGGATATGGATCACTTACAGGCAGAGGAGATTAATGTAACTTGGCATTGTGTTCAGCATGAAAAATATGGGTCGAATGGCCTGTTGCCATGCTGTTCCCTGCTCTAAGTGGTCCCGTTCTGCCCGCAGCGTCCAGGCATGCCGTCGGCCACCCGCATGGCCCCCCAGGGGTCAGCCATGGGGCCGCCTGGACCTCCGTACGGAGCCAGTCCCACTGTGCGCCCCGGCAACCCCCCACCCATCCTCGAGCAGTCCCGCAAACGCACAGCACCAACGCAGGTACAGCAGCAGCAGGCAGCCGTGCAGAGCCGGGCCCGCAGGTAGGGGGAGGGGGGGGTAAAGAGGGGAACAGGGGAGGGGGGATGGGAGATGGGACAAAGGAGCGGGGTGGAGGAAGGAGAGGGTGCTGGGGGGGAGGGGCATGGGGAGGACTGGTGTAGGGGCCCAGGTGAGGGGATGGGTTGAAGGGGCATGGAGAGGTCTAAGGGGGATGGGGAGAGGGCGCAGGATGAGGGAGTGGGTTGGGAGGGTGGGGGGTGTTGAGAGGGTGTTGGCGGGACTGATAGAGGCAGATAGAGGGTGGAGGATGGAGGGAGGGACAGGGACATTGGCTGATGTTTCAAACAGTTGGTTGTACGGTGGGGTGTGTGCGGCTGTGTGTGAGGGTGTGTATGAGGGGGTGTGTGTATGTGTGGGGGGATGTGGGTGTGTGTGTGGGGGGTGTGGGAGCGTGTGTGTGTGTGAAGGTGTGTGAGGGTGTGTGTGTGTGCGTGTGTGTGTATGTGCGTGTGTGTGTGTGAGGGTGTGTGTGTGTGTGAGGGTGTGTGCGTGTGTGTGTGCGTGTGAGGGTGTGTGTGTGTGAGGGTGTGTGTGTGAGGGTGTGTGTGTGTGTGTTGTGCAGGATGTGTGTTTGAGGTGGAGGGTATGAGTGAGGGTGTGTGTGTGAGGGTGTGTGTGTGTGAGGGTGTGTGTGTGTGAGGGTGTGTGTGTGTGAGGGTGTGTGTGTGTGGGTGTGAGGGTGTGTGTGGGTGTGAGGGTGTGTGTGTGCGTGAGTGTGCGTGAGAGTGTGTGCGTGTGAGGGTGTGTGTGGGTGTGTGTGTGAGGGTGTGTGCGTGAGTGTGTGTGTGGGTGAGGGTGTGTGTGTGAGGGTGTGTGCGTGAGTGTGTGTGTGGGTGAGGGTGTGTGTGCGTGCGTGAGGGCGTGTGTGTGTGCGTGAGGGTGTGTATGTGTGCATGAGTGTGTGTGTGTGAGGGTGTGTGTGTGTGTGAGGGTGTGTGTGTGTGAGGGTGTGTGTGTGAGGTGGAGTGGGTGTGTGTGTGAGGGTGTGTGTGTGTGAGGGTGTGTGTGTGAGGGTGTGTGTGTGTGTGTGTGTGTGAGGGTGTGTGAGGGTGTGTGTGTGTGCGGGTGTGTGTGTGTGAGGGGGTGTGTGTGTGAGGGTGTGTGTGTGTGTGCGGGTGTGTGTGGAGGTGTGGGTGTGGTGTGAGGTGTGTGTGTGGGGGGTGTGTGGGTGAGGGTGGTGTGTGTGTGGGTTGTGTGTGTGCTGGGGTGTGTGTGAGGGTGTTGTGTGTGTGAGGGTGTGTGTGCGAGGGTGTGTGGTGTGTGCGGGTGTGTGTGTGTGAGGGTGTGTGTGTGAGGGTGTGTGTGTGTGAGGGTGTGTGTGTGTGAGGGTGTGTGTGTGTGTAAGGGTGTGTGTGTGCGTGAGTATGTGTGTGCGTGAGGGTGTGTGTGTGCGTGTGCGTGTGCGTGTGTGAGAGGGTGTGTGTGTGCGTGAGTATGTGTGTGCGTGAGGGTGTGTGTGTGCGTGAGCGTGTGCGTGAGCGTGTGTGAGGGTGTGTGTGTGAGGGTGTGTGTGTGTGAGGGTGTGTGTGTGTGAGGGTGTGTGTGTGTGAGGGGGTGTGTGTGTGTATGAAGGTGTGTGTGTGTGAGGGTGTGTGTGTAAGGGTGTGTGTGCGTGAGTATGTGTGCGTGAGCGTGTGCGTGAGCGTGTGTGAGAGGGTGTGTGTGTGTGAGGGTGTGTGTGTGAGGGTGTGTGTGTGTGTGTGAGGGTGTGTGTTTTTGTGAGGTTGTGTGTTAGTGTGTGTGTGTGAGAGTGTGTGTGAGGGTGTGTGTGTGTGAGGGTGTGTGAGTGTGTGAAGGTGTTTGTGTGTGAGGGTGTGTGTGGGTGTGTGTGTGTGAGGGTGTGTGTGTGGGTGTGTGTGAGGGTGTGTGTGTGTGAGGGTGTGTGTGTGTGTGTGTGTGTGTGTGTGTGAGGGGGTGTTAGCGTGGGGAGATATTTGTGTGGGGGGGTGACGTTTCCTGTTGCCCCCTTAGCGCCAAGCGACGACGGTTGGTGGACAAGATCCTGCCCCAGAAGGTGAGTGGCATTAGGAAGGGGGAGGTCAGGGGGAGGGGGTGTTGGGAAGGGGGCGGGGGGTGGGGGGGGGAGGTGCGGAGGGCTGGTCTGGCCGGGTGTCGGGAATGGGGTGTTTGGGCAGTGGGCTGAGTCACTACATGTACTTGCCCCCCCCCCCCCCAAGAACCGGGAGCTGGTGCCAGAGGCCCAGGGAGGGTTGAAGGGGAGGGGAGGGGGGAGGGCAGAGGGGAGGGGACGGGGGAGGGGATGCGTGGTGTTATGGAGGGGGGGGGGGGGGGGGGGGGGGGGTTGGAGAGGTTTGATCGATATCCCGCTGATTCTGGAGCCGGTGCCTGAGGGTGAGGGCGGAGGGAAGGGAGAGGGGTTGGGGGCAGTAAGCTGATCTCTGTCGCCCCCCCCCCCCCCCATATCCTGGAGCTGGTGCCTCAGGGAGGGGGATGTGGGGAGGGGGGGGGGGCTTGGAGGGGAGGGGGGGCTGGGAATGGGAGGGGTGGGGCTGGGAGGGGTGGGGGGGGCTGGGAATGGGAGGGGTGGGGCTGGGAGGGGAGGGGGGGGCTGGGAATGGGAGGGGTGGGGCTGGGAGGAGGGGGGGGGGGGGCTGGGAGGGTAGGGTGCAGTGTCCGGGGTAGGGGGTTGGAGGGAGCAGGGAGCTGATCCCCATTGCCCCCACAGATCCGGGAGCTGGTGCCCGAGTCCCAGGCCTACATGGACCTGTTGGCCTTCGAACGGAAGCTGGACCAGACCATCATGAGGAAGCGGGTGGACATTCAGGAGGCTCTGAAGAGGCCCATGAAGGTAGTTCATGTCACAGGAGCAGAATCCAAGTCTACTGCATTCTCAATAATAATGCATTAACAAAGCAAGACTTTTCACTAGTTTTGACTCGCCACATCCCGTTATTCAAGCATTGTTAAAATAGTCACTGCCAAAGCCCTTGCTGGGCATCATGAGCCATGTCTGGTGTTCACAAGTTATAGGAACAGAATTAAGCCATTCGGCCCATCTAGTCTACTCCGCCATTCATTCATGGCTGATCTATTGTTCTCTCTTAACCCCATTCTCCTGCCTTCCCCCCCATAACCCCTGACATTGGTCGTAATCAGAGCACATGGGGGTCATGAGGCACAGGGTCACGGAGCTGGACAGCACGGTTGCAGGCCCTTCATCCCTATCCATGCTCCCATTGATGCTGCCCCACCCACGGAGTTACCTCTCCATGCCAGCACCTTGCCACTGCTGGGCTAGGCCAATCTAGCCTAGTCCAGTCCAGTCTGGTTTAGTCTAGTCTAGTCTAGTCTGGATTAGTTTAATTTGGTTTGGTTTAATCCAGTTTAAATTTGTTTAGCTTGGTTTGGACAAGTGTAGTTTAGTTTAATCTGGTTTATTTTGGTTTAGTTTAGACTACTTTAGCTAAGTCTTATTAAGTCTAGTCTTGTTTAGTCTCATTTAGTCTAGTCAAGTTTGGTTTTGATTATTTTAGTTTAGTTTTGTCTAGTTTAGCTTAGTTTTGCCTGCATTTGGCCCATATTCCTCTGTTCCCTTCCCATCTGTTCTTTGATCCTTTCCTGATTATAATTGGGGCAGCACGGTGGCTCAGCGGTAGAGTTGTTGCCTCACAGCGCCAGAGACTCGGGTTAAATCCTCACCTCTGCTACTGTCTGTGTGGAGTTTGCATGTTCTCCCTGTGACCGCTTGGGATTCCTCCCGGTGCTCCGGTTTCCTCCCACATCTCAAAGACGTGCAGGTTTGTAGGTTAATTGGCCTTCTGTAAATTACCCCCTGTGTAGATTAAATGAGAAAGTGGGATAACATAGAACTAGTGTGCGGGGTGATCGATTGTCGGCAGGGCTCGGTGGACTGAAGGGCTGTTTCCACGCTGTATTTCTAAACTAAACTTAAGGGCTGCCACAGTGGCCCACCGGTAGAGTTGCTGCCTTACAGCGCTTGCAGTGCCGAAGACCCGGGTTCGATCCAGGCTACGGGTGCTGGTGCTGTCTGTACGGAGTTTGTACGTTCTCCCCGTCACCACGTGGGTTTTCTCTGAAATTTTCGGTATCCTCCCACACTCCAAAGATGTACAGGTATGTAGGTTAATTGGCTTGCTGTATGTGTAAATTGTCCCTAATGTGTGTAGGATAGTGTTAGTGCGGGATCGCTAGGCAACATGAACCCGATGGGCCGAAGGGCCTGTTTTGAATTGAATTTCCTTTATTGTCATCCAGACCTTTCAGTCTGAACGAAATTTCGTGCCTGCAGTCATACATACAATAATACAATAATAGACAACAGAACAGACAGTAAACACAAATTAACATCCACCACAGTGAGTCCACCAAGCACCTCCTCACTGTGATGGAGGCAAAAATCTTAGGGCTGCAGTCTCTTCCCTCCTCTTCTCCCTCTGCGCTGAGGCGATACCCCACCGGGCGAAGGTAAAATCAGTCCCGCGGCTCACCGAGCTCCGCGAACGGGCCGGTTCAGACACCGCGGCCCAGGGTGGTCGAAGCTGCCGCCCTCCAGTCCAGCGGATGCTGCTGTTGACGAACCCCGGACTCAGGTCACCGCCGCCAGAACGCCGTCTCAGCCACCGGAGCACCGTTCCACCCTCGAGCTGGGCCGCCCCGACGGGAGCACCGTTCCACCCTCGAGCTGGGCCGCCACGACGGGAGCGTCTCAGCCCCGCGCCAGGCCGCCCTCACGGGAGCGTCACAGCCCCTTACGGGAGCGCCGTTCCAGCCCCGAGCCGGACCGCCCTCACGGGAGCGAGCCCAGGGCGAGTCCTGACAGGCTCTGCCTCCGGAGCCTCGAGGTCGCCAGCTCCGCCATTAGGCCTCAGCGCAGACGGAGGCAGAGAAGGGGGATACGACAAAAAAGTCGCATTCCCCCGAAGGAAGAGACAGCAAGCACTTTTTCAACCCCCCCCCCCCCCCACACATAAACACAACCTAAAAACCAAAAACTTAGCTACACAAAACGAAAAAAACAACACAAAAAAGTAAAAACAAACGAACTGCAGGCGAGCCGCAGCCGTTCAACAGCGCCGCCACTTCCGGAGTTTCCGAGCTGTATCTCTGAACTCAACTAAACTAAAACTAAACTATCCATATATTTGTCCAAATGTCTTTTAAAAGTCATAATTGAACCCACTTCTATAGCTCCAACAGCTTCAACCCCATGCGGTCAGGGGAGGGTGGGGGGTGTTCAGGGGTGTTAGGTGTTGGGGTTTGAGCTCCTCACTCACCCCTCTGTCCCCGCAGCAAAAGCGGAAGTTGCGCCTCTACATCTCCAACACCTTCAACCCCGGGCGGTCGGACGCGGACGACTCGGACGGCTGCATCGCCTCCTGGGAGCTGCGGGTCGAGGGGAAGCTTCTAGAAGACGTGAGTGCCTCAGAGTGACGGCAGGAGGCCACTCGGCTCCTCCAGCCTAGCCCACCAGTTATCACCATCGCCGCTGACCTCCCAGTTCCGCACCGTTAGCAGTCATACAGCATGGAAACAGGCCCTTCGGCCCGTCCCGTCCACCCTGCACCATCTACACTACTCCCACCTGCCTGCATTGGGCCATATCCCTCCAAACCTTTCCTATCCATGCACCTGTCTCTTAAATGTTGTTATAGCCATGGGGCCGCGGAACGTTTTTGAAAGTGGGAGGGCTGAGCGATCACTGATCACCGGCCTCGGGCGTACCCGGTGAGGGAGCAGAGCGAGCGAGTGGGGGGAGGGTGTGGGAGGGCGGCACAATTATTATTTTTAGTTGTTGCTCGACCTCCAAAAACTGGGGGATAATACAGTCCTCAGAAGAAGAGAAAAATACTCCTGCGGGCCAGATAATTGTGGGTTATGAAGCATGTCTCACCAAAAAGGTGGGAGGGGCTGCAGCCCCCCCCGGTTCCCCCGGTTTCGCGGCCCATGTAGTCCTTGCGTCAACTATCTCCTCTGTCAGCTCGTTCCATGCCCTGTGTGAAAAAGTTGCCCCTTGGTTTCCTATTAAATATTTCCCCTCACCTTAAACCTATGTCCTCTGGTTCTTGGTTCCCCTACTCCTGTGCATTCACCCTATCTATATTCCTCATGATTTTGTACACTATAAGATCAGCCCTCATCCTCCTGTGATCCAAGGAATAAGGTCCCAGCCTGCCCCAACCTCTACCTGTGGCTCAGGTCCTCAAGTCCTCGTAAATCATCTCAGTACCGCCCCACCCACAGTGCGGCACTCCGTCAGTACCGCCCCACCCTCACCACCTCTCCTACACTGATTCTCCCTCCAGACTGGCAAACAGAAGAGGAAATTCTCCTCGTTCTTCAAGAGCCTGGTGATAGAACTCGACAAGGATCTGTATGGACCTGACAACCATCTGGTGGAGGTGACAAGCCCCTATTGGGTGGGGAGTATTGTTGGTGTGGGTGGTGGGGTATGTTTGGTGGGGTGGGGGTCGATGTTGTAGGTGTTTCAGCGCTCTCCCTCTCCTCTTCCCCCTCTCCTCACACGAGGGGGGCTGGTGGTCGCTGTCACTACTGGCGTATGGTGGAGTGTATATTTCAGAGGGATTACTGTTGTATTCGGTGGGGGGGGGGCATTTTTTTGGGGGGTTGCTGTGCCTGCTCCTCTCAACCTTCCCCACCCCCCCCCCCCCGCCCTCCTCTCTATCTCCCTACAGAGCGGGGGGAGGGGGGGCCGGGGGTTGGGAAGGAGGCTATTTTTGCAGAGGGAGGGGATGTTGCTGCTGTGTCTGCCCCTCTCTTCTCCACCCCCCCCCCCCAACAGAAGGAATCGCTGGGGCTAGGGTTGGGGTTGGGTGGGGGGTCTGCGAGTGGGGGTATGTTCTCCAGCTGCGGGGAGGGGGTCGCTGGGGCTGGGCTGGGGATGGGAGGGGTATGTTCTCCGGGCGAGGGGCGGGTCACTGTGTTCACCCCTCTCACGCCCCCTCCCCTCACAGTGGCACCGTACCCCCAGCACCCAGGAGACGGACGGGTTCCAGGTGAAGCGGCCAGGAGACGTCAGTGTGCGCTGCACCCTCCTGCTGATGCTCGACTACCAGGTGGGGAGGACAGGGGGGGGGGGGGAAGGGGGGGGGGTGGGGGGGAGGGGAGGGGGTGAGGGGGAGGGGAGAGGGGGAGGGAGTGAGGGGGGGGAAGAAATTGAAGTACCAGCTGGACAGGGTGACAGATTTAGCCGGTGGGTGGGGGTGGAGGAGGAGTGATGGGTTGCTGGGGGGGTGGGTGTTATGGGAGGGGGTGATGTGCCTGAGGGTGGGGGAGGGTCAGGGAGGGGGGGGGGGGAGGAGGAAGGAAGGAGAAGGGGGGTGGAGTGGGAAGGGAGTGGCGCCAGTCAGACAGGGTGACAGGTTTGAGTGGTGGGTGGCGATGGGAAAGGTGGGAGCGTGTGATGTGCCTGCAGGTGGGGGTGGGAGGGTTGGGGAAGGGTTGCTGTACCTCTCTGAGCCCCATCCGCCCCCCTCCCCCCCCCCCCCCCCCCCCCTACTGTCTCTCCAGTTAGCTTGACCCACGTGTGTGGGAGGTGATGTGTGAGAGGGTGGGGATGGGTGTGAGGGTGTTTTGCGTCTCTCTGACCCTCTCCCCCCCCACCCCCCCTGCAGCCCCCCCAGTTTAAGTTGGACCCCCGGCTGGCCCGGCTGTTGGGCCTCCACACACAGACACGCTCGGCCATTGTCCAGGCCCTGTGGCAGTACATCAAGACCAACAAACTACAGGACAGCCACGACAAGGAGTACATTGCCTGTGACAAGTACTTCCAGCAGGTAGGGGTTGGGGAGGGTGGGGGCATGGGGGAATATGTAGTCAACTGTACGGAGGGTGAATCTCCCTTTGCTACCTCTGTTCACCGGCACCATGATTCATCAGGTTCCTGCAGCATTATGTTTATTATTGTCACACGTACCGAGGTACAGTAAAACGCTTTGTTTTGCATCCAATCAGATAATACTACACATAAATACAATCAAGTCAAACTCAAGTACAATAGGCAGAGCAAAGTGGAAGATACAGAGTGCAGAATGCCCAGTAGTTCTCAGCATTGTAGCGCATTAGTTGCAGAGACAAAGTCCAATGTCCACAATGGGGTAGAACTCCATGATAGTGACTGCACCTCATTTATTATGGAGTTCAAGGCAACGTCCTCCCAACAACGGGGTAGAGGTGTATCGGACAATACCCTAGCTTATGGAAGGACCGTTCAGAAGCCTGATAACAGAGGGGAAGAAGCTGTTCCTGAGTTTGGGGGGCACACTTTCAAGCTTCTGTACCTTTTGCCGAACTGGAGTGGGGAGAAGGAACGAGTGGGGGTGGCACAAGTCTTTGATTATGTTGTCTGCTTTCCCGAGGCAGTATGAAGTGTAGATGGAGTCGATGGTGGGGAGTCTGGTCTGTGTGATGGGCTGAGCTATCCGTTCCTATCGCCCTTGTGAGAACGTGATGTTCCTGAACTCTCCCTTGTTCACTGTTAAATAACTCCCACATGTTGGATGTAGATCTCTGTATTATCCTCATAGTTCAGTTTAGTTTAGAGATACAGCGTGGAAACAGGCCCTTCAGCCCACCGAGTCCACGCCAACCAGCAATCACCCGTTCTCACTAACTCTCTGCTATCCCACTTTCTCATCCAATCTCTAAACACTAGGGGCAATTTACAGAGACCAATTAACCTATAAACATGTGCTTCTTTGGGATGTTTGGGATGACTGGAGCACCCAGATGAAACCCACATGGTCACAGGGTGAACAAATAAACTCCATAACACACAGGAGCAGAATTAGACTATTCGGCCCATCAAGTCTACTCCAACATTCAATCATGACTGATCGATCTTTCGCTCTCAACCCCATTCTCCTGCCTTCTCCCCATAACCTTTGATACGCTGAGCACACACAGTACCTAAGGTCAGGTCTCTGGCACCGTGAGGCAGTGACTCTACTAGTTAGCGCGGCACACACACTCACACTAACACATACCCTCACACATACACTCACTCACACACACATGCACATACACTCACACACACATACACTCACTCACACACACACGCACATACACACACTCACACACACACACACACACACACACACACTCACACACACACACACTCACTCACACACATACACTCACACACACACACATACATACACTCACACACATACACTCACACACAAACACTCACACACACACACACAATCAGCGTGACCTCTGCACTCACCGGAAATTACGCAATCAGCGCGACCTGTTCAATAAGCGGAAGTCACGAAATGAGCGGGACCTTTGGACTAAACACAGTCGGACCTAATAAAGCATTTATTCCTTCCAAACACAGTCGGGTGTAATAAAGCATTTATTCCTTCCAAACACAGTCAGTTCTAATAAAGCATTTATTCCTTCCAAACACAGTCGGATCTTATAAAGCATTGCAGTTTCAAGCACAGGCAGGGCAGCAGGCCAAACAACTCATGGCATTGTCATTTCCTTTAATTTCATTTCCAATTAAGCATTGCACTCTCAAGCCCAGGCAGGGCAGCAGGCCATGGCATTGTCATTAAGGGCTAACAAATCATTTATTGCAAGTAAATTGCAGACTCACAGTTCAGTTGATTCACAGCTTAGAATGACAGTCGTGGCCTCTCCCCCGCGATCTTGCAGAGTGACTGACTCACGTCCAGGCATCCGGGGTTTTATAATCCTTCCCCCCTCCTCCCGGAAGGGGCGTTACCTTCATCGCGGTGATTGGCACGCGAGAGAACCAATCAGCTGATCTGAAGGTTTTTTTAACATTCATAAATTTTTTATTTTTCATCGATGGGAAAAATCCTCGGGGCTGGCTAAGCAGAGAAGGACTGAGAGTAAGATGGCCAAAAAATCACAGCGATTTCTAAAATCAATGTACAGCGTAGACAGGAAGTGGTCAAGATAAGATATGGATAGGATAGGTGTTAGAGAGATATGAACGAAACGCGGGCAGGTGGGACTAATGTAGAGGAGGCATGTCGGCCGGTGTGGACAAGTTGGGCCATGCTGTATGACTCTAAGCCGTGGCCAGAGTGGGAAAGGGAACGTGTACAATGTTCAGAGACGTGGTGAATCTCCGCAGAGTTTTGAGGAACTGTGTTAGTGGGTTGTTGGTGGGTTGGAGCAGATCCCTGGATCTGACCTCTGGATCGCTGACCAGATCATCGCTCCCTCCCTGACCTCGGACCGACAGGCCGGCCCCGAGGAAGGAACCCTGGTCGTTCCGGAATGTTCTGTGGTCCGGTGCCGCGCAGTATCATGGTGTCTCTACCGGGACCCTGATACAGCATGGAAACAGGTCCTTTGGCTCAACTAGCCCACACCGACCAACATGCCCCATCCCTAGTCCCACTTGCTGCGTTTAACCCATATCCCTATAAACCAGTCATATCTATGCACCTGTTTAAATGCTTCTTATAGTTATGTTACAATAGTGCCTGCCACAACTACCCCCTCCGGCAGCTCGTTCCATACATCCACCCCTTGGTTGCCCCTCAGGTTCCTATTAAATCTTTTCGCCCTCACCTTAAACCCAGGTCTTCTGGTTCTCAATTCCCCTACTCCGGGCAAGAGACTCTGTGCATTTATCTGATCTATTCCTCATGATTTTGTACATGATAGTTTCTCTGACGTCCTGCAGATCTTTGACTGCCCCAGGCTGAAGTTCTCTGAGATCCCTCAGAGACTAACCAGCCTTCTGCTTCCTCCTGACCCCATCATCATCAACCACCTCATCAGGTAGGTCACACCCTCCCCCTCCCCATCCCCCGCCCATTCCCTACCCCCCTCCCCCCCCCCCCCCCCAGACCCCCATCCCACCACATGGACCCCATCAACCACCTCATTAGGCGGGTCACCCCCTCCCTCCGCCTAACCCCCTTCCACACCCTCTCCCTCCTCCCCCATTGTTCCCCCCCATCCTACGCCTCCTCCCTCCCCGGCCCCATCATCATCAACTACCTCATCAGGTAGGAGACCCCCTCCCCTTCCCCCATGTCATGTGTGTTGTGGGGGGTCTGGGCTCTCTGTCACTCCATGTCTTGTGCTCTCCCCCCCCCCCCCCCCCCCCCCCGCCACAGTGTGGACCTGAGTGACCAGAAGAAGACGGCGTGCTACGACATAGATGTGGAGGTGGACGACCCCCTCAAGTGCCAGATGAGCAGCTTCCTGCTGTCCACAGCCAACCAGCAGGAGATCGCCGGCCTGGACAACAAGGTGGGGGCAGGGAGGGCTTTGGTGCGGGGGACTCACCGACAGCTGGTGTGGGGGTGGGGCAGGACCACTGTCATGTCCATCACTCACTGTCTAGTCAAAGGCTCATCCTCCCCATCCCAACCAACATGCCCCATCTACACTAGTCCCACCTGCCTGCATTTGGCCCATATCCCCCTACACCTGTCCTGTCCTGTCCATCTACCTTACAAGTGTCTCTTAAATGTCGTAATTGTACCTGGCTCAGCTACCTCCTCCAGCAGTTTATTCCATATACCCACCAGGCACCGTGAGAAAAAGTTGCCCCTCAGGTTCCCATTAAATCTTTGCCCCTCACCTTACACCTATGTTCTCTGGTTCTTGATTTCCTCAACTCTGGGTAAAAGACTGTGTATTTACCCTATCGATTCCCCTCATGATTCTATACACCCCTTTAAGATCAATCCTCATCCTCCTGCACTCCAAGGAATAAACTCCCTATAGCTCAGGCCCTTGAGTCCTCGCAAAATCCTTGTAAATCTTCTCTGCACTGTTTCCAGCCTAATGACCTCCTTCCTCTAGCACGGTGACCAAAACTGAACACAATACACCAAATGTTGCCTCACCAACGTCTTGTACAACTGGAACATAAGATCCCAACTTCTGTACTCAACACTCTGATTGATGTGCAAAGAACTTTCTTGACCACCCTGTCTACCTGTGACACTTTCAGGGTACTCCTGGAACCCTCTGCTCTACAGCACTCCCCAGGGCCTTGCCATTCATTGTGAAGGTCCTGCTGTGGTTTGACTTCCCAAAATACAACAATTTGCACTTATCTGCATTAAACTCCATTTGCCATTCTTCAGCCCACTGATCAAGATCCTGTTGTAAGTTTTAATCACTATCTTCATTGTCTACGATACCACCCACCTTAATGTCATCTGCAACCTTGCTAATCGTGCCTAGTACATTCACATCCACACTGATGATATAAACCACAAACAGTATTGGGACCAGCACTGATCCCTGAGGCAGGCACCAGTCACATTGTGGGCCGCAGGGCCTGTACCTGTGCTTTACTGTTCCGTGTGAGAGTCTGGCCATTCCCTACAGTATAAAGGTGGGATTTGGACGTGGTGAGTGTTGGCATTTGGGATCTGGGTCGGGAGGCGTGTGTGATACCACCTCCTTCCACTCCGGCCCCACAGATCCACGAGACGATTGAGTCCATCAACCAGCTGAAGATACAGAGGGATTTCATGCTCAGCTTCTCCAAAGACCCAAAGTGCTACATCCAGGAGTGGCTGCGATCCCAGAGCCGGGATCTCAAGGTGGGTATTCCTGACGCTCCCTCAGGCCCACATGTTCCCCGCGGACGGGTCCAGGGGAGACCTGGGAGAGGGGGGAGTCCGGCAGCATTCCCGTGGTCCCGTCTCTATTCTTGGGACCGCCGCACACGCACTGCTACAGCTTAGTGTTCAGGTTTATCATTGTCACGTGTACCGAGGTCCAGTGAAAAGCTTGGTTTTGCATGCTATCCAGTCAGATCAGATAATATTATATTATTGATAAACACAATCAAGTCAAACTCAAGTACAATAGGTAGAGCAAAGGGGAAGATACAGAGTGCAGAATATATTTCTCAGCATTGTAGCGGATCAGTTCCAGAGACAAACATGCAGCATTATGGGAACCTGCGGTCTGGGAGGATGAGTCAGAGCCCAATATTCGATTAGCTATGATCTATCTTCATGGCAGTGTAGGTTTAAGGCTTATATCCATGATACTGATTTATTATCACAAATTCCAAAATATAGTGAAACGCTTTGTGTGCTATCCAGTCAAACCATACTGTACATGAATACGATCAAACCACACACAAGTAGTGCAAAGAGAAAAATATCAGAGTGTAGAATATAGTGTTACTGTCACAGAAAAAGTGCAATGTCTGCAGTGAGATAGGTTGGAAGATCGGGACTACACCCAAGCTTATGGGAGGACCGTTTAGTAGTCTGATAACAGCGGGGAAGTAGCTGTTCCTGTATCTCATGGTACGTTTTTTAAGTTTCTGTATCTTCTGCCTGATGGAAGATGGGAGAAGAGGGAATGTTGGCTCCTTTCCAGAGGCAGTGTGACGTGTAGATGGTCAATGGTGGTGAATCTGGTCGGTGTGATGGACTTGGCTGCGTCCGCTCTCTGTAATTTCTTGCGGTCTTGGGCAGAGCTGTTGCCAAACTAAGGATGCTTTCTACAGTGCATCTGTAGACATGGGTAAGAGTTGCTGTAGACAATTAAAGAGGAGGACATTTAATAGACCCTTGGATGGGTACATTAATAGGAAAGGTTTAGAAGGATATGGGCCAAAAGCAGGCAGATGGGACATAGTACCCATCCAAAATAACAGAAGAAAGTTATATTGTCTATGTAGTTTGGAGCTTATTTGGAGGCTGTAGTGTTAATAGCTTGATGGTTGTTGGGAAGAAGCTGCTCCTGAAACTGGACGTTACAGTTTTCAGGCTCCTGTAGCTTTTTCCCGATGGCAGGAATGAAATGAGTGTGTGGCCAGGGTGGTGTGGGTCTCTGATGATGCTGGCTGCTGGTTTGAGGCAATGGCTCCTGTAGATCCCTTCGATGATGGGGAGGTCGGTACCTGTGATGGACCGGGCGGTGTCCACCATTCTCTATAATCTCCTGAGTTCCGGGGCGTTCCTTATACCTGGGACCGTGACGCTCTCTCCCATCTCCAGCCTGGGACCGTTGATGCTGACCCTCGCTGAGGTCCTCCTCGCTTCCCCTCGATGGGTTGAGTATATGAGTGACCTCTCGATCCTGGCGCACAGGCTCTCTGTGGGAGGGGAGGGGGCTCCCTGTGGGCAGGGGGGAGTTGAGGGTCTGTCTACTTTGGGAAGGGGTCTCTATGAGGGACTGTGTCTACGGGGGAAGGGCATCACTACGAGGGGGTGTCTGTCTATGGGGGATGGGGTGTCTGTCTATGGGGGAGGGCGTCTCTACAGGGGTCTGTGTCTATTGGAGAGGAGTTCTCTGAAGGTCTGTCTATAGGGGGAGGAGGTCTCTGAGGGTCTGTCTATGGGGGGGAGGGAGTCTTCTTCGAGGGTCTGTGTCTATGGGGAGGGGGTCTCTATGAGGGTCTGTGTCTATGGGGGGAGGGGATCTCTGAGGGTCTGTGCCGCTACTGCTGTGATACCCGACAGTCTCTCCCACAGATCATGACGGACGTGGTGGGCAGCCCAGAGGAGGAGCGGAGGGCAGAGTTTTACCAGCAGTCCTGGTCCCAGGAGGCTGTCAGCCGCTACTTCTACTGTAAGGTGAGCATAGACTGGGTTATGAAACGTCCCCACTGCTCCCCCACGACGGACCGCCTGACCTCCTCTTTCCCTCCTCTCCCTCCTTCCACCCATCTCACCTCATCCCACCAACTCCTCCCTCTACCCCTCTTCCCTCTCCTTCTATTCCCTCCCCCATTCCCCTTCCTCCCGTCTCACACCACAGACACTGGCTGCCCACTGCTGGTTCGACCGCTGCCCCACCTGCTTCACATTTGGTCGGGGGGGGAGGGTATCAACGGTTCTCACTCTACATCCCCTTCTTCCCCCCCCCCCCCACCAGACCATGCTCAGAGAGAGAGGGGTAACCAGGCACAGTACGATCCCATGGTGACGGTGACCGGCGTTTTTGCATGGGGCATTTGGAGGGGGGGGGCGGGCGTTCTAGATCGTGCATCGCCACCTCTCACCCCCCCTCCCCGTCTCTCTCACCCTCACCTCTCTCCCCTCCCGTCCCTCCCCCGTCGTCTCTCCCCCCTGCCTCTCTTCCCCCCCTCCCCCTCCTCTCTCTCCTCCCCCATGTCCTTGCATCATTTCCCCCCTCCTGACAACCTTCCTTGTCCCGTTACAGATTCAGCAGCGACGACAGGAGCTGGAGCAAGCCATTGCGGTGCGCACCACCTAAAACCTTCCCCACTGGAAACTGGACCCACCCAGACCCCCTCCCCCAACCGCGTGTGAGTGTTCCCCCCCCCCATTGCCATATGCCCAACAATGCCAAGCCTAACAAACGCCCTCTCCTCCGCCCTGTCCACCTGACCAGCGGTTGTCAGGGAACCATACCCATGTACCCCGGATCTCTCCAGGGCCAGACTGTTTACTGTGTACACCATAAATGGTAGAGCCATGAATTTATTCCTAAAACGTCACAAAGTGCCGAGGTAACTCAGCGGGTCAGGCAGCAAATCTGGAGAACGTGGATAGCCATTGTTTCCATGTGACATCCCGATCAAAATCATCATCTATCCATGTTCTCCAGAGATGCTGCCTGACCCCGCTGAGTTACTCCAGCACTTTGTGTCTTCTTTTGTAAGCCAGCACCTGCAGTAACATCTTTCTACATTCTTCTGACACCCAGCTGCAATATGCCACCGTTGGTAGTTTAGTGGTTACAATACAGCTGATTGGTTAGTGTTTCCAATTCCCAGAATCGATAGTTGATAAAGAGAAGAGTCTGGGTCAGTTCTGTGGAGGCTCCAGTGACTGCCCCTGGTCTCTCTATTCCCTGCCCATCATCCGGACCACAAGTCCCATCCTTCTTCTCCCACAAATGCTGCGTCTCTTTGGTCTTCCAACTGTCTCTGGATTTCCTGACCCTCGGCACTGTTAAAAATTCATTTTGTTGCTGTGTTAATTCGGAGTCATGTGGAGATGGTCCTTGCGTTCAGCCAGACCACTGCTTGAATGGGTCCTTGGTCCAGACCCCCTGTGATCAGTGTCATCAGCTACCGTGGCATGTGTGATCACTGGCTCCCTTCTGTTCCCTCCAGCTGTTAACCAGCCTTCAGTCACCGATTAACTTGTTCAAGTTCCCCTTTGTTAGTGAGTTTCTGCCAGACTCGCTGTTCTGTCTCAGACTGTCCGCTGACCTTCACAGTATTAACCGTGGTTCCCTTCAGCACATTCTTGGCAACTTGCATCACTTTTGGCAAATGGACTGTCTTGTTCCTCAACCTTCTGCCACGTTGCTGTAACGACTTTTACAGCTCAGGGCCTGAGTTACAGGGAGAGGTTGGGCAGTCTGGGACTTTATTCCTTGGAGCGCATGAGGCTGAGGGGTGATCTTATAGAGGTGTATAAAATCATGAGAGGAATAGATTGTGTAAATGCAGTCTCTTGATCCCAGGGTAGAGGAATCAAGAACCAAGGGACATAGGTTTAAGTTGAGACAGGATAGATTTAATAGGAACCTGAGGGGCAACCTATTCACCCAGAGGGTGGTGGGTGTATGGAATAAGCTGCCAGAGTAGCTAGTAGAGGCAGGTACAATAACAACATGTATAAGATACTTGGACAGGTACATGGACAGGAAAGGTATTTGGGCCTACGTTCCAGGCACATAAATCTGTTCTACACATCTCCTTTAATCTCTGCCCCTCTCACCTTAAAGTTACAGCCTCTCATCTTTGATATCTCCACCCTGGGGAAAAAGGTTTTACCTGTTTACCCTATCTATACCTCTCATAATTTTACATACTTCTATCAGGTCTCCCCTCAGCCTCCAGCATTCCAGAGAAAACAATCCAAGTTTGCCAAGCTTTCAGGACGCAGAACACCGAACAGTGTAGCACAGGAACAGGCTCTTCGGCCCACGATATCTGAGCTGAACGTGATGCCAAGACCAACTCTTTGATCCACCACTCCATTCTCTGCATATCCATGCGCCCATCCAAAAGTCTCTTAAACACCACTATTGTATCTAATAGCTAATACCCTCTGATCCAGGCAGCTCTTGGGACCCTGCACTGTGCTGCGGAGTGTGAGTCACTGCAGATGGGACGGATTTAGGCACGGTAGCGCAGCGGTAGAGTTGATTCCTCACAGTGCCAGAGATCCTGACTACGGGTGTTGTCTGTACGTTCTCCCTGTGACCATGTGTGTTTTCTCCAGGTGCTCCAGTTTTCTCCCACACTCCAAAGACATACAGGTTTGTAGGTTAATTAGCTACTGTAGTTTGTCCCTAGTGTGTAGGAGAGGGCTAGTGTACGGGTGATTGTTGGTCGGCGTGGAGGGCCAAAGGGCGTTTCCATGCCAAGTCTCTAAAGTAAAGGTAAACTGGGCTCTGCCTCAGTCCATTGGTGGGTGTGGGGGAGAAGTAATGGAGCCCTGTATCTGTCCGCTCGGTGGGACAGGGAGCCATCGCTCCCCATCTGTCCTCTCATCTGTTTGCAGCCGGTGGAAGGAATGAGTTGGCTCGGAGAGTTGCTTTAGGTTTAGGTTTGGCACAAGGTCCCGCAGATGGAAACCTGATGGAAGTGTATACAATTATGAGAAGCATAGAGGGTAGGCAGTCAGAACCTTTGTCCCCCCCAGCACAAATGTCAAATACTGTACTACAGGGAACAGCTTTAAGGTGAAAGGGCAAAGTTTAAAGGAGATGTGCAGTGCAAGTTTTTGTGACACAAAGGGTGGGTGCCTGGAACACGTTGCCAGGGGTGATGGTGGAGGCAGATACGATAGTGATTTTTGGATAGGCACATAGATATGTAGGGAATGGAGGGATATGGATTTATGCACAGGTGAGTTTAACTTGGCATCATGTTTGGCACAGATATTGTTGACCAAAAGGCCTGTTCTTGTGCTGTACTGTTCTATATACTGGTTGTCACGTGTACTGAGGTACAGTGAGAAGCTTTGTTTTGCATGCTATCTAAACAGATCAGATAATATACAGTGCCCTCCATAATGTTTGGGACAAAGACCCATCATTTATATATTTGGCTCTGTACTCCACAATTTGAGATTTGTAATAGAAAAAAAATCACATGTGGTTAAAGTGCCCGCAAGCCCAGGTGACATCCTGGTGAATAACTTCTGCACCCTTTCCAACTTAATGACATCTTTCATCTAGCTGGGCGACCAGAACTGCGCACAGTATCGCTGAGTGGGATGAAGTTTTGGATCCCTGGAGTTCAGCTTTCATGAAGTTAACTGAAAAGAAAAGGAATATCACTGATGCTGGAAATGGGCAATAAATGGAGAAAACGCCTGAAACACTCAGGCAGCATCCGTGGAGTGTGTGAATGCCTCGGGTGTGAAGAAGGGTCCCAACCCAAACCGTTGTCTGTCCATTCCCTCCATGGTTGAATGCTGGAGCAACTCAGCGGGCTGAAGAGGCCTGTCTGAAGAAGGGTCCCGACCTGAAAGGTCACCTGTTTCTTTTCTCCACAGATGCTGCCTGACCCACTGAGTTACTCCAAGAGTTCCCGGTGTTTTTTCCCAGGGTCTCGGGTCACTGACCTTTCTCGGAGTTAGGGATAGTAGAAGATATTAAGTTGCGGAAAGGGAGAGGGGTGCAGGGAAGGCCAGTGACGGCAGAATGACCGACACACACAGTTGGCAATTCTTATTTCTCATCTGGCAGCAATGGTGAACATGTCAGGATTGTTTGTCTCTCCCTGTTCTCATGCATCTGAGCCAGCTACAATAACAACATTGAAAAGAGACTTGGACAGGTACATGGGGAGGAATGGGACGAGATTAGATGGAGCATCTTGATCAGTATGGATGTCTGGGCTGAAACGCCTGTTTCCACGCTGTATGACTCTGTTTACACTCCAGACACTTCACTGAGGGACAAGTCTCCCCTCATGTCCAGATAATACCCTGCGTTGTCCCGTCCCTCCCTGTCTCCACCGCATCCTCCGGGTGCTTTGGTTTCCTCCAACATCCCAAAGACATGTGGGTTTGTAAGTTGATTGGCCTCGGTAAATTTCCCCAGTGTGTAGGGAGTGGACGAGAAAGCGGGATAACTAAACTAAGACTCGTTCCTAACCTCCATAGTTTTGATAAAGTTCTGCATTCTTCGAGTTTAACTGCATAAAATTAATCTGGGTTTCAGCTGTGCGTGGGGATGGGTGCAGCAGGTGGGATTGTGTATGGTTCTGTGTGGTATTCGGGAGATGGCAAGAGGGAAGAGATGTGTTTGATTTACGCACTGATGTAGACACAAGGAACTGCAGATGCGAGGTTATTTTTAAAAAGACACAAAGTACTGGAGGCCAGGCAGCATCTGTGGGGGATGTGGATGGGAGATATTTCGGGTCGGGAAACTTCACACTTATTTGGGGGAGGAGTTGGGGGGGGGGGGGGGTGGAGGGAGGGAGGGAGAGAAAGCTGGAAGAGAGGTAGAGGGACAAAGCCTGGTGACAGGATACAGGTGAGGCAGATGGTTTGATGGGCAGGAAAGGCTAGAGATGAAAAGACACAAAAGTGTGTGATTAGGATAGAAGTGTGAAATGTGAAGCCAGAGGAAGGACTGTTGTTGGAAGGGGATGGGAGAATTGGGTGTGAATCCAGGTGGGGCACAGGGTAGAGATGGGGGAATTGTAGGTTAGTGATCCCTGAGGTCTGTGATCCCACACCTGAGCCAGAGTGCCCCGTGAGTGGTGATGTCCTGAGCCCTCCTGCGTCCCTCCCTGTGTCATCACCCCTCCTTGCCCTGCCCTCCCGTGGTGACCCCTCGTGCCAGACATTGCCCTGGCGCCTGGCGCCTGGCACCCCCACTTCATGTACTGTATCAAACTCAGTGTTACTGCTGTTACTCATGGGCATCGTTTGGACCTGCTGTTGTGAAGATCTGCCGCGCACAATGTTCAGAAATTTTACTGTGAAGTTGCTTTGATGGGACTGTATTTTATTTGGGTGGGGAGGGACACGAGAGCAGTGGAATATACCCAGTTTGTAAAGACACTGCTAACTCTATTAAAGTATCTTGGATCATGTTTTGAGTCTGCAAACCATGTGACCACTATTTTATTACTGTCACGTGTACTGAGTTCTGGCAACATTTTCATAAATCTTCCTACACTCTTTCCAGCTAATTGACACCCTTCCCATACCAGGGTGACTGAAACTGAACACAATACTGTACACCAAATGCGGCCTCACCAATGTCATGTCTGACGACTCAGTAGAAAATGATGCATTTCATGAATGAGGAAAGGAATAAAAATATAAAGTACAAATCTAAAGAGAGCGGATGTAAAGCCCAGGGTTATGTGTGTACAAATCTTTGACAATGTCAGGAGTTAAAAATATGTGGAATCCTGGGCTTCTAACGATGTGGAGTCTGAAATTAAGCTGTTCTAAAACACAGATTCAGTCAACACCTTGCCACAGGTGCATTGTGAATATGTTGGTTAGGGGGCAGAGAAGACTTTTACGAATGGCCCCAGTAACAAGGACTTCTGGTTACATGGAAAATAACCAGGGAAAAAGGAACAGGCCTTTTGAGCTCACTCTCATTTAACACAACCTTGGCTGAACCTTTCTCTCAACATCACATTCCTGCTGTTCCCATAGCCCCTGATGTCTTTTGTGATGAAAATCCAAATATGTTCACGTCATAGGAGCAGAATTAGGCCATTCGGCCCATCACATCTACTCTGCCATTTGATCAAGGATGACCTATCTTTCCCTCTCAACCCCATTCCCTGGCCTTCTCCCCATAACCCCTGACATTTAAAATGCAACTCGAAGGTACACAAAAATGCTGGAGAAACTCAGCGGGTGCAGCAGCATCTATGGAGCAAAGGAAATAGGCAACGTTTCGGGCCAAAACCCTCCTTCAGACGTCTGAAGAAGGGTTTCGGCCCGAAACGTTGCCTATTTCCTTCGCTCCATAGATGCTGCTGCACCCGCTGAGTTTCTCCAGCATTTTTGTGTATCTTAAATATCTTGTTGGACAGACTTGGATTGCTTTCTCTAGAACATTGCAGGCAGGGAGACCTGATAGTATATAATATAAAAGAACAAGAGGCATAGATAGGGTAGACAGTCAGAACCATTTTTTTCCACAGTGGGAAAATCAAATGCTGGAGGGCATATTTTTAAGGTGAGCGAGGCAAAGTTTAAAGGAGATGTGCAGGGCCAGTTTTTTTTTAATATGGAGGGTGGTGAGTGTCAGAAACATGCTATCAGAAGTGGCAGTGGAGGGCATACAATAGTGGGATTTAAAATATTTTTGGATAGGCACATGAATATGCAGGGACATGGATTATGTGCAGGGAGATAAGTGTTGGTCTTGGCATCATGTTTGGCACAAACATGTACTGAAGGGCCTGTTCCTGTGATGTGCTGTTTTAACAATGGCCATTGCCTTCTAGGTGGAGAATTCCACAGATTCATTGAATTCATGGGAAAGGTGGGTTTGTTCTCCTTTAAGATGCTTGAGGAGTGATTAGAAAATGTTCAAAATGAACGTGGATCCGGATACATAGAAATGACTCCAGTGACAGGTTTGATAACCAAGAAGTCACACATCTATGGAGATTAGAGAAATAACTAGACATGAAAAAAAGGTTCAATCTGCAGATATGGAGTGGGTTCAATGTTAGCTTTATGGAAATAATTCCTCACTTCAAGGAAAATATTTGCAAAGTTGTGGATAAGCTATCAGCAAATAGGAATACAACAAGGCCAATATGACCTTCACTGACTGAACAGCCTGTTTCTATGCTGTAAACATTTGATGTTTGCATTAAATGTGAGTGCCTACATCTCTCAGAATGAATGCACATCTGTGTGTGTAATGCATGTGTGGGGGTGTGTGACCCATATATAGCATGGAAACAGACCATTTAGCCCAACTTGCTCATGCCGACCAAGATACCCCTTCTACACTAGTCCCACCTGCCTGTGTTTGACCCATATCCCTCTAAATGTTTCCTACTCATGTACCTATCCAAATATCTATTAGATGTTGTTATAGTACTTGCTGCAACTTCCTCCTCTGGCAGCTCGTTCCATATACCCACCATCCTGTGTGAAAAAGTTGCGCCTCAGGTTCCTATTAAGTCTTTCTCCTCTCATCTTAAACTTGTGACCTCTAGTTCATGCATTCTCCTCTCTTGGGTAAAGGACTCTTAAGGGTCTGTAGGTATGATTGCGTGGGTGAGTGACATATATATGCGTCTGTATTGGTGTGCGTGTGTGTCTGTAGTCTTGTGGCTGTGTAAGGCAGTCGGGCCATCTGATAAGGACTCTATTTAGGTTGTGTGCTGATAGTCACATTGGGTGCGGGCGTTAGGAAACAGAACACTAGAAGTGAACAACAAATACAGGGAGACCTCTACAGATGAAAGTAATAAAAGCAAGACCCATGTGTGGCAGATTCACCAATCTAGATGAACGCATAAGCACTTCATTCACCAGTGAGTGAGATTTGAGCTGCAATCACTGTTAGATACACGGTGGCGCAGCAGTACTGTTGCTGCTTTACAGTGCCAGAGGACCAGGTTCAATCTTAACTACGAGTGCTGTCTGTACGGAGTTTGTACGTTCTCCCTGTGACTGCGTGGGTTTTCTCCTTATGACCCAGTTTCCACATTCCAAAGACATATGGATTTTGTAGGATAATTGGCTTCTGTAAAAATTGTTAAATTGCCCCACGTTTATGTTTAGAGATACAGCATGGAAACAGGCCCTTCGGACCACTGAGTCTGTGCCGACCAGCGATCCCCACACACTAACTATCCTACACACACTAGGGACAATTTACAATTTTTACCAAGGCAATTAGCTTACAAACCTGAACGTCTTTGGAGTGTGGGTTGGAGCCGGAGCTCCTGGAGAAAACCCACGCAGGTCACAGGGAGAACGTATAGACACCACCCTTAGTCAGGATCGAACCAGGGTGTCTGGAGCTGTAAGGCATCAACTTTACTGCTGCGTCGCCGTGCCAGCTCCTAGTGTGTAGGACAGTGTTAGTGTACTAACACTGATCAATGAAGACTCACTGATCACCGGTCGATGAAGACTCGGTGGGCCAAAGGGCCTGTTTCCACTCTGTATCTCTAAAGTCTAAAGTAAAGTAAGACCATACAAGCATTCAAACCAGTGTACGCTCCAACTGTTGACAGCAGCAGCTGTGCCCAGGCTTGTAGCTGAGCATGTGAGGCGAAGGTAAAGGTCCTGGATTAAAAAAAAAGTACTGGAGGGACACCACGGGGTGAGGCAGCTGCTGCAGAGGGAATGAACGGATGAGGTTCCTGAAACGTTGCCTGTCCATTCTCTCCACAGATTTACCTTAGCCTTTAGAGATGCAGTGCAGAAACAAGCACTTCGGCCCACCGAGTCCACATTGACCAGCGATTACCCCATACATTAGCACTATCCTACACACTAGAGACAATTTGTAATTTTACCTAACCTTATTAATCTACAAACCTGCACTCCTTTGTAATGTGGGAGGAATCGAGCAACAGGAGAAATCCCACGCAGTCACGGGGAGAACGTGCAAAACTCCATACAGACAGCACCTGAGATTAATAGCGAACCCGGGTCTCTGGCTCTGTGAGGCCGCAACTCTACCGCTATCCCATCGTGCCGTCTGGTGCCAGACCCGCTGTGTACCTCCAACACCGGCTGCCCCCACCAGCCCATGCAGAATGGTGTTGCCTCCTCTGGCCTTCTGCTTATTCGCGCTGGGCCATGGGCCTCACTGTCCATGGAGTTCAGCTCCAGAAAATACTTTTCATAGCATTACTCAGCTCCTCTATGACCAAAGATACTAGAGGAGCTCCTCTAGTATCTTTGCCTGTGACCAACCATTCACTGGAGCGGGCTGCTAGAGGCCCTACAGCAGCTGGGGGAACAGCTGGAGGCCCCATTGCAGCCGAGCTTGCGTATAGGACACGGCCTGCGGCAGCACAGGGCGGTGGTGGAGGACACGGACAGAATCGCTAGGCCAGGCCGGCCCCTACATCGTGGAAACCAGTGCCGCTACCAGGACAAGCCTTTATGGCCAAGATGAGACTCGATAATTAAAAAGAGTTGAAGGGCACGAGATGGCACTGGAAACACGGCAACTCTTTGTATACCGCCTCAGTGAAGTCTCCTATTCTTACACTACAATATGTGCACTTTTTATACATGTATAATTGTGCTTAGGTATAGTATGATTTTCACTGAATTGTAGGCAAAACAAAGAAATTCACGGTATCTAGGTAATGACAATTAAGTACCATTGTGCTTTGCTCAAGATTCTAGCTTCTGCAGTCTCTTGTCTCCATTTGAAGGTTTTTCGTGCTTGTTTTGCCCTGAACATGAATATTGGAGACCACTGTTGGCAGTCAGTTGTTTAAAGGCATCTGAAGACAGCAAAGCTGGCTTGCTGGAGCAGCTGTGTGAAGCGTGGTGCACCTGCTCTGTGTGGCATTGAGAAAGCAGACAGCAACAGATCATAATGCTATGTCATTGTTTCAGCTGACAGCACACTGTTCGGAACACACAGTTACTACATAAAGTTACAACTTTGAAGACAAAGTCTTTCAATGGCCCAACTGTTCAGAGACGAGCAATACTTTTTGTTTACAGGAAGCACCAGGAAGCTCTAAGAGCTTTCCAAAGCATTTGATGTACATCATTTCTACAAGCAGTGACCGGCACAGGTCCATGTTAGCAGGCAATTTGTGAGAGCACGCACACACACTCTCCGCCAATGCTCAATGAGATGAAACGACAAACAAATTGTACATAAAACAACGAGGGGAATAGAATAGATAGGGTGAATGCACAAAGTATTTTATCCAGAGTAGGAGAATCAAGAACTAGAGGAAATAGATTTAAGGAAAAAGAGGAAAGCTTTAATAGGAACCTGAGGGGGAAACTTTTTCTACATAGGATGGTGGGTATATGGCACAAGTTGCCAGAGGAGGTAGCATTTAAAAGACATTTGGACGGGTTTAGAGGGATATGGGCCAAACATGGGAAGATGGGAATCACTTAGATGAGGCAGCATGGTTGGCGTGGATGAATTTGGCCGAAGGTCCCTATTACAATGGTGTATGACTTGAAAAACAGAATGCTAAAATTTAGAGCAAGCAAACAGGCATGCAATCAACTGTTGACAGTGACAACAGTTAAAAGAGAGTTAGACAGGTACATGGATTGGAAATGTTTAGAGAGATATGGGCCAAATGGGACTTGCTTAGATCGGGCGAGTTGAACTAATGGCCTGATTCCATGCTGTATGACAATAAAATAGTGTCTGATACTCTTCTAACTTGGGAAGCAGGGACATTTGTGGTGGCTCAGTCGAGGCTTAGGTTGGCTCGGATTTGGCACACTGCTGGGAAATCCTCAGAATGATTAGAGAAGCAGAGAAATCATCCCTTGCAGCTCTCCACAAGTCATTGCACTCTATGTCTCATTCCTCCATGCTTTGGGAAAGATGTGAAAGCTTTAGAGAGATCTATTAGAACAACTGTACGGATGGGGGATGAGTTAGGTGGAGAGACTTAAAAAAAAAATCTGTTTGGTAGGGAGGAGACTGAGTGGGATCTGTTTACATCGTGGCCTGGTAAGGCAAAGTCAGTACACAAGAGCCTGCAGGGAGCAGTGGACTCAGCCCAGCACCACAGCTTCCTATGAAATCTCTCTGCTCTTACCTTAAACCTATGCCCTCTAGTGCTTGTTTCCCCAACCCTGGGAAAAAGCCTCTGTGCATTCACCCTATCTATTCCCTTCATGAATCATCCTCGTACATTTCTGCACTCTTTCCATCTTAACAACATATTTTCTATACGAGGGTGACCAAACTGAATACAATACTCCCAAGTGCAGCCTCACCATTGTCTCGTACAACTGTAACATGACGCCCCAACATTTATACTCGATTCCCTAACTGGTGAAGGATGAACTAGGGGGTGACTAAGGATCAGGAAAGAAGGTTCAGGTGTGGGTATTTTGGGATCTGGGGTATTGTTGGCAACACTAATATTTATTGCCCATCCTTAATTGCCCATAAACCGTGGCTTCTCAGACCATTTTAAAAGACGTTTAAGTGCCAACCATATGGTTTAGGATTGCAGTCACATACGGCAAACGGGTAAAATTAGTGCATTTGTTCCCAAAGAACATTTGTGAACCAGGTGGTGTTCTTTTTGAAAAGCAGCAGGTTTTGCAATCATTGTTACTAGATTAGTTTGATTATCAGCTGAATTTAAATTGTAAAACTCCCATGTGAGATACAAAATGTTAGGCTGGATGGTTAGGGTGGAATTGTCAAAAAGCCTATCTTTAAGGTGAGAGGGGGAAAGTTTAAAGGGTATGTTTTCACATAAAGAGTGTTGGGTGCCTGGAATGTGCTGCCAGGGGAGGTGGTGGACGCAGGTATACACGAGATGTGTAAGAGGCTTTTATATAGCAATATGGATATGCAGGGAATGGAGGGATATGCATTACCTGTAGGCAGAGATTAACTTGGCATCATGTTCAGCAGAGACTTTGTGGGCCCAAGGGCCTGTTACTATGATCTGTTCTACGTTCTTTGAATATCAGTCTCTTGATTAGTCCAGGCTTCTAGTTCCTAGTCCAGCAATGTAACCACTGAACAACCACCAAGATGAATGGGTTGAACGGATGATAGAGTGAAGGGATCAGGTCTGTAAAAGATTAAATGAATGGGTAGAGGACGGTAGGGAGAGTGTACAGAATTTGCGAGAGAAGTGGTTGCAGTGGGGCTGAAAGCTTTCTCTCCTCAGGCACCTTTTAAAAGCAAGATCCTTGCTGGATATTTTGCTTCTCAGCTGATTTGCTAAATTGAAGGAACAAGCAGGCAATGCGCCTGAGACACGGAATGTTGCCAAATCTGTCCCCAATGCACACCCATCGACAGAACAAGCCCTGGGTGGAGAATGGTGCACTTCACACCCAGGGCACAGTCACCATGACTGTAGATAGTTTGGGTTAAGAAGAGGCAAACCATTCATCAGAGACTGGGTGATGCTAAGTTTGCATTTTTTAAATGAATAGACTGCAAAGGAAACTAAACAAGCTATCCCTTGATCGATTGTGCCTGCTTAGAATGAACCAATCTGGGATTAGATTGGACTTTAAATGAGGCCTGTCTCCACAACTTCTTTTTGAAGGACAGACTTGAAAAAGGCAGTGGCTGAGGGGTGACCTTTTGAGATGAACAAGATCATGAAGGGCAGAGAAAAGTGAACTCTCAGTCTTTTCTCCAGGATTCGAAAAGATGAGAGGGGAGAGATTTAATAGTGACCTCAGAGGCAACGTTTTCACTGAGAAGAAGTCCGTATCTGGAATGAGCTGCCAGAGGAAGCTATAGAACGGGTAAAATTATGACTTTTAAAAGACAATTGGACAGATATATGGATAGGAAGTGTTTAGAGGGATACGGGCCAAATGCAGGCAAATGGGACCTGCCCAATATGCCAACTTAGTCGGCAAGGTTAGCCGAAGGGCCTGTTTCCATGTTGTACAGCTCCATAACTTTACAATTTGAACCCAGGTCCCAGTGGCTAAAAGCCAAACTACAGTAGCCGAAGCAACAGGTTTTTCTAATAACATACTGCACAGATAAGTCTTACGTTAGTCCCTGTCTCAGATCTAAGTGCTGTTAGCCTGCTCCTGCTCGAACATGGCTAGGGCCAACTGGGAGCGCGACGCCAGCCCCTCCAAATTGCTGAGCATGCAGCGGTGGTAGAGCTCCTCGCTAAGCCGCGGGTTGCACGTTCGGTAGCTGTACTTCTGCACCAGGGCCGGCTCCACCGGCCGGAAGACATGCAGGCCCGAGTACTTGATGAAGACATCGTACACCTCCATGATTTCCAGCATCTCGTCGCTGTCGAGGATGTCAGCCGCCATCTTGGTACGTGCCGCCATGTAGTCAGAGTTGAAGAAGCAGGCCTCACCGAAGGTGCGCCGGTCAAAGTGGCCGTCCTTCACAAACTCGGCAGACGAGGGCGTCTGCTGCTCCCGGTACACGATGGCAGGGTTGTACTCCTGGAAGTGGATGGGGAAGAAGACCTGCCAATTGTTGATGGTGTTCATCCGGCAACGGTTGAGGAACTCCCCGTTGATCTCGGTCCAGACACTGGCGATGAAGAACAGGGCGTCTACAGGGTGCTTCTTGGAAATTATGTCCATGATCTTAATCTGGGAAGGAACGTCGGTCTTGACGCTTATCCACGGGATTTTCACATCGGTGTACCGCTTCTCGATCTCGGCGATGGAGGACTTGACATTGGCGAAGATGTCATTCTGGCTGACGCGCTGGGCATCAAAGGGGTCATAGATGAAGAGGAAGGTCAGCAGCACGTTATCGTGCAAGTCCAGGGCGTTCATCGAGTAAGCTTCCAGGAAGTTGCCCACAAAGTCCTGCTCGTGCACGGTCAGAGGCAAGATCACCTGGACCCGGGTGGCCTCGGTCACGTAGGGCATGGGGATGATCTCCACGCTGCCGAGCGGCCGCAGCAGACTAACCCTCTTGGCGATGGGCCGGCTGTAGCCCTTCTCTGTGTGAGCATCCAGCACCAGGTCCAGGGTGTACTCCATGCCACGTGTGGGGTCGAAGCGGCGGTAACCGTTCAGCAGCTGCCGCTTGCGGAAGTGCAGCAGGGGTTGGTACCTCTCGTTCAGCTGCCGCATGGCCGTCTCCACAATGTCACTGACGTCTGCCTTGTTGACACCACGTAGCTCGCACTTGGGGGAGCCCTCGACGCAGGAGTAAATCTGCTCCTCCGTGAAATAGTCCCAGCTCAACACCTCAAACCGGGTCTTGGGCTTGAACGGCGGGTTGATGCCAATCGGCCAAGTTGCTCCCATCTCCTCGTCCGGCGTCAGTTTACTCAGGTTCCTTATTTCCATCTGCAACACAAAGGTTTGAGGTGAGCACTCACGAAGACCGATGAACAAGTTATACAAAGCAAAAAGACAGCACAATATGAGGTAGAAATAAAAAACGGCAGAAAAACCCCACAAAGTGCTCGAGTAACTCAGCATGTCAGGTGGCACCTGTGGAGAACATGGATAGTGACGTTTTGGGTTGGGACCTTTCTTCGGACAATATCAACTAGTGGTTTGGGGCACAATTTGGGGAGTTGATTTCACGTCCACCCACTCTTCTTAGAGTCACCGTCTTACCCGATGAAAACCCGTCCTTCTGCCCATCAAGACCATGCCAAAAATCAACCACACTTACCAATTTGTTTTTATTTTCACTACATTTCCTTCAATTCTCCCTCCTCCCGCCGGAAACTACATTACTATGTATGTGAATGACAGGGCCTTGGGAAGTGTAGTAGAACAGGGAGAGACCAAGAAGTTTAAGAATATAGTTCCCTGAAAGTGGTGACACAGGTCAGAAGGACGGTATATGGTTGGGGGCATGGAGAAGGGTGGCTTTATAGAGTTTTATAAAATCATGAGGAACATACCGTAGTTAAGATGGATGAAGATGTGTAAAACTAGAAGGCATAGGTTTAAGGTTGAGGGTGAAGATTTAAAGGGGATTTAAGGTTTTTGACCCAGAGGAACGAGCTGCCAGAGGAAGTGGTAGAGGCAGGTTCAATTACAACATTTAAATTACATTGAGCTTGAGCTATAGGGAGAAGTTAGGCAAGCTAGAATTTTATCTCTTTGGAGCACATTTACCCTATTCCTGCCTCTCATTAATTTGCACACTTCCAGAATTCCCCTGGCATCCTCCTGTGCTCCAAAGAATAAAGTCCTAGCCTGCCCAACTCTCCCTTGAGTCATGGCAACATCCTCGTAAAACTTCACTGAACCCTTTCCAGCCTAGCAACGTCAACATTTCTCCAATCCTGTGATTTAAAGTACCTCCGGAATTTATTCCCAGCCTGCACATGCCAATGGCTCTGGGAATTGAGCTTCACAAACAAGATTACCTGTAGCTCTTTGATTTCCCGGTACGTTTTTTCCAGTTCAAGTTCACTGAATCGGCGATGAAGGCGATACATAAGTGTAGGGTCTGACACCAGATGAACAGTGAAGGCCTTTGTGAATTCGCCACTGTCCTCTTTATCCGGGTCTGTATTTTTGCCCAGCTGGAAGGAGCGGTAGTGCACATCCTGAAACAGAAAGCACCTTATGAGATATTACTGCATGGGGACAGCAGACAGTTCATTTCAAGCCTAGAGTCAGAAGCAAGCTCTCCCATTCAAAGCAAAGTGTCCTCTACACCGCTATTCCTCACTGCAAGGTCCGTCAGCCATTAATGGTTTGCACTGTAGAGACAGCAGTCATGGGGGCCAGACAGTGGTAGAGAACTTGGCAACTTTATATTCCTTTCACTGATCCTCCTTTAATCACCCAGCCTATGGCAGCTTCAGAACCCTTGCCAGTGTAATTGCGCCCTTGCTGGAGTGTGGCGACCACAACTGCACACAGTGTTCCAGCTGTGGTCTAACCAATATTTTATAATCTTCAAGCAAGAACCTCCTGCTCTTAAACTCTGCACCCTGACTAATGAAGGCAAGCATCCCTATTCTTCACCACCAATCGGTCAGTGTTGCCCATCAGTACCCCATCAGAGCCAACCATTTGTGGTATATGTTTGTCCCTTAGTAGACCCCTTCCCCAAAAATGCAACACCTCATACTTATCAAGATTAGATTCCATTTACCATTGCCCTGCCCAATTTACCATCAATCTGCTGCCTGTGACTACCCTCCTCATTGTCAACACCACCAATCTTCATATCATTTACAAACTGCTGTGAATCTCCACATTTTACATACCACTAGCAGTTTTTAAGATAGGTTTTTATTCCTTTTTAGTTTACACTCATATTGTATTCTCTCTCTCCATTTTATTGTTAACCATAATTTGTATATGTTCAAAATCCCCATAATTTGTCATCTCATTGCTGTTTTTAGCCGATGTTATCGAGGCTTCCCTACAGTCTACCTGTTACTTTGCTGAGCTATGGTTGCCAACACTGATCCAGGTAGAAACAAGGGAGGAAATGGGGTTGGAGAAGAGAGAAAGAGACAGAGAGCGAGAAAGAAACATTAAAGGGCAAAAAGCAACATGTTAATTTGCAGTTTAAGGTGGCTGCCACATTGAAATTTATTTTGATCCACTTTAAAACTCCTTCCTTTCACCTTAAATCTGTGCCCTCATTTTTTTCTATCCCTACCATGGGTAAAAGATTCTGGATATCTCCCCTATCCAGATAGAACAAAGAACAGTACAAACGGGAACAGGCCCTTCTACCCACAATATTTGTGCCGGACATGTTTAACATGCCAAACAAGTTAAACTGATCTCATCTGCCTGTACATGATCCATGTCCCACTATTCCTTACATTTCTATGTGCCTATATAAAAGCCTTTTAAAAACCACTATCATATCTGCCTTTCACCACCACCAATGCATTCTAGGCCCTTGCCATTCTTGGTGTAAAAGTCTTGCCCTGTACATCTCCGTTAAACTTTCCCCCTCACCTTATTATTGGACATTTCAACCCTGAGGGAGAATGTTCTGATTGTTTACCCTATCTATGCCGCTCATCATTATATATACCTCTATCAAATCTTATTTCAACCTCCGATATTCCAGAGAAAGCAATTCAAGTTTATCCAACCTCTCCTTGTATCTGAAACCCTCTAATCCAGGCAGCATTCTGGTAAACCTTCACTGCGTTCTCTCCAATGCCTCCATATCTTTCCTATGATGGAGCGACCAGAACTGCACACAATACTCCAAATGCAGCCTAACCAAAGTCTTATAGAGCTGCATTGTGACTTCCTGACTCTTACACTCAATGTCCCTAGCAACAAAGGCAAGCATGCCATATGCATCCTTTACCACCCTATCTACTTGTGCTGTGACCTCCAGTGAGCTGTGAACTTGGACTCCAAGAGCCCACTGCACATCAATGCTGTTAAGGGTCTTGCCGTTAATTGTATACTCTTCCCTTATATTCAACCTCCCAAATGCAACGCATCACACTTGCTCAGATTAAACTACATCTGCCATTTCCAAGCCCTCTTACATTCTGTATACTTCTATCATTGCCCCCCAGCCTCTGCTCCAGGGAAAATAAGTCCAGCCTACCCAATCCCTTCCCATTCCTAAAATCCTTTGCTCTAAAATAAGAGGTTTTTAGTTAGGCACATGGATATGCATGGAATAGTGGGATATGAATCACGTGTGGGCAGTGGAGATTAGTTTAACTTGGCATCATGTTCGGCAAGGAGGACAAAGAGCTTGTTCCTGTGCTGTACTGTTCCATGTTAAATATTATTCAATCTGCTAAACCCTCGCGGCATTCGCTCTATCACACATCACGTGTAATAGTCACATTAAAACCTGCACACAATGTTCCCGATGAGGTCTCATCAGGGTCTAATATTAATGGCAGCAAGACATTGCTAGTTTTGTTACATAAATAACGGCCAATAAAAACAATCATACTGATTACCTGCGAATTTGTTTGCTGTATCTATATTTTAGCTTTCAATTTATCATACAGCACAGAAACAGGCCCTTTGGCCCAATTCATCCATGCTGACCATGATGCCCCATCTAAACTACTCCCATTTGCCCACATTTGGCCAATATCCCTCTAAACCTTTCCTATCCATATACCTGCCGAAGTGTTTTTTTAAATGTCCTCATAGTATCCATGTCAACTACCTCCTCTGGCAGCTCATACCATACACCTAACACCCTCTGAGTGAAAATGTTGTCCCTCAGGTGCATATTAAATCGTTCCCATCTCATCTTCAACCTATGTCCTCTTCTGTTTGATTCTCCTATGCTGGGTAAAAACTATGTGCCTATTCACCCTATCTATTCCATTCATGATTTTATATACCTTTATAAGATCACCCCTCAGACCCCTGTGTTCTGAGGAATAAAGTCCTAGCCTGCCCTATAGCTCAGCTCCTCCAGTACTGGCTACACTCTTGTAAATCTTCTCTGCACTCTTTCCAGCTTAATGACATTCTTTCTGTAGCAGGGAGACCAAAACTGAACTCAGTGCTCCAAGTGTGGGCCTCTCCAATGTCTTGTGCAACAGTAACGTAACATCTCAACTTCTATATGCAATATCCTGACAGATGAAGGCCAATATACCAAAAGCTTTCTTGATCACCCGATCTACCTGTGATGCCACTTTCAGGGAATTATGTCCCTGTAGTCCTAGGCCCCTCTGCTCTACAACATCCCGCAGGGTCTTACCATTCAATGTGAAGGAGTTGCTCAGAATATGGGGAGAATAAAAAAATGGGATTAAAAATGGATAGTCAATGCTTGATGGACTGCAGGACATGTTTCTGTGTTATATCTCACTGTGCAGTTGGGGTGATGGAACTTAGGGCACTCAAGATTGTTGAAGTGCTACAGAAATGTTAAATTTATACTTTAGTTCAAATAAAACATTGCACAAACAGAGTTTGCTATTTGGCTTGGCATCTTTATTCAGTACAATGCCTCAGCAGTAGCTGCCCACAAGAGTTCCTCTCTGCCATCCATATTCTGGGTGGTGAACACATGGGTGGCTAAAGGTTACAGCTTCTCAGCATTCAGGCAGACAGTTTGAGTGGGTGCCAGAACAATGAAGTAAGGATACCATTAGTGGGCGAGGCTAAGCCAACCTACGGTAGTCTTGTGGTTGACCCTCTATTAATTTATTTTGTAGCTATGCATTAAATAAAGCTTTGTTAAAAGTCACAATTTGTACTCATTCCACCCATTTCCTGATCAATCATTCGTATAAGAGGAGAGAGCGGCACAGTGACGCAGCGGGTTGAGCTGCTGCTTCACAGTGCCAGAAACCCCGGCTCGATCCTAATCTTGGGTGCTGTCTGTGGGGAATTTGCACATTCTTCGTGACCACGTGGGTTTTCTCTGGAATCCCCCCACATCGCAAAGACGTACAGGCTTGCAAGTTAATTGTCTATGCAAATTGCCCCTAATGATCAGGGAGTGAAAGGAGATTGGAATTTAATGAAGCGTATTTTAAGTCCTTATGGAATTTATTCTTCTGTTTAGTAATCACTCCTAATTTGCTAACAATTTATTTTGTCATAAACAGGATTGGATATATACAGATCAAGGAGGTGCCACATAATGCCTGTGTTTTGATGGAAGATTTATACAGTGCTATAAATCTCTTAGTAGTAGTGGTCATTAAGTTATTGGACTGTCATAAAAACCCAAATGGTTCACTAGCGTCCTTCAGAGAGGTCTGCTGTCCCGACCCTCTCTGGCCTGATCCACTGTGTGTCCTGACTTTCAAATGTTTCCTCAGTTCATGGGCAATTAGAGGTGGACAAATAACATTGGCACCACCAGGTAAGTCTACATCCCGTGAACAAATAAAAGAGTTCAGATATAAATGAAACTTTAATTCAAGCATGCAATATGCCTCAGGGAATAAAGGTTTATTTCTGTTCCTACGTTACCAATCTTACCCAATTTTATTTATCTTTTATTTTTATTTTTTTTATTAGAAGTACGGTAAATTACAATACTACACAACACATATGTCTTAATACATTTTTTGTACCGCTTCATTTTTTGAGCTTTAAGAAAAAGATAGAAGTAAAGAAAGTAAAGAAAGTGCGCAAGAGTCGTGAAGGTGCAAGAGAGTGTTGAGAAAAGAAAGCCCCTTAGAAAAGAAGTTAGAGAAGGAAGTAAGGAAAGAAAGAAGACCCTAGAAAAGAAGGAAAAAGAAAGGAGAAACAATCGCTCTATTATAACATTAAACTCCGCAGAAAGGGGACTACCAACCAAGTCTGTTTTTGTTATTTTGTTGTTTTGTTTTTTTGGGGGGTTTTTACACCCCGTTACCAGATCCTGGTACCTTTTATTTATTTATTTATTTATTTTTAATTACTATTGCACCTTATGCTTATAATAGTTCCAAAAACGTAGACCACGTCTTTTGGAAATGGTCTGCTTTGCCTGCTAAGAGGAATCTCATCTCTTCCAGATGTAGTGTTTCAAACATATTTGATATCCACATTTTTATTGTTGGTGTAGGTGCATTTTTCCAGAATTTAAGTATGAGCTTTTTTCCCCATTATTAGCCCGTAATTGAGTAAATTCTTCTGAAACACGTTTAGTTCAGGGTTACCTTCCGATATTCCAAAAATAATCCATTCTGGTTTTGGTACAGAGTTTTATTTTAATTAATTTTGTAAAGATATCAAATATTTCATTCCAGAATTTTTGTATTTTTGTACAAAAAACAAAAGAATGCGCTATGGTAGCTTCTTGACACAGACATTTATCACAGATGGGTGAGACATTAGGGAAGAGTTTATTTATTTTAGTTTTTGAATAATATAGTCTATGTAATGTTTTGAATTGGATGAGAGTATGTCGTACGTTGATCGAACATTTATGCACCTGTAGTAGGTGATTATCACAGCTCTCTTTTGAAATTTTAATAGCTAATTCTTGTTCCCAGTCTCTTCTAATTCCATCAGTTGTGGGTATTTCTATGTTTAAGATGATGTTATATAAGTACGATATTAGATTAGCTGATTCCGCCTTTGTCTTCATTGCTTCATCCAGTAAGTCTGTAGGCATATTATGATAGTTTTTTGTGTATTTTTTCAGATAATCACGAATTTGAAGATATTTAAAATATTGATTGTTTTTCAAATTATATTTCAGTTGTAGTTGTTGAAATGATAGTAATTTTCCCAATTCATACAGATCTCCGAGCGTTTTGATTCCCATTCTTTCCCATTGTATAAATGATTTGTCTATAATTGATGGTTTAAACAATGGATTATTAACTATTGGTATTAAAAGAGATAGGTTTCTTAATTTTAGGTTCTGTTTAATTTGTTTCCATGTTCTAATTGTGCTATGTATAATTGGATTTTTATTATAATTTTTGTTATTCAGATGTATTGGTGAGAGGAGAGTCGCTCCTATATTACACGGAGAGCAGTCCTCTCTTTCCATTACAATCCAGTCCACCTGCTGGGCAGAATTGTCCAGCAGGTGAATCATATTTTTAATATTTACTGCCCAATTATAATACATAAAGTTGGGGAGCGCTAGACCACCCAACTCTTTTCGTTTATTAAGGTGTGCTCTTTGTATTCTATGGGATTTATAATCCCATATAAAATTTGTAATGTCTGAGTCCAATTTTTTGAAAAACTTTTTTGGGAGATATATAGGTATTGATTGAAATAGGTATAGGATTTGTGGTAGAAAGATCGTTTTTATAGCGTTTATTCTGCTTATTATGGACATCGGAAGTGTTTTCCAGAATTTAATCAAATTATTTAGTTTCTTAAGTAAGGGATTATAATTGGCTTTAAACATATCATGGTAGTTTCTAGTAATTTCAATTCCCAAATATTTGAATTTTTCTGTGGCTATTTTAAAGGGGAATTTCCGGAGGTGTGTTGAGTCTTTTGGTTTTATCGACATAATTTCACTTTTGTTCCAGTTTATTCTATATCCTGAGAAGGATCCAAAGTCCTCAATTAAATTTAATATGTTTGGTATACTAATTTGTGGTTTTGTGATGTACAATAGTACATCATCGGCGTATAAAGATATTATGTTATTTGAGTGTTTTGTATTATAACCATAAATATCCGGGTGTGTTCTTATTTTTTCAGCAAGGGGTTCAATTACCAAAGCAAATAACAGCGGTGATAATGAACATCCTTGTCTATTACCCCTTGATAATTCACATTTCGTGGATAGTATATTATTAGTTAGTATTCTAGCCGTGGGTTTGTTATATAATAATTTTATCCATGCGATGAAGTTCTCTCCCATTTGGAATTTTTGCAATACTTTAATCATATAATCCCATTCTACTTGATCAAACGCATTTTCTGCGTCCAGTGAAATGATAGATAACTCTTGGTCATGAGATTTATGTGAATGCATTATGTTAAGCAAGCGTCTCAAATTATTGAATGAGTGTCTCTTAGGTATAAATCCTGTTTGATCCTCATTTATTAATCTACTAACATACCTGCTTAGTCTTCTGGCTAGTGTTTTCGCTATTATTTTTTGATCCGTATTTAACAGAGCAATAGCTCTATATGATCCTGGTTCTTCTATATTTTTATCTTTTTAAAGTATTAATGTGATCGTTGATTCTGCTAATGTTTCAGGTAATCTTTGCTCTTTAAAAGCATATGTATACATTTTCTGTAGGCGTGGAGTAACTGTCGTAAAAGGATTTATAGACTTCGTTACTGAATCCGTCTGGTCCTGGTGTTTTTCCGTTCTTAAGTGTGTTTATTGTGTCTTCTATCTCCTTAGACGTAATTTGTGCTCCCAGTTCCTCTTGTTCCCTCAGTTCTAATTGAGGGAGATTACAATTATCCAGAAATTCTGAGACTTTATTATTGTCTATTGACGTTTTAGATGGTTTTGAAGTGTCTGACACTTTATGCCACGGTTCAAGAGAGTTTATTGTCATGTGTCCCAGATAGGACACTTAAATTCTTACTTTGCTTCAGCACAACAGAATATAGAGGGCATGAATACAGAACAGATCAGTGTGTCCATATACCATTGTATAAATATATACACACATGAATAAATAAAACAGATAAAGTGCAAATAAACTGATAATGGGCTATTAATGTTCAGAGTTTTGTTTGAGTTGAGTTCAATAGCCTGATGGCTTTGGGGATGTAGCTGTTTCTGAACCTGGACGTTGCAGTCTTCAGGCTCCTGTACCTTCTACCTGAAGGTAGCAGGGAGATGAGTGTGTGGCCAGGATGGTGTGGGTCCTTGATGATACTGTCAGCCTTTTTGAGGCAGTGACTGCAATAGATCCACTCGATGATAGGGAGGTCAGAGCCGATGATGGACTGGGCAGTGTTTACTACTTTTTGTAGTCTTTTTCGCTCTTGGGCACTCAAGTTGCCGAACCAAGCCACGATGCAACTGGTCAGCATGCTCTCTACTGTGCACCTGTAGAGGTTAGAGAGAGTCCTCCTTGACATACCGACTCTCCGTAAACTTTGCTTTCTTTATGATAGCATCAGGGGTCTCGGACCAGGAGAGATCTTCAGAGATGTGCACGCCCAGGAATTTGAAACTCTTGATCCTTTCCACCATCGGTTGATATAAACGGGACTGTGGGTCCCCATCCTACCCCTCCCAAAGTCCACAATCAGTTCCTTGGGTTTGCTGGTGTTGAGGGCTAGGTTATTGTGCTGGCACCATTTGGTCAGTCAGTCGATCTCACTTCTATACTCTGACTCGTCCCCATCAGTGATATGTCCCACAACAGTGGTATCGTCAGCAAACTTGATGATGGAGTTCGCACCATGATCGGCTACGCAGTCATGAGTAGAGTGAGTACAGCAGGGGGCTGAGCACGCAGCCTTGAGGTGCTCCCGTGCTGATTGGTATCGAGGCTGACACTTTTCCACCAATTCGAAAAGTCTGTGGTCTGTGAATGAGGAAGTCGAGGATCCAATTGCAGAGGGATGCGCAGAGACCCAGTTCTGAGAGTTTAATATCCAGCTTGGAGGGGGTGATAGTATTAAATGCCGAGTTGTAATCAATGAATAACAACCTGACATATGAGTTTTTGTTGTCCAAGTTGACCAGAGCGGAGTGGAGAGTTAGCGAGATCGCATCCACCGTTGATCTGTTGTGGCGGTAAGCAAACTACAGTGGGTCCCAGGTTTTTCTCGAGGTAGGAGTTGATTTGCACCTTGATCAACCTCTCGAAGCACTTCATCATCACCGACGTTAGTGCCACTGGTCGATAGTCGTTGAGGCACGTCACCTTGCTCTTCTTGGGCACTAGTATTATTGATGCCCTTTTAAAGCAGGTGGGAACCTCGGACCTCAGAAGTAAGAGGTTGAAAATGTCCGTTAAAACTCCAGCCAGTTGGTCCGCACAGGTTTTTAGAACACGACCCGGTATACCATCAGGTCCAAGCGCTTTTCGAGGGTTCACCCCACTGAAGGATTTTCTGACGCAGGCTTCTGTGACTGTGACTGAAATACCATCACAGCGAATGGGGGCTCGAGAAGGCACATCAGTGTTTTCCCTATCAAAGCATTATGGTTTAATTTGAGACTGGTTGAGACTCAAGTTGAGACTTGAGAAAGGTTATGGTTCAATTTGAGACTGGTTAAACAAGGCTGTAAAATTCATGACAAGGTTATGAAGTTTGTGCCAGTACCAGAGATGATAGTGGCTTCTCCAGAACAGCTACTTTCCTACAACCACCGGGTTTTTGGGCTGGAGGGCATTGCAGAGGCGGCAAGGGTGAGGCACAGTCACACAGCAAGGAAACTGGCCCCTCCATCCACCAAGTCTACACTGTCCATCAAGTTCACATTTTTTGCCACATGCACCAATTAGGGTGCAGTGGAATTTGACTTACCATGCAGTCATACAACAAAAGAGCACAATACACAATAGAATATAACATGAACATCCACCACAGTGGAATCAACATTCTTCACTGTGGTGGAAAGCAATAACTTTCAGTCAGTCCTCATCGTTTGTTCATCCGTGGTCGGGGCCATGAACCCTCCGCAGTCGCCGCTACGAATGGCCCGATGAACAGGCCCTCTCAAAACTCCGACGTCGGGACGGCCGGACATTCCTCAGCTTGGAGGTCCCGAATCGGCCGCTTCCTACCGGAGACCGGGGCTTCACGATGTTATAGGCCGCAGGCCGGTGGTCGGTGCACTTCTCCGCCGATCCCCGGCAAGGGATCCCAGGCTCTGCGATGGAAAGTCCACACAGCGCCCGCGGCTAGAAGCTGTGCAGACCGCGGCATCAGGATACAGGTCCGCATTCCGGCGGTCGGAACATTTCATCTGGCTCCGCGATGGAAAGTCTGCACTGCGCCCGCTGCTGAAGCTCTAGGCCCCGACTCCGGGAGAGGCCGCACCAATCCAAGCTGTTAGGCCGCGAGGGTGAAAAGTCGCATTCCACCGAGGTAAGTGACTAAAAAAGTTTCGCCCAATTCCCGCCCTCCCCACACTAAAACATATTTAAACACACTAAAACACACTTTTAGACATACTAAAAACAAAAACAAAGTGGAAAGGACGAACAGCTGCTGGCGAGGCTGCCGGCTCGCGGCGCCACCAGTACTATAAGCCGACTTTGCCTTATATTCCCCTACATTCTCATTAATTCTCCATAGACTCCACCATTCACCTAAACACTTGGAGTAGTTTACAGAAATCAATTAACCTACTTACATGCACATCTTTGTGATGTGGGGGAAAATTGCAATACCCTGTGGTATTGGAAAATTGCAATACCTTGTGGAAAACCATGTGGTCACAGGGAGAACATGCATGTTTCACACAAGCAGCACCTGAGGCCAGGTTTGCATCCGAGTCACTTTACCTGCAAAACCTTGATAGACTGATTTTCTAATTGGGTTTTGCACAGATTAATTGTTTTCGAATAGTCTTTTTCTTTCCAGTATTTTGTGGAATTTACGTGCAAATTACATAGAATATATATTTTTGCATGTTTGTCTGATTCTATGCACCTGAGATGCTACTGCACGCAAGACTTTCATTGTACCTGTACCTCAGTGAACTTATGCATATGATAATAAACTTGACTGACCTGACCTGAACTGATTTGACCTGCCTGTGGCATTGCCAGCGCTCTCTCATTGGCGGGATGGCTTAATTTGAAAAAGCTTAACAGAAACTATGCTATTAACAAACTCTATATTTTGTGTCTTTACACATGCAACTAAAATTAGCAGCTCCAGTTGGACATGGTTAAAATGAACGATTTCACATGACTGCATTCAGAAGTGCTTTGAATTATCAACTTGCTCTTTTGCAAAGGACAAGGATAACAAGGAACACCACCATTTACAAATTTGCCTCCCAACTTGATTTTTATAATACATCTCTACTTCTTACATAGAACAGTACAGACCAGGAACAGGCCCTTCGGCCCACAATGTCTGTGCCTAACATAATTCCAAGACCAATCCTTATCTGCCTTCACATAATCCATATCTAGCGATGTTACAAAACCTACCTTCAGCGGCGCTGCAGATCTGCCAATGGCTATATGTGCGACTACGGCGCCTTTGAAGGGGGGGGGGGGGGCGGGATTAAAATGCAGGTTTGTATCGCTTGTCGGAGAGGGATTTCCTCGGGCTGCTAGTCGATGAAGAAAAATCGATCGGACTTCCGTTCCCGTTTTTTTTAAATAAAATCGCTGGACAATTTAATAGTTGGATTAAAGTAAAAAGTGACTTTAAACGCCCTCAACGCCTTCAACGTGACGTATCGCAATATCAGGACAAAACAAAGGGTAAGTCGTTTATTTCACATATAACCTTGCTTCTTGGGGTGGCTTTAGTCTAATTTTACGACGCGTAAATGTTATTTAGTCCCCAAATGATTCGGCCATGTCTTTGCCTGCCGATATGGGGTTAAAATTCACGGCAACATTCCAATTGATCGCAAGAAACACCCACTCGCAAGATGATTAAAATCCTCTTCTTTTTTTTTTGGACAATCATGTCATATATCGTCTATATTTTGTGTAATTGTCTATCCATAATCAATATTTTTATACTAAATATCCACAACAATTTTAGTCACATGTATTGTGCAAAAAATAATAATTTTGATTATATTGAGAGTGGATGTTTCTAGATTAATTTATGGGAACTCAACTAAATTCCTTCCATTTGGCATATAAGTTCATGACAGTGCGATTTAAAAATCATGTTATATTGTGAATTCTTGTGTGAATGGGATTAGTTTGTTATTTGGATACTTAGGCTATTTAAAAAATTTAGCCTTTTCTTAAGAAATGGATTGATGTTTGGATCCAGTAATTGAATTTAAATGATTTTTTAATTGATTAGATGAATTTAATTGATTTAATGAAACTGATGAATATTAAATTTTTTGTTGGGTATTTACTACAGGTGCACAACCTTTTATCCGAAAGCCTTGGGACCAGACACTTTTCGTAATTCAGAATTTGTCGGTCTTCGGAATGGAAATTTTTTAGCGTAGATTTTAATGGCTGGCTCGGTGGTAGAGTGCTCGGCTCATATCCGCAAGGTCGCGAGTTTGCGCCTTGTTCCCGGCAGTTACTCGGTCGCGAGTTTGAGTCATCAATGTCGTTTTTTCTTGCAGAATAAATGTCTGTATGAAATGCAGTGTGTTGAATGAATTCCTGAATTTGTAAATGTGCCCGCAGCATTGAATCACCTCTCGCACTCATGTCATCCTAGCGGGGCTACATGCCCTTAGGTGGCCTAGCTCGGGGATTCTTGAATCCCCGAGCTAGGTCGCGAGTTTGCGCCTCGATCCTGGCAGTTACTCGGTCGCGAGTTTGTGTCTTCAATGTAGTTTTTTCTTGCAGAATAAATGTTTGTATGAAATGCAGTGTAGGAGAGGTGTACTGACTGTGTGGGCAGAACTTTGGAAGTGATTGCCCACCAGTCTAAAACGCCGCTGTGTCTCCCTGTCCCTGGGATAGCAGGGGGCGATCAAACAGCACAATACCGCCCTCCCCCTCCAACTCCAGAGGAATCCGCTCCCCGATGGGCCGCTATGGCGACAAGTGGCAGTTCGCCCACAGCCCGAGCTGCGCCCCCTCATCCACCACCCCAAGAACAAGACGTACCTTGCACACCATCAGCTTCTTCCCCTACGTGTTCCGCTGGAGTTGGAGCGGGGCTGGGCTGGAGTTGCTGCTGGCTGTGGGTCTCTGGGATCTCCGTGCTTGCAGTGGGCCTGGGGGTCGGTGTCCCGTTGGTCCTGACGTCTCCGCCATCCCCCTGGACTGGATCTGAGACTGGGAACTGTACCGCCCTTGCCCCCTCCCTCTGCAACTGCAAACAACCCCACTCTCCTGCAAGGACGGTACAGTTCCCGGAGGATGGCAGGTGGCCGGAGACGTCAGGACCAACAGGAACCCGCTCCCCGATGGGCCCCGCTCACCGACGCCCCGAGCTGCGCCCCGTCATCCGCAACCCAGGTTCCTCTGTAGTTGGAACCAACGATCTTTGGTTGGAACGGGGCTGGGCTGCTGCTGGCTGTGGGTCTCTGGGATCTCCGTGCTTGCAGTGGGCCTGGGGGTCGGTGTCCCGATGAGAGGGCGCAGCTCGGGGAACGGCTTCTGGTGGTCCTGACGTCTCCGGCCAGTTTGCAGTTTTCCTCTGTAGTTGGAGCGGGGCTGGGCTGGGCTGCTGTTGGCTGTGGGTCTCTGGGATCTCCGTGCTTGCGCTTGAAAACGTTCACCGAGGGCGGCCCACAGAGGTGACAGCGGAACCTCCGGTCGGTCCTCGAAGAAAGGGGAACTAAATCCCCATTCATAAAAGAGAAGGTGAGGGTATATTGCGCGGGAAGGTTAATGATTGACAATATGCTGCTGCCTGCCCGCTGAGTTAAAAAGTTCCCACGCAAGACTCACGATACACTGTGTATCGTGAGTCTACCGTGGGAACTTTTTAACTCAGCGGGCAGGCAGCAGCATATTGTCAATTATTAACCTTCCCGCGCAATATACCCTCACCTTCTCTTTTATGAATGGGGATTTAGTTCCCCTTTCTTCGAGGACCGACCGGAGGTTCCGCTGTCACCTCTGCAGGCCGCCCTCGGTGAACGTTTTCAAGGACCTTTCTTCAAGGACCGAAAAAATGGCCGCTATTCGGAGGTTTTCGTTATTTGGATCTTCGGATAAAAGGTTGTGCACCTGTATTTGTTTTAGCGTTTAACTATCATTTCTACCTTTTTTCTAAAACTGCAAAAAATAGCTTGTTTCTGTTAATGCTGTTCAGTGGTTTTTTTTCCTTTACATTTTAAACAGATGTCTCTGAAGAAGAAATGCAAAATTGTCAATCCAAATGCCCAGCAAAAGAGACTGATTTAGACAGCATTCGCAGATATTTTCCGAATTTGGACTACTCCAAATGTGATGATCTACAGGACATTCTTAATGGGAAAGTAGTGGGAAGAAAGGCATGTCATGGATGGTTTGAAGAGCAAAAACTTGCAGTTTACAATGCCAAAATTGAAAAGTTGAGGAAAAACAAGGTGTACAGAGTTGCTTATTGGTTACAATCTGAGGAGTATGATGATGATGCTACTGATTATGATATGCCAATGTACCAGCTAGCAACTGATCTTCTCCATAAAGACTTGGTCTATTGCTAGAAATTGTAATTTATTTATCTATCTGTTATGGACTTACAGCATATAATACAATAATATTAAAGTTCTGATCTTGAGAATATCACATTTTTGAATTTTCAAGGCAACGGTTAATTTTGTAATTAGCTACAATTAGGTAACTAACTAATTATATGCTTTAATTTCAGGTCACCCAAGTAAGATGTTTCATATTTGTTTCAGAATGCTTCAATCTATAATAACTGAAAATTTCATTCAGTTCTCTTAATTTTTAAGAAAGTTATGGGCTTTTGGCTGTCCTCGATTACAGCTTTTGTGTTAAGCCAATGGAAAAGCAATTGGGAACAGGATGCTAATTTCCAAGTATGAAACTGGCCATAACTTTTTTTAATACTGAAGATATGAAAGTGAATTGGGTATCAAATAAAACTTCTTTGTATGCTTTATCTGATGGGATAAATTGCAGGCTTGATTTTTAAAATCTCAAAATTTTGTAACATTGCTACCATATCCCTCAATTCCCTACATGTCCATGAGCCTATCCAAAAGATTCTTAATAACCAGAATCATACCTACCTCCACCACCACCCCAAATAATGCATTCCTGGCACTCACCACCCTCTCTGTAAACAAACTCGTCCCGCACACCTTCCTCACCATAAAGCTATGCCCTTTAGTATTTGATATTTCCATCCACGGAAATAGGTTCTGACTTCATAGATGTAGTTGAAAATTTAATTTCCCCAAGCAAACAATAATGTGATGAGGCTGGAGGATGCATTGTCATATGTAAAAGGGAAATGGAGACCAAGTCACGATTCAGGAGTCAGCAACAAAACAAAAGAGAAAACAATATAGGGGGTCAGAGGTAAACATGACATTAGGATTCTGCTCTTGAAGGAGATACAACTCATTGCTTACTGGATGAGCTGAGAGAAAGCCATGCTGTTGTTTAATATTACAACTTCGTACTGGAGTTGGGCGTTTCAATGCCAGCATGTGGAGATGGGGACTCCGCCAGAGCCCAGCCTGTGAATGCAGACCAGAACAACAGACAGTCAACCATGTCATCTCTGGGTGCCCGCTCTACCAAATGGAGCCAAATGGAGCTTAGGGCCTGGCAGACATTGACACAGAGACAACAACATGGCTGCTCAACACCCGGCTTGAGATCTAACTATTCCTTTGGTTTATGTTTCATTCGCAAGAAGAAAATTACAACTTTGTGGTGTGTAACAGAAACTAAGATAAAAGTGGCGAAAACATGTTGCCCCATCAGACCTTGAAGAGAAAAGATAGATATGGATTGAATGAGGACTCCCATGAAAAGCATGCTCAGTTTTCTGGGATCAATTTTAAATATCCAACGTACTTTGGTATGTTTTATAAATAAATGCTATATAATTAGAGAAGCTTGTTCAGCTCTGCCCTGGTAAAAATGACCATCTGCTACTGGTTATGTTTACTGCACAGGAAGTAAGGACATATTCAGATTAGTACCTTTTATTAAAACCACTTCAGTAGCTAAATGTTTCCTTGCTTAGATTTATTACCCCTTTCAATGTTCTGCGTTCCTGAAGGCAATGGCACTCAGTGAATTATTACTTCAAAGATACTGTGGCTCTCTTGTGCCAGGCCCTCCTGAGGCAAGAACAGCAGCTCAGAATCCACGGCAGCAGACTGTCTGCAGACTGTCTGACACCATGAAACATGAATCTATACACACTGGATACCCGTGCTTCTAGTAAGTTAGTAAGACTGTAAGTAGCAGACAGGAAAGCCCCGTACTGCTGCCCTTCTCCTACTGGGGAAGTGGAAGCAGTTTTGAAAACATCTTTGGTTCATCTGTCTGGGACTGACTAATTCAGTACAATGCAGAAAACAAATTGCTGGAAGAACAGCTGGAGTGAGTCAGACAGCAACTTGGGAGGGAAATTTTGGGTCGGGCTCAATCTTCAAACCGATGGAAGAAGGCCCTCGACATGAAACGTCGTCTGTCCATTTCCCTCCACAGATGCTGCCCGATCTGCTGAGCTCCTCCAGCAGTTTGTTTTTTGCATAAGATTCCAGCATCTGTTTCTTGTGTCTCTAATTTGGCACAGACCTAGGTTCTAGCTGGAACTGGCCTGGCCATGTGAGTTACCAACACAGCAGTGCAGGCGGGCAATCTACCAAAGTCATGTTATGCAATTAATAACTATCACCTTATTGGATGAGAATGTCACTTGATAGCTCACCGCGCCAAACAAATCAGGAGACTCAACTTCAATGCTAATCTGTAACAGTACAGTCCAATGGGACAATTCTTTCCAGAGGCTCAACATTGGCAAAGCAGCACTGAAGGAAGCACGACACAAAAAGCTGGAGTAATTTAATGGGTCAGGAAGAATCTTTGGAAAAAAGTTATTCCTTTTCTCCAGAGATGCTGCCTGACCTGCTGTTACTCCAGCTTTTTGTGTCTGTTTTTGCTTTAAACTAGCATCTGCAGTTCCTCCCTACACTGAAGGAAGCACACTAGTTTTTTGGTTAATCTGAGAATTGCCCTCCTGAATGTGCACACATTTCAGAGAACGTGAACAAATTTCATATCTTTATCCCTCAGGTGTCATTGCAAAAAGATTATCCAGACATTATCACATGGCTAGCTGTGAGACCATCTTGTGTGAAAATTGGCCACACATTCTGACATTAAGTACATTTCAAAAATTATTTCATTGGATATAAAGCGTTCGGGAGAATGGTCTGAGGTAACTTAGATCTGAGGAAGGTTGAAGTCTAAAGTATAAAGTCTGACGGTTAAAGTGTACCGCATAATTAAAGGCTCCTGATATTACGATGTGGTATGTGGATAGTGGGCAGGGAAAATATTGGGATTAACTTGCTAGTTCACCCACACAGCGTGGCTTTGTGTACACAGTTATGGCCGACTGAGTGGGTAACTGTTGGTTGCAGAACCACTGGATTTTATGCCAACAGAGACAGATCATTTGGCCCATGATTTACACAATGTAGATTTACACCAAGGAGATTTACACCTCCTTCCACCCTCTCCATCACGCTCTATCCTTGTATTTCTTTAGAAACTGGATATGTGGACCTTCAGCCTCTGACTGTCAAACACCAATGTTACTAATCCTACATTAACCCATTTTTTTTAAATTCTCCCCACATTCTCATTAACTCCCCCAGATGTTATCACCCACCTACATCCTAGGGCAATTTACGGAGAACAATTACTAGCCAACCAGTTTAGTTTAGAGATACAGCATGGAAACAGGCCTTTGGCCCACTAAGACCATGCTGACTACTGATCACCTGTTCACTCTAGTTCCAAGTTATCCCACGTTCTCATCAATTGCCTACACACTAGGGACAAGTTACAGAGGCCCATCAACTTACAAACCTGCACGCCCTTGGGATGAGAGGAAACCAGAACATGTGGAGGAAACCCACATGGTCACAGGGAGAACTTGCAAACTCCACAGACAGCATTCAAGGTCTGGGAGGAACCTGTGTCTCTGGCACTGTGAGGCAGCAGCTCTACCAGCTGTGCCACCATGCCACCTGTTCTACCACTTGTTCTATTATTGCGCACATTCAGAACTGATCAATACCATACTTCACATTGGGTTTACAGCTCCACACTGTTGACATGCAAACTCTTTTGATCACGGATTTAAAATCATTAACTCAGCCTCAGCACCTAGCAGCGTTCTCCATTTGAATCATCCTCCATGTGAAGTGACGTCCAACTCCTACTCCTCTTTAGGTCACACAGACTTTCCTCAATCACTGCAAACATACCAAGCTCTACCTTCTCAAAACTTCTCTCTGCACGTTAGGGATGAACGGAAGTGAGGGACCACAATTTACTGACCTTGTGCTTGTCAATGCAGCTGATGCCAACAAAGTCGATGATGCAGCGACCAAGCCACTCGTCTGGCCGCGCACTCAGGATATCATTGCGGCAGCTGTCCAGGTACGGCTGAAGCTTGATGAGGACGCTTCGAGACAACACATAGCCGTAGCCGCCGTGGCAGTAGCGGGAGTCAAGGTCGCCACCGATGAACTCTTCCGCCCGTCCCAAATACAGGTCGTTGTTAATGCTCAGGTGAGAAATGAGAGACTTGATGCGCTCCGCCTCAGTGTATGTGTTGTCCTGAGTCAAGTAAAACCAGTCAAACTCATTGCCGTAATGTTCATAGATGTACTGGATGGTCTGGTACATCAGCCACACAGGTCGGTCGTCTCCGTGGGATACTATCTGCATACCATGTGGGATCTTGGTGTTGCGGAACCCAGTGAAGTAAACCAGCCTGCTAAAGTGGTGGGCTACTGTCCGATTCACAGATACAGCCATTGTGTTCAAGGTAGCTTTAGATGTCAGAACCCCAACGAACAGGCGATCACGGATTCCCAATTCTGTATGGATGTAACGGGTTCTGGTGGAAGAAACATAGTCAACTTCAAGCCACGTCAAGCTGTACTAACTTTCTCTTCCCTCAATAACATCTCTCCTCCTCTTCTGAAAGCACCAATACTCGTTGCAACATTATTTATTAGTTTTCTCAGGTGAATGGAAAAGATCCCAGAGCATTATTAAAGAGTGGGGTGGTCTTGTCAATATTTACCCCTCAATGCAAACAGCCAAACTGGTCATTTATTTGCTATTTGTCAGAGTTTATTTTGTACAAACTGATTGCACTGCAACATTACAAAAGTATCTTAATGGGAACTAAAGGTATCTAATAACACTTCAGTTGTTTAAAAAAGCACAAAAGAAAAGCAGAGTACAAATTCAGAATCTTTATAAAAACACTGGTTAAGTCTAGTTGTAGTATTACAGTAGTTCTGGGTGCAGAATTTTGGAAAAATGGCAAGTGGATGCAGTGGAGATTTACACAAAAGTGATCATCCATTACTTAGAGACTGGAGATTAAATGTCAAGAGTGTTTAATTGTTACTAGTACCGAAAACAGAATAATTAAATTCTTAATTGTAGTAGTTTAACAGGTCTGTAAACACAGTAATTTTATGTTTTAGTTTCAGAGATCACAGCATGGAAATAGGTCCTTCAGCCCCAGTCAACGCCGACCAACAATCACCCCATACACTAGTTCTATCTTATACCCTAGGGACCACACCGGACCCACGCTGTCAAAGGTCACAGGAATCTCTACCAGTGCACCACTGTGCCCCCCCTCATAGATAATATAGTACTCATAGATAATATTATAAACAGAAAAAGAGTTCAATGAATGAAAGAAAATTAGTTCAATAAAAGCCCCAAACTCCTGGTGCAACCAAGACAGTTTGTAGTTCATAGTTCAGTTGGTGTTTGTAGTGTCAAAGAGTCATGGGATTTAGTGTAGATGGGCAAAAATGGCTGGCCAGGATCAGGTGGGCCAAATGGCCTGTTACTATTCTACACAACTCTGTTACCATACACGGTTTTGCCATGACTACTGTTTTGGGGTTAGTCTGATGTTACACCTGCCATGTTTTTCTGCACACCTCACTGAACCAGGTTAGCCAGGTGGCTCAATGGGAAGCGGAGGCCTGAAGGATATGCTAAACCTGCAGACAGAGGGTGGTGAATCTGTGGAATTCATTGTGGAGGCCAAGTCATTGGGTACTTTTAAAGTGGAGATTGACATGTTCTTGATTAATACGGGTGTCAAAGGTTACGGAGAGAAGACAGGAGAATGGGGTTGAAAGGGAAAGATAGATCCACCATGATTGAATGGCGGAGTAGACTCATTGGGCCAAATGGCCTAATTCTGCCCCTATGACTTATGAAGACTGTAGTGGAATTCAATTCCAGTGGTCCTGATATCCCACAAAGGGATTTGGATGCCTAGATTTGAGCTGCTAGTCCTTATCAACCTCTACATCTTTTAGAAGGACCACAGAAGCCACACAACAGAGGAAGTGTAATGGTGAGGATGTAAACCGAGGGCTAGTTCTCTAGACAGGCCCGCTATGTGTTCATTAGAACCTCACTGAGCTAAGACTATCACTATGAACTTCATGAATGATGTTGCCCGAGTCACTCTAAGTGATGGATGTTAAAGTCTTCACCCAAAGTACATTTGGTACCACAGTACTTGCTCTAAGTATTGGGAAGTAACTGGTTCATTAGCTCAGGGAGGGTGGTGAGGGATAAGCAGCAGACTTCCTTGCTCATGTTTGATCTGATAAATAAATGAACTTCAAAAAACGTCACATTCACACACAACTGGAGTACTACATCTTGTTGTGACACTCTTGGGGAAAACACATAAATGTTTTAGGGTGGGAAAGATTTACTCCGGTGATGCCAGGAAGGAGGACCTTCGGTTACATTAATTAATTGATGGGGTCGCTAGGCTTGTTCTATTTGGCTTCTTCCCAACCATCAGACTACTGAACACTGCAACAACTAAACTCCAAACTGCCTCGGTTGCACTCGGGAGTTTGGGCTTTGTTTTATTTTGCACTATATTGTTTTTATAATATATCAAACTTGCTTTTCTGTGTTTGTTTATTATATTATCTATTGAGTATTGTGTTTACAAACCTGTTGTGGTGCTGCAAGTAAGAATTTAATTGTTCCATTTCAGTACATATGACAATAAAACACTCTTGACTCTCTCTCTTGACTCTTGGAGAAGATTGTGAAGGGATTTTGACAAAGGTAAGTAATAACATGTTTGGTAAAGATAAAATAGATAGAAGCGATTGATGGAAGGATCAAGAACTTAGAAAAGTATGCTGGTAACTGACAGAAGAACCCAAAGTGATGAGAAACAGTTGTGCACAGCCTGCCTTTGAGGAATGAAATGGACTGCCAGACACAGTCATTGGACACAGGTTCAATTATAGCACTCATTGGAAGCTAGATAAGTATTTGAAAGCAAATAATCTGCAAGGCTATGAAACGGCTTGCTCTTGCGTGGAGCTGATATGTATTTGATCAGGCAAGTGGGCTGTAACTAGTCTGTGAAGCTCTGAGACTTCATGATATCCAGAGTAAGTGTTAACATCTACCAGGGTCAGCCTCAGTTCACTGTATACCAGAATGTTATGTCTGCTCATGGGAAAGAACATGTCTTGTCTGAATCTGGTGCTGTGCCAATACTATACAGTAAAAGTATTTTAAATTATTTCTCATGTAATTTAGATATAATAGTAAGATTAAATGATAACTTACCAGTTTGAAGTTTGATCTTGATTTTATGAGGAGTTACGATGAGCGATTACGTGAAGAAGGGCCGTCCGTCTGCGTGCGCGTCAATCTTCAAAGCAGCGGTGTTAAATCACAGATAAAAAAGAAGACCTGAGAATAGTAAGATTGTGAAAAACTTGAACTTCCATATGACCTTGATAATATGAGGGTGGGAGCGGTGGGCACGTAATCGCTCATCGTAACTCCTCATAAAATCAAGATCAAACTTCAAACTGGTAAGTTCTCGTTTAATCTTACTATTTTACTTCGGAGTCACGTGAGTGACTACGTGAAGATTTCAAAGCTCTGTGATTTTACGCCGGTTACGAATCCAAGCGTCACACACTGAATGGATTGACCATGGATGCGTGTAATCATTAAAGCATTCAGACATTACGTAGTTAAGTAAAGAAACTGATGCTTTAAATGAAAGAAAAGTTTTTTAAAAAGTTACCCCTCCCAACCTTGTGGGAAAACTAAGGGACAGAACTTAAAATGGTACGTGCAAACACCCCAGTCCGGTTATGGGTTTGTTATAAAAACCTGTGGACCGTTATTTCATTCGTCCATCCTGCAGCCACTAGGATGTCGTTAAGGGGCACGTCCATAGCTCTTGCTGCCGATGTAGATGCAGCCCTGGTGGAGTGAGATTTAACGATATAAATGTTCACTCCTGCTACCGCCATTACCTCCTTTGACCATCTGGAGATGATTTGAGTTGATACCTTCTGGTGTGGTTTTTTATGGGTGATGAGGACCGATTGTTCTGAGCCTCTGAGGTTCTCCGTAACTCTCAGATAGTGGTGTTAGTACGTTACCACACACACAACCGTTGGTCCTCTGGATATGCCAAGAACTGGATCTCCATCCCTGGCATTCCTGGCCTGCTCTGTTTTATCAGGTTCCTGATTAGGAATGTTATGTTGTTCATATTGGTGGTCATGTAGTCCAACTGTAACTTTTGCAGTGTCTGGACTCTTTGTCAGCATATCACCTTCAGGGTTAGTTATAGGCGGTCCCCACCGTCAAAGTAGGGTTAGTACCGTGTGTCCGTGTAGCTTGGCCTTGGAGGTATTAAGTTGTAAATTCCCTTCATTAATTTTGTTGTAAAGGGGTGCGTTCCTATCGACCCGTGCCCTGCTTCCAGCATCAGATAGGAGGAGAGTGCGCCTCTGGCACTATAGATTGCACTATAACTTTGTTTATAGTTATGGTACAGAGTTGATAGGAACTCCAAGACATCCGTTATCCGAACTGTGTTGTATTTGTTCGGACAGTCCTATGCCTTGACATGGCCTCCTCAGAATCTGCAGACCAACAAGTACGTTCATGTAGTGGATGATTGCTCCCTGTAACTGGGTTCACTAGGAGGTCCCTGCTCTTGGGTACAGCCATAACTGGCTGGACTATAATTCCCAAATTTTTTGGGAACCAGGCTTGAGTAGGCCAATCTGGCACTACCAATATGCCTGTGGCTTAGTCTTGCTTGATTTTGGTCAAGCATCGGTTTGTGAGACAAATTGGCGGAAAGCATACATAAACATTCCTCCCCAATTGAGGGAGAAAGCATCCACTGCCTTAGCTCCTGGATCCAGCTCGCAGGACACATATCTGGGTAACTGATGGTTTGGTCTAGATGCAAACAGATCAATATCTGGTATGCCAAATCGTGTAGTTATTTCGTTAAATACTGCCCGATTCAACATCCATTCTGTGTTGTTATTAAACATTCGTGATCCAGCATCTGTCACCATGTTATATTTACCTTGTAGATAGACCGCTGTAACCCAAATATTCCTCTCGATACACCAGTGCCAAATGAGGTTCGACAATCTGTGGCAAGATACAGATTTTACACCACCCTTGTGATTGATATATGCCACCGCAGTGGTGTTATCAATCAGAATTTGAACAAGCACAGGTTGCATATCGCTACAGAAAACCTTGAGTCCATATTGTGCCCCCAACAATTCTGGGTAATTGATTCCATGTGTTGGGGAATTACAGACTCCTGCTCATTCCATCTGCCCCCACAGCTCTAGACTGTGTTTGTGGCTCCCCATCCTTAGCTGCTAGCATTGGTCTGAACCACCGATGGCTTTCGAGCAAAATTTCCCTTGAGCTGTCTCTCGTTCGTTATCCACCATAGTTTATCAACAATGGCCTCTGCTGGTAATCCATAGTTTTGCCAATTTGGCCTGCATGTAATCTGAGTGTTCGTTCCTTCGCTCGCTGTAAATTCTGGTAATGCAAAGGCCCGTGACGTACTGCTGGAAATGCAGGTACTATTTGCCAATTACACTCGCTGTTTGCCTGATAGATGGCTAGTATTTGACTATCAGGTCATAGCAGGCTTACTTAATTTAGTTGTTTGCCCCTAGGCAAAGTCACCAACATATTTACTGTTTTTAATAGTAAATCCTAGGTAATCAATTACCCTTGTAGGTGTCAATTTTGATTTAACTGGATGGATGAGGTAACCAATTCTTTCAAACAGGGGTTTGGTTTGCTTTGACTGATGCTTCTGCCAATTCTTGGTGACTCCAAATTGAAAATGTCCTCCAAATATGCCATTACTATGTGGTTTTGAGACCTTTGTAGTCCCAGAATTGGTTTCCGTAGTTTAGTCAATAGTCTAGGAGCTGCTGTCAACCCATTTGGCAGAGCCATGCCATCCAGTTAAACTTCAAATATCTCCTGTTCTTAGTGAATAGACACCGAATAGTATGCATCTTTGAGGTTGATGCATGCCATGTGACCATTTTATAGGAAGCTCCTATAAAAGTTGTTAGACCGTAACAAAATTTTACTCTTCTGAAAGTCTATACTGCACAAATGAGTTAAACCTGGATGAGAAGAGAAGAGATGAGAAGAACTTTTTTCACACAGAGAGTGGTGAATCTCTGGAACTCCCTGCCACAGAGGGTAGTCAAGGCCAGTTCATTGGCTATATTTAAGAGGGAGTTAGATGTGGCCCTTGTGGCTAAGGGGATCAGAGGGTATGGAGAGAAGGCAGGTACGGGATACTGAGTTGGATGATCAGCCATGATCATATTGAATGGCGGAGCAGGCTCGAAGGGCCGAATGGCCTACTCCTGCACCTAATTTCTATGTTTCTATGTTTCTAAGTGACATCCTCCATCTGTCACCTGTCCTGGAAGGCAATCCTGCCCATAATACTGGGCCTGCCTCGAAGACAACTCCGGTCCGAGTTCCAAGTCTGCTTGGAACCTATGTATGTTGTGCAGTAAAATAATCACATGTTGTTATCTGTTTTTTAAAACCAGATCTGAAATTCATGTTATTGTCATTTTGAACATAAACACAAGAGTAAAATTACCAACATGTAACTGGTCCACAATCCCTTGTTTCGGTAAACCCAGACCCACCTACCTCCATGGCTACCGGTGGTCTTGTGGTAAGCCCAAAGGCCCCTGATGCGGGTTCCTTTTCTCTCCTTGATTGGGAGTAGGACTGGTAGGGAGTGTGGATTCCATGTTTCTCCTGACCTCTGCTTGGGTCTTGGTCTGAAAACCTTATCATACTGAGCTTGCCTTGTAAGACAATTCTGGCCATAATTCTGAGTCTGCCTTGAAAGACGACTCTGATCATATTTCCGTGCCCAGCTTTCAAGCTATCACCGGCTTCAGTGAACTGCTTATCCCCTATGGAGGTGTGGGGTGTGTTTGTCGCCTACTGATGAAGTTTGCTTGTCGTTGTACCTTGATTGGACCAACAGCTTTTGCTTCCTTCTTCTGGTCTTACCTGAAGAGAGGATTCGGCGGCTAGTTTCTCCAATGTCACCCTGATAGCGCTGTTCCCTTGCCGGCATTTGTACGAATATTCTGCCAACTGCTGGCTCTTGAGGTCATATGCATGTGCTTCAGTATGTTCATACTTTAAATTCGAGATCAGTTACCTACTGATCACTCACACTCCCCTCCACTGAGAGTGAGATTTGAAGGCAGCCCTGAAAACAGGTGCTGCCGCAGGCTCCTGAGGATACCTGCGCTGACATGGCCCCTCCAGCGGACCTAAATGAGATTCTTGCTTTGGGTCAGACTGAGACTGACCGTGGATGCTCCTCTCCTCAGAGCAGGAGACATTTGTGCAGCCCTGAAACAGGTGCCGCTGCCTGCGGGTTCTCCATAATTCCCGGGCTGATAACTCCCTCCTTTGGAGTATATCATTGTGGAGCACCTCTCCATCAGGTGCTCCATGTGGGTTTTGAACGTTTAAACACGTTACCCATGAAGGAGGATATCCTCTCCATCCGGGATCCTCCTGGCCTACCCTCCAATTGGGTTTGCCTAGGTAATCCTGGCCCATTTTGTTTTCCCCATTGCTGGCACGGCCAGCTGTAGAGGCCCGTGCTGATACTGCTCCCTCCTTCGGAGCAGATCACATGTGGGAGAGTCATCCTCAGACGCTCTCCGTTGAGGGAGGGTATCCCTCTTCCCCGGACTCATCTGAGTCAACGGGTGTCAGACTTGCAGGTGGTTTTTACGTCCCGCAGGACCACCATGGAACTCCTCCTCCTGCACCAAGTCTTTCCTGCCGGTTCTGCCGGCGGTAATGTCGGGAACAAGACCGTTGCCCGCTACTGGGAATGCTGCGGTCTTCGGCAGCCGACTTCCCCGCGGACCGTCTCCTCGACATCTGGGCTCTGAAACTACAAAAAGCTTCAAGTCCGAGAGAACGCAGGTAAGTAGTTCAACTTTCCTTACCTGCCGATCCTGACGGCTGGGAGGACACAGTGCCTCTCCAGTCCGTCATGCGCGTTGCGTTCAGACATAATGACGCGCACGCAGACGGACGGCCCTTCTTCACGTAGTCACTCACGTGACTCCGAAGTAAAATTGAGTATTTAAGAAGGCAATTACAATTAAATCATATTGCAGAGAATTTAGGTATATAGGTCATGTACAGTATATTGTGCAGTTTAAATTGATTTCATGGTTGGTTGGTTGATCATTGTGGGCAGAGAGGCTGTTCCAGTGCTGTACTCCAGTGCTACGTTGTTGGTCTGCTGTCCCACATGGATAAAACTACTTAGAATATAAGTGAATTAGATGAATGTTTCACGACATTTGGATGCCTTCATGGTTAATCTACCAATTTATTGATTTATTTGTATTAGTTATTCCTGTATTAAATGCTGCCTGGATTAAAGGTTATTAGCTCTATGGAGAGGTCGAACAGCCTTGGATTGTCTTCTCTGAAGCGTAAAAAACTGACGATAGACCCGATAGAAGTGTATAAAATTAGGAGCGGCATAGATATGGTAGACAGTAATGAAGTTTTTCCAAGAGTGAAAATGTCAAAGACTCGAGGGCATAGATTTAAGGTCTGAGGGGGATAGTTTAAAGATGTGTGGAGCTTTTTTGTTTTACACATAGAGAGAAGTCAGTGTCTGGAACATGCATTGGGTGGTGGTGGTGGGGACAGATATGACAGTAGTGTTCAAGGATATGCAGGGAATGGAGAGATATGGATCATGTGCAGACAGAGGAGATTAGTTTAACTTGGCATCATGTTCAGCACCGACATTGTAGGCAGAAGGGCCTGTTCCCGTCCTGTACTATTCTATGTTCTATTCCTCTAATGGGGATAATCTAGTGTGATATTATCTTGTTACAACATATTACTAGTCAAGACTTCTGGATTTCTAATAACTATTACTTTTCATATTTTAAAATTCTTTAAAGATCCCATTGCAGAGATACAGAGGAGAAGCCAATAAGGGAGAGGTAACCCTGCTTATGTGGCAGTAAGGCTCTTGAGCAGCTAACTGTTCCTTATTTTGTAATAAAGATAAGCAATCTCAACGGCATCATCTTTTTGGCAATTTTCTCATTTACAACTTTCTAATAGTTGCAAAGATTCACACTGATGTAAAAACAGTGGTGCATCATACATTATCAATATTCTAGTTAAACGTATGTATATTTGGACAAACAAAAACAGACAGCATCTGTGGAGGGAAATAGGCAGATGACGTTTGGGGTTGGGACCCTTTTTCAGACTGAGTTTCTTCCAGCACTTTGTTTTTTACTCAATATTCCAGCATCTGTACTGATGCTGGTGCAGATGACAGATACTCTTGACCCTTGACATAATAGTTGCAATGAGCCAGGTACAACATTCTAGTCTGAGTGCACACTGCATTTCAAACACATACAGCACGGATACTGGTCCTTCGGCCAATTTGTCCATGCTGACCAAGATGTCCCATCTAAGCTAGTCTTGTTTGTCCACGATTCGTCCGTACCCCTCTAAACCTTTCTTATACGTGTAACGGTTCAAGTGTTTTTTAAACGCTGTTATAATACCTGCCTCAACTACCTCGTCTGGCAGCTCGTTCCATATACCCACCACCCCGAGTGAAAAGGTTGCCACTCAGGTTGATTGAATCTTGCTTCTCTTACTTTAAACCTATGTCCTTTAATTCTTGATTCCCTGATGGGTAAACGATTCTGTGGATTCACACTATCTATTCCCAGCATGATTTTATACAAGATCACCCATCAGCCTCCTGCGCTCCAAGGATAAAGTCCTAGCCTGCCCAACTTCTTCCTGTAGCTCAAGTCCTGGCAACATCCTTGTAAATCTTTACATCATTTCTAGCTTAATGACATCCTTCCTATAGCAAGATGACCAAAACAGTACTCAGTGTGGCCTCAGCAGCACTTTCCAAATCTTTAAAATGAACGTGCCACAAATTGACATGCTCAGTGTTCTGATGGCTCCTTTATCAAGACCTTAGCAGACCAGCAGAAACACTGAAAGATGAAGATACCAACGACTTTATGATTTTTGGATAACATAGAAAACATTGTCAATTGTGTCTGTGATAAAACAAACCAATTTTACCTACTGAAGCAAAATGGACATTTTGGGCTAGTGCTTACTCTTATAGCCAGTACTCCTACACTCATCTCTCAACAAGAGTCAAAGGGAAAATAAATAAGGAAACTCCCCTCCTTGCAGAGAAAGAATCACAAACCATGCATGTTTAAAACAAATATCATCAAGGATTTACTCTCTTGTCAAATTCTTACCTCAGCACTTTCTTGTGTGGCTTGTTGGGGTCCTTATAATATGGGACTATCCTTGGCTCATACTCCTTGTTGTCACCAAGCTCCCTCGCCTCAGCGCCAGCTCCCAGGTGTCCATGGTTGTGGGGCAGCCCCCTGCTCTCCCCGACATCCATGCACGACTCGTCCCCATTTCCCTGGCTCCAGGAGACTCGCAGCAAACTCAGGCTGCAGCCCAAGGAGAGCCCCAGGATCAGGGGAAGAGCAGGCCGGAAGAGGGGTAGCAGTGATGTCAAACGCATTGTATAGAGAAAGCAGGTAAGACGTCAGAAGAAGACCGTGAGAGAAACCCAGGAAGAAAGGATCTGATATCAACAGCCTTTTTATATATATTAAAAATCTATTTGTTTTACCATAGGGGTATACAAAACTAACACAAACACCAATCGGTTTGCCGTGACAAGCCTAAACTACATGTACAACACTCTGGGTCTGACTTTGAACAATTTCCATCCCGCTAAAAACATAAATGAAATATTAATTGATTAATTTTAATTTCTGCTCAAAATAAGTTCACAGTGAGATCTCTTCAATTACAAATCTTCAAAAGGGAACAAAATGTCAGCTTCAAAAGGAAATTAAGACTATCCAAACACAATTAACACAGCAGGTCACAATTTAAAATATCATCTGACATAGATCAACAACATTTACTGACACTGATCCCAACACCACTGACATATCAAATAAATAACTTTGTAATTCAATGGCAGCTAAAGGCAAGCTTTGGAAATTCCATCAAAACAAATACTGTTAACTGTAAAAATACAAAATTTAGCATCCAGTTAAAACTCTACTCCTCTCATTTTGTTCCCACTTTCCCATATTCTGCTTTGTACTCTACATACTTTGATATCACAGAGAAGACAACATTTGTCACCTGTAAACTTCCCTATTACTCTTGAATTCATAACGTGGATAGCATCTAAGTATTGAGATTAAACTGTGTGTTCAACACACAGTAAAGTGCAATGCGTTTGTTGAGAAAAAGTTTCCGATTAAGCCCTTTTTAGTTTCAGCCTCTTGTTCTTATTGCCAACTCCAGTGGATATATTGAACACTAAGCAGGTCACTGTTAAACAAGAGGAAAATCTGACCAAATCTTTCACGCTTAAGCCTTAATAGCGTGCCACCACTGTTTAAAAGACAGGCTAACAAACTATTCTGGGGTCCAATACCCGCACAAAATCTCTCCAGGAGAACAAAGCCACAAACCTGAATCACGGTTCAAGAAGCATCATTTAGAACCTTACAACAGATCTGAAAGACTGTGGAGAGTTATCAAATTGAGATGGCATGCTTCAAATCTTAGATCACTGTACAAGGCTCATGCTCAACTCTCTGGCTGACATCTCCCTGTCACTGCTCCGATGACACCCGAGGTTTGATTCGCTTCAGAAGCCGCATGTTTGTGCTGACAGCAGTTTGAGGGAGGGAGGCAGGGGAAGGGAAGGGGCTGCAGACTGTGTGGCGGTCTCTTCCCCTCAGCTGCTCTCTCAGAAGGGACTCAGGAGACGGCAGCGCTGCCCCTTGGCAGGCCTGGGCTGTCACACTGGAGGAGAGAGAGCTCGGTCTTGGGTTCTTTTTTTTTTCTTCTTATAAGAAAAAAGAACTGCTCGGGCTGGCAGGGTCTACCCGGGCTGACGGGGTCGGCTCTCCCGGGCTCGATGCCGGGGCCGACTCTCCTGGGTCTCCCCGGGCTGTGGGTGGCGGTTGGACGCCGCAGACTCGGGGCCGTTGACTCAGGACCGTTAACTCGGACGGAGCGCGCGGCCTAACCGCTCAGCCCGGGCTGTGCGCATGCGTCTGTGGGGAGGGAGCGGGAGGTGTGCGTATGTACGTACGTACACATATATTATTTATAATTTACGCCCAGGTTTTACACAAAAAGCTGGCGTATCTCAGCGGGACAGGCAGCATCTCTGGAGACAAGGAATAGGTGACGTTCCGGGTCAAGACCCTTCTTCAGACTGAGAGTCGGGAGAAAGGGAAACGAGAGATATAGATGGTGATGTAGACAGGTATAGAACAAAGTAATGAAAGATATGGGAAAAAAAGTAATAAAGGAGGCAGTCCACTGTGGGCTAGGTGAAAAGTCAATGAAACTCACCTGGACGACAGTGAAACTAGTATAACGACTTGGTTGGGGGAGGCATGGAGAGGGGATGCAAGGGATATTTGAAGTTTGAGAAATCAATATTCATACCGCTGGGTTGTAAGCTATCCAAGAGAAATATGAGGTGCTGTTCCTCCAATTTGCGTTTGGCCTCACTCCAAAATTTGGAGTTTTGTAACTGGGAGATCATGTAGGCCCATCCGGACTGAGCGAAAGTGTTCAACAAAACAATCGCTCAGTCCACATTTGGTCTCGCCGATGTATAAGAGTCCAACTGTAGGGATGTTAGTTCCTGAACTTGGACGTTACTTTTTTCAGGCTCCTGTACCTTCTTCCCAATGGCAGGGGTGAAATTAGAGTGTAGCCAGGATGTTGTGGGTCGCTGATGATGCTGCCTTTGTGAGGCAGTGACTCTTATAAATCCCTTCGATGGTGGGGAGATCAGAACCTGTGATGGACTGGGCAGTGGGACAAGATAAAGGGGCATGCGAGGCGCCGGGAGAGGAAGGGTAGGTCACCTCATAGAAAGACACAAAATGTTGGAGCAGGCAACATCTCAGGAGAAAATGGAATGGGTGACGTTTCGGGTCGAGATCTTTCTTGAGACTGAGAGTCGGGGGAGAGGGAGGCTAGATATAGTAAGGACTGTAAGGATGGCTGTTTCTCTCCCCCCCACAGGTGCTGTTTGACCCGCTGGACTTTCTCTTTTAAGTCAAGTTTATTGTCATCTGCTCAAGTTCAGTGAAAAATCTTGCTTCATTCATGAATCATTCATGGTCAAATTATTTTCGCAAAAATCTTTCTTATAGCAAATTTGATTTGTCTAGACCAGTGGTTCACAACCTTTTTTATTTCATGGCCCCCTTGGGATCTTTAATTTTTCTGTGGCCCCCCCCTGACATTATTAGTGGAAAAAAAGTGGCCCCCTTCATTGAACCCAGGTTGGGAATCACTGGTCTAGACTATATGCAGGATAAAACCATCCATGACTACTGTTTTTATTCATTACACACACCTTTGGTTTAGTCATTTTTGCCATGCCCAATATTACAATATTTTGCCATGCCCAATATTACAATTTCAGCTAAGCCACTCTGGGACGGACCTCGTTGTGCATGTAATTGTGGAGAATTTTAGTAAATCTTTGATAATCTGGTAAATTTTCTATAAATCTAATTTTCTATGAATACGTCACCATTTTTAATTAATAGAATAGACCGTGGGACCCATTGGGCCCCGTTCCACAAAGCGGTGTCGGGCGTCGGGGGGAGGGCGATGAGAGTTCCACCCCCCCCCCCCCCCCCCCCGATCGGCCCTCCCCACTCCCTACCTTGTGCCCAAACAACACGATCGTGGGACCAAAATGTAACCAGAACTTGATGAGCAGCCCCTTCAGATATTGGTAGAGGGCAGCAACCTTGTTACCGTTAGCGATGTCCCATTGTGATGTCATTGTGGCAGTTGGCAGCCAGCTTGGGAGCCCATTGTGATTGGTGCACTGTGAGAAGGCTGGAAGCTGTCTGTGAGAAGGCGTTTTTTTAAATTTCAACGATTAATAACTTCGGAAATATAGGTGGAAACGCGACAGGAAGATGTTTATCGCCACCAGGGGGAAAATGTGAGTAGGATGCGTGAAAATGGGAAGGCTGTGGCCTAGTGTTTGGAAGAAGATAGGAATTAACCAGATTGACACACGCACACACAGACACAAACAAGATGAAGGCTTTAAGTTACATAGAGATAAAATAATAGATTTCCCAGTGAATCAGGTAAATCTAAAGAGAGCACATGTACTGAAGTTCAATGGAAACCAGGCTGCTAACGAATCACATGGGTACATGGGAACCGGGCCCAACCCCAGAAGGGGTCATAAGGTGGGTGGAAGCAAGAGCGGAACTCGCTATCAAAACATGGAGGGGACGGGGGGACACAACTATTTGGCGGCCACGCGCACATGCGCACACTCACACACGCGCGCGAGGCTTCGGAGGCTCAATCGAGCGTTAAATGCAGCTCAACTCTGCCCTGTCACCGGGTTAACTACAGACTGACGGGATACCAGCGCTGCTTCACCGCGCTGGCCATATTTCCCGCAGGCCCATCCAGGGCTGTACGTTTACTTGGCGGGACAGGCAGAATTGAGCTTGGTTTAGTGCTGTTTCTCTGCACTGGCTGTGGGTCTGGGGGCACAGCTCGCATCTGACCAGACCTCTCTGGCCACCCGTGGGAGGTCGGGGGGGGGGGGGGCACTCGGGACAGCGCCGGAGACCCGGCCGGGATCGATCCTGCCTGCGGATGAGGTGCAGGTCTGTGGCACGTCTCCCTCCTCCAATTGCCGCACTCTATCCTCAGTCCCACCCCCCACCCCCACTCCTCCCTCCTCCAATCATCGCGCTGAATCTTCATGTCCCGCCCCCACTGCCTCGCGAAAGCGGAGATTTTAAAATCAGGATCACAAAAACTTGGGGGGAATGTCCCCCACCTCTCAAAACATGGGGGGGGGCATGTCCCCTCTGCCCCCCCCCCCCCCCCCGGGTTTTCCGCCCCTGGATGGAAGGGAGCACAGGAACTGTAGTCTAGTGAGTGGAAGGAGAAAATGACAAATATTCTATTTCTAAATTCTGGTGAGCCAGATATTGAACCATCAGAATTGCTGAATGATCAGAAAGCAGAGTTTTACTGTATTAAGGAAATGCTTTAACTTGAGAATGTGAAGTCAGCTGACTTGTCTAGGTTGGATTTGAAACTGGAGTGATGGTACAGCCTTGAGGGACGAAATAGCATTCATTCTGTTCCTATGTTTGATTTGCAGTAAAAGGAACTGACTATGTCAGGCAGCAGGTAGACACAAAATTCTGGAGAAACTCAGAGGGACAAACAGCATCTCTGGAGAGAAGGAATGGGTGACGTTTCGGGTTGAGACCTTTCTTCAGACTGGTCAGTGAATTTGTGGATGTGACTCGTAGTCAGGCAGCATCTGGGATGGTTGAAGTTTCAGGTCAAGGTCCTGCATCTGGACTGAGTGTAAAGGGGAGAGCGGTATATAGGGATGAACGGGAGGAATGAGGCAGGAGTTTGCAAATAGAAGGTGGATCCAGGTGAGAAGGTTTGATTGGCAGATGGAGCCAGTTGGGGGATGTCAGGGTAGAGAGAGTGACGGAGGCTGGAAGGTGATTAGTGGAGGCAACAAATGGTTGCAGCTCATGAAATCTGATAAGAAAGGAATGTGGTGATTGAACCCAGGTTGAGGAGGGATGCTGAGCAAAAGGGAAATATGGAGGGGGGGGGTGTGATGAGGTAATAGGGAACCAAGTGGGCAGAGTGTTTTGGGTGATTTGCAGTCCAGGTGGGGGAAGGGTGGCGACAGCAGGCTGGGGAGGTGGGAAGATGGGGGTAGAGAAGAAGTGGTCCTATGGAATCAAAGAGCATGGTAGGTGTAGTTTAGTTTAGAGATACAACATGAAAACAGGCCCGTCAGTTCCCCCGAGTCCATGCTGACCATTGATCACCCGTTCACACTAGTTCTATGTTATCTCACTTTCCCATCCACTCCCTACACACTGCGGATAATTTACAGTGGCCTATTAACCTACAAAACTACACATCTTTGGGATAATCGAGAAAACCGGAGCACCTGGAGGAAACCCATGTGGTCACAGGGAGAACGTGCAAAGCCCACACATACAGCACCCGTGGTCAGAATCAAACCTGGGTTCTGGCACTATGAGGCAGCAGCTATCAGCGGCACCACTGTGCATTTTGTATCTGTCTTATCTAGAATAGGGTGTAAAAGTAGTTACAATGGAGGGATGTAGAATAGAGAAATTTTATGGGATAGAAATAGAAAAAAGAAAGTTGACATCCACTCAACCCAAGTGTGATGTATCCAGAAAGCCAGTGCAAGTAGAAGAGCACTGGGTGATTAGTTACACCAGATGGTGCTATTGAGACAAACTTCATCTTCCTATTAGAGTGCCAGTCTTCTTCTTCTTGCGTATGGCTTGCACTGCCTAAAGTCCTAGGACAACTTGTTCTATTTGATCTTATTTGATTGTGCACACCAGGTTGATTGCATTCGTCGAAACAGGGCAGACCACGTGAAGGTTGCAATCTCCCACCCCAGAGTGCTGGTCCATGACTACATATCCCATCTTCATGCTATTTCAAGACAATGCGGTCTGGCTGGTCAACCAATTCCAGTCCAATAGGGGTGGCTCAGAGGAAAATGTCGACTCTCCCCAGCATGTAAATTCTTTAGGGGTTGATTAGGGTTCAGAAGGTTACTAGGGGCTGTTGAATATTTTTAAGGACTAATAATCCAGGCGGTAGAGTGACTTTAATTCAAATCCTATCATGATATCTGAGGAATTTAAATTCAGATTAATAATCCAGAATTTAAATAAAAACATAATTAGTAATGATGATGTTACATTAACCAGCATCTCATTAAAAAACAATCTGATTCAATCTTTTCATTAAAAAGCAATCTAATGTCTTCAGGGAACGACAACATTACGTCCTTACATAATCTCTTGAAACTCCAGCAAATTATATCATATCAGGTAAAATTACTATGACCAAAGCACCAAAACCGTCTTCATGAATATATTAGATCTGATGTCCCAATTAAAAATAGCTGTCTCACAGATTAGTCAACTAGCATCGACTATAACAGCCTGACATGGTTTCCTCACAGACCACACCCTACATAAACTGTGCCAGGCACTTCCTGCATACACCCTACCTTACCCACACCCACCTGAAGTGCCAGCAGGTGAAGGGGAGTTGCTAGGTCTACAGTGAACCATCTACTTTATAACGGTAAAAGGACACAAAGTGCTGGAGTAACTCAGCGGGTCAGACAGCATCTCCAGAGAACATAAATAGACAAAGTTTCAGGTGGAGACCCTTCTTAGTTTAGTTTAGAAATACAGCGCGGAAACAGGCCCTTCGGCCCACCAAGTCCGCACTGACCAGCGATCCCCGCACATTAACACTACCCCACACAAACTAAGAACAATTTTACATTTATACATTTACATTTATAGTTTCTACACTATAACAGTTCTGGTCGCCTTATTACAGGAAGGATGTAGAGGCTTTGGAGATGGTGCAGAAGAGGTTTACTGCCTGGAGTAGAGAATATTAATTGTAAAGAGTTTGTAAGCCAATTAACCTACAAACCCGTACGTCTTTGTAGTGTGGGAGGAAACCGAAGATCTTGGAGAAAACCCACACAGGTCACGGGGAGAACGTACGTACTTCATACAGACAGCACCCATGGTGTGTATCGAACCTGGGTCTCTGGCGCTGCAAGGCAGGAGCTCTGCTACTACGCCACCTTGCTGCCTTCAGACTTCAGAAAGGTTTCCCCCCCCCCACATCTCAAAGATGCGCGGGCTTGTAGGTTAATTGGCCTCTAAAATTTCCCCTACTGCGTAATGAGTGGATGAGAAAGTGAGAATACATAAAACTAGTGTGAACAGGTGATTGACAGTCAGCATGGGCTTGGTGATCATATAACACAACTAGAGTCATAGAGTCTTACAGCATGGAAACAGGCCTTTGGCTTCACTTGCCCACACCAGCCAATATGTCCCATCGACACTAGTCCCGCCTGCCTGCGTCTGGCCAATATCCCTCAAAATACTTCAATTCTTGAATTGGGGAACACTGTATCTCATGGGCCTAAAAAAGGGTCTCGACCAGAAAGGTCGTCAACCATCTGAAGAAAGGTCTTGATCCGAAATTTCGCTTACCAGTCTGAAGAAGTGTCTCTGCCCAAAATGTCACCTATGAGTATGAAGAAGTCTCAACCTGAAACATTACCTATCCATGTTCTCCAGATATGCTGCCTGACCCACTGAGTTACTCCAGCATTTTGTGTCCTTTTTTATATTAACTAGCATCTGCAGTTCATTGTTTCTACACTATACAGTTCTGGTCGCCTTATTACAAGAAGGATGTAGAGGCTTTGGAGATGGTGCAGAAGAGGTTTACTGCCTGGATTAGAGAATATTAACTGTAAAGAGAGGTTGGACAAACTTGGATTGTTTGGAATGTGTTGCTCAGGCTGGTGGTGGAAGTAGATATGATAGTGGTGTTTAGGAGACATTTAGATAAGCATACTTAAACAATATTTAAAAGATATCTGGACAGTTACATATATAGCAAAGTTTAGAAAGATATGGGCCAAATACAGGCAGGTGGGTTCAGCATAGGTGGGGCATTTTTGTCAACATGGACAGGTTGGGCTAAAGGATCTGTTTCTATGCTCTTGGATATGCAGGGAATGGAGGGAGATGAATCACGTGCAGGCAAAGGAGATTTGTTTAATTTGGTATAATGTTCAACACAGTCACTGTTGTCACCAGGGATTTATACTTTGTGTAAGAAAAACTTTCCCTGCACATCTCTTCGGTGTTCAATAGAGTTGTGTTAAATTAATGTTATGGAAACAAACATGACAGCAGAACTACCTGTATTTATGATGGCTCCCTATACTTAATTTGGTACACATGCTGCAAAAACATAAATTCTTAATAGTGAGAAAAAACGGCTGGAATTCCCAGCTGATCAGTAGCATAGAAACATAGAAACATAGAAAATAGGTGTAGGAGTAGGCCATTCGGCCCTTGAGCCTGCACCGCCATTCAATATGATCATGGCTGATCATCCAACTCAGTATCCTGTACCTGCCTTCTCTCCATACCCCCTGATCCCTTTAGCCACAAGGGCCACATCTAACTCCCTCTTAAATATAGCCAATGAACTGGCCTCAACTACCTTCTGCGGGAGAGAATTCCACAGATTCACCACTCTCTGTGTGCCTACTTTTAATGACTGGTGTACCATGACACCCAGGTCTCGTTGCACCTCCCCCTTTCCTAATCGGCCACCATTCAGATAATAATCTACGTTCCTGTTTTTGCCACCAAAGTGGATAACCTCACATTTATCCACATTATACTGCATCTGCCATGCATTTGCCCACTCACCCAGCCTATCCAAGTCACCTTGCAGCCTCCTGGCATCCTCCTCACAGCTAACACTGCCCCCCAGCTTAGTGTCTTCCGCAAACTTGGAGATGTTGCATTCAATTCCCTCGTCCAAATCATTAATATATATCATAAATAGCTGGGGTCCCAGAACTGAGCCTTGTGGTACCCCACTAGTCACTGCCTGCCATTGTGAAAAGGACCCGTTTACTCCTACTCTTTGCTTCCTGTCTGCCAGCCAGTTCTCTATCCACATCAATACTGAACCCCCAATACCGTGTGCTTTAAGTTTGTATACTAATCTCTTATATGGGACCTTGTCGAAAGCCTTCTGAAAGTCCAGATATAACACATCCACTGGTTCTCCCTTATCCACTCTACTAGTTACATCCTCGAAAAATTCTATAAGATTCGTCAGACATGATTTACCTTTCATAAATCCATGCTGACTTTGTCCAATGATTTCACCACTTTCCAAATGTGCTGCTATCCCATCTTTAATAACTAATTCTAGCAGTTTCCCCACTACCGACGTTAGACTAACTGGTCTGTAATTCCCCGTTTTCTCTCTCCCTCCCTTTTTAAAAAGTGGTGTTACATTAGCTACCCTCCAATCCTCAGGAACTACTCCAGAATCTAAAGAGTTTTGAAAAATTATCACTAATGCATCCACTATTTCTGGGGCTACTTCCTTAAGTACTCTAGGGTGCAGCCTATCTGGCCCTGGGAATTTATCGGCCTTTAATCCATTCAATTTACCTAATACCACTTCCCGGCTAACCTGGATTTCACTCAGTTCCTCCATCTCATTTGACCCCCGGTCCCTTGCTATTTCCGGCAGATTATTTATGTCTTCCTTAGTGAAGACAGAACCAAAGTAGTTATTCAATTGGTCTGCCATGTCCTTGTTCCCCATGATCAATTCACCCGTTTCTGACTGCAAGGGACCTACATTTGTTTTAACTAATCTTTTTCTCTTCACATATCTATAAAAGCTTTTGCAGTCAGTTTTTATGTTCCCTGCCAGTTTTCTTTCATAATCTATTTTCCCTTTCCTAATTAAGCCCTTTGTCCTCCTCTGCTGGTCTCTGAATTTCTCCCAGTCCTCTGGTAGGCTGCTTTTTCTGGCTAATTTGTACGCTTCATCTTTTGTTTTGATACTATCCCTGATTTCCCTTGTTATCCACGGATGCACTACCTTCCCTGATTTATTTTTTTGCCAAACTGGGATGAACAATTGTTGTAGTTCATCCATGCAGTCTTTAAATGCCTTCCATTGCATATCCACCGTCAACCCATTAAGAATCAATCGCCAGTCTATCTTGGCCAATTCACGTCTCATACCCTCAAAGTTACCTTTCTTTAAGTTCAGGACCCTTGTTTCTGAATTAACAATGTCACTCTCCATCCTAATGAAGAACTCAACCATATTATGGTCACTCTTGCCCAAGGGGCCACGCACAACAAGACTGCTAACTAACCCTTCCTCATTACTCAATACCCAGTCTAAAATAGCCTGCTCTCTCGTTGGTTCCTCTACATGTTGGTTTAGAAAACTATCCCGCATACATTCCAAGAAATCCTCTTCCTCAGCACCCTTGCCAATTTGATTCACCCAATCTATATGTAGATTGAAGTCACCCATTATAACTGTTTTACCTTTGTTGCACGCATTTCTAATATCCTATTTGATGCCATCCCCAACTCCACTACTACTGTTAGGTGGCCTGTACACAACTCCCACTAGCGTTTTCTGCCCCTTAGTGTTTCGCAGCTCTACCCATATTGATTCCACATCCTCAAAGCTAATGTCCTTCCTTTCTATTGCGTTAATCTGCTCTCTAACCAGCAACGCTACCCCACCTCCTTTCCCTTTCTGTTTATCCCTCCTGAATATTGAATATCCCTGGATGTTGAGCTCCCAGCCTTGGTCACCCTGGAGCCATGTCTCCGTGATCCCAACTATATCATAGTCGTTAATAGCTATCTGCACATTCAACTCATCCACCTTATTACGAATGCTCCTTGCATTGAGACACAAAGCCTTCAGGCTTGTTTTTACAACACTCTTACCCCTTATACTATTATGCTGAAAAGTGGCCCTTTTTGATTTTTGCCCTGGATTTGCCGGCCTGCCACTTTTACTTTTCACCTTGCTACCTATTGCTTCTACCCTCATTTTACACCCCTCTGTCTCTACGCTCACACATTTAAGAAACCCTTTCCCTTTAACTCCATCCTCCACTATCCCATTCGACACCCCACCCCCCATATTCAGTTTAAAACCGCCCGTGTAGCTGTGGCAAACCTGCCTGCCAGAATGCTGGTCCCACACCTGTTAAGATGCAATCCGTCCCTTTTGTACAGTTCCCCCTTACCCCAAAACAGATCCCAGTGATCTAAGAATCTAAATCCCTGCCCCGTGCACCAGTTCCTCAGCCACACGTTCAGGTCCCGTATCTCCCTGTTCCTGCTCGCGCCAGCACGAGGAACTGGAAGCAAACCGGAGATAACAACCCTGGAGGTCCTGCTTTTCAGCATTTTTCCGAGCTCTCTAAAGTCACGCTGCAGAATATTCATCCCCTTCTTTCCGACATCGTTTGTGCCGACATGCACTACCACTTCCGGATGTTCACCTTCGACCTTGAGGATTTTCTGCACTCTGTCCGTGACATCCTGGATCCTGGCACCAGGAAGGCAGCACACCATCCTCGCATCCCGTCTGTTGCCGCAGAAACCCCTGTCCGTACCTCTCACAATGGAGTCTCCCACTACAATGGCGTTGCCTGCCTTAGGCCTTTTTGGTTCTGGCTCAACAGCCCTATTCGCATTGCAAGCCAGTCCGCCGTTCAGTGTAAACACGTCTTCTGTCCCGACAGCTTCTAAGTGGGTGAACCTGTTCACAAGAGGTACAACACCCGGGGACATTGGCATTTTATGGTTCCTTCCCTTTCTCACTGTCTCCCACCTTCTCTCTTCCAGTACCTTAGGTGTAACAATCGTACTGTAGGACTTGTCAAGGAACGACTCCGTTTCTCGGACGAACCGGAGGTCATCCATTTGCTTCTCCAGTTCCCCAACACGGCCCCTCAGGAACTCTACCTGGATGCACTTCTTGCATTTGTAGCAGCCAGAGGCACCAGCGGTGTCCTTGACCTCCCACATACTGCAAGCATTGCACTGAATCAGCTTGCCTGACATCTCCTTCTTTCGTCTCTACCTCTCAAGCGTATTGCGTGGTCTCCTCTCCGAAGACTCTCGAGCCAAAGACTCACACTTCCCTCACAAGGCCGCTCACTCACTGCCGCTCGCTAAGAGCCGTCTTGCTTAAATTGACTGATAAATTGCCTGATTTACCAATTTACAAACCTCAGTTTACAAATTCCTCAGTTTTCAACTGTTTTCCCAGCACTGACTCACTTCTCTCCTCCCACTCGAGCTAGAGCCAATCAGTCGTCTCTCTTGCTAAGCTCCTGCTGCTGTTGCTCCCAAACCTACAGCAGTTCTGAGTAAAGTCTGCCTGTGCTTGGCTTCTACTTTTCAACTGTTTTCACCCCTCTGACTCACTTCTCTCCTCCCACTCGGGCTAGAGCCAATCAGACGTATCTCTTGCTAAACTCCTGCTGCTGTTGCTCCCAAATCTACAGCAGTTCTGAGTAAAGTCTGTCTGTGCTTGGCTTCTACTTTTCAACTCTGTGGAAAGAGTTGATGTTTAGCGTCGGGTGCTTTTGTCAGCACTGGGAAAGAGAGAAATTAATTAAATCAAATATTAGCTGTTTCTCTTTACACAGAAAAAGACATAAAGTCCTGGCATAACTCAGCGGGTCAGGCAGCATCTATGGAGAACCTGGATAGGTGACGTTGCAGTTTCTTCAGACTGTAGAAAGGCTCTGAAGAAAGGTCCGGTCCCAAAACATCACCTGTCCATGTTCTCCAAAGTAACTCCAGCATTTTGTGTCTTTTCCTGTAAACCATCACCTGCAGTTCCTTGTGTCTTTTCTTTACACAGATGCTGTCTGACCTGTGTATGTTTACAACATTTTCTGTTTTTATTTCAGATTTTAGCATCTGCAGTTTTTTGTTTTTCTATTCCTCGCATTGAGTTTTTTTTTGGCAGTTATCGTCCCCTGCTTAACTTTCCTGGCATGTAATTACAAGTGCAAGAATAACAATATTTGGCATTGTATGTAAGGAACAATTCTTTGTGGATGTGTCTTGGCAGAATATTTAGCAATAGGTATTAGGAAGTTGCTTAACATAGATCAGACATGTGCACCACCTGGGGTGAAAATTGTCAGATCATAAGATTTGTTCATCCTTAATTGCAGGAAACTTAAAGGAATGCAATTAATCAGCCATGTGAAAAGGTGCTTACAATTTCAGTCAAAAAAAATTCTGAGAGGGATCAAGTATTCCAGTCTGTCGGTCAAATATCAGCATAAACCTCCAGGGATGGTGAACTCAATACAATTAGATTGGACCACAGATCATCCTTACTTGTTACTTTTCCACCAACAAAGCCCCTTGTTTTACCTGTAATTTCATCTACCTTAAGATCTGGAAGTCTTCCCAGGCTTCTGTGTGTCATATTGCACCAGTATTTGATGGGAGTGTCACTCCCTTCAGCTTATTGAGAAATCAAACCAGTTTAAAATTGCTTGAGATTACTTATTTGCCACATTTTTTAAATCTTGGACATTCTCCTACTGCTCTAATATTTGTGGGAAATTACTAAAATAGGTGATACATTTTGGCTAGTCAAACTAGGGCAGGACTTGCACAGTAAATGATAGGGCCCTGGAGAGTATTTTAGAGGAGAGAGACAAACCTAGGGACATTGGTGAGACAACATCTGGAGTACAGGCAGACACAAGGAACTGCAGGTGCAGGAATCTTGTGTAGAACATAAAGCGTTGGAGTGACTCAGCGGGTCAGGTAGCATCTCTGGAAGATATGGAGTAGGGCCTAAAGAAGGGTCCCAAGCTGAAACATAGCCTATCTAAGTTAACTGCTGAGTTACTCCAACACTATGTTGTTTGGAGTACAGGTGGTTCTATAACATGCGTTTCCACAATGTATGTTGGATATAACGAGATTGATGAATGATGGCTCACTATTTGTATTACACTAGTCTAATAGGAATTTTGATTTGATAACATAAGTTTGAAGAGGAACAAAAGAACCACTTGAAAGTTACTTAGGGAACTGGCAGGCAGCAAAGATAACTGCCTCGGGGGGAAAAATGGTTCCGAAATAGCCTCCTCATAGCAATCAGTCACCACTGTCTCTGAAGAATACAATCTTTAAGTTTCTCTGTAGGTTGCCATGGAGATCGACAAGCAATTACTTCTACTTGTGCAATGATTATTAAAAATAATGTAACATACCGCATTTTGTATTTTTAGCTTGCAGTAACAAAAATAAGTGTAATTATGAAAAAGATCTATATTTTTGCAAATCCGCTGGGGGGAAATAATGTTGTTATTGCGAGTCTGAAGCCCCTTTTCTCCATTGACACAATTGTTTTTAACAACATGATTTTCTATAACATGAGGTACCTTAGCAACACAACTATTGCATTATGGCAACTGCCTGTATTATGTGCAGTTCTGGTTGCCCTGCTGTGGGAAATAATGCTGGAATTGGTACAGAAAAGATTCAAAAGGAACTCACTTGGACAGGTATGCTTGAGTTATAAGGAGAGACTAGATAGGCAGGGGAACAGGAGGATATGACTTTATATAAATATACAAAATCATGAAAGACACAGAATAGATGAATGGTCACAGTCATGTTCCCAGTGTATTGAAATCCAGTACTTGAGGGCATAGGTTGAAGGTGATGAGAAAGAATTAAAAGAATAAAATAACTGTCTGCAAAACAAGGTCAGGCATCATTGGCGATTGTAGGACCCTACCCGATGAAATGAATACTTTTAATGTTCGCTTCGAGCAGAAGACCAACAATGCAGTGACACCTGGCCCTTCAGACTCCATTGTGCCTCTCCCCAGGGTGACTGCAGCGGAGGTTAGATTGGTCTTCCTTAGGGTAAACCCACGAAAAGCAACAGACCCAGACGGAGTTCCTGGTCGTGTCCTTAGTAGCTGCGCGGATCAGCTAGCGGGAGTATTTGCGGACATTTTTAACCTCTCCCCACTCTGTTCTGACGTACCCATTTGCTTCAAGAAGACCACCATCATCTCAGTGCCGAAGACAAGCAAGACCTTGTGCTTAAATGAGTACCATCCATTGGCCTCGACATCCACCATCATATAGTGTTTTGAGGGGCTAGTTATGGAGCACATTAAATCCAGTCTACCCAGCGGCCTTAACCCACTGCAGTTCACTTACTGACACAACAGGTCCACAGACTATGCCATCGCATTAGCCCAACACTCATCCCTAGAACATCTGGAGAGGAAAGACACCTACGCCAGGCTCCTATTCACAGACTACAGTTCTGCCTTTAATACCATTATATCATCCAGATTGATGTCAGGAGTGGGCGGGACAGAAATAGAATGTAGTCAGAAACAGTAAGACTGGTGGAACTGGGAAGGGGGAGGGGATGGAGTGAGAGGGAATGCAAGGGCTATTTGAAGTTAGAGAAGTCAATGTTCATACCTAGGGTTGAAAGGTCAGATTGGGAATGGAATTGTGAATTAAAGTGCTGAGCAACCGGGAGATCAGGTAGGTTAAAGTTTTTATAGATATGTGAAAAGAAAGAGATTAGTTAAAACAAATGTAGGTCCCTTGCAGTCAGAAACAGGTGAGTTGATCATGGGGAACAAGGATATGGCGGACCAATTGAATAACTACTTTGGTTCCGTCTTCACTAAGGAAGACATAAATAATCTGCCGGAAATAGCAGGGGACCGCGGGTCAAAGGAGTTGGAGGAATTGAGTGAAATCCAGGTTAGCCGGGAAGTGGTGTTGGGTAAATTGAATAGATTAAAGGCCGATAAATCCCCAGGGCCAGATAGGCTGCATCCCAGAGTACTTAAGGAAGTAGCTCCAGAAATAGTGGATGCATTAGTAATAATCTTTCAAAACTCTTTAGATTCTGGAGTAGTTCCTGAGGATTGGCGGGTAGCAAACGTAACCCCACTTTTTAAGAAGGGAGGGAGAGAGAAAACGGGGAATTACAGACCAGTTAGTCTAACATCGGTAGTGGGGAAACTGCTAGAGTCAGTTATTAAAGATGGGATAGCAGCACATTTGGAAAGTGGTGAAATCATTGGACAAAGTCAGCATGGATTTACAAAAGGTAAATCATGTCTGACGAATCTTATAGAATTTTTCGAGGATGTAACTAGTAGCGTGGATAGGGGAGAACCAGTGGATGTGGTGTATCTGGACTTCCAGAAGGCTTTCGACAAGGTCCCACATAAGAGATTAGTATACAAACTTAAAGCACACGGCATTGGGGGTTCAGTATTGATGTGGATAGAGAACTGGCTGGCAAACAGGAAGCAAAGAGTAGGAGTAAACGGGTCCTTTTCACAATGGCAGGCAGTGACTAGTGGGGTACCGCAAGGCTCAGTGCTGGGACCCCAGCTATTTACAATATATATTAATGATCTGGATGAGGGAATTGAAGGCAATATCTCCAAGTTTGCGGATGACACTAAGCTGGGGGGCAGTGTTAGCTGTGAGGAGGATGCTAGGAGACTGCAAGGTGACTTGGATAGGCTGGGTGAGTGGGCAAATGTGTGGCAGATGCAGTATAATGTGGATAAATGTGAGGTTATCCATTTTGGTGGCAAAAACAGGAAAGCAGACTATTATCTAAATGGTGGCCGACTAGGAAAAGGGGAGATGCAGCGAGACCTGGGTGTCATGGTACACCAGTCATTGAAAGTGGGCATGCAGGTGCAGCAGGCAGTGAAGAAAGCGAATGGTATGTTAGCTTTCATAGCAAAAGGATTTGAGTATAGGAGCAGGGAGGTTCTACTGCAGTTGTACAGGGTCTTGGTGAGACCACACCTGGAGTATTGCGTACAGTTTTGGTCTCCAAATCTGAGGAAGGACATTATTGCCATAGAGGGAGTGCAGAGAAGGTTCACCAGACTGATTCCTGGGATGTCAGGACTGTTTTATGAAGAAAGACTGGATAGACTTGGTTTATACTCTCTAGAATATAGGAGATTGAGAGGGGATCTTATAGAAACTTACAAAATTCTTAAGGGGTTGGACAGGCTAGATGCAGGAAGATTGCTCCCGATGTTGGGGAAGTCCGGGACAAGGGGTCACAGCTTAAGGATAAGGAGGAAATCCTTTAAAACGGAGATGGGAAGAACTTTTTTCACACAGAGAGTGGTGAATCTCTGGGACTCTCTGCCACAGAGGGTAGTCGAGGCCAGTTCATTGGCTATATTTAAGAGGGAGTTAGATGTGGCCCTTGTGGCTAAGGGGATCAGAGGGTATGGAGAGAAGGCAGGTACGGGATACTGAGTTGGATGATCAGCCATGATCATATTGAATGGCGGTGCAGGCTCGAAGGGCCGAATGGCCTACTCCTGCACCTAATTTCTATGTTTCTATGTAAGGTGGACTGAGCAGAGGTGTTCAGCGAAACGATCGCCAAGCCTGCGCTTAGTTTCGCCGATGTACAGGAGTTGACACCTGGAACAGCGGTTACAGTAGATGAGGTTGGAGGAGGTGCAAGTGAATCCTCGTTAAGAACCTCGTGTCCTGGTGTTGAGACAACAACCTTTCTCTCAATGTCAACAAGACAAAGGAGATAGTGATCGACTTCATGAAATAAAGCGGTACACATACCCCAGTTTGCATTGACTGCGCCGAAGTAGAGGTAGTTGAAAACCTCAAATACCTAAGAGTCAATATCACCAACAACGTCTCCGGGACCACCAATATTGAAGCAACGACCAAGAAGGCACACCAAAGCCTCTACTTCCTAAGAAGGCATAGGAAGTTTGGTATGTCCCCAACAACTCTCATCAATTTCTAGAAACGCATCATAGAAAGCATTTTATCTGGATGCATCACAGCTTGGTTTGGGAACAACATCGAGGACTGCTAGAAATTGCAGTGAATTGTGGATGCAGCCCAAGCAATCACACAAACCAAAATCCCTTCTATTGACTCAATTTATACCTCATGCTGCCTCGGTAAGACCAGCAGCATAATCAAGGACGAGTTGCACCCTAGCTACTCCCTCCTCTCCCCTCTCCCATCGGGCAAAAGGTATAGAAGTGTGAAAACCCACATCTGCAGATTCAGGGACAATTTCTTCCCAAATGTTATCAGGCAACTGAATCATCCTACCACAACCTGAGAGCAGTGTTGAACTACTATCTACCTGTTTGGTGACCCTTGGACTATCCTTGATCGGACTTTGCTGGCCTTACCTTGCATTAAACATTATTCCCTCATCATGTATCTATATACTGTAAATGGATTGATTGTTTTCATGTATTGGCTTTCTGCTGACTGGTTAGCAGGCAACACAAGTTTTTCATTGTACCTGACAATAAAAGAAACAGAACTGAACTGAAAAGAAACATGCTGGGCAATTTCTTCATTCAGAGGATAATGCATGTATGGAATAAGCTGTCAGAGGAAGCTGTATAGATAAGGTACATGGATTAGAGGGATATGGGCCATATGCAGGCAAATAGGACCAGCTAAGTTAAGAAAACTGGTTTGACATGGACAAGATGGGCTGAAGGGCTATGTGCATAACTTTGTTAATATCTACTCCATGTACCAGTCTTTCCTTTAAATGCATCTATAATCGGTGAAGAACATGTGACCCACCATTTACTAACTTTTCACCCAACAGATATTTTAGTATACCTCGCTTTCTTAAATTGCCAGCATGATAGCTAGAGTTTGGTGCATGTGTGTATGCATGAACGGGTCTCTGTGTTTTAACTGTGCATTTTGTAACGACATCCATGGCTTCCATTACATTGCTATTGGTATGTGGCTAGATTTGATAATTGCATTGGTATGTGGCTAGATTTGATTTTATGTTTAGATATGATATGACAATAATATTTCATTTTGTTGCAAAAATGCCAATATCGCTGTTGTACTGAATCAGGTTAGCTCGCACATCTTTTCGAGAAATTTCTTCTCACATTTTGGGTTAGAGCTTATGTCCTGGATTGTGTGTCATTTTAGGTAGGAACATCTTTATGTGTCACAAATTGTGACAAACAGATAGGGTGAGACAGATTAGAAAAAGGGAGGAAAGAGATGTGTCCATTCTTTGAGCGGTGTGAAATTAAGTTTTGTTCAGAATTTTTTTAACCTGTATTTTATGGCGAACACTGTCAATAGACAATAGGTGCAGGAGTAGGCCATTCGGCCCTTCGAGCCAGCACCGCCATTCAATGTGATCATGGCTGATCATCCCCTATCAGTACCCCGTTCCTGCCTTCTCCCCATATCCCCAGACTCCACTATTTTTAACAGCCCTATCTAGCTCTCTCTTGAAAGTATCCAGAGAACCTGCCTCCACTGCCCTCTGAGGCAGAGAATTCCACAGACTCATCACTCTTTGTGAGAAAAAGTGTTTCCTCGTCTCCGTTCTAAATGGCTTACTCCTTATTCTTAAACTGTGGCCCCCGGTTGTGGAACTGTGGTCCCTGGTTCTGGACACAGTTCCAGGACACAGATGGTATTTAATAGGGTTTAATAGGGTTTCCTAGCTATATCCCAAATAAATCCAAGTTTTAATCTTTTAGAAGGCACTAGCTCATTATTAGCAACAGTTTATCTGAAAGTTCATTCTCCACATCGTCACAGGAAGCAAGGAAGCAGAGGGACCAGCACTAATTTCTGCAGCAGTTGCCTTACCACTGCCTGGTAGCGGCAGCCTCCCACATAATTACTTTGAAGGCTTTTCAGCTTCTAAATACTCACAAGGAACAGATATTTAAGCAAATTGCAAAAAGCTGTAACATCTTAGGGTTATAGAATGAATGATTCAGCGACAGTATCTTCCCTGCTGTTATCAGGCAACTAAACCGTCCAACCTCAACCAGAGAGCAGCCCTGAACTACTCTCTACCTCATCGGGGACCATTGGACTATGTTTATTCACTTTACTGGCTTTACCTCACCCTAAATGTTATTCCCTTATCATGTTTATGTACACTGTGAATGGCACATTTGTAATGTATTGTCTTTGCACTGGTAGGTTAGTACACAATAAATGCTTTTCACTGTACCTCGGTACACGTGACAATAAACTAAACTGAATTAACTTAGAGCAGCACGCCTTGTCCAGGGGCGGAAATCCAGGGGGGGCCAGGGGGATCATGTCCCCCCCCCCCCCCCCACCCCATTTTTTGTAATCCGGATTTTAAAACCCAGTGAAATCTCCGCTTTCCGCGAGACAGTGGGGGTGGGACTGCTGATCGAGGGCGCCGATTGGACGAGGAAGATGTCAGTCAGCAGGCAATGGGGGTGGGACATGATGATTCAGCGCAATCATTGGGGGAGGGAGGTGTCAGTCAGAGGCGGAAGTAGGGAGGGTGGGTCTGAGGATAGAGCGCGGTGATTGGAGGAGGGAGACGTGCCAAAACACCCTCAGCAGCCCTACGCCTCATCCGCAGCCAGGATCGATCCCGGCGGTGCAATCACTGCCGAACCGCCACTGGACCATCCTTGGCACCACCCGAGTACCCCACGCCTGGGGGTGGCCAGAGACGTCGGGAGTCAGACGGGAGCTGTGCCCCCAGGCCCACAGCCAGCGCAGAGAAGCAGCGCTAAACCCAGCTCAACTCTGCCCATCCCGCCAGGTTAACCTACAGCCCTGCCTGGACTTGCGGGAAATATGGCCCAGGTTTACAGCCAGCGGGGAGAAGCAGCAGTTTGGATCTAGCAAATGCACTAAGCAAGATCTCCATTGCTTTCCAATCCATTCACATTGATTAGACTATTTAAAACGAATGCAGGAAAGTCACTCACTCTCCTACAAGTGGTAGGTTTGTCCTTACTAAATACAAAGATTGAAAATGATATGCAAGAAGACTTTTATATGTGCTGTTCCGAGCTACAACCAAACAAATATATTTTACAGATTCCCAAAGTGCTGTTAGGAAGAGATTTTGGAATAATGGATTATGAATATGAATATGAATATGAATAGTTTATTTCGGTCATACATTAAAAAGAACATTGAAAAGATTATAATTTGGCATTAGCACGAATTTAACCAAGTTTGAAGGTAATTACCGGGACTAACCCTGAAACCCCCAGGGCATGACGACTGGATCCTAGGGTATAATGTATGGGTGTGAATTGAGGATTGGTTAATGGACGGAAAATTGGAGAACAAACAGGTTATTTTGAAGGAGTCGGCTATGACGACAATTAATGTATCGGTAGACAAAAATGCTGGAGAAACTCAGCGGGTGAGGCAACATCTATGGAGCGAAGGAAATAGGCAACGTTTTGGGTTGAGTCCCGAAACTTTACCTATTTCCTTCACTCCATAGATGCTGCCTCACCTGCTGAGTTTCTCCAGCAATTTTGTCTACCTTTGAGTTTCCAGCATCTGCAGTTCCTTCTTAAACATGAATGTATTGGTGGTCATCTTCCCAAATTGTACAGATTCTAGGTCTGAAAGAAGTAACAACTCCGGTATTTATGATCCAGAGAAAAGAGAACTATAATAATAATAATAATAATAATAATAATATTAATAATAAACTTTATTATGGACTCAAATTAAAATTAAATAAAAAGACAGTGCTGGAATAACTCAGTGGGTCAAGCAGCATCCCTGACAGAACATGGATAGGTGACGTTTCGGGTCAGAACCTTTCTTAAGAATGATTGTAGAGGGGTGGGTGGAAGAAAGCTGGAAGAGAGGAGGACAGGACAAAGGGTACAGGTAATAGACAAACACAGGTGAGGGGGATTTTGACAGGCAGATGGTTGAACAAGGCCAGAGATGAAAAAAAAGGTGTGATACATAAGGATTGATCATTGAAACTTGACACCAGAAGTCAGCAATGGGTGAAGACATGACAGATGGAATATAATTTGCAAAATTTAAGGTCGCCCACTTTGGTAGAAAGAGTAGATTGGCAGCAAACATTAAATAGGGAGAGAGTGAAAGGTGTATGTATTCCACTTTACCAGCAAGACAGGAACTGTAAAGTTAGAGGTCTGCTCCTTTCCAAGCTGAGCCTCCCTCATAGCTCACCATAATATAGAATGGCTTCCAGCAGTGGTGGGGTTTATGAAGATAAAACAACTCTAGAGTCTGGAAATCTGAAATAAAGCAGAAAATGTTGGAAACAATCAGTAGATAGGCAGCGTCTCCGTTCTGGTGAAGGGTGTCCTGCTGTTTACATCTCTTTACAGAAGCTGCCTGACCTGTTGAGAATTTTCCAGCAATTCTTGTTTTTATTACACACAGAATCAGTTGGTTTCTGTAAAAGGAAGAATGTGCACAACACACAGGATATATGCCGGAGGACGGCAGCGAAGTCCAGGCACAGTGGCGCAATGGTAGAGTTGCTGCTTTACATCATCGGAGATCAAGGTTCGATCCTGACTAAGGGTGCTTGTCTGTACGGAGTTCGTACATTCTCCCCGTGAACTGCGTGGATTTTCTCTGGGTGCTCCGGTTTCCTCTCCCACTCCAAAGACGTACAGGTTTGTAGGTTAATTGACGTGGTATAATCGTAAGTTGTCCTTAGTGTGTGTTGGATAGAGTTAGTGTGCGGGGATCATTGGTCAACGCGGACTCGGTGGGCCAAAGGGCCTGTTTCTGCGCTGTATCTCTAAACTAAACTTAACTAAATAGGTTCTCTGTGGAGCACCACTTTACTACATCTAGTTAAATGTAGAAGTTTCTAACCTGGTGTTCCTTTCTGTATTCCAGCTTACTCACAGTTGCAACATCAGTAGGTATCAGCATTTCTGTGTTTTATTCTGTTTTGGTCAGCATTTGACTCATTCACATAATGATGTCAGCAAACTCCAAGTTCTCTCTTGTTTTGTTTAAGTTTATTAAGTTTTTCTGTGACCTTTTCTAGTTTTATTTCCGCATGCCACCATCCTCGAGAATTACTGTATAATTCTGAGTGTACATAAAGGAACATGTCATGACAACATCAGCAGAAATTAGATTGCAATCTTTGTTGCCCGCCTAATTAAGCCCCAGGTAAATGTCACACCCAGTAACAGGGAATCGTTTTGCAGCTTATGTTGGGATTCATTGCTAAAAACGTCTTTACTTTTGGTGATGGACGTAAGATTAGTTCAGCATTGTATCACCGCCACTAACATCCACCCTACGTGCCCAGGAAAGATCTTGGGTGTTTTTTTGTGGAAATGCAGAGTGATTGCATTGCCATAGATAAGAACAAGTTAAAAACTGATGTGGCCTATGAGTCAGTGCTTCTTAAACTATTTCAGTGTCATTCACCCTTGAGTCTTTATCACTAAATTTCATTCACCCTCAACTAAATCTTCTTATGTTTTTTGGTAATTTTCGTCTTATTCTCCCTTGCGTATAAATTTTTATATAAATTATTTTGTCACATGAGCAAAACACATAAATTAACTCATTTCTTAAGTGTGTATGTTATTCAACTCACAAAATACTAAAGTCGCTAGAATAGAAAATGCAGAATATCACTACAAGAAAATGGCACAATCTAATTTTAGATTGCCAAAAACAGGGCTCAAATCTACTTAATATAGCTAAAATTCATGTTGCTGGTAGATTGAAGTACATTAAATATATATTGAATTCTAGTTCTAGCAGAAAAGTAGTTAAATTGGCAACACAAATTAAAGTTACAGTTCACCTGTTGCCTACGGCGATCCTCCAGTGTTGCCATTTATAAATTTATGATTCCACTAGCTCGTCTGGTCTTCCCTAAAAGGTTATATTACTGTAAATTTGGGAAATTAGAAAACCATAGATAGAGAGGAAAAAAGCATATCAAATCTCCAGCTCCACTGCCATTAAAACCAATAAGAGCTTAGCTTACTAATCACTTTAAAGGCAATGCCTTTTTTAATTATAGAAAAAAAAAGGAAATATCTGAATAAATTAAGTCATTCACCCTTCATTCATCCCTCTAGTTTCATTCATCCCAAAATAATTTCATTCGCCCTTGGGTGAACCATTCACCAGTTTAAGAAGCACTGGCCATGGTAAACTGGAATCAAGGTAAAATGGTAGCAGGCACTAATGTAATCGCGCAATATTTTAAAATATATGGCTCATATTCAACCAGGTAACATTCACCAAGGGGAAAAGGCATGGGAAGCAACACCAGACTTCCTTTGCTAATAAAGGAAATAGTTTAAAGAAGCAGGAAGGGGATTTTGTGGCAAATATATGGTTGATATTACGTGAGAATCAGGATAAATAAGGAACCATCAGAGAAGACAAGGGGCAAATAGAGTATGATTGTGGACAAAAGAGAATCCAGAGGTGTACCAGAGTCATATACTATAAGTCAGAGGTGTCAAACTGCCGGCCCGCGGGCCGCATCCGGCCCACAAAGGGGTCCAATCGGGAGGGGTCCACAGCCCCCTCCTCACTTGGCAAACCAGGTGGGGGAGATGGCTTAGTCGCCAACTATCCGACCATGGAGCAGGCAAAATGGGATTACATGGTACCCGTGGCGGGGGGAACTCCCCCTGACCTGAATTCACCAATGAGTAAGTAGTTAAATGGGATGCAGGCTCTTGAGCCTTGGAATCATACAGCATGTAAACAGGCCATTTGGCTTACAGTGTCCACGTCGACCAGAAGACATCCATCAGTATTACTGCCATCTTACAACACATAGGCTTGTGTGCTCAAACAATTTAAGTGCTTGCCTGGACACTTAAGAAATGCTGCCAGCAACTCTGCTTCCATCTGTGTATTCCAGATGCTCAGTACTCTAGTTTAGTTTATTATTATTGTCACGTATACCGAGGTACAGTGAAAAGCTGTTTGATGCATGATATCCAATCAGCGAAAAAACTATACATGATTGCAATAAGGCCATCCATAGTGTGCAGGTATTGGATAAAGCATATATTCTGGGTGATAATGCAGTCCCTCACATCCCCTCCAAATCCTTTATGTCTTACCCTAAATCTATGTCCTTCAGTTATATCTACCTCTAATTTGGGGAAAGGTGTACCCCATCTATATTCTTCACAGTGGTAGAGTTGCTGCCTTACTGCATCAGACACCTTGGTTCCATCCTGACTACAGGTGCTGACTGTACAGAGATTGCATGTTCTCCCTGTGACCTTGTGAGTTTTCTTACACTGCCAGATAACTTTGTGGAATCAAATACAATTAGTACATTTAAGAGGGATTTAGACAAGCATTTAAATAGATAATGCATAGAAGGGTATAGCCCTAATGTGGGCAAATTGGATTAGTATAGATATACAAAAAAGGTCAGCATGGACATAGTGGGCAAAGGGTCCACTTATGAGCTGTATGACTCTTGATATCATGATGACAAGTCTGAAATGTACATCAACTTCAAGATAAATCTTTTCATGTACACATCATAATTACTCTCCCTCCCCCATAATTACTTGCATCTATATCTAACATGTCGAGCATCACATTTATTCACTTATCCAGTCCCTTATCTATCTATCTATCTATCTATCTATCTATCTATCTATCTATCTATCTATCTATCTATCTATCTATCTATCTATCTATAGAAAATAGGTGCAGGAGTAGGCCATTCGGCCCTTCGAGCCTGCACCGCCATTCAATATGATCATGGCTGATCATCCAACTCAGCATCCTGTACCTGCCTTCTCTCCATACCCCCTGATCCCGTTAGCCACAAGGGCCACATCTAACTCCCTCTTAAATATAGCCAATGAACTGGCCTCAACTACCTTCTGTGGCAGAGAATTCCAGAGATTCACCACTCTCTGTGTGAAAAATGTTTTCCTCATCTCGGTCCTAAAAGATTTCCCCCTTATCCTTAAACTGTGACCCCTTGTTCTGGACTTCCCCAACATCGGGAACAATCTTCCTGCATCTAGCCTGTCCAACCCCTTAAGAATTTTGTAAGTTTCTATAAGATCCCCCCCTCAATCTTCTAAATTCTAGCGAGTACAATCCGAGTCTATCCAGTCTTTCTTCATATGAAAGTCCTGACATCCCAGGAATCAGTCTGGTGAACCTTCTTTGTACTCCCTCTATGGCAAGAATGTCCTTCCTCAGATTAGGAGACCAAAACTGTACGCAATACTCCAGGTGTGGTCTCACCAAGACCCTGTTCTATCTATCTATCTATCTATCTATCTATCTATCTATCTATCTATCTATCTATCTATCTATCTATCTATCTATCTATCTACTATTCTATATCTACCAACCTATCCATCTTCTATCTATATCTATATATATCGATATCTATCTATATTACTAAAAGTCTGATCTTGACCGCTTTTGGCTTACTGTGCTGTGATTTCCGAGAGAAAGCCGCCTCCTACGGCCGTCATTTTTGGCCACCTCGCTCAGAACCCCCCTCCGCCTTCCTGGACCAGAGGGTTTTTCCCATCGATGAAAGATCAGAGAGATATTAATGTTTTAAATGTATTTGCCATTCTCTCTGCTGCCCCTGCTGGTGGGAGGGGGAGGGACTATAAAGCCCGGAAGTGGTGTACCTCACTCAGTCTCTGCAAGATGGAGGAAGCCAGAGGGTCACGTGTCTCTGAGCTCTGAATAACACTGAACACATGTCTACTCAACTGTGAGTGCCCTTAATGTGGTTTGAAAATGAAAATATGGTTGGTTTGAAGTAAACAGGCACTGCATGCAAATGGTTGTTTGGGGGGTTTGGGTTGAAGTAAAAAAGCACTGCATGCAAATGGTTGTTTGGGGGATTTGGGTTGAAGTAAAAAGGCATTGCATGCAAATGGTTGTTTGGGTTGAAGTAAAAAGGCATTGCATGCAAATGGTTGTTTGGGTTGAAGTAAAAAGGCACTGCAGGCAAATGGTTGTTTGGGGGGTTTGTGTTGAAGTAAAAAGGCACTGCATGCAAATGGTTGTTTGGGGGGTTTGGGTTGAAGTAAAAAGGCACTGCATGCAAATGGTTGTTTGGTGGGTTTGGGTTAAATCCTTGCTGACAGAATATTTAAAAAAAATGCACACTCCCTCATTAAACTCCTTGCTGCCATGAATATAAAAAAGGGATTGCAACATTGTAGCTTGCAATTGCACTTGCTAGGGCTGGCAGGACACAGTGTCCTGGGATTGCAACATTGTAGCCTGGGATGGCTACAATCCCATTGTGAAGTCATAGCTGCAGAAGGAAGACATTTTTCTCAAATTGGGATTTAAAAAAAAGTAGAAATGTGAATAACTTGTAAAATATAACATCAATCTAAACGAAACTTCAAACAAACCACCACATCCTCAAATTGTAACGCTATCATGTACCGTTTTGGTGTAATTTGACAACATCACAGAATCCGAGATCGCAGACATGCACACAGACAAGCACACAGACATAGAAACGAACAACATAAGAGTTTTAATAATATACTAGACTAAGTGGGACCCATTGGGTCCCATGTTCACACGGGAGGGCTGGTCCCCCGACGCAATATTCCACCTCTCCACCCAAAAAAAAGTTTAATGAGGGAGTGTGAATAATCGGAAATGAGCCGCATCTGTGCAGTGGGGGTCTATGGGTGAGTGGTGGAATATTGCGTTGGGGGAACGGCTTGCGCAGAGGGAACGGGTAAGTGATGGAATATTGCGTTGGGGAACGGGTTGCGTTGGGGGTCCAGGCCTCCCGTGGGGCTATGGGTGAGTGGTGGAATATTGCGTCCCAACGGTTTGTACCGATATTTGCACAAAAACGGTACAACGTAGCTCTACCATTTGTGGGCCACCTTACTCACCTTTGTCCTGTGATGTAAATGAAACAAGTTTCCTTCAGATTAATGGAATATTTTACAAGTTATTTACATTTTAAACTTTACAAAAACAGCTTTAAAAAACAGTTTTCCACTTGCCCTGCCCGTCAGCCACATTTAATGTCACAATGACGTCACAATGGGATCCCAAATTTTATTTACATTAAAAAATCGAGAAGAAAAACCCTCAGTTTAAAAAAAAAAATCGTGATTTTCATCGCGATTGGGATAACGGAGATGAGGAGTGGGGGAGCAGGGCAATAGAGGGAGAGGAGGGGGTAAGGAGGGAGAGGAGGGGGGTAAGGAGGGAGAGGGAGGGGAAAATGGGGGAGTTGAGGAAGAAGATTGGGGGAGGAGGGGGATAGAGGGATTGGAGTGGGGAGTGGGGGAGGTAGGGAATCGGGGATTGAGGCAGAGGAGGGCAGTGAGGGAGGTGAGGGAGAGTAGGGGGTGGGATGGGGGGAGATGAGGAGTGGGGGAGCAGGGGGATAGAGTGAGAGGAGAGGGATTGGGAGGAGAGAGGGGTTATGGAGGGAGGGAGTGACCGAGGGTAGGAGAAAGGAGAGGGAGTGAGCGGTGAGGGAGGGAGTGGGATGGGGAGGAGGAGAGGGGAGAGAAGGGGAAGGGTGAACAGGAGGGGGAGGGATTGCTGAGGGATGAGTGGGAATGAAGGAGCATAGAAGTAGGAAGAGGGATGGCGAGGTAATGGAGAAGGGGAGGGGGGAAAACAGAGGAGGGGAATGTGGGGAGAGAGAGGATAATAGAGGAGGGGAATAGGGGACTGAAGAGGGAGAGTGAGATGCGTTCACATTGATCTTATTTTTTCCAAGTTATTGCCACGCCTGCGCAGTTGGGGGCTCTGGGTGAGTGGTGGAATATTGCGTTGGGGGAATGGGACCAACAGGTCTGCACTTGGTCTAGTCCTCCTTAAAGTTTACCCCCCCTCCAAGGTTTGTGTGTCTGCAAACATAGGGATAATTTCTTAAGAAAGAAATTAGAAAAGCTAAAAGAAGATATGAGGTTGCTTTGGCAAGTAAGGTAAAAGTAAATCCGAAGGGTTTCTACCGCTATATTAATAGCAAAAGGATAACGAGGGATAAAATTGGTCCATTAGAGAGTCAGAGTGGCCAACTATCTGCAGAGCCAAAAGAGATGGGGGAGATATTGAACAGTTTCTTTTCTTCGGTATTCACCAAGGAGAAGGATATTGAATTATGTGAGGTAAGGGAAACAAGTAGAGTAGCTATGGAAACTATGAGGATCAAAGAAGAGGAAGTACTGACACTTTTGAGAAATATAAAAGTGGATAAGTCTCCAGGTCCGGACAGGATATTCCCTAGGACATTGAGGGAAGTTAGTGTAGAAATAGCAGGGGCTATGGCAGAAATATTTCAAATGTCATTAGAAACGGGAATAGTGCCGTAGGATTGGCGTACTGCGCATGTTGTTCCATTGTTTAAAAAGGGGTCTAAGAGTAAACCTAGCAATTATAGACCTGTTAGTTTGACGTCAGTGGTGGGCAAATTAATGGAAAGAATACTTAGAGATAATATATATAAGCATCTGGATAAACAGGGTCTGATTAGGAACAGTCAACATGGATTTGTGCCTGGAAGGTCATGTTTAACTAATCTTCTTGAATTTTTTGAAGATGTTACTCGGGAAATTGATGAGGGTAAAGCAGTGGATGTTGTGTATATGGACTTCAGTAAGGCCTTTGACAAGGTTCCTCATGGAAGGTTGGTTAAGAAGGTTCAATGGTTGGGTATTAATGGTGGAGTAGCAAGATGGATTCAACAGTGGCTGAATGGGAGATGCCAGAGAGTAATGGTGGATGGTTGTTTGTCAGGTTGGAGGCCAGTGACGAGTGGGGTGCCACAGGGATCTGTGTTGGGTCCACTGTTGTTTGTCATGTACATCAATGATCTGGACGATGGTGTGGTAAATTGGATTAGTAAGTATGCAGATGATACTAAGATAGGTGGGGTTGCGGGTAATGAAGTAGAGTTTCAAAGTCTACAGAGAGATTTATGCCAGTTGGAAGAGTGGGCTGAAAGATGGCAGATGGAGTTTAATGCTGATAAGTGTGAGGTGCTACATCTTGGCAGGACAAATCAAAATAGGACGTACATGGTAAATGGTAGGGAATTGAAGAATGTAGGTGAACAGAGGGATCTGGGAATAACTGTGCACAGTTCCATGAAAGTGGAATCTCATGTAGATAGGGTGGTAAAGAAAGCTTTTGGTGTGCTGGCCTTTATAAATCAGAGCATTGAGTATAGAAGTTGGGATGTAATGTTAAAATTGTACAAGGCATTGGTGAGGCCAATTCTGGAGTATGGTGTACAATTTTGGTCGCCTAATTATAGGAAGGATGTCAACAAAATAGAGAGAGTACAGAGGAGATTTACTAGAATGTTGCCTGGGTTTCAGCAACTAAGTTACAGAGAAAGGTTGAACAAGTTAGGGCTTTATTCTTTGGAGCGCAGAAGGTTAAGGGGGGACTTGATAGAGGTTTTTAAAATGATGAGAGGGATAGACAGAGTTGACGTGGAAAAGCTTTTCCCACTGAGAGTAGGGAAGATTCAAACAAGGGGACATGACTTGAGAATTAAGGGACTGAAGTTTAGGGGTAACATGAGGGGGAACTTCTTTACTCAGAGAGTGGTAGCTGTGTGGAATGAGCTTCCAGTGAAGGTGGTGGAGGCAGGTTCGTTTTTATCATTTAAAAATAAATTGGATAGTTATATGGATGGGAAAGGAATGGAGGGTTATGGTCTGAGCGCAGGTATATGGGACTAGGGGAGATTATGTGTTCGGCACGGACTAGAAGGGTCGAGATGGCCTGTTTCCGTGCTGTAATTGTTATATGTTATATATGTTATATGTTATAATACATTTACATGGACTGGTCAACGCTTACAAAGGAAGACATCCTAGCCTATTATGCCCATACAGCATATGTTTAGCTTTAAAGCCAAACTGGTTATCTGTGGAGTTAACAAACTCGTTTATTCTATCCAGCAGAACTCTTCCTAAAACCTTTGACAATATGCTGGCTAAAGCTATGGGCCTGTAATTATTTAGGCTGCCTACTTTACCAGCTTTGTCCTTAATGACCGGCACTAACAGGACAGACAACATTGAGTCTGGTAACAAGCCATGAATCATAAAGCCAGTAAAACAAATAGCAAGGAGAGGAGCTATCCTCATACTCACATACTTAAGATGTTCAGCAGAGATATGATCCACTTGCTTTGTTGTTGGACAGCTTGTTCATGGCATGATACATACACCTCATGTGACATAATCACCATCGAGTCATTACTCTCAATATTGTCCACCCTATACAAGTCACCTTGGACACAGTTGAATAAAGTGCTATAATGTTGTCGCCATAACTCCGCGATATTAGCTTATCCAGAGATTCCACCTACAGTGGGTGGTAGAGATGTTTTGCAACTGCTAAGAGCTCTCACTTCCTTCCAAAAATCTGTAGCATTGTAATATTCATCTACCTAAAGATGCAATAATATGTAGTAATGTTAATTGTAAAGATATGAAGCATAGGAGAGATATCTGCTCCATGTATAATGATATAGTAAGCGCCTTATATGTAGGCAGTAAGCCCTAATGCAAGCATAAAAATGAGACACATAACATCAGGCCTGGCTGGAATAAGTATGTAGCTGAGTATCATACTGAAGCCACCAAATCATGGGCTATGGCAGGTAGACCCAGACAGGGGCCTGTGTTTGAGCACAAGAAGCTCACTAATGCAAGGTATAAGTATGCTGTTCGCTTCATCTGTAAAAATGAGCAAGCTATGAGGGCTGATTCCATGGCTAAGAAGCTGCTAAGTAACAATGCTACAGATTTTTGTAAGGAAGTGAGAGCTCTTAGCAGTTGCTAAGTTTTGTGTTTTATGACTGTTGGCAGATCCATTTCCCTCCTGGGATAAATAAAGTTCTATTGTATCGTAAGTAAAACACCTTCCTCTCATGTTAAACCTATGCCACCTTTGTTTTTGCTTCCCAACCACGGGTAAAACATATGGTGATTACCCCATCTATGCCTCTCTCAATGTTATCTATTTCTATCAGGCCACCCTTCAGCCTCCTTAGCTCCAGAAAAAAACCAGACCCATCCTATTCAATCTCTCTCCATAACCAGAGGTCTCCAATCCAGGCAACATGCTGAGAGTGCAGAAGACTATGGCTATTTAAATAATGCGTGAATTGGCCTCAGTCTCCCATTTCAAACCTGCTTGGGTGTGTGAGGCAAGTGATGGTGCACCTGCACTCCGTGTCTTTTTACACAGTGGCTGCTGCCTTACAGCGCCAGAGACCTGGGTTCAATCCTGACCTTGGGTGCTGTTTGTGTGGAGTTTGCACATGCACCCTGTGACCACGTGGGTTACCACCCACGTCTCAAAGACGTGCAGGCTTGTAAGTTAATTGGCCTTTGTAAATTGCTAATGCATAGGAAGTGGATGTGAAAGTGGGATAACATAGCATTTGTGTGTAGAGGTGATCGATGGTCGGCATGGACTCGGAGGACCGAAGAGTCTGTTTCCATGCAGCATCGATAAAATAAATAAGCTAAAACATCAAATGCCGCTTCCAGCTTGCTTAACACATGGAAACACTATGGAGAGAAGTACGTAGCACAAATTCTCCAAAGCCCATCTTTGAATCAAATTTGAATCATGCTGTGTTGTGCCGTGGAAACAAGGACTGAAGCATTAAAAATACACTTCCCTCATTTGAAAATGGTACATTTATTTCAGAAAAGAATGCAAACAGAAACAAAAGATAATTACAAGATTGTCTCATCAAATTCTAGCCTCGATTTACATGCAATGCATTACCTGTCAACATTGAAGATGACATCCACTTTCAGAAAGGTAATTTGCAAAACTAAGTTAACCCAGTTATAGCACACAAAAAGTCCTTCTACCTTTAGACTTCTTGACCTACATCCTTAAACATTTAGATTCATCTTATTACCTTCTTTGTGTTCGGCACTGTGTAACTGTGAAGTTATTTTTTTTGTTAAAGAAAGGTCTGACTTTAGCACAGATACCATATGTATACTGTCTAATCTTCACCCGCTACTCATTTTATTCGTTTTTGCCTTGAAATCAATCTCTCTGACATACTAAGAAAAATAATTAATGATGGTTTTGTAAGCCAATGATGGTACTTCCTATTAGCTAAAGATGAATAAGACAGGTGACTCATGATGACATTGAACAAAAACAATTGTTTTGTAATCTATATGAAACTTTGATGTAGAAACAAGGAACTACAGACACTGGTTTACAAAAACACACAAAGTGCTAGAGTAACTCATCAGGTCAGGCAGCATCTCTGGAGAAACTTTGACAGCTACCTCTCAGTACATATATTAAATCCCCTGTATGAACTTGGAAATAAACGAGGAATATATTCTTCAATTGGTGCATTTTAGTCTTGAGGAATATAAAACATTCAGCATTAAGCCAAAATACACGAGAAATAGCCAGAACAATAGTAATTGGTCATAAATTAAAAAACTATAATTCCACCGAAGCGCTCAAAAAAACCAAAACTTCAGAATACAATGTAAACTGATTTCCAAGCAGCTATTCCAATGTTAATCAGGATTCCCATTTTTAAAATTCTATTTCGTCTATGCTGGAAATTTCCTTAATTTTCACACATGAATTGCACAACCCAATTGGTTCATAATCTTTTGAACTTGAGGATGAAACGGGACTGAATGCAGCATATACTGGTTTCCGGAACTTTGTTTTAAAGGAATGAATGTGGGTGCCACGGTGAACATTGTAGAAAGACAAGCGCCCCTCTTCATAATCTATAAATATTCCCAAGCGTTCAGAGTTTTGGTCCCCACTGCTCAGATCAAGCAAAATTGACTCATCAGCATGAAATGCATAGTATTCTTTGTCAACCATCCGCAGGGACCATGAATTCTTGTTCTTGCCGAGAATGGATTCCTTGCTTTTGCTTTTCCTGTTAATAGACGGATATGTAACACCAATGTTCCACTCACTCTTGTTCTTCACATTCACCTCCCAATAGTGTTTTCCAGATGAGAAGCTCTCATTTGATACGACATTGAAAATTTTTTCAAAACGATCTGAATTATCATGGACACTCCTGCGTGTAGGTGTGTACTGTACTGAAGTCAGATCCCTTGATATCAGGAGATTTCTGTGTGCTGTATTTTCATTGAAGGTAATATTCCTCATAACTGTAACATGATTTAAAAAAAATATTATTTTGCTGCTATTAAAACTTAAAACTATAGTCATTCACTATACACCGGTAAATATTTAAAAGTTTGAAGCAATTCAAACAAAGAAAATTTTTAAAGCTCACTTTGAGCAGGCAAATGATAACCCACCACTGCGTACCTCCCTTCCCCTGCTGGATCTATCCCATTCATCTCGTTGGTAGGTTAGGTTTGCTTTCCCGATGGGACACTCATGATGGAGTCTATGGATGGGTTCTGAAATCATGTTTAAGTTCCTCTTTAAGTTCATTGGCTTTGGCCGGTTAAACAACAATAAAGAGATAATACAGGAAAGAGATCAAGACCTTGTGTCACGGTGTCAGAATAATAACCTATCCTTTAATGTCAATAAGATAAGAGAGTTGGTAGTTGACCTAAGGAAGTGGGGAGGGTGGGGTGAACACAACCCTGTTCACATTAGCGAAGCTGCTGTAGAGATGAACAACAGCTTTCAAGTTCCTAGACATCCATATCACCAGCAACACCGACTTGATGCTTTCACATTGATGTAGTGATCAAGAAGGGCATTTACTTTCTGTGGCGTTCTGAGAAGGTGCAAATGTGCACAAGGATTCTCTTGAACTACAAGAGGTGCGCTAATAAAGAATATGCAGACGAGATGCATCTCAGCCTGGTATGACAACTGCTCTGCTCTCGACTTACTGAACTTGCAGAGAGTGGTGAACACAACCCATTTCATCACAGGCTCGTCACTTCCTTTCATCTGGTCCATCTTCATAGTGCGTTGCATCAGGAAGGCAGGAGTAACTACCACCCTGGCCATTCCCTTTTCTTACTCTGCCTTCTGGCAGCTTGACAGCTCGGATATCCAGACTTCAGCTTCTTCCCCACTGTATCAGATTGCTGAACCAATCACCTCTCTCATACCCACTTACCTGGAATGCTGCCACGTACTCTTAATCATAACGCTATCTTAATTGGAAACTCTGCTATTGCACTTTAGTATTTTCTTGCACTACTTCGGATTGCACTACAGTCTTTGCACTCTCTGCGATTTTTACTCGTATGTTTTGTTTAATTTATATGATGGTAAAATAATCTGATTCTGAATTAGGGTTGAATCTTTTTGCACTAGTTCCATCTTCCTATAAAATCATAGCTGATATATTACATCAGGGCCATTTCACTTTTCTAACTCAAGAGTCGTCAAAAATGTTTATTGTCATATGTCCACACCATAATAAATAAAAAAAGATCAGTTATGTGTATAATTTTTTTTTTAAACGAACAATAATAGTGCAAAGACAAGAACAATGTACCCAAGTCTATGTAGATTGGGGCTTATTTGGAGGTTGTAGTGTTTAATAGCCTGATGGTTGTAAGGAAGAAGCTGCTCCTGAACCTGGACAGTGTTCAGTTTTCAGGCTTCTAAACCTTCTTCCCGATGGCAGGAGTGAAATAAGAGTGTGGGCAGGGTGGTGTGGGTCTCTGATGATGCTGGCTTTTTGACACCCGGTTCCTGTACACCCTTTCGATGGTGGGGAGGTCAGTATCCGTGATGGTCTGGGCAGTGTTCACTACTTTTGCAATCTTCTTAATTCCTGGGCGGTTGAGTTGCCGAACCAGGCCGTGATGTAACCAATCAATATGCCTTCTACTGTACACTAGTAAAAGTTCAAGAACGTATTTGTTAATGAATCAACTCTCCTCAATGTTCTGAGGAAGTAGAGGCATTATGGGGTTTGCATCAATGTGCTGGATCTAAGACAGATCTTCAGTGGTATGCACACCCAGGAATTTGATATTTTTGACTCTCTCCACTACCGTCCTGTCAATGAAGACAGGTTTGTGGATTCTCGACCTTTCTCTTCCAAAGTTAACAATCAGTTCCTTGGTTTTAACCATGAAGAAGTTGAGGATCTATATCCTTTGACTCCCGTAATATCCGAAATTCTATTGCTCTCCGTGGAAGCTCGGTGACCACTTTCTCAGACAGAAAACTCAACAAAAACTCCAAAGATTCATTACATTCTGGGTGAAGAAATCCTTATGCCCCTATCTCACTTAGGAAACCTGAACGGAAACCTCTGGAGACTTTGCGCCTCACCCAAGGTTTCCGTGCGGTTCCCGGAGGTTGCAGGTGGTTGCCGGAGGTTGCAGGTAGTGGAAGCAGGTAGGGAGACTGACAAAACCCTCCGGGAACCTCGGAACCGCACGGAAACCTTGGGTGGGGCGCAAAGTCTCCAGAGGTTTCCTAAGTGGGTCAGGGGCATTAATGTGAGATGTTGGCATTGAGGTTCTAGACAACTCAGCCAGAGGAATCGTTGAATCGTTATCCCTGCATCTTTTCTGTCAAATACCATAAGAATGATGTACACTACAGTGAGATCACATCTCATTCCTCATAACTTAGGGGAGTATAAGCTAAGTATTCTCATCTTTGAACAGTCTTCAAATTCCACTTTTCCCACTTACATTCCCACATGCGTGGCAGCAGCTTCCTCACGGCCTGGTGCAGCTCATCCACTGATCGTTCCAGTGATTTCAGTCTTTTGTTCTCCACTGGCAGTTCTTTACCAAATGACATTTGCAAATCTTCAAACGTTTCAAGACTAAATGGTATTAAACAAGATGGTGATTTAAACTTTAGACTCTACGTTAGACTTTAGAGATTCACTGTGGAAACAAGCCCCTCGGCCCACCGAGTCCACTACGACCAGCGATCACTCCGCACACGAGCACTATCCTTCACACTAGGGACAATTTACAATTTACAGAAGCCAATTAACCTACAAACTTGTAAGTCTTTGGAGTGTGGGAGGAGACCGGAGCATCCAGAGGAAACCCATGCGGTCACAGGAAGAACGTGCAAACTCCATACAGACAGCACCCATAGTCAAGTTTGAACCCGGGTCTCTGGCGTTGTAAGGCAGCAACTCTATTGCTGCACCACTGTGCTGCTCCAAATGTGAAGAAAGCACACTGTTACATGTTTGCACCTTAGCTAATACTTTAAATAGGGGACCAAAACTGGATGCACCATCCAATGTTTACGTAAGCATCAAATTCAGAGCAATTCCCAGTCCAGTTAACTTTGCAAAGTCCTCCTCATAAACATCTGAGAATTGTTGATACATTGGGAGACCTGTCACACAGACTGGACAAGCAACAGTCTGATATAGTTGTACTCACAAGATCATAACTTATGGATGATGTGCCAGACACCTACATTACCTACTGAAGGTAGGTGGCTGAAGGTATGACATCTAATAAATGCACCACAGCTACACATGCATGCTACTGCAGTAGCACGTTCCAAACCCGCAACCTCCATCTCCAAGGGGGACAAATACAGCAGATGCATTGGAAGACCATACGGCATGGAAACAGGCCAATTACTTCCTCTGGCAGGTTGTTCCATATACTCAGCATCCTCTATGATAAAATTACCCCTCAGGTTTGTATAATTTTTTTTCCATTTGACAATAAACCCATGCTCTCTAGCTTATAATTTCCATATCCTGGAAAAAATATCCTGTACATTCCACTGATACATGAAAAAGGATTTTGATACATATTCTAAAAAGTATTTGAGAGTTTCTGAGTATTTTTGCCAAATTATTTTGTTCAGCCTGATACAGAAAATAATTGAAAGAAATATTTTATGAATACTGAAAATGTGAAAAGAAAACAGAAAATGCAGGGATCGCTAGTCAAATAGCAGCTATAGGTAGAGAAGCCAATAACCTTTGGGTTAATCTGTAACAGAACATTTAGAAGTATAGGTTTTACAATGCATTGATAGGGGTGGAAGGGAAAATACACCTCAAAGGAAGAACTTTTATATTGTGGAAACTGGAGGTTAGATGGTAAAAAGGGTTGAACTATCATAAACGTACATAGTTATGATTGCGGTTCCCAAAATGTTCACCCACCGATCACCTGGCCAGGCTCATTTCCTAATACATGGCTTCCCTGGTTGGACTATCTACATACTCTTGGATGCACCAAGCAAATTCTGCTCATCTAAGGCCCTGGCATGATGACAGTTAATAATGAGGAAATTAAAATCTACACATCAACAATTGTTTTAAATCTTTCCATAATTTTCCAGTATTATTGTTCCTCCTGCTGACTATTGGGAGGTTTATCATTTATTATTATAGTGATAGCACCTTTCATATTCCTGAATTCTACATAAAGGCCTCCGAGATGTCCTCTCTATGTGCAGCTGTTTAGGTTTATTATTGTCATGTGCACTGAGGTACAGAGAAAAGCTTTGTTTTGCATGCTATCTAAACTAATCAGTTATAGCACATGTTAATGAAATCAAGTCAAACTCAAGTACAACAGAGGAAAGGGGAAAATAAGTGTGCAGAATATAGCTGTAATATTCTCCATGATCAGTAATGCAACCCTGCCTCCACCACCTCTTTTTCCTCCCTCTCTATCATATTTGCAACTTCTAAACCCTGAGGTGTGAAGTAGTCAATCCTGCCTTTTTCTCATCAAGTTTCTGCAATGGCCACTACATCATAGTTCCATGTACTAATCCAGCCTCTAAGATCATCTTCCTTACCCATAATGTTCCTTGCATTGAAATAAATACATTTCAGATCATCAGTCCCACCCTGTTCATTAACCTGTCCTTGGCTTTTCTTTCTATTAAGCTTTTATTTGACCTAACCACTATCTTGCCCTGAATCCCTCAATTTACTCACTTACCATTCTGGTTTCCTTGACTTATACAATCTTTATCTTTCATATCAGCCATCCATTAATTTAATTTGTTTTGAAAACAGAATGCATTGGGTCATTTCTACAATGGATGACATTTCTGCAACAAAATGACTATGTGGAAAATAACTGCACGGGGCACCGACAGTCATAAAACAATTGAAATTCTTACCGTGTCTTCCAACTCATGAATTCCTAAAATATAAAGAAATTATTTAATTAGACTATTAGTGGAATAGTACATAACAAACCAAATTTAACATTTGTGATGATATAACTCTGAGTCAGTGAGACAGTGCAGGGGGAGCTTTACATTGAATCTGATCCATGCTAGGGATGTGTGATGCAACAGGACGCAGGGTTTAAATTCTGGAGCCAAGAGATGGCTCAGCCAAGAGATAGATACAGTGAAGGCCTGAATTAGTTTTTTTGTTTTAGTTTAGTTTATTGTCACATGTACTGAGTGAAAAGCTTTTTTGTCACGTGCTATCCACTCAGCAGAAAGACTATATATGATTACAATCAAGCGGTCCACAGTGTACAGATACAGGATAAAGGAATAATGTTTACTGCAAGATAAAGTCCAGTAAAGTCCGATGAAAGATAGTCTGAGGGTCTCCAATGAGGTAGATGGTAACTCTACTCTCTCGTTGGTAAAATTCTATACATTCTGGAATTGTTCCAGCAGATTAGAAGGTATCGTGTAAGAAACGCGGCAGAGAGAAAGTAGGGAACTACGTAGCTGTTAGCCTAATGCCAGTAATAGGGAAAAGGCTGGAATTTATAACAAAGAATGTAACAACAGAGCACAAACAGGAACAAGAGTGGGCTATTTGCCCTTTAAGCCTGCTCTGCCCATCTTCAGCACGGTAGATTAATTGGTGAATTACCCTTTCGTGTAGGTAAGTGACAAACAAAAGAATCAAAGGGGAGTTGTTGGGAAGGCACGAGAGAGAATAAGGCGCAAGAGTAAAGAGAAAGTAGAAAAGGAGGAAGAGTATTAATGGGATTGCTCCTCTAAGTTGGCATGGATGAGATGGACAGAATTACCTTAAAGTCATTATTTGAATATTATTCTGATATTTCGAGTGTAGTCGGGAGCGGGGGGGCGGAGGGGGGGGGGGGGGGGGGGGTGGGGGGAACTTTCCTCTATATCAACACTTGAAAAATGTTCAATTCTTCAATGTTACCCTCCCTAAAACAGCCTCATGATCTAAGTAACAGGAATACTTACCTGCAGTGTCTGTACATTTTCAGAATCTGCGGTGCAGTTCATTTCATCGACTCGTTCCATTATGGAAGTGATGGCATCCTTGTATGCTTCCTTATCCACTCGCTGCATGGTAATCTGGGTCTCCATGGACAAGGCCTCTGCTTCAATCAGGCATATCGTAGTTCTCTTGTCATTTTCCACCAGCTCCTTAATTCTGTTGTATTTTTCCTCAACGGACGCTTTAGTTTTTGAGACAATACGCTGAATTTAAAAAAAAATCAGTTCAAGTGATTTAATGAGAAACATTGATCAAAGCCGAGATGGTCAGAGCCAAGCAACCAAAATTCAGGCATCCTAAGATTGTGAGAGGAGATGACAGCAGCATATGTGACGGTGACAGGGGAGAATGAGGGATGGGATGCCGTTGAGTGCAATGAAGTTGAGGGGTGGGAGAGAGTGGGGGAGTGGGGAGGGGGAATAGAGTTGGCGGGTGAGGGTGTGATGGTGTTGGTGGAGTGCGGATGGGATGGAGTTGGGGGGTGACGGTATGATGTTGGAGAGTTTTAGGGTTGATGGAGTTAGATTGAAAATGGGATAGAGTTAGGGAGTGAGGGGGTAATGATGTTAGAGGTGTGAAGAGGTCTTCGGTTTCAAAGACATATGGGGGGGGATCTGAGATGTAAATATGATGAAGTGTTTTAATCTACTTTTATTTATCTTTGGTTATGTACAATGCTGACAAAGCGATATCTATCCCAACGGAGAGACCACACCAGCCTTGTTCTTTTTGGACTTTGGAGATACAGGCCCTTCGGCCCACCAAGTCAGCACCGACCAATGATCAGCCCGTACGCTAGCAATATCTTACACACCAGGGACAATTTACAGAAGTCAATTATACTTCTATCAACCTGTAGGTTGGAGTGTGGGAGGAAACCAGAGGACCCAGAGAAAACCCACGTGGTCACAGGGAAAACGTACAAACTCCATACAGACAGCGCCCGAGGTCAGGATCGAACCTGGATCATCAACTCTACCACTGTGCCGCCTTTCTTGTTCTAGTGCAATCATTTGATGCCAATGCCCTTTCAAGAGGAACTGCCCAGAGTTTACCTTTCATGGGCTCTTTCGGGTCAACTCGAGTAGGAAATGGCAAACACTTAAGTATCCCCAAAGAATGGTAGTGTAAGACCAAGGTGCCTCTGGCATAGGACATCACCAAAATCAAGAATTAAGGGTGTATAATTGTCATGTGCACCGGGATCAGAGCAATGAAATTCTTACTTGCTGCAGCTTTAACGCAACCCAACAAATAAATATACAATCATCAATAATGTGAAGTTATCAGTATTTGTAGATATTACAACCTAGGTTGTAAAGGATAGATTTGGAGACAATAATGGTGCCGCCAGGATGGTGGGAGGAAAAGAGAGTTCATTGGTTTCTGCTTACCTCAATATCCTGTAGAGTTATGGAAATACGGTCCGTGTCCTTCTTGACTTTGTCGTGAATCTTCCTCAGATCTTTTACTTTCTTTATGATCTGAGACTTGGTTGTAAAGATGCAGGGGACAGAGAGGAAAATATTGAGTTATGCAGGGAGCAATGATGGTCTGCAATTCACAGTGTGTAGGGTGGTGGACACAGAGTCAGCCCCTGATTCCAATAGATAATTGGAAGGACAACAGAGAGAAAATAATTTGCAATTCTACATGGTGGAACGGGGCAATGGGACTATTGGGAGCTAAATAATATCATTCTGTGCCATCACTTATCTACAGTATGATTCAGTGAATGAATTACAATGTTATGAGGATGCTGCCAGGACTGGAGGGCCTGAGCTATAGGGAAAAGTTGAGCAGGTAAGGACTTTATTTCTTGGAATGAAGGAGGATGATGAGGGGTGATCTTATAGAGGTATACAAGATCATGAGAGGAATAGATTAGGTAAATGCACAGTATTTAACCCAGAGTAGGGGAATCAAAAACCAAATGACATAGGTTTAAGGTGTGGGGGAAAGTTTTAATAGGACTTTTACACAAAAGGTGGTAGGTATATGGAATGAGCTGCTAGAAGAGATAGTTGAGGAAGGTACCCTATGACAATGTATAAAAAACATTTGAACAAGTACATTGATAGAATAAGTTTAGAGGGATATGGGCCAAACAGAGTCGAACAGAGATTCTCCAAATCTGAGGAAAGACATTCTTGCCATAGTGGGAGTACAGAGAAGGTTCACCAGACTGATTCCTGGGATGTCAGGACTTTCATATAAAGAAAGACTGGATAGACTCGGCTTGTACCTGCTGGAGTTTAGAAGATTGAGGGGGGATCTTATAGAAACTTACAGAATTCTTAAGGGGTTGGACAGGCTAGATGCAGGAAGATTGTTCCCGATGTTGGGGAAGTCCAGGACAAGGGTCACAGTTTAAGGATAAAGGGGAAATCCTTTAGGACCGAGATGAAAAAAACATTTTTCACAGAGAGAGTGGTGAATCTCTGGAACTCTCTGCCACAGAAGGTAGTTGAGGCCAGTTCATTGGCTATATTTAAGAGGGAGTTAGATGTGGCCATTGTGGCTAAAGGGATCAGGGGGTATGGAGATAAGGCAGGTACAGGATACTGAGTTGGATGATCAGCCATGATCATATTGAATGGTGGTGCAGGCTTGAAGAGCCGAATGGCCTAATCCTGCACCTATTTTCTATGTTTCTAAATGTAGGCAAGTGGGAATTGTGTAGTTGGGGCATGTGGTTCGGTGTGGGCAAGTTGGGCCGAAGGGCCTGTTTTTGTGCCATATGACTCTCTTACTCTATTCCAGATAAACTGCTTCTTCACCAGGAAACTCCTCACTTGTTTTGCTGCAGACAATGATAGATCTCCGGGTACTAGATTTGACAAAGTCCAGCCCAGACAATATAAAACAGTACAGCGCAGGAACAGGACGTTCAGACCACAATGTCTGTGCTGAACATGATGCCAAAATGATCTCCTCTGCCTGCATGAGATGCATATCCCTCCATTCTCTGCATATCCATGTGCTTATTGTACTGCCTCCACCACCACCCGCGGCATTCACCACCTTCTGTTTAAAAAAAACTTGCCCCGCACTTCTCCTTTAAACTTTATCCCTCTCACCTTAAAGTTATGTCTTCCAGTCCTTCAACATTCATGTTTCTAAGTCAAAGATGAAGCCATGCAAACTTGGTCTAAGCCTTCCCCATCTCTTTGTGGGATATGTGGCTCCAGCCCCTATCCTTGCCGCTTTCGCTGCTATATTGAAAACTATATTGATGCTACTTCCTGACGTATAGAAATGTTTTTTTTAGTTATAGTTGGATAACCTCATCATAAAAAACCGTTGATGCCCATTTCCAACATGCTGCCCCATTTATCTGCTCTATATCAGACACTGCCTTGGAGACACAAGAGACTACAGGTGCCAGAATCTTGAGCAAAGGTCACTGCTGGAGGAACTCAGCAGGTCAGGCAGCATCTGTTGAGGGGGAAAGGTCAGATGAGATTTTGGGTTGGTCTCAACCAGGACTGAAACGTTGTTTGTCCATTTCCTCCACAGATGATGCCTGACCCCCTGAGTTCCTCCAACACTTTGTTTTCAGATTCTTCCTTCCCCGTATTGACTTCTCTGTTTCAATTTCAGGTGATAATCATAGAGCACCGAACAGGATCTTCAACATACTTTGTCCATATTGACCAAGTTGGCACATTGGTCCATTTGCCTGCATAGTCTTGTAGACCCTTCTTATCTATATATCTGTCCAAATATCGTCAGGTCAAATAGTTCACTAGGTCAATGTTCAGTATCCATCAGAAGCCCACAGTCTCCCACAGCTATCCTGACTACATCTCCTTCCATCCTGCTTTGTAGGATGCTATTATAATTTTGCCATCTCCATCACAACTCTTATGATGGGCAGACATTCCGCACCAGTGCTTCTGAGGTGCCTTTACTTCCCCTCTGCCAAAGTCGCCAATTACCATCTGATTTATTTCCTCCTTAACTCTGTTTATCTCTCAGGATGCTGACTGACCAGCTGAGTGCCTGGGGTTTTCTGTATTTAACCATCATTAAGCTTCAGTGCCAGAAAAAGTTAAAATGAGACTTAAAACAAAGTTTAGAATTGGAACACTGAATAGTTTTAAGAACAAAGTGCAATAAATGTGGCCCTCTCTTCCCAGTCAGAGCCACATCAATGCTCCCCTTGCCTCCAGCACCCTCCACATTCAACAGATTATCAATGTCATTTTGACTTCCTTCAATAGGACTGCAAATATATTCCTCTCCTCTCTCCATTCAGTTTTTTAAAGGGGCTATTTCCTCCACAATTCCTTGGTACATTATTTCATTTCTACCAATCCCTCCCCTTCTCATTCTTCTTTATGCAACTATGAAGAGGTAGAACACTTCTGTTCAGTTTGCAGTGATGACAGTGAGCTTCCAGTCACCTGTCATAAAGTCGTACAGCATGGAAACTGACCCTTTTTAATTCTGCATCCCACTACTCTGATCTCTCTGACTTTAGTGTCCTGCATTGTTCCAACAAACCCCAATGCAAGTTTAACACTTGGAACTTAATACTGAACTCAATAACTTCTGATATCCATTCTTTCCCTTTGGGTCAGAACAGGCCAGTTTTAATGTAAGGTCATTCACCTGTAACGTGAATCAATTTTTCTCCCTCAATATGTGTTAACTGTATGGCCACGCAGGTAAACAGGATGGTGAGAAGGTGTTCGGCATGCTTGACTTTATCGGTCAAGGCATCGTGTACAGGAGATGGGATGTCATTTTATGGCTGTACATGACATTGGTGAGGCCATATTTGAAGTACTGTGTAGAAATAGAGAAACACAGAAAATAGGTGCAGGAGAAGGTTATTCGGCTCTTTGAGCCAGCGCCACTATTCAATATGATCATGGCTGATCATCCAAAATCAGTACCCCATTCCAGCTTTTTCCCCATATCCCTCGATTCCCTTAGCCCTAAGAGCTAAATCCAACTCTCTCTTGAAAACTTGTGTACAGTTTTGCTATAGGTAGGATGTCATTAAACAGATGCAAAAAAGATTTATGAGGATCTTTCTAGGTCTGGAGGGTTTGAGTTATAAGAAGAGAATGGATAGGTTGGGACCCTTTTCCCCTGGAGCATAAGAGGCTGAGAGGTAATTTTATTAAATATTTACAGATGTTTATAAAATATAGAGGGGTATTGACAAATTGGGAGTATAAAGATGGAGTTGAAGGGGAAGCGAGTACAGGAAAAGTTACAAAAGACTCTCAAATTAATGTGAAGGAAAGTTTGAGAAGGGATAAGAGAGTAATGTCAGGGCCAATTGCGAACGGTGCCAGAGGGGAGGTGAATACTGAGGTCAAAGTGTTGTATATGAATGCGCGAAGTATAAGAAATAAAGTGGACGAGCTTGAGGCTCAGTTAGAAATTGGCAAGTATAATGTTGTGGGAATTACAGAGACATGGCTGCAAGAGGGCCAGGGCTGGAAACTGAGTATTCAAGTGTATACCTCCTATTGAAAAGACAGACTGGTGGGCAGAGGGGGTGGGGTAGCTCTGTTGGTGAGGAATGAAATTCAGTCCCTTGAAAGGGGTGACATTGAAACAGGAGATTTGGAGTCAGTATGGATAGAACTAAGGAATTGTAAGGGTAAAAAGACCCTAATGGGACTTATCTACAGGCCCTCAAACAGTAGTCTGGATATAGGGTGCAAGTTGAATCAGGAGTTAAAGTTGGCATGTAGTAAAGGTAATGCTACGGTTGTTCACCTTTTTCGGTCTTCAAGGGTCCAACTTTGGTCTTAACTAATTTTTTCCTCTTCACATACCTAAAGAAGCTTTTACTATCCTCCTTTATATTCTTGGGCTAGCTTACCTTCGTACCTCATCCTTTCTCCCCATATTGTCTTTTTAGTTATCTTCTGTTGCTCTTTAAACATTACCCAATCCTCTTGTTTCCCACTCATCTTTGCTACGTTGTACTTCTTCTCTTTAATTTTATACTGTCCCTGACGTCCCTTGTCAGCCATGGTCGTCCCTTTCTCCCCTTGGAATCTTTCTTCCTCCTAGGAATGAACTGATCCAGCACCTTCTGTATTATTCCTAGAAATACCTGCCATTGTTGTTCCACTGTCATCCCTGCTAGGGTATCTTTCCAGTCAACTTTGACCAGATACTCCCTCATGGCCCCATATTCCTCTTTATTCAACTGTAACACTGACACCTCCGATCTACCCTTCTCCCTCTCCAATTGTAGATTAAACCTGACCATATTATGGTCACTACCTCCTAATGGCTCTTAACCTCAAGTTCCTTTATCAAATCCGGTTCATTACATAACACTAAATCCAGAATAGCCTTCTCCCTGGTAGGCTCCAATACAAGCTGTTCTAAGAATCCATCACAAAGGCACTCTACAAAGTCCCTTTCTTGGGGTCCAGTAGCAACCTGATTTTCCCAGTCTACCTGCATATTGAAATCTCCCATAACAACCACAGCATTACCTTTGCTACATGCCAATTTTAACTGATTTAACTTGCACCCTATGTCCACCCTATGTTTGGGGGCCTGTAGATAAGTCCCATTAGGGTCTTTTTACCCTTACAATTCCTTAGTTCTATCGATACTGACTCCACATCTCCTGTTTCAATGTCACCCCTTGCAAGGGACTGAATTTCATTCCTCACCAACAGAGCTATCCCACCCCCTCTGCCCACCTGTCTGTCTTTTTGATAGGACGTATACCCTTGAATATTCAGTTCCCAGCCCTGGCCCTCTTGCAGCCATGTCTCTGTAATTCCCACAACATTATACTTGCCAATTTCTAACTGAGCCTCAAGCTCGTCAACTTTATTTCTTATACTTCGTACATTCATATACAACACTTTGACTTCCATATTCACGTCCCCCCCTTGCACCTTACTCTTTTATCCCTTCTCGAGCTTTCCTTCCCATTAATTGAGGGAGTGCAGCATAGGATTACAAGGTTAATTCCCGGGATGGCGGGACTGTCATATGCTGCAAGCCCAAGAAAGGGACTTTGTAGATAGAGTGCCTTCGTGATGGATTCTTAGAACAGCTTGTATTGGAGCCTACCAGGGAGAAGGCAATTCTGGATTTAGTGTTATGTAATGAACCGGATTTGATAAAGGAACTTGAGGTTAAGAGCCATTAGGAGGTAGTGACCATAATATGGTCAGGTTTAATCTACAATTGGAGAGGGAGAAGGGTAGATCGGAGGTGTCAGTATTACAGTTGAATAAAGAGGAATATGGGGCCATGAGGGAGGAGCTGGCCAAAGTTGACTGGAAAGATACCCTAGCAGGGGTGACAGTGGAACAACAATGGCAGGTATTTCTAGGAATAATACAGAAGGTGCTGGATCAGTTCATTCCTAGAAGGAAGAAAGATTCCAAGGGGAGAAAGGGACGACCATAGCTGACAAGGGATGTCAGGGACAGTATAAAATTAAAGAGAAGAAGTACAACGTAGCAAAGATGAGTGGGAAACAAGAGGATTGGGTAATGTTTAAAGAGCAACAGAAGATAACTAAAAAGACAATATGGGGAGAAAAGATGAGGTACGAAGGTAAGCTAGCCAAGAATATAAAGGAGGATAGTAAAAGCTTCTTTAGGTATGTGAAGAGGAAAAAATTAGTTAAGACCAAAGTTGGACCCTTGAAGACCGAAAAAGGTGAACAACCGTAGCATTACCTTTACTACATGCCAACTTTAACTCCTGATTCAACTTGCACCCTATGTCCACCCTATGTTTGGGGGCCTGTAGATAAGTCCCATTAGGGTCTTTTTACCCTTACAATTCCTTAGTTCTATCGATACTGACTCCACATCTCCTGTTTCAATGTCACCCCTTGCAAGGGACTGAATTTCATTCCTCACCAACAGAGCTATCCCACCCCCTCTGCCCACCTGTCTGTCTTTTTGATAGGACGTATACCCTTGAATATTCAGTTCCCAGCCCTGGCCCTCTTGCAGCCATGTCTCTGTAATTCCCACAACATCATACTTGCCAATTTCTAACTGAGCCTCAAGCTCATCAACTTTATTTCTTATACTTCGCACATTCATATACAACACTTTGACTTCCATATTCACGTCCCCCCCTCGCACCTTACTCTTTTATCCCTTCTCGAGCTTTCCTTCCCATTAATTGAGGGAGTGCAGCATAGGTTTACAAGGTTAATTCCCGGGATGGCGGGACTGTCATATGCTGAGAGAATGGAGCAGCTGGGCTTTTATAGTCTGGAGTTTAGGAGGATGAGAGGGTATCTTATTGAAACATATAAGATTATTAAGGGTTTGGACACTCTAGAGGCAGGAAACATGTTCCCGATGTTTGGGGGAGTCCAGAACCTGGGACCACAGTTTAAGAATAAGGGGTAAGCCATTTAGAACGGAGACGAGAAAACACTTTTTTCTCACAGAGAGTTGTGAGTCTGTGGAATTCTCTGCCTCAGGTGGAGGCCGGTTCTCTGGATACTTTCAAGAGAGAGCTAGATAGGGCTCTTAAAGATAGCGGAGTCAGGGGATATGGGAAGAAGGCAGGAACGGGGTACTGATTGGGGATGATCAGCCATGATCACATTGAATGGCGATGCTGGCTTGAAGGGCCGAATGGCCTACTCCTGCACTATTGATGAGATGAGTAACCACATTCTTACCCCAGAATAGGGGAGTCTACATCTAGAGGGAAAAGAGTTAAAAATAACTTTTTTCCAGCAGAGGATGGTGCCTATATGGAACAAGCAGCCAGAGGAAGTGTTAGAGACATGAACAATAACAATATTCAAAAGACACATGGGAAGGTGCGTGGATAGGAAAGGTTCGTAGGTTCACAGACCAGGTGCAGGCAAGTGGTACTGGCTCAGTTAGGGAACTTAGTCGGCATGGACGGGTTGGGCCTCAAGGCCTGTTTCCGTGCTGTACTGCTCTATAACAAGTAAGTGTCACCTGTGCAACCAGAGTCTCCACCTGAGCTCTTCCACTTTCCCACCTCTGCTACTCCAAACACGCTTGTATTCTCACTTTTCAGGTTCTGTTTGTTGGCCGAGAATGTTAACCTGTTTTCTCTCCACATGTTGATGAGCAGCAAGTGTGTATCGGATCTTCTGCTTTTAAACCTTTATTAAGCTTCAGGTGGACGGATGTAAAGTGAGATTTGAAGCAAAGTTTAGGATTGGATCGCTAACTAGTTTAAAAGCAAAGGGTAATAAATAGAAGCAGGGGTACGGCTTACAGCTCATGATTTGTGTTTTGTCTATCTATGCATTGTGGCTGATGTCCCACCTTCCCGTGCTAACCCCATCTCCGTTCAAAATATGCTCAGTGTCAATCGGGAAGAGAATTCCCAAGATTTACTACTCCATGTGAAGAGTGTACAAGCCCAACCTCTCCATTCTCTCAGCATATGACAGTCCCGTCATCTTGGGACTTAACCTTGTGAACCTACACTGCACTCCCTCAATCGCAACTGTCAAGAGTCACTGTGGTGGTTGTTCATGTTAAAAAGTATTATGTGTGTTTTGTTGCTTTTAATGGCATGACTGTATGGCAAATCAAATTCCTCGTATGTTGTAAAATATACTTGGCTAATAAAGTATGATTATGATTAGTAGGATTATGACCACTCAATCTCATTGACACTTTCTCAGCGGCCTGTTAACACTTGCTTAATAATAGATTCCAGCATTTTTACTTCTGCATACATCAGACTGTCTAGTCAGTGGTTAGAGGAGACTTCAACTAGCAACTCTCCCTGGGCTTGGCTAGCTTTCTTTCTTGGAACCCTGTCAGCTGCTAATTTGTACCAAACAAACCTATAACAAGGTGTCACTGTTCCCATCTGACAATAGGCAGTAAATAGCAGTGCTGGAGTTTGAAGATCATCCACACCTAGGCAGGAAGGGTTGTGTCCCTTTCTCTCTTTCCCAGTCGGTCATAGAGCACATTTGACAGCAGCTCATTTGTTAGTGATTATTTCCAGTCTTTATGGAATTGTTTGGGTTCCATTTGCCCACAGCCTTCTGAACCTTCCCTATCCATGTACCTGTCAAATTGTCTATTAAATGTTGTTATATTACTTGCCTCAACTACTTTATCTGACGTTTCGGGCCGAAACCCTTCTTCAACGGGCCCATTTCCTTCGCTCCATAGATGCTGCTGCACCCGCTGAGTTTCTCCAGCTTTTTTGTGTACCTTAGATTTTCCAGCATCTGCAGTTCCTTCTTGAATACTTTATCTGACAGCTCGTTCCATATACCTGCCACCCTCTGAAAAAGTTGTATCTCAGGTTCCTATTAAACATTTCCCCCTCACCTTAAACCTTTGTCCTCTGGTTCTTGATTCTCTAACCTGAGGAAAAAGACTGCATTCATCCTATCTATTCCTCTCATGGTTTTCTAGAGAAAAGAAAAGTTCAGGTACTTACTTTTTGTTCCTTGCAAGCCTCCTCAAAGGGTGAGAAACTGTGCGTCTTATGCTTGTTCCCCACCAGACATCGCGGACACACACACTCCACACAATCATTGCAGAAGAGGATCAGGTTTTCACTGTGTACAACACACTGCACGTCCTGTCCGCTTCCATTGCTGCTGGCTATACTACCTTGACTACTTGGCAGACTCATGTCATACAGTTGGGGAAGCCTTTAAAATATTTCCCAACTCCAGAACTGCAGACCTTTACGGGAAGGTAAGTGCAGCGAAAAGAATAATCTGACAGTACTGACAGTACCCAGGAAGCAGGGAGCTATATATTGCATTGCCACAGGGGAGGGTTGTACCATTAAAACGTAGCTATTTCATAACAGTGGGAGTATTTTACTCAGAATCTTCCTTGGAAGTTTTTTTTTGATTGACATTTAAAACGAAAGAATAAGGTCGTTATATGCAAATTTTAAATTTGTAATCTTGAAAGCCATGATTTTGTTTTCAACATGAGTAATACTTCTCAAAGTAACCAAGGCCAACTCAATTATGTCGAGGTGAGTGGTGACACTCTGCGGATCATAGCAGAGCACCTAGTGGCCGACTAGGAAAAGGGGAGATGCAGCGAGACCTGGGTGTCATGGTACACCAGTCATTGAAAGTAGGCATGCAGGTGCAGCAGGCAGTGAAGAAAGCGAATGGTATGTTAGCTTTCATAGCAAAAGGATTTGAGTATAGGAGCAGGGAGGTTCAACTGCAGTTGTACAGGGTCTTGGTGAGACCACACCTGGAGTATTGCGTACAGTTTTGGTCTCCAAATCTGAGGAAGGACATTATTGCCATAGAGGGAGTGCAAAGAAGGTTCACCAGACTGATTCCTGGGATGTCAGGACTGTCTTATGAAGAAAGACTGGATAGACTTGGTTTATACTCTCTAGAATTTAGGAGATTAAGAGGGGATCTTATAGAAACTTACAAAATTCTTAAGGGGTTGGACAGGCTAGATGCAGGAAGATTGCTCCCGATGTTGGGGAAGTCCAGGACAAGGGGTCACAGCTTAAGGATAAGGGGGAAATCCTTTAAAACCGAGATGAGAAGAACTTTTTTCACACAGAGAGTGGTGAATCTCTGGAACTCTCTGCCACAGAGGGTAGTCGAGGCCAGTTCATTGGCTATATTTAAGAGGGAGTTAGATGTGGCCCTTGTGGCTAAGGGGATCAGAGGGTATGGAGAGAAGGCAGGTACGGGATACTGAGTTGGATGATCAGCTATGATCATATTGAATGGCGGTGCAGGCTCGAAGGGCCGAATGGCCTACTCCTGCACCTAATTTCTATGTTTCTATGTTTCTAAGGTCCAGGGTTCGATCATGATATTGGTATTGGTGTATTGTTGGCATGTGTACCTAGAAACAGTATGAAACTTTATTTTGCGTGCTATCCAGCCAAATCAAACCATACACAATCTGGGATAGATACAATCAGGCCCTGGGAACTTATCCACCTCAGGGCTCATCAAAAGTTCCAACACTTTAATCTCAAAATGAGTATATCCAACACTGACTTCACTATGCTCCACATCCTTTTCCTTGTTTAGTTTTTAGTTTTGTTTGGAGATACAGTGCAGAAACAGGCCCTTCAGCCCATCAAGTCTGTGGTAACCAATGATCCCCATACACTAGCATTATCAATAAACAATCGACAATAGGTGCAGGAGTAGGCCATTCGGCCCTTCGAGCCTGCAACGCCATTCAATGTGATCATGGATGATCATCCCCAATCAGTACCCCGTTCCTGCCTTCTCCCCATATCCCCTGACTCCGCTATCATTAAGAGCCCTATCTAGCTCTCTCTTGAAAGTATCCAGAGAACTGGCCTCCACCGCCCTCTGAGGCAGAAAATTCAACAGACTCACAACTCTCTGTGTGAAATTATCCTACACATTAGAGACAATTTACATTTTTTACCGAAGCCAATTAATCTATAAACTTGTACGACTAGAGTGTGGGAGGAAACCGGAGCACCTGGTAAAAACCTACACAGTCATGCAGAGAACATACAAACTCTGTACTCCCCACAGTCAGGATCGAACCTGAGTCTCTGGTGCTGTAAGGCAGCAACTCCACTGCTGCATCACCGTGCCACCCCTTGTTGAATACCAATGCAAAGTATTTATTTAGTATCTCACCTACATTCTCTGACCCCGAGCATATACTCCTTTATCCTTGGGGGAGGGATAACCCTCCATCTAGTTATCATCTTGTTTCTAAATGTATGAAAAAAAATGCCTTGGTTTCTCTTTAATCTGACTTCCCAAGGACATTTCATGGCCATTTTGTCCAACAAATTCCGATGGTTCAATGGTTCATTGTTAAAACCTGAACCAAGGTACAGTGAATTTTTTTTTTTTGCATACAGATCAGTAAGATTATTGCCATGCATTAGTACAATCTCCAATTAACGTCAGAATGAATGGAAACAGCCCACTGAGCATATGCTGAGTCGCCAGGTTTTGACACCATTTTCCTAGTCCCAGCTATAACTGAGCATGAAGGCCCATTGCAGCTGTCTCCTCCATCCGGATCGTCCAGTGAACCGTCGTCCCTCTCCTTGCCTGGCTGCCTTTAGCTTTTGTGCCATGGGGGTGCCTCCCGTAAAGAGAAGGTAAGACCCCGAGTTCTTTTTACCGGCCCTTATTCCAGCATCTACCATCATCGCCGACTCCCTGCACCCTTCAATCTGGTTCCCGATCCTCGGGGACGAGCAGGGGCGGAGTTCAGCGGCTTCCCACTGCAGGTGGGTTCCCAGCTCCATGGCGAGCCAGCCAGGCCTGCAGCTGGGGTATTAGATGGGCATCTTGGTCGGCAATGGAGGACGAGGAGAGACAGGTTGGTGTAGGAGTATTAGAATCATTATGCATGGAAACAGGCCCTTCGGCCCAACTCATCCACTCCAACCAGGTTTTAGAAAAGATAGTCTAATTTACCTGTAATTGGCGCATACCCTTGCAAACATTTCCTATCCATGCACCTGTCTAAATGTCTTTTAAATGTTATTGTACCTGCCTTTTCTTCTTCCATATGCACACTGCCCTCTGTGTGGAATAAGTTGACCCACAGGTCACCCAAATCTTTTTCCTCTTACCTTGAACCTAAGCCCTCTATTCTTGGACTCCTCTACTGTGAGAAAAATACTGCCCCTGCACCTAATCTATGCCTCTCACGATTTCATGCACCTCAGACTCCAAATTTCCCAGGAAAAATGTCCCTGCCTCTCCTTGTAACTCTAGACCTAGTAACATCCCAGATAATCTTTTTTGCACTGTTTCAGCTTATTGGCCTTTCTGGAACATGGCAACCCAAATTGCACACAATACTCCAAAGTATGATCTCACCAACATCTTGTAGCCTGTGTTTAGTTTATTATGATGTCCCAATTCGTGCTTTCAATACCCTTACCGATGAAGGCAAGCGCCAAACACCTTTGTCACCATTCTGTTGGCCTGTGTCGCTACTTTCAGGAAACTAAGTACCTATACTATATCACTCAGCTCTGCAATTGTCACCAGAGCCCTACCAGTTACTGTGAAAGTCCTGCCCTGGTTTGTCATATCAAAATGTGTCATCTCATACTTACCCGAGTTAAATTCCTAGGTTCACACATTGTCAGAGCAAATCAAATCGACTTAAAATAACCACATTAAAACTGTGTAGAATATTAGAACCCATGATACTGTTCTATTTTCCCTCCCTTTTCAATTAGTTACTGTAAGTTCTCCAAGCTATTAAAGGAAATCCCCAGGGGCTGCTAGGGCTACATTGAGTCACAGCAGATTCATGAGGTATGCTTGAGTTGTGCTGAGAACAGGTTTGTCAGAGAGTTTCACAAAGGAATACTGAGATGCAGACAAATAGCTTTAGTTTAGTTTAATTATTGTCACAAGTACTGAGGTACAGTGAAAAGCTTTTGAGTTGCATGTTATCCAGTCAGTGAAAAGACTATACATGATTATAATCAAGCCGTCCAATGTACAGATACAGGATCAACGTTCTGTGCAAGATAAAATCCAATTAAAGATAGTACAAGGGTCTACAGTGAGCTAAATGATTGGTCAGGACTGCATTCTAGTTGGTGATAGGATGGCTCAGTAGCCCTGATAACAGCTGTCCCTGAATCTGGAGATATGCGTTTTCACACATGTTGGGAGAGGGGAGAAGGAGTGACCAGGGTGAGTGGTCCTTGATGAAGAGATCAGGTTGAGAAATAAGAAGTGATAAATCATTGGATCAGGGCTACGGTACTCGGGAAGTTCAACAAGAAAGACTTCAAGGCCCACAGCAGTCATGCACGCTCTAAATGCAATAGTCTTGTTGGAAAGGTGACCGAGGAATATCTGCTGCCCTTTGTAAGTTACCATCTCTGCACCATCTCCCACTTGCTCCACACAACCATGCGTGCAACAGTATCAACATGACGTTGGCTTGCTGGAGCACTTCAAACATTTAATCTTATTCCACCTTTGCCTTGGTCTCACCTGTTCACCAGTCAAATGATGATTCGTGTATCTTTTATTACATAGAACAGCACAGCACAGGGACAGGGCCTTCAGCCTGTCCAAACATGATGCTGTGAATTTCCTCTGCCTGCATATGATCCATATCCACGTGCCTCTAACTAAAAGTCTCTTAAAAGTTCACTATCATATCTGCTTCCATCACCACCCCTGGCAGCATATTCCAGGCATCCACCACTCTGGGCAAAAACGTCCTTCCCCTCTCAAGCTATGCCCCCTATTCTTTTTACATTTCCACCCTGGGAGAAAGGTTCTGTCTACCCATTCTATACCTCTCATAATTTTACATACCTATCAGTTTTCTTCAACCTCTGACGCCCTGGAGAAAAGTCCAAGTTTGTTCAACCTCTCCTCTTGCCTAATAAATGTCTAATCCAGGCAGCATCCTTGTGAACCTATTCTGAATATACTCCAAACACTCCACATCCTTACTGTAATTGTATCCAGAACTGCATGCAGTACTCCAACTGCAACCTAACCAAAGTTGGATAAAGCTGCATCAAGATTTAGACTCTTACACTCACTGCCTCCTCTTTCAGCCTCTGCAATAATCTTGTGGGGCAATCTAAAATTAGAGAGTATATTCTCATACTCAATACTAATATAGACAATATATTGTACATGGATAGGACAAGTTTGGAGGGATAAGGACCAAACACAGGCAGGTAGGACTAGTGTCGCTGGGATATGTTGGCTGGTGTGGGAAAGTTGGGCTGAAGGGACTGTTTCCACACTGTATCACTCTATGACTATAACTCTCAGCACCGTAGTCAGGATGGAACCCAGGTCTCTAGCACAAAGCAACAAGTCTACTGCTGCGCCACCGTGCCATCTAGTACATTCACAATCTAAAGGAAAATACTGTACCTGTCTGTTTCTTAAAGGTGGGGATAGTCCCAACCTCAACTACCTCCTCTGACAGCTTGTTCCATACACACAACACCCTTTGTGAAAAAGATACCCCTCAGATTCCTATTAAATCTTTTCCCGTTCACCTTGAACCTATGTCCTCTGGTCCTCGATTCCCCTCCTCTGGGCAACAGATTCTGTGCATCTATCATTTTTATTCCTCGTGATTTTATACACCTCATACACAGATCAGCCCTCATCCTCCTGCACTCCAAGGAATAGAGACCCAGCCGACTCAACCTCTCCCTATAGCTCAGACCCTCTAGTCCTGGCAACATCCTCGTAAATCTTCACTGACCCTTTCAAGCTTGACACTATCTTGCTTGTCTGTATGGAGTTTGTACGTTCTCCCCGTGACCTGCGTGGGTTTTCTCCGGGATCCCGTTCCCTCCCACACTCCAAAGGAGTACAGGTTTGTAGGTTAATTGGCTTGGTATAATTGTAAATTAAATAGTGCTAGTGTACGGGGTGATTGATGGTCAGCACACTCGGTGATCCGAAAAGCTTGTTCCCGCGCTGTATCTCTAAACTAAACCTAAACTACTGCACTCAGGGTACAAATGCAGCCATTCTATATTCAAGGTCAAGATAAATGATTTAACCTTTGCTTTTTCAGACTACAGGAAATGGAGATGAATCAGCAGAGTTGAGTAGTTGAATGCATACAATGGAAAATGTGGTCTAACCTAGTTGTTATAAATAACCAAGTTGCAAGCACTGATCCCTGCAGCAGGCACGTGCCGTGATTAATTACTCAGGGTAGGCAGTCAGTCGGCTTTTTAAAAAATAACTTAAACCGCGCATGCGCAGATGGTTCTCTCCGTAAAAATAAAAAGTAAAAATAAAGACAATAACAATTCAATTTGCCCAAGGCTTGCAAGTCTCATTGATTCTGAATTACTGAATGGGTGGGGGGTGGGGAATGAAGGGTGACGGCAGGTGGAAAGATGGTGGGAAAAACGGGAGCACACAGTTGTCATCTTATTTTTTTTCTTTTATTTATATAGCACATTTTTAGTCAACTTGCATTGACCCCAAAGTGCTTCACATAATTACATCCACACACACAGGCAAAGGTGGGTGAAGTGTCTTGCCCAAGGACACACACAGGCAAAGGTGGGTGAAGTGTCTTGCCCAAGGACACAACGACAGTATGCACTCCAAGCGGGATTCGAACCAGCTACCTTCCGGTTGCCAGCCGAACACTTAGCCCATTGTGCCATCTGTCGTCCACAATGACAATACTTGTTCAAGTGACCAATTGGGGGGAGAGTTCCTTTCACAGCGTGTGGAGAGTCTGACCAGGGGTAAAGTTGTGGGGAGGGCAGGAGCGTTGAAAAGGAGGGGGTCAGGGATAATGCCAGTAACTCACTCACTCCGGGCACGGAGCCACCGCATTGTGGCCGGCAAGGGAAGCAGCTCGGGAAGCTGCGAGTGGCCGCCGGGACCCGACAGCAGAACTGGCCACCACTTCAGCTCCTTCTGTAGGCCCGCCCACCTCTGGCAGTGCTCTCCATCTGAACATCTCTCACCTGCCGCTCGCCGGCTTCGCTGTCGGAATTTAAGGATTTGCGGGAAGCGGCTGACATGAGTGAGACCAGTGAGCGGCAGGAGAAAGGTTTTCAGACGGAGAGATGCCAGAGGTGAGCGGGGGCTGGCAGAAGGAGCTGAGGTGGCAGCCGGTTCAGCTGTCCGGCCCGGCGGCAGCTCGCAGCCACCCGAGCTGCTTCCCTCCCCAGCCACAATGCGGTGGCTCCGCACCCGGAGCGTCGCAAGCGGGTTACTGGCATGATCCAGATTCCCTCCTTCACAACGCTCCTGCCCTCCCCGCAACTTTACCCCAGGCCAGACTCCCCAAACGCTGTGAAAGGAACTCTCCCTTTCTGGGCCCCACCCTGGGAAATACGCTATTTAAAAATATATAGTAGCAATGTTACAAAATTTTGAGATTTTAAAAATCAAGTCTGTAATTTATCCCATCAGATAAAGCATAAAAATAAGTTTAATTTGACACCTAATTCACTTTCATATCTCAAGTATTTAAAAAGTTATGGCCATTTTCATACTCGGAAATTAGCATCTTGTTCCCTATTGATTTTCTATGGACATAACAAAAAAGTTGTGATCGTGAACAGTCAAAAGCCCATAACTTTCTTAAAAATTAAGAGAACTGAATGAAATTTTCAGTTATCATAGATTGAAGCATTCTGAAACAAATATAAAATAATCTTACTTGGATGACCTGAAATTAAAGCATATAATTAGTTAGTTACCTAATTGTAGCTAATTTCAGACTTCAATTACTAGATCTAAACATCCATCCATTTCTTAATAAATGATTAACATTTTTAAATAGCCTAAATGTCCAAATAATATTCACAAATAATTCACAATAAAACATGATTTTTAAATCTCATTTACATTAATTTATAGGCCAAATGGAAGGAATTCAGTGTTCAATTGCTGTAAATAAATGCCCATTTAAATCAGCTTTCCAGTGGGTCCCTGTGGAACGCGCTGGTTTAGAACGTTCACATTGCGGTAGATTTGTGCCCCAAATGCCGAGAAAAATACTGCGGGATATAATGGGCCCAAAATGAGCTACTCGCAATATTAAACTTTGTATAAAGGGATCTTTAGAAGCCCTTTTTAATGTAAAAATATACAACCTACCTTCTGTGGTTTGCTTTATGAGACCCTGCGGTTGCTGGCGTTCGCGGGTTTAGAGATTGATTTTTAAACTACTATAACTATTATTCAAGGCCTTTAAACCTAATAATAGCTTTTGCGACGGGGTCTTCCAGCGATTTTTCGTTAATAATTAACTAGGCTGAACATCTTCGATTTGAACAGCCTAGAGAAAATCGCGTTTTAAACCCGCCCCCTCTAAACGGCGCCAAAATCGCGCACACCCGCAGCGGCAGATTTTCAAAGACGCTTCAGGTAGGCTTTGCAACATACCTATATATAGCACCAAGAAATGTACTTACCACATTATCGGTACACAAACTCCATTCTTCTCTCTTTGTTTCTTAAAATACGCTTAAGATAATGGCAATCCATATTTGAAAAACCCGCCAAGAAACTAGCGCTGTGAATGCGCAGTAGGCTGCTGCACCTGCGCAGGACAGCAAAGGCAGACTTTCAGCTGCCTTCAGCCCCACTTGTCATTGACGGCTTCAAGCAGCGCCTGAGCACGTGGGCTATAGACCTTTGCGTGTTGCAAGTGCTGCGGATGAAAGGCACAGAGAATTATGCCTACCTAAGAGATCGATCTCTTAGATAGGCATAATTCTCCCATGCCTTTACTATTTATATTTAGTAATTACCATGTTATAATTTTAATCAGGGTAGGCAGTGCCTACCTTGATGGCACGTGCCTGCCATGCAGTGCCCTGATCGCGAATGAGAAACGGTGGCAGGCATTTAGTCGTTTTCTAACATAAACTCCCAAATTGGACAAAACTCTGATTACTAGTAACCCATTTTCTGTTATTTGCACTTTATCAGTTTATTTATTCATGTGTGTATATATTTATATTATGGTATATGGACACACTTATCTGTTTTGTAGTAAATGCCTATTATGTTCTGTGTGCTGAAGCAAAGCAAGAATTTCATTGTCCTATACAGGGACACATGACAATAAACTCACTTGAACACTTGAACTATTCTCACAGCTGTCTTGCCCAAGGTCTGTGCTCAATGATCCCTAGTCCTCGAGTGCTAACCCTAAGCTTCCTTCTATTGCTCTCCACCCATGTCAGTGCCTTGCCTTCCCGATGCCACCTCTTTCAGAACCTGAAGAACACACCACAGTTTGTCTAGATCTGCACTTGCAGTGACAAGTGCTCAATCTCGGATCCTTTGTTGATGTTTGTGGTTTGGTCAAACTCACCTCCACTTTGTGGTTATGTCTCCTATTACAGCTACGATTGCCTCAACACAGTTGCTGTACTTGTCCCATGTCTATTCCAATCTGCATTCTCAGGAGAAGAATGCCTTGAGATGGGGTAAGTTGGGCAACATGGACAAGTTTCTGTGCTGTATGCTGGAGATGGATTATCCGGCTCTGATCCACAGCACCAAACATTGACACATTGCATTTCAGATAAGCCTAAAATAGGTAAAGGCAGGTCCAACTTCTCGTCTCGAAAACCCCTTGTGAAATTCTTCATGGAATCAGTTTCTGTCATTCTCAGATAAGCTGCTTTGGACCCCAACATCTAGAAACTGACCCAGCCGCAAGATTGAGACAATTGTAATGCAGAATTAGAGAGGCTAATGCAGTGGCATGAAAAGTGCTGGAAACTCTTCACAAAGTCACCTTTCAACCAGGTATCTACAATTAGTTGAGATTGGATTTGGTACTTCAACCCGAGGACAATCTCTCAGCTCCTCGTGCGCATTACGAAAAAAGTTGCACAGAGAGATAAATAGAATTGCAAACATTCTCCAGTAAACTTTATTTCCCCCCAAAATACAATGTTGGAAGTGGACAATCTGCAATCGCTGTCTCCAGATAACCAAATGCTTTTTACTTCATGTTTTCAGATATTCAATACATTTTAAAAACAAGATACTGGAATTGTTACTGCAGAGATATCGCAGGGCCCACAAGGAATGCTGACAATACCGATGTCCACTTCACGTGAGAAGTGACCATCAGGAAACCGACGCTAGCTGGAGAGAGCATCAAACCGTGCAGTGTTTGGGGTGTAATACTGGAGGGGGACAGACTGGTCATTAACACAAGTACAGTACTGGTAGGTCAGTGGTGTGGGTGGCAAGATGCAGATTCAACCAGAATGGCTGTTCCATTCCCTCTGGGCGGAGTCAAATCTTGAGTGCAAGGGTCCTATGCCAAAGGTTTGTGTCTTTTTGTTTTTATTTGGGCGGAGGGGGGAGACGGAAAGGAGGGGGAGGGAAAGAGCGATGGAGGGAAGCAGAATTAATAGGTACAGAACACCAGATATGAGATGTCTCCAGTCCATCCCTTCACCAAAATATAATCAGGTGAGGAAAGGTTTCAGGCCTTAAACAGCATAGGAAACTCTAAGAACAGGACAATGGTATATTTGAACCAAATCCACATCTAGTATATCATGAATAACATGCCTTAATCAAACTTTAAATTGGATCAGATTGTTCCTCATTAGGGAATGGATAGGAAAGGAAGCTACCTGGTACGAAACATCAAAAAATGGAAATGACAGGTATAAATTCAGTACTGCTTTGTGTTCCTCACGAGCAAGGCCCCTTGGTTCCAATGTTGCTCTCGGGCATACCAGGGATATATACTTGGAAGCCTTTTTGAAAAATCATTGAGTGCTAATTCTCATTGAGTGCTAAATCTATGCATTCCTCAGCCTGGAACATCACTGGGTAGTGATGGCATAGGGAGCACAGCAAACAGCTGCAACACTGGGAATGGGAGAAGCCACTGATGGGACCACAAGATTATACCTGACAGCAGTGTACAGACACAGCAGAAGCAAGAACTGGTCAAATAATCAGACGGACAGGGACCATCACAAAGTTAATACCCTCAGACTCTCATCAAACTCTCCCTGCCCATTTCCAGGAATCCTATAACTTTACAAACCTTCTACATTGATCAAATCTTCGTAACTTGCACCAGATTTATACCTACACAGTGCAGAGATTGCACCGTGCTAAAGACAAATGAAATAATTTTAAATAGATCTGTAGGGAAGATTTATAAGGGTTATAAAGTAGACTATCGAAGGGTTATATAGAAACCAGACCACTCAGTATTGGCCTTGCAGGCCAGGGCTACAGTGCACAACCCACAAATAAATAATACTTGAGGCTCTCCCTTAAAACTTCTTCCCAGGAGACCGAGACTTGGGCTGCAGGGCAAGGTACTGTGCCAGTGCAACATGTTAAAGCATTCTTACAAAAATGGGTAAAACAACAATATAGATTTTAATTGGAAATGGCTACAGCCATAATCTTTGGATGCTTAGTTCGTAACCAGGTGTTAATTTACTTTGCGGGAAGCTGCAAAAAAAGTGGGTGTGAATCTAAACCTATTGCACGAACTAAACCAGGACGCAGCCATTCCTTTCAGCAATGTGTAATATCCTACAACCAACCTTGACAGCAGCAAGATCAGCAAAGCAGGCATAGGTCAATGTGCAGAAGACTGTGGTTAGGGATTATCACTGCAAAGGAATCCTGCTTTTCTTGGAAATCAGCAGGAGGCTGGGGCCAGATGTTCAGTGTCCCCCTCCCTACCCTACCTCCCAGAGGTGTCTTTCTGCAGACCAATTGCCCCACCCGCTTGATTTAGGGGAATGGTTTAGGAATTGAACAAACCACCTCACCCCCCCCCAAAAAAAAAACTGCGGGCCGTTTGGGGGGGGGGGGGGGGGGGGGGGGGGTGGGGAAAGACAACGACAGGGCACTTCCTAAAGTATGGGCCCAAACTCCAGGAAGAAGTTTGATTTTGCAAGGGTGGAGGTGGCCTTGCAGCGAGATAAAGGGTGAGGACAGAGAGTGCCTGGCATGAGAACGGACTGTAGCAGCCAACTCTCCACCGGAGGCAAAAACAAAATGTTCTGCGGCCCTCCCCACCCAACCTTAACCAGATGACAACTACAGCTTCAAGGATCAGTAACCCGATGAACAACGATTTCTGCGTTTGATTTTAATTGTCTAGCATGCTTTAGCTCAGCCACACCCACACTGCTGTCAAGTCCTCTGGGCTCAAAGGATGATCTGTAACTTTATATTGAACTTTTCTTAATGTTGAAGCCAAGCGCAGTCGATACGTCAGGCAGTGGGAGTCTTCCGACTGCTCTGAGAGTTGTCTCCCAACATCTTGGTCTTCAGATGCTCCTTGTAGAACAGGATGCCACCCTGCCACTTCCTGATCGTCTGCTTCTCACACACCCAGATCTCCTGGGCAACCTGAACAAAAACCAAAGTCAGTGTCAGATAATAGACCAGCATTCGAGTAGAATTTAACCCCCACTGGAAATTGCTACCCAAAATGCTCTATCATTCTTCTCAGCTCACTGTGGCTTCTCTCTGCTCCTTCTCGTAGAATCTAGAACTGTACGGCACAGGAACAGGCCCTTCGGCCCACAACATGCATGCCAAACCTAATGGCAAATTAAACTAATCTGCCTGCACGTGATCCATATCCCTCCACCGCAGGCCAAGGGGGACTGGCAAAGCAAACAGAAGTTGCATACATCTCAATGGGAGATGACTGGCCTCAACAACAATATGTTTCTGCGCACAAGATACGATCCAGCCATTGGCGTTCTTGCTCGATTCACGTGACCTTAGTTTTACCAAAAAAGACACAAAGTGCTCTGGAGTATCTCAACGGGTCAGGCAGCATCTCTGGAGAATTTGGATAGGTGACGTTTCGAGAAGGGAACCTTCAGAATTGATTCTGAAGGGTCTCAACCCGGAATGTCACCTACCCACGATTTTGATCCGAAACGTCAACCATTCCTTCTCTCCAGAGATGCTGACTGTCCCGCTGAGTTACTCCAGCATTGTGTCTACCTTCTCAGGCTCACTCAGTTACTCCTGCACTTTGTATTTTTGTTCATTAATGAACATATGCAGTGCCCTTGTTTCTTCCATTTTACTAAAGCTCTAACACCACACCCTCTGGAGTAGTCCTCACGTGTTGGTACACTGAGATCGCATAGGCAGACGACCCGAGCGTTGAAGTGTATACATGCCAGGGGCACCGAGAATAATTAGAAAAGGATGCAGCTTCTTGGGTTTCATTAGTGTTAGTTACAAAAACAGCAAAGTTATTCTGAACTTTGCCACACGAGAGTTCCACCCTGTTCTGGTCACACAGGAAGGAAGTGAAGCCTTTGAGCTGGTACAGAAGCGATTTGCCAGAATGCCTCCAGGGATGAAGGATTTTAGCTACAAAGTTAGGCAGGCTTACTCTCCTTGAGGGGAGATTAGATAGAAATGTACACAATTAAGGCTCTGAATAGATAGCATACAAAACAAAGCATTGCACTGTCCCTCAGTGCAGGCAACAGTAATAAATCTAGAAAAACAAATACACTCTTTTTTGGCTCAACACATGAGCACTGGTGACAGAATTTAGGTATTTGGTAGGAGCAATGGGATGAGAGGGAGTTTTTTTTTTAAATGAGCACTGTGATGAGTCAGAACTCTGTGTTTATGAAGGTCAGACAAGATTTCAGAAGGAAATTGGATATTTGTACAGAGGTTTTGTAGGTGGTGGGGGAAGATCCCAATTGATTTGTTCAGACTCAATGTGCCAAACAACCTCCTGCACTGTAATTACTGGAATCCTGTTCTTTGGTTCGTGGGGTAGTGCTCCAGTCAGTGATCATACATATCATAACTAGACAGAGCAGGTTATGTAATGCTCTGCCCGACAGCCCTGTCAACACATCCTCTGCCTAACAGGGAAGTATAGACTGATGTGGTGGTAATTAGCTGAACTAGCATTGTGTTCTTATAGCATCCAGGCAATTTTCAATATTTTCAAGTAAATCCTTATAGAACATAGAACAGTACAAGAACAGGCCCCTCGACCCACAATATATGTGCCGAACATGATGCCAGGACCATCACATCTACCTGTGCATAACCCATATCTCGCCATTTCCATGTGATTAACCAAAGTATTTTAAAAGCCACTAATGTATCTGCTTCAAACACCAGCCCTGGCAGCACATTCCAGACACTTACCACCCCATGTAAAAAGATGGCCTCACATCTCCATTGAAATTTGCCCCCCTCTTCTTAAAGCTATGTTCCCTGGGAAAATGGATCAGGCTGTCTACCCATCTCTACCTCTAATACTTCTATCAGGTCTCTCCACAATCTCCAATGTTCCACAGTCTCCAGGTTATACTCCAACTTTATAAAACCTTGGACAGACTTCACCCCTCAAGAATGCTGTGTGCAGTGCTGGTCACCATACTGTAGGGTGGATGCGACAGTGCTGGAGAGGCTGCAGAGGAGTTTCACCAGGATGGAGTATTCATTCGTGTGGAGAGGTTGGGACTGTGAATTTCCTCTTCTCCAGGGAAAGGAGGGGACATGACTGAGGTGTATTAAGATATTTGGAGAGGGGGTAGAGGGAACATCGGAGACAATTTTCCCCCCACAGAGGTAGATAAATTAGAGATACATTTAGGGCAAAGATATGATATTTTACCAAGAGTGATGGGTACTTGGATTGCACTATCAGAGTGATGAAAGTGAGGTGCTGAGAATATTTAAGTGGTGTCTAGATGAGCACTAGAATAGTAGGCTACAGGTCAGTGTGGGGAAATGAGAATGCAGATGGGTGCCCAACAATTGATTTTACGCTGATAGGGATGATATTTGCTGTATAACTTTGGCATAGACGGAGTTTAGAGATACAGCGTGGAAACAGACCTGTCCGCCCACCGGATCCACGACAACCATCGACCATACGTTCAAACTAGTTCTGTGTCACCCCACTGCCTCAGTGCCAGAGACATGGGTTTGATTCTGATCTTGGCCGCTGTTGTTGCGGAGTTTGTACATTCTCCCTGTGACGGTATGGGTTCCCCCCAGGTGCTCCTGTTTCCTCCCATATCCCAAAGACACATAGATTTGTAGGTCAATTGATCTTTAAATTGCCCTTTGTTCAGGAAATGGATGTGAAATTGGAATAACAGAACTAGTGGAACGGTGACCAATGGCAAGAGTGGGCTCGGTGAGCTGAAGGGCCTGTTCCATGCTATATCTTTCAGTCAATTAACAACCAAAAATAAAAAAGCTCTTATTTAAAACGATGGAAAATTATGGTTCAATTTAATATTTTATCACTTTCAGCGTGTTGAATTAATACTTAGATACTTGGACCTGGGATTGGCTGCGTTAAGGTTGAAAAGCTGGAACGATGGACAATTTATTTATCATAAAATTTGAAGTAGAGTAAAATAAGTTGTAACTTTAATGAACCCACTGCTTTATAATTTTATGAAACGTTTCAATCAAATTACATGGAAAATTAAAAAGCACACTTCTTAAAACTATTTGCAAGAGAACATTATATTTTGGTTCAAGAAGGGTTTTGGCCCGAAACGTCGCCTATTTCCTTCGCTCCATAGATGCTGCTGCACCCGCTGAGTTTCTCCAGCAATTTTGTGTACCTATTATATTTTGGAAAGCTGGATTAGGGCTTCCACAGTTAAAATACAAATTCCTTTTGCAATTATATAAAGAATAGAAGGGTTTAGCAAGCAAATGATCAGCTTGTCTCAGTGTTTTGAATTTGCAGGAATTGGCCTTTGGGGCATTTAGCAGGTTTAGGTATTTAAGTTAATGATGTTCTGCTTGTGTGGCTGTGGAGGAGATGATAGGTTCCATAAAGGTGCAGAAAACTGCACCTTTGTGCAGAATACTGCTGAACAGTATGACATGGGTCATGATGCCCAATGATGGCATTGGCACTGACTATTTTTATGAATGATGTCTGCCAGTCTGAAGAAGGGTTTCGGCCCGAAAGGTTGCCTATTTCCTTCGCTCCATAGATGCTGCTGCACCCGCTGAGTTTCTCCAGCATTTTTGTCTACCTTCTGCTTGAAAGACTTTGGGGAGTCAAAACTAGTGAATAGTCTTCCTTGCTTGATGCATTATTATTCGGAATAAATACATACCCAGTTAAAGTATAGCTAATGGGAAGAATAATAAGACTTGCAGACACTGTAGGCTGCTGAACAACCTCTGGAGATTGCCAGGCTGGTAGGAATCTGAGAATCATATATCATAATATGATTTTAGACTGGTGAATAGGTTGGATGGTCTTTAAAGAACCAGTAATTCAAGGAGGGTGAAAAGTTTGGAGAGCTGATGTGCTTTGCAATTAGATGTCACCGGATGGGTTGAATATGATCATGGCTCATGCAGGACTGCATGGTACAAAGGCTCGCGTACAATCGATGAGGATCAGCACATTGGGTTGCTAGGTATGTCGTGGATGAGAGTGGTAAACGGTTTCCTGACCACAGTGCATTGATCAGCGTTCCACTACAGATTCCAAGACCGCAATTTTTTCACGAGATAACATTAAGGCTTTTTTTTTTTTTAAATGGACTAATTATGGTTAACGTGCGTTTTATATGATGAGCATTTGAAGGCACTGGGCCTGTACCAGGCACATGCCGTCAGGGGAGGCAAGGTAGGCACTGCCTACCCTGACTAAAATTATAAAATGGTAATTATTAAATATAAATAGTAAAGGCATGGGAGAATTATGCCTATCTAAGAGATCGATCTCTTAGGGAGGCATAATTCTCCGTGCCTTTCAACCGCAGCACTTGTAACATGCAAAGGTCTGTGCAGCCCACGTGCCGTCAGCGCTGCTTGAAGCCGTAAATTTCAAGGGGGGCTGAAGGCAGCTGAAAGTCTGCCTTTGCAGTACTGCGCATGCGCAGCAGCGAGAGTTTTTCAAATATGGATTGTCATTATTTTAAGAGTATCTTAGGAAACAAAGAGTGAAGAATGGAGTTGGTGTACCAATAACGTGGTAAGCACATTTCTTGGTACTTTATGTTTTTAAATACCGTATTTCCCGGGGGGGGGGGGGGGGGGAGCTCCTTTCACAGTGTTTGGGGAGTTTGGCCCAGGGTAAAGTTGCGGGGAGGGCAGGAGCGTTGTGAAGGAGAGGATCGGGGGCCAGTAACCCACTTGCGACATTCCAGGCACGGAGCCACCTCATTGTGGCCGGGGAGTGAATTAGCTCGGGTGGCTGTGAGTGGCCGCCGGGACCGGACAGCTCCTTCTGCCGGTCCCCGCTCACCTCTGGCAGTGCTCTCTGTCTGGAAACCTCTCTCCTGCCGCTCACCGGCCTCACTCATGTCAGCCGTTTCCCGCAAATCCTTAAATTCCGACAGCGCGCTCAAGGGACCAGTTGAAGTTACTTGGCTGTCGGAATTTAAGGATTTGCGGGAAGCTGCTGACATGAGCGAAGCCGGCGAGCGGCAGGTGTGAGGTGTTCAGACGGAGAGCACTGCCAGAGGTGAGCAGGCCGGCAGAAGGCACTGAAGTGGCAGCCGGTTCTGCTGTCGGGTCCCGAAGGCCGCTCGCAGTCACCCGAGCTGCTTCCCTCCCCGGATGTGGTGGCCAGTTCTGCTGTATGTGCCCGGAGCGCTGCGGCAGCGGTGAGTCTGACATGATCTCCGACCCCCTCCTTCTCAACACTCCTGCCCTCCCCGCATCTTTAACCCCTGGCACAGGCTCTCCACACGCTGTGAAAGGAACTCTCCCACCAATTGGTCCCTTGAATTAGTATTGTCATTCAATAAGATGACAACTGATACAACGTCCCGGTGTGCTCCCGTTTTTCCCACCATCTCTCCACCTGCCTTCATCCTCCATCCCCCACCCATTCAGTAATTACAAAATGAGGGAGATTTAGAAGCCTAGGGAAAATTAAATTGTTACTTATTTTTAATGTTTACGGAGAGAACAATCTGCGCATGCGCGGTTTAAGATTTTTTTTAAAGCCGACTGACTGCCTACCTTGAGTAATTACTTACGGCACGTGCCTGGCCTGTACTCGCTGGAGTTCAGATGAACGAGGGGGGAACCTCATCGAAACTTACCGAATAGTGAAAGACCTGGATAGAGTGACTGGAGAGGATGGTTCCACTAGTGGGAGTGTCTCAGATCAGAGGCGATAGCCTCAGAATAAAAGGATAGCTTTAGAAAGGAGAGGAGAAGGAATTTCTTTAGTCAGAGGTTGGTAAATCTACAGAATTCATTGCCACAGACAGCTGAGGAGGCAGTCAGGTGATATTTTTAAGGCAGAGATTGACAAGATTCTTGATTAGTAAGGGTGTCAGGGTATATGGGGCAAAGGCAGGAGAATGAGGTTGAGAGGGAAAGAAAGATCAGCCATGATTGAATGGCGGAGTAGACTTGATGGGCTGAATGGTCTTATTTTGGTCCTAGAATCTATATTTCCGAGTTTCATGTGTTTTTTTTATATTGTCTTAATTAGAATAAAATATTTTTAAAAATGTATTATCTTTTTGCGATGACTCATCAGTAGTTATAGTGGTCATTTGGGACTGGTTGCTGTTATAGTCTTGCAATCAGCACTTGTCTATTATGCCCTGGTGTACCACAGTGCACTTGTGGCTTGCCATAATCTTGATGATAATGTGCACATGTGAGGATTTTAGATTGCACATGCATTTTGTATTTTTAAAATTCACAGGAGAGAGACAGCAAGGTGATTTTTCAAATGAAGGATATGCTTTGATGGGGTAATCTGCCATCATGGAAAATCTAACTGAACATTTAAAAGGGTGGCGCAGAGGTAAATCTGCTGCCTCATGGTGCCAGATCCAGGGTTTGATCCTGACCTTGGGTACTGTCTGTCCGGGGTTTGCATGTTCTCCCTGTGACTGTGGGTTTCCTCCGGGTGTTCCAGTTTCCTCCTACATCCCAAAGACATGTGAATTTGTAAATTGCCCCTCTTTGAGTAAGGAGTAATTGAGAAAGTGGGAAAACCAAGAAATAGCGTGAACGTCTAGGAAAGAACTGCAGATGCAGGTTTACCCAGAAGATACACACTAAAAGCTGGAGTAATTCTGTGAACGGGTGATTGATGGCCGGTTTCATCTTGGTGGGCCGAAGGGCCTGTTTCTATGCTGTATCTCTAACCTAAAGATAGCTTATGGGCTATAGGAAGTGGGGAGTACAGTAAACAAGGGATTAACAATGCTGAAGGAAGCGATCAGCAAGACTGAAGTGAACAGTGTTGCTCTCGCTAGGTTAACGAGCTCTGGCCATTCACAGGCACCCCTACATGAAATACTGACTGACAACCCCACTCACTAAACAAACAACCAGGATGGAAAGTGAGAGAAGCAGTGTGCTGACTGACCTGCTGGATGAGCCGAAAGTCGTGGCTGACCAACATCATGCCACCCTCAAACGCATTGATGGCATCGGCCAGGGCATCGATCGTCTCGATATCCAGATGGTTTGTGGGCTCGTCAAGAAACAGCATGTGAGGACACTGCCAAGCCAGCCAGGCGAAGCACACCCGACACTTCTGGCCATCCGACAGGTTGCGAATCGGACTCACCTGCAAAACAAAAAAAGTCAGGAGTTTGCTCAGAAATTGTGGTGGCAGGACGCAAGCTCAGACAAGGAACAGGAACTGGAGCAGGCCTTGAACCCGCTCCATCATCCATCAACTTCAGGGCACATCTTCCACCTCAGCATCATTTTCCTGCACTATCGTGCTGACCCTATATCCCTCGATTCCCTTAACTGCCAGGAATCTATCAATTCCAGGGAGAGAGAGAGAGAGAGAGAGAGAGAGAGAGAGAGAGAGAAAATTCCTGACCAACCATCTACCTCATTGTAGATCTTCGAACTCTCTTTAATCTGACTTTGATGGGCTTTATCTTGCACTAAACATTATGCCTTTTATCCTGTACCGTCACCTGTGCTTGAATGTAATCACATATAGTCTTTCCACTGACTGGATAGTACGCACTCAGTTCACATGACGATAATAAACAAAACAAAACTATTCCAGTTTTAAATTAACACAATGATCAAGGTATCGCAGCTTGGGCTAGTACCCCATCTTGTTTCCTAAAGTTAATGGTCAGCTCCTTTGTCTTGCTGACATTGAGGGAGAGGTTGCTGTCTTGACAGCACATTACTAAGCTTTCTATCTCCTATATTCGTCTCGTCATTATTTGAGATCCAGTTCACAAGGGTGTGCTATCTGTAAACTTGTAGATGGAGGTAGAGCAGAATCATGTGTGTCTAGGGAGTATGGTAAGGAGCTGGGAACGCAGCCTTGGAGGCTGGTTTTGTTACCTATGCTTGCCGATTGAGGTCTATGGGTCATAAAGTTAAGAATCCAGTGGCAGAGGGGAGCGCTGACTCCCAAGGTCCAGGAGTTAGAATGGGATTATGGCATTGAAGGTGGAGCAAAAGTCAATAAATTGGACTCTGATGTAGATGTCCCTATTGCCCAGATAGTCCAGGGATGAGTGTAGGGCCAGGGAGATGTCATCTGCTATGGACATGTTGCGTCAGTAGATGAACAAGAGGATAAAGGCTGCCAAGATGATGTATATTGGGAAGTCAAGGGTTGGACATTTCAGTAAATGGTAGGGCACCAAAGACTGATGATGAACTGAGATCTTGAGGTTCACACCTATCAAATTCTCTGAAACAGCCACGTGTGGACAAGATGGAGAAGGCGGCAAGAGGCAGCTTGATTTAGGCCTTCAGAGGTCAGCACGATGGAACAGAGGCATCATGAAAACCTCTCTGTGTGCACCAGCCTAGTCATTTCAAGGGAGGGAGACAACATGGGTCTGATACCTTTGCTCATAACGTTGACTGCAGCACTCCAGTACTGTCACCTCCCAGATACAGACCTCAGCTTCCCTGCCCCCCTTAATGTCTTAAGATACTAACTAACCTGCGTACTGTGTTGCTCTCCACTCCCCCTCTGAAAGACAGACCCCGGGAGTCTCAATCCTATCCCACTACCTCAACTCTTCACAAGTGCAGATGTCAACTCTTATCCCCAGGATCTGCCCCATCTCATCCATCCCCGAGCCCTCCTACGGAGAGATGGCTGGAGGGAAGAAATGACCCAGTATCATGGCCTGGCACTGTGGCAAGTGGGGAGAGGGAAAACAGGTTTCAGATTCAGCCATACTGAATGGAAACTCCTTTCAGCTCCACTTTTAATTTAATCTGGTCTAGTGGTAATGTCCTCATCAGCAAACTGCAGTATCAACCTAAACAAATTCGAGGCAAGGTGCTGGTATCAGCTGCAGTCACGGTGTCCAGAAGGCAAAGGCAAGTTAATGTTTGTGGTCTGCACGTGGTGTTCTTTGGAAATATACAGAATTCAAATGGAAGTAAGAATCTAATGAAAGACACCATAGCACAAGGAAACCAGAGAGCTGTCTAAACCAACCAACACAAGGGCCCAGTGGTTCTCCAGGAGCAAGTACCTGCTGTTTTCCCGACAACCCGTAGCGCCCAATGATTTTCCGCATCTCCTCCTTCTCTTTGATTTCCGGGTAACACTTCATCATGTAATCCAGTGGGGAGAGGTCCAGGTCCAACTGATCTTGCAAGTGCTAGGAGATGGAGAGACACTGTTAGATCAACATTTCAAAGAGAAACATGTGCATTGATAGGGAAGGGTTAGAGGGGTATGGGTCAAACATGGGCAGGTGGGACCAGCATAGATTGCGCATCTTGGCTGGAATTGACAAGTAGGGTCGAAGGGCCTGTTTCTGTACTATATGACTGACTCTAAACATCCTCAAATCAAAACATTGATCAAGCCTGCTCTACAAATCAATGCAACCATGACACTATCTCAGTACTATACTCCCTCTCTTCCTGACCCCGTGACTCACTCTACACTTACAAATCAATGCCTTTTCAGTATATTCATGAATGTGCGTTCTATAGTAGGCTGCAGTGGAGATTTCCACAGGATCTGAGCCCGCTGTCGTTAATTCTCAAAGAGTCAACTGAAGCAGAAACTAGCTTATGTTTCAGGTGGAAGACCTTTCAGCAGAACCAAGCTTCCCTGTGCACAGCTGCTGTTTGAGTGGCAGAGTTCTTCCAGCACTTCTGATTTTGTTTCCGAGTCCACAATCTGTTCTCCATTATTGGAGACACTTTCCAGCCCAGTCAAAATGGTCTCACCTACACTTTGGTTGTGATGCCTAGTTCGCGACAGTCCTTGTATCCCACCCTCAGCGAGCAGCTCGTCTCCTCCCCCACTAGCTTGGTCCCATATGTCTCGGGGGAAGGTTAAATGTGCTTTCACAAGGAAACTCTCAACAAAGCAGCTGGCCAAGGATGGGTTCTTACGCAATATGTCAATCAACTGGTCTGTCTTCATCGTCCTCTGCACTCTCTAGCTTCAGTCTGTTCTCATCATTCCAGCCCAAGAAAACCATGACAAAATGCTCTGAAAGACTGGTAATGGTCCACATTTGTGCCAATTGTCCAGATAATCTGGACCCTTTCAATTATATGATTATGTGACCAAATACAGCCCCAACTCGATGTTCAGGGTCACTGATAATACCACTGCTGTTGGCCGGTCCACCTGATCACACCCCCCCCACATCTCCCTCCCTTGTGCATTGATTGGTCCAAGCACGGTTGAGATCAAGAGACACACCAGCCCTGCCGGTGAGTGTGGACACAGAACATCTGCCACATTTCAGTGCCCGTACCACACACTGCCAGCTTCTGTCAAGCACAAGCCCAGAGGATTGCAAATGGAAGTTGTTGCCACTCGTCAGATGAAGCCCTCACTGTGGACCTCCAGCAGTAGGAGGAAATACAGAACCTCGTGTGGAAAGCAGCTTTTCCCCCACTGTCTCCCGCCCATTTGATCAATGGATGATGTGATCTCCAGTAACCAATACAACAACCACCAACGAGTCATTTCACAAAGATGATTCTTCACGTCCCAAGAATCTATCGTCAGACACACCTGGGTTAACACATTGTAAATTACAATTTCAGGAGTGGCATTTAACATTCATGGTTGTTTAGTTAATGGGTGTTACGATGGAATTGGTTAAAATTGGAAAAATAACGTGTACAATTATCTGTTACTCAATAGGTTAAAAGTTTGATAACAATTTCACAATTCAGTCACCCCCTGAATCCTGGCCAGGATTCCAACCCTTCCTGCATGAATGACTTGACAAATCAAAACTCACAAGATGATTCCTGATCTGCGTTTATTATTCCAGGAACTGAAAAGACTCGAGCACTTCTCCAAGGAAGGGAAGCATAGATGACAAATTGCCTGGGACTTCTTGATGACTAACATGGCTGGATTGCATTGATGGGAGTGTATGTAAAGAGGCTTCAACAGGGTGTGGATAAAATTAGTGCATGGGTGAGAACAGGTCAGAAGGCATGTGTGAGGAAGTGCGTAAAACAGGGAAATTTAATGACCTAAGAAACTGGGCAATATTTAATGTTCAAACTAGTTAGGCCGCATTTGGAGTATTGTGTGCATTTCTGGTTGCCCCATAACAGGGAGGATGTAGATGCTTTGGAGAGGGTGCAGAAAAGGCTTACTAGAATGATGCCTGGATTAGAAGGCTAGCTATAAAGAGAGGTTGGACAGACTTGGAATGTTTTCTCTCGAGTGTTGGAGGTTAAGGAGTGACCCAACAGAAGTACATAAAATAGTGAGGGGCATAGATAGATAGGGTAGACAGTCAGAACCTTCTCCCACGGAGTTAAAATGTCAATAACTAGAGGGCAGAGCTTAAAGATCAGAGGGGAAAGTTTCAAGGAGTTGTGTGGGGCAAGTTTGTTTTTTAAACAGTGGCAGGTGCCTGGAACACGCTGTAAGAGGTGTTGGAAGTAGATACGATAGTGGCATTTATGTGGCTTTTAGACAGGCACATGGATATGAAGGGACAAATCATGTGCAGAGATTAGTTTAACTTGGCATCATGTTCAGCACAGCCTGTCCCTGTGCCGTACTTTTCCATGTTCAAAGTAATCCAGGTGCCCTTGCACAAGGCACTAAAAATTAATACACAGGTGCAGCAAAAAGATAGGGAGGCAAGTGTTATGTTGGCCTCCACAACAATAGGATTTGAGAGCAGCTATAAAACGGCTTACTGCAATTGCATTGGTTCGCGGTGCAACTGCATGTGGAGCAGAAAGCACATTTTGGTCTCACCTAATAAAAGGATCTACCTGCCATGGAGTGAAAGCAAGAGATTTACCAGACTGGCTCTAGGGGTGCTTCTTCAATATATTCTGGGATGAAGGGGACCCTCATTGAAACTTACCAAATAGTGATAGGCCTGGATTGAGTAGATGTGGAGGGGATGTTTCCACTAGTGGGAGAATCTAGGACCAGAGGCCATAGCCTCAGAATAAAAAGGTATACCTTTAGAAAGGAGATGAGGAGGAATTTCTTTAGTCCGAGGGTGGTGAATCTGTGGAATTCATTGCCACTGAAGACTGTGGAGACCTTCAATAGATATTTTTAAGGCAGAAATTGATATATTCTTAATTAGTACGGGTATTAGGTTATGGGGAGAAGGCAGGAGAGTGGGGTTGGGAGTGAAAAATAGATCAGCCATGACTGAATGGGCGGAATGGCCCAATCCTGCTCCTATCACTTATGAACTTGTTTTCTACCAATACCCAAGAGACCCAAATGAATTTCACTGTACCTGGTACACGCGACAATTAAGAAACTATTGAACTGAGATAAATAGATTTCTGTTTGTCATAGAATTAATTAAAATGGAGCCCAGATCGATCAGCAATGGTCATTTTGAATACCAGCACTAGCTTGAAGGGCTGTAGTCTCCTCCCAATTCATATCCTGGTGACAAACCTAATGTTTCTATCCCCTCAATGTTTATAGAACAATTTACACGATTAATATTAATTGGGATTGCAAAGGGTAAAAAAAACGAAATACTTCAGTGCATTCAAGAGAACTTTGAAAGCTGTCGGAAACCACCCCAAAGAAGGGACATTATTAGACATAGTTTACAGAATTAAGCAAGAAAATTTGGAGTATTGTGTTCAGGTTTTGTCACTCTACTATAGGAAGGATAGCTTTCAGATGGAAAGAGTGCAGGAATGTGGACGAGGCCAGGATGCAAGTGCCTGAAGGACAGGGAAAGGTCAAATTATGCAATAATTAGGACTGGATTCGCAGTAATCCTCAAGGAGTAACATGAACTAACAGTGGATCGAGAGAAATTCAAGACCCACGGCACAGTTATATGCAAGATCTCGCAGCAAAGTTAAGAAATACTTCCACAAACAGCAATAGATCCCACGTCAATTGTCAACATTTAAATTGATTGTTCTTAAGAGATATGGCACATATCAGGCCAGAAATCACCCCAAAATGTGGTTGCTCGTTCCTTTACACATAACGGTTACATTCATTGCCCATCTTGTTCCAGGGAAGTAGAGAACATACGAGAAAGGTGGCGAGTGAAAGTTACCTGATGGTATCGCCCAATTTTGACGTGCGAATGTTTTCGGATCATCCCATCACAAGGCAAGAGCTACAGGAAGAGGGCATAAAATAGTCAATAACTAAAGTCAGGATTACACGAGGCACAAGTTCGCTCAACATTATCACATGACAAGGTCTCAACCAGTCTAAATGCAGGTGTAAAGTTTAGAGACACAGGTCAGCAGATGCTGGATTGTGAGCACAAAGTGCTGGTGTAACTCGGCAGATCAGGCAGCATCTGTGAACTTTTGTCTGAAGGGTCTACAACACCGTCTGTCATTTCCCTCCACTGATGCTGCCTGACCAGAAAAGTTTAATGTACATGTCTGGTGACAAGGACAGCCATAGTTGTTGCCTCTCCTGAACTGCAAGCTGCGACTAGACTTTTATCCATCACAAGCTCCGGGCCCATTTCTAGGGCATCAAGGGTCAGTTTCAGCAGGTAACAGGACATCCGCTCAAATCAGCTAATCACTGAGCTATAGGTTCAATTCCCACCTGATCTTTAGCACCATAAAGGGTTGAAGCCTCTTCAATTGGTCTCGACATCCCAAGAATGGAAATATGAAAAAAGTGGCGCCAGTTGCTCTGCAGTGACTCACTCCACATAGACAAGCAAGCTTCACAGAGCTTCGTGGCCAATACAATTATTTCACAAACTATTGTGAATCTTGTAGCATCAGATTCAGATTCAATCTTTATTGTCATTGTGCAGTGTACAGTACAGAGACAACGAAATGCAGTTAGCATCTCCCCAAAAGAGCAAACATAGAATAATGAGCAATAAATATATATACGTACATACAGTAGTAGTAGTAGTGCAATTTTTCTGGGGGAAGGAGTGTCCGGGGTGGGGGGGGGGGGGGGGACTCAAAGAACCACAACGTGGATGTTGGGCAAGGTTAGACTTTCTCTGCTAACCATCTCTATCAATTCCTAGGATGAAGAGATGGTCAATAGACAATAGGTGCAGGAGTAGGCCATTCGGCCCTTTGAGCCAGCACCGCCATTCAATGTAATCATGGCTGATCATCCCCAATCAGTACCCAGTTCCTGCCTTCTCCCCATATCCCCTGCCTCCGCTATCTTTAAGAGACCTATCTAGCTCTTAGGTGGCCCTAAATGCACCAGAACAGTTTCGAAGAAACAACTTCAGGCATTGACTTAGTTTAGTTTAGAGATACAGGGCGGAAACAGGCTCTTTAGCCCACCGAGTCCGCATCGACCAGCGAACGCCACACATTAACACCGTCTTACACACACTTGGGACAATTTACACTTATAACAAGCCAATAAGCCTCCAATCCTGTACGTCTTTGGAGCGTGAGAGGAAACTGAAGATCTCGGAGAAAACCCACGCGGTCACGGTAAGTACTCGGGTCTCCGGTGCTGCAGGAAAGCAGCTTTACCACTGCACCACCGCTAACTTAAGGCTTCTTGAAAAGCAACTCTAGGTATTAACTTAACCCTCATTTAGACTTTTAGGACGGATGAAGATACATTTCTTCACCCAGGGTTTGTAAATCTTTGGAACTCTTTAATGCACTGCTCAACGCCACTCACTGCACAGAACCATGAGGATCGTGGAGCGTTATTCAAGATAGAAGTTATCCAATATTTATAGAATTCCATTAATGTCCACAAACCTAAGGAACGGGTACAGGGCAAGACCGAGTCAGGTCAAGGTAGATCTGCCATGATCCAAGTGAATAGTGTAGTTCAAAGGACCACTAACCAACTACTCTTTCATCTCATGGAATCAGGCAAGCACGGACCTCCCATTTACAAACAGCTGATTGGGGACTGGGACTGGAAGCCTCAACTTTCTGATTCAGTGGAGAAAGAGCTACCTACAGCCATGGCTGTCTCGATCCCCAGTGCCAACAACTTCATGGAGCCTGGTCTCAAACAGTCACTGAAATGAGGAGCCAGAGATCACATGGGGTTCCCGCACTGTGGGGAGAAAAAAAAACAGACTAAGCAGAGAGATAGCTCACACTTTGACCAGCATTACACTTTGATCCACACCACACAAGATGGACTACCTGTCATCGGCATTGTATGGAATGGAAGATGGGTGGGCAGCGGGGGGAGCCAGCATCACAGGCCACACCAATCTCTAACGCAGAGCTAAGCCAGTTACCACGAGGAACTGATTCTTTTTAAGCAGAGTGTCAAATACTCCCTTGCCCACATGGATTTAACAGGGAAGTATTTACTTCAAAGAGCATTTGGTGCTCCCCTGCTTATGAGAAAAATTTAAGATCCATCCAAGTTCACTGTTTACTGGATCAGTGGTTGCACGATATGTTAATACACAAGTTGCTGTCTATACTCTGATTAATATATCAACTAGCTCACAACAGAAAGCACCCGCGATCTAAAGCTTCAGAAACCAAAGTTTAGATATTTTTATAGCTTCTTTCAACCCGCTATGCTAATGCTGGAGTTTCTAGTTAGGTTCAATGTCCCAATGGAAACTCATGGTCCTCGTTTTACCAGTCCTGGAGCACTTGGTCCGGGGAGACCTGGCCAGTACCAGACTCAGACAAGACCGCTACACGATGGAACACAGACCCCCAGAAGCCGAGGAGATTGACTCGCCACGGCTCATCCTCGGCTAGAGTGGTAGCCCAGGGAGACTAAAGGCACTGCCTCAAATTAAGTTAAAATGAAGGTAAAACAGCACAGGAGCAGGCCCTTCAGCCAACATGTGTGCAATAACCGTGATTTCAATTTAAGCTCATCCCATGTTGTTGGTATGCCTCTGTTCTCTGCTTGTTCATGTGCCTATCTCCCTATACATGAATGAGTTGGTTTGGATCAAGCAACTGCACTAGGGTCTGCACCTTAATAGACAACTTAAACCGTGCACAGGAAAGTCGCTCCTCTTCCAAGCAGCAAGTGGTTTGTCCTTACTAAATACCAAAGGTCAAAAGTGATATACACCTATATGTGCTGTTCTATATGTGCTGTTCTGAGCCATAACCAAAGTTTTTTTAATTAGAAAATTGCTGTTAGGAAAAGATTTTTGAATAATAGATAATTTGACATTAGCAGGAATTTAAGTAACTTTGAAGGTGATTACCGGGATTACCCTCGAAACCCCCAGGGCATGACGACTGGATCCTAGGGGATAATGTATGGGTGTGAGTTGGGAATTGGTTGACGAACGGAAAACTGGAGAACAAACAGGTTATTTTGAAGCACTCGGCTATAACGATAATGAATGTATTGGTGGTTTTCTTCCCAAATTCTACAGATTCTAGGACAGAAGGAAGTAACAACTCCGGTATTTATGAGCCAGGAACTATAGATCAATGAAACCTGACACTAGTAGTCAGGGAAATGCTAGAATCTGTTACCAGAGAAGTGGTAAAAGGACATTTAGTATATACTAATAGGACTAAGCAAATCAAGATTGATTAGTGAAAGTGCGGTACTAGTGACTGGCGCTGGGGACACACCGATTCACAACTTACATCAATGACTTGGATGAGGGGATCAAATGTGACTCATTTCCAGATTTACTTAAGACACAAACCAAAGTGATCTTTAACAGTGGGGTTTAGGGCCAAGTGGAATCATACAGATTAAATGAATGTGTGAAGTTGTGGCTAATGTGCAAAATTCGAGAACTGCACAGTCTTTTATCCAGGGTAGGGTAATCAAGAACCAGGGGACGTAGGTTTAATGTGAGTATGAAAATATTTAACAGGAATCTGAGAGGCAACGAGCTGCCAGAGGAGGTAGTTGAGACAGGTACAATAACATTTAAAAGACACTTGGATAGGTACATGGATAGGAAAGGTTCAGTGGGATCAAATGTGGGCAAATGGGACAAGTTAAGATGAGGCATCTTGGTCAGCATGGGCAAGTTGAGACAAAGGGCCCATTTCCACGTTGTACAAATCTATGACTGAGGTATTTTCTATGGAACACAGGATCATGAGAGTGCATGGATAAAGTAAATGTTCACAGCCTTTTTCCCCCAGGGTATAGGATTCTAAAACTAGAGAGCATAGGCTTTTCTGCCACAGAGGGCAGTGGAGACCAATTCACTGGATGTTTTTAATAGAGAGATAGATTTAGCTCTTCGGGCTAACAAAATCAAGAGATATGGGGGAAAAAAAGCAGGAACGGGTACTGTTTGGATGATCAGCCATGATCATATTGAATGGCGGTGCTGGCGCAAGGGCCGAATGGCCTACTCCTGCACATATTTCTATGTTAAGTTGAGAGGGGAGAGATTTAAGAAGGACCACATGGGTGACTTTTTTCACTCATAGTGTAGTCCATACCTGGAATCAGCTGCAAGAGGAAGCTACAGAAGTGAGATGCAATTACGACTTTAAAGAGACATTTAGACAGATACATGGGTAGGAAGGGTTTAGATGGCTATGGGTCAAATACAGACAAATGGGACTAGTCCAGTATGCCAGTATGGGCAGCATGGCCAAGGGTGCGTAGCTCTATGATTCTGTGGTCATGCACTGCAGAAAAAGACAAAGGACAGAAAACTTTAAATGAGAGATTGATAGATGTTGGGATTCAGAGACTAGAGTGTCTTTGGACATGCGTCAATGAAAGTTTAAACAACAATTCAACAGGCACAGGCATCGGGCAGCACAGCGGCAGTTACTGCCTTACAGCACCAGGGACCCCGACTACGAGTGCTGTCTATACGTAGTTTGTACATTCTCCGTGAGCACATGCGTTTTCTCAGGGTGTTCCAGTATCGCCCCACACTCCAAAGACGTACAGGTTAATGGCTTTGGTAAAATTATAATTTGTCCCTAGTGTGTCGAATGGTGCTAGTGCACAGGGTGATCGCTGGTTGGCAGGGATTCGTTGGGCGAAGGGTCTGTTTGTGCACTGTATTTCTAAACTAAACTAAAGGCACTTAAAAACAACAGAATCGGAGTACAAGAAGAGACAAGCCTTGCTCTAATTATAGCGCCTGAATATTGAGTAAAGGTCCTGTCTCCTGATGCAAGAAATGATACACATACTGGCAACAGAGCACTGTGAAGCATTAAGGTGGGGTTCTGGGATGGGAGTTTCTGCTATGGAGCAACTTATTAGACCAGGATTGTACTTGGTCTTTTGATGAAGGGGGAGATTTTATTGAGACATACAAATTTCTAAGGCATTCGATAAGTTAAATGTGGAGTTGATATTTCCCCAACATAGAACAAGTGTTACCGATTCAAAATAAAGAGCTTGGTTGTTTGGATGCAGATGAGAAATTTCTTCAGCCAGATGGTACGGGTCTCAGAACTTCAGTCCCTAGGTACGCCACGACCCCGAGTCATACTTACATCACCTGCCAGCAGCTTAAGTAGAGTAGACTTCCCGGCTCCGTTGGGCCCAACAAGGGCTACACGGGTATCTAAGTCTATACCAAACTCCAGGTTCATGTAGATCAAGGGCTGAAAGAGAATTAAACACCAATCAGCACCGATTTGTGCCAACATAAAACTTCCACCCAGTTCTTGTCGATCCTAAATCTGTCTTAATCTCAGTGATAATTCCACCACACTTTTGTTGGTGGAATTCCCACACTATCCACTCCAAGCAGTTAATGCCACCAGATGCTGGAGTTCACTCCCTAGTGGATATGCATTCTGGACAAGGCATTCCTCTGGTACAAGGATCTGCTCAGAATACTAATAGAAATGGTGTTGAGACTTCACCAAAACACAAGTGCCCAAAGCCATTAGTAGCTTGCCAGGAGAGTCAGTCAGACAGCATGGAAACAGGCCCATGTCAACTTTGATGTCTATCTAAGATAGTCCCATTTTCCCACAATTTCATCTTGAACTACGCTGTGATGTTCTCCATCAAAAATACAACTGCCCTTCCTCTATTCACCGCCGGTATCTCATCAGGGCACCTGCACCTGCCTCATATTATCCCCCCCCATAGATTCAAGATTCAAGAGAGATTATTGTCATGTGTCCCTGATAGGACAATGAAATTCTTGCTTTGCTTCAGCACAACAGAACATAGTAGGCATTGACGACAAAACAGATCAGTGTGTCCATATACCATTATATAAATATATACACACATGAATAAATAAACTGATAAAGTGCTAATAACAGATAATGGGCTATTAATGTTCAGAGTTTTGTCCGAGCCAAGTTTAATAGTCTGATGACTATGGGGAAGTAGCTATTCCTGAACTTGGTCGTTGCAGTCTTCAGGCTCCTGTACCTTCTACCTGAAGGTAGCAGGGAGATGAGTGTGTGGCCAGAATGGTGTGGGTCCTTGATGATGCTGCCAGCCTTTTTGAGGCAGCGACTGCGATAGATCCCCTTGATGGAAGGGAGGTCAGAGCCGATGATGGACTGGGCGGTGTTTACTACTTTTTGTAGTCTTTTCCTCTCCAGGGCGCTCAAGTTGCCAAACCAAGCCACGATGCAACCGGTCAGCATGCTCTCTACTGTGCACCTGTAGAAGTTAGAGAGTCATCCTTGACAAACCGACTCTTCGTAATCTTCTCAGGAAGTAGAGGCGCTGATGTGCTTTCTTAATAATTGCATCAGTGTTCTCGGACCAGGAAAGATCTTCAGTTGTGCACGCCCAGGAATTTGAAGCTCTTGACCCTTTCAACCATCGACCTATTGATATAAATGGGACTGTGGGTCCCCATCCTACCCCACAAGTCCACAATCAGTTGCTTGGTTTTGCTGGTGTTGAGGGCCAGGTTATTGTGCTGGCACCATATTGACAGTCGCTCGATCTCTCTTCTATACTCCGACTCATCCCCATCAGTGATACGTCCCACAACAGTGGTGTCGTCAGCGAACTTGATGATGAAGTTCGAACTATGACCGACTACGCAGTCATGAGTATAGAGTGAGTACAGCAGGGGGCTGAGCACGCAGCCTTGAGGTGCTCCCGTGCTGATTGTTATCGAGTCGGACACATTTACACCAATACGAATAGACTGTGGTCTATGAATGACGAAGTCGAGGATCCAATTGCAGAGCAATGCGCAGAAACCCAGTTCTGCGAGTTTGGTAACCAGCTTGGAGGGGATGATTGTATTAAATGCTGAGCTGTAATCAATGAATAAGAGCCTGACATATGAGTTTTTGTTGTCCAAGTGGTCCAGAGCGGAGTGGAGGGCCAGCGAGATCGCATCCAACGTTGATCTGTTGTGGCGGTAAGCGAACTGCAGTGGGTCCACGTTTTTGTCGAGCTAGGAGTTGATTTGCGCCATGATCAACCTCTCAAAGCACTTCATCACCGCAGGCGTTAGTGCCACTGGTCGATAGTCATTGAGGCACGTCACCTTACTCTTCTTGGCCACTGGTATAATTGATGCCCTTTTAAAGCAGGTGGGAACCTCAGACCTCAGAAGTTGAAAATGTCCGTAAAAGCTCCAGCCAGTTGGTCTGCACAGGTTTTTAGAACGCGACCAGGTATACCATCAGGTCCAGGTGCTTTTCAAGGGTTCACCCCTCTGAAGGATTTCCTGACATCGGCCTCTGTGACTGAGGTTGAAATATCATCACCACGAATGGGGGCTCGGGAAGGCACATCGGTGTTCTCCCCATCAAAGCGTGCATAAAACGCATTGAGCTAATCAGGGAGTGATGTTTCACTGACATTTGAGCTGCCTACTGGTTTCGCCTTGTAGGAGGTGATTGCATTCAGGCCCCGCCACAGCTGCCGAACATCTGTCTCATCCTCCAGTTTGGAGCAGAAGGTCGTATCTGGACTTCTTGTAGACCACTGTATCATCAGACATGAATGCCCGATGTCTGGTCTTCAGAAGAGTGCGGATCTCAAAGTTTATCCAAGGTTTCTGATTGGGAAACACTTGGAAGGTTTTTGTGGGGATGCAGTTCTCCACACATTTCTTAATGAAGTCTGTAACGACTGTGGCGTATTCGTTCAATTCCATTGCCGAGTCCTTGAACATTGCCCAGTCTACAGACTCCAAACAGTCCTGGAGTTGTTCCTCTGCCCCCCCCCCCCCCCTCCCCCCGACCAGCTCTGTACTGTCCTCACCTCTGGGGGTGCGCTCTTTAATTGCTGCCTGTAGGCAGGAAGAAGCAGCACCGCGGTATGGTCGGATTTACTGAAGTGAGGGCGAGGGATAGAGTGATAGGCATTCTTGATGGTGGTGTAGCAGTGGTCGAGGGTGTTAGGTCCTCTGGTGCAGCAGGAGACATGTTGGTGGAAGTTAGGGAGTGATTTCTTTAGGTTTGCCTTATTGAAGTCCCCAGCAATGGTGGTAAATGCCTCGGGGTAAGACGTCTGGTGTTTGTTGACCATGGCGTGCAGCTCCTCCAGTGCCAGACGGACGTCAGCCTGGGGTGGGATGTAGACCGCGGTCAGGATGATGGAGGTGAATTCCCTCGGAAGGTAGAAGGGACGGCACTTCACCACCAGATGTTCGAGGTGTGGAGAGCAGGAGTTGGACAGGACTGCCACGTCTGAGCACCAGACGCCCCCTGCTCTCCCTTTCCCAGATAATAATTTAATAATTTGTTTATAGGGACAGTGCATATTAATGAACATTTGCATGTAAATATGCGAGATTGTAGCCAATCAGTAGCTAATTTCCGTCTCTAGTCCCAGGCAAAGGTAGGTGAAGTGTCTTGCCCAAGGACACAACGACAGTACACACTCCAAGCAGGATTCGAACCGGCCACCTTCAGGTTGCCAGCCGAACACTTAGCCCATTGTGCCATCTGTCGCCAGATGCCAGTGTACGGTCCATACGGTGGATGGAGAACCCTTCAGGCTGGACCGCTGAGTCTGGGGAGCTGGGGATGAGCCATGTCTCTGTGAAACAGAACACAGAGCATTCCCTCAGCTCCCTTTGATAAAGCAGCCTTGCCCTTAAGTCCTCCACTTTATTTTCAAGGGACTGTACACTGGCCAGTAGAATAGTAGGGAGAGGGGGCCGAAGTCCCCTGTGCTTCATTCTGACCTGAAGTCTTGCCCGTCAGCCACGTTTCCGGACACAATGGAGGCTTCCCCTTTGCTTCCAGGTAGTATGCTTGCTGTACCTGCTGTTTCTGCGAACCTGCGCTGGAACGGGGATTCCTTTACAGACAGCAGCTCCAGCTCCATAACGAACGGGGGTTCCCTCAAAGTCAGTAGCTCCAGCTCTGTTGTTCCTGGAGGATCCAGCCGGTCGGCTCTGGAGGTCATCCCGGGATTTCCAGGTACAGTACCTGCGTTCCTCCGTCGAGTCGGGTGATTTCCAGCCAGCATGGGAAAGTTTAAAGTCCGGGGCTCCCGCAGCTGCGGGAGATCGCAAAATTACAAGAGCCTTGAGGTGCTCAAGCAGCTTGTCTGAAACGGCACCGATTTCTGCCATTTTCCTAATCCAGGTGAGTTGTTGGAAGTTGTATTTAAGCCTTTTGTGTTCTGGTGCTCCGCAAAAGTCGCCGCAGGCAGGCGCCATCTTTGGTACAGGGCCATGTCAGGATCTCGGTCCAATGTGTCGGAAGGAATTGCAGATGCTGATTTATACCTAAGATAGACACAAAATGCTGGAGTAACTCAGTGGGTCAGGCAGCATCTCTGGAGAAAAAGAATGGGTGACGTCTTGGGTCGAGACCCCTCGTCACCATTTCAGAGGTACTGCGCGACCCGCTGAGTTTCTCCAGCATTTGGTGTCTATTCCCAGTCCCATGTATTCACCCAGGACCTGGTGTTCGTATTGAAACAAATGCAATTTAATCCAACGGTTTTTCCTCATTGCCAGCTGTGCTCCTGCCCATCTTATCCACTGAACATGCTGTTGTTGACTTCTGTATCAACCTTCAGCCTCTTACTAATGCTATGTATCCCATTCCCCCTGCCCATCAAGTTAAATCCTTCCTAGCGGGACTAGCATTGACAACCTGGCAGTTGATGTAGTAGAACAGAATCTACCATGTTCCACATGCCCACTTGCAGAAACAGACTCCTTCATAAACTATCGCAGTGTAGTCAGTTAGAATTACCCAAAACATAGACAGTGAATTAAGCAATGAGCTGTGAGAAACATCATACTTGCATCATGCTCACAAGGTCACCCATATACTTACCCCATCGTTGGTGTACTTGAAGCTCACATTCTGCACCATAATAACAGGAGGTGGAATCTTCCCGCACGAGGGGAAACAGAAAGACAATGTCTGCGGGATGATAACAACAGAATTACAACCATAGAAACTGGAAACAAAAACTCTGCCACATTCTTTCTGGCCCTGATCAAAAAAGGTGAGAGACAACATTTGCAAAAAAAGTTTGTCCAAGCATCGGCTCCTTGCCTGTGTTCACCTAATACTTGGTAGACACAAAATGCTGGAATAACTCAGCGGTACAGTCAGCATCTCTGGAGAGACCCTTCTTCAGACTGAAATTTCAGTTTTGGGTCAAGACCCTTCTTCACCATTTCAGAGATACTGCGTGACCCGCTGAGTTACTCCAGCATTTTGTGCCTATTCCCAGTCCCATGCACAGAAACTTCAGTCTGAAGAAGGGTCTCGACCCGAAACGTCACCCATTCCTTCTCTCCAGAGATGTTGGCTGTCCCCGCTGAGTTACTCCAGCATTTTGTGTCTACCTTCGATTTAATCTGCAGTTCTTTCCTGCACATTTTCACCTAATACTTGCCAGGCTTTGTCCTGCCCCTCCTCTCTTCCAGCTTTCTTCCCCCCTAATCAGTCTGAAGAAGGGTCCTGACCCAAAACGTCACTTATCCATGTTCTCCACAGATGATGCCTGACCTGCTGAGTTGCTCCAGCACTGTCTTTTTTTTTTTTTAGTAAACCAGCTTCTGAAGTTCCTGGTTTCTATACCTTCAGTATTTTTCCCACTCTGCTAACATGGCAGGGGCAGAGCCACTGCAATCATTCAATGCACAAAATGGTGCACTGGAGGGTTTGAAGAATGCAACTGACAGTCTTGCTCATGCTTCAGTTGCAACACACTGCCTTCCATTGAAATATAAAGAAATATTCACGAGGACATAGTAACCTTGGTATGTATGTGGCTGTTTTAACTTGTTCCAAATCAGCCAGTCAAAAATTGACCCAACAGTTTTGGAGCCCATTTTGACTGTACAAGTACTTCTCATCTGCATAAGATTATGAGGGAAATAGATGGGGTGAATGCAGTCTTTTATCCAGAGTAGGGAATTAACAACCAGAGGACATAGGTTTAGGGTGAGACTCAGAGAGTGGTGAGTATATGGAACGAGCTGCCATAGGTAGTTGAGGCAGGTACTATAACAACATTTAAAAAGGTCCGTGGACGGGTACATGGATAGGAAATGTTTAGAGGCATATATGGACCATTACACAGTCAGGTGGGATTACTGTAAATGGAGTACATTGGTCAGCATGGACTCGTCGGGCCGAAAGGCCCGTTCCGTGCTGTATAACTGCACTTCGAAGTACAGCCAAGCATTGGTGGAATCTCAAACCTCAGCCTATATCCTGGGTTAGTAAGCAGGTGTTTAAGATGCAGCGGTGACAGCACATACAAAATATTTATAGGGTTCAACAGGGTGGATGCAGGGATGACATTTCATGCCTACTCTTGAACTAGAACAGTTTTCAAATAAGGGGTGGCTTATAGGACAAAGTGACAAATTTTCTTCCAAGGGTTGGGAACATTTGAATGTTCCAATCCAAGGAGGCTCAGCGTGCATTTAACATAAAGATTGATAGATTTCTGGATATCAGAAGAATAAAGGAATATGAGGCTAAGGCAGGAGAATAGGTAGAAAAATCACCATGACTTAGAGTACACGTCGAAACGGCTGAATGGCATGCTCCTACTTCTTCCTGACGTTTGTGGGACAAAAGTTAAACAAAGCTGGTTGCCAGAATGTATTGATTCATTATGGTCATGTGTACCAAGATACAGTGAACGATTTTGCCTGCTAACCAGTCAAATAATATTATTCAAGTACAAAAGCCCAGGGCTTTTCCCATTCATTGTGAAGGTCCTGCCCTGGTTTGACTTCCCAAAATACAACACTTCACACTTATCTGCATTAAACTCCATTAACCATTCCTCAGCCCACTTACCCAGCTGATCAAGATCTCATGGTAATTTACGATAACTATCTTCACTGTCTACAATACTACCTATTTTAATGTCATCTGTAAATTTACTAACTATGCCTCATACATTCCCATCCCATTTGTTGAGATAGATGACAAATAGCAATGGGCCCAGCACCGATCCCAGAGGCACACCACTAGTTGGGGCCTCCTGTCTGAAAAGTTTCCAACTCTTACCCTCTGCATTTTACCATCAAGCCAATAATGTATCCAATTAATAGCTCTTTCTGGACCACTTGGTTCTACATCTCATGCATGGCCTGGTCTTAACTTTGGCTAAAGAACTGCATTTGCGGAAAGATGATTGACGGCCAACAACTTTTTCAGAGTCACATGAATAATAATGCACAAAATTACAAAGATTCACAGCACCTGTACCTCCCGGAAACAAATTTCCCATAACTTGTGAATATATATTCCAGCCAGACAGAACAGTGAATAGAATTATGCAAGGTAGGATTCATTAGTGTAAATAACTTAAAGAAATTACACAATTGAGCAGAAACCCTCCTCACTGGGACCTGCAAGCATCGCCATCCTTTTATTTTCTTGAAATATTTTAACATTGATGCAATCAAAACTGGGGCTGGTTTTCTTGAGAATTCGATTTTACAGAACTATGATGGATCCACTTGCCTATAAACCTGTTACATAACTTGTGAGTTATGAACCTCTTCCATGAGATCACTGAAACCAACTCCCACACTCTGTTCTACCAGAGATCACTGACACTTCATGTGACTCCTCCCTGAGGATTCAATTCCTGTGCACAGTCACGTTGTCCATACATGTCTGACACACCTGGCGGGTGCAAGAATTTACTCAGCAAGTTTCATGCTGACTGAAACAAAACAATCTCCAATTATCTCAATGAATTCTGGAAGGTGGAACTTAATATTACAGGTGACCCATGTAACTTGATACTAAAAATACGTCAGAAGCCACGAGGCTTGGAGTCTCTGCACAAGCTGCACGGACCTTGTCACTGATTACTTTCTCAGTCAGCCCGGACGCAATCATCTTCTGTAGGGTTTTCTCTTTGCTCTGGGCCTGCCTTGCCAGCTTGGCACTGCCATGTCCAAATCGTGCAATGTAGTTCTGGAGGAAAACAAAAGTCAAAATGAAACCAACAGGTTAACAGGTAATAGCCCATCCAGACTTCATCTGGCTACTTTGAGAGTTGTAGATAGTTAAGTGTTTTCCCCCAGGGTGAAAATTTCAAGTAATAAGGGCCGTAGCTTTAGGGAGAGGGGGGGGAGGGGGGAAGAAAGAAAGAGGGAGGAGGAGGGTAAAAATGCGGTAGATACGTTTCTGATGGTTAAGCACCTCATGCCATGTCAGGTTGTTGATGCATATACTTTAATTTTAGGTGTTTGAAAGTAAGGCAGAACAGGAAAATATATTTAGGCTGATTTAAGTGTGATTTAGGACACAGCCTGGAAGCCTGGGTAATACGCCATCTGAATTAGCAATTGAAGCAGAGTTCACAGATTGAAGGCAAGAGGTAAAGAAATGCAGAGCTGGGTAATTACATAGAATTAAGTTAAATTCAACTTGGGCATTACCAGACGTGACCATGACATATGATGAAAGAATGGGTTGACTGGGCTTGTATTCACTGGAATTTAGAAGGATGAGAGGGTATCTTATAGAAACATTAAATTCTTAAAGGATTGGATAGGCTAGATGCAGGAAAAATGTTGCCAATGTTGGGGGAATCCAGAACCAGGGGTCACAGTTTAAGAATAAGGGGTAGGCCATTTAGGACTGAGATGAGGAAAAACATCTTTACCCAGAGAGTTGTGAATCTGTGGAATTCTCTGTCACAGAAGGCAGTGGAGGCTAATTCACTGGATGTTTTCAAGAAAGTTAAATTTAGCCTTTATGGCTAAAGGAATCAAGGGATATGGGGAAAAATCAGGAACCGGTTGCTGATTTTAGATAATCGGGCATGATCATATTGAATGGCGGTGCTGGCTCGAAGGACCAAATGGCCTACTCCTGTACCTATTTTTCTGTCTCTATGTAGAACATGGAATAGTACACCACAGGAACAGGCCCTTCGGTCCATGCAGTCCATTCCAACCATCAAAACTAATCCCATCTGCTGGCACATTATCCAAATCCATCCATTCCCTGTCTGTTCAGTAGGGAGCTAGTCAAAAGATCTACTGGTCCATGTAAATAATATTCACTGCCCTGCGCTCTAACACCTCCTCAAAAGATTCAATGTTTGTAAGACGTGACAAGGCTACATAACAATTCTCCCCCCGCAGTCGTTCCAGGTGCAACAGAGGTTCACCTGTATCTCCTCTAACCTAATCTACTGCATCCGCTGCTCTAGATGTCAGCTGATCTACATCGGTGAAACTAAGCGGAGGTTGGGCGATCGTTTCGCCGAACACCTCCGCTCGGTCCTCAAGAACCTACCTGACCTCCCGGTGGCTCAGCACTTCAACTCCCCCTCCCATTCCCCGTCCGACCTCTCTGTCCTGGGTCTCTCCATGGCCAGAGTGAGCAACACCGGAAATTGGAGGAACAGCACCTCATATTCCGCTTGGGGAGTCTGCATCCTGCGGGCATGAACATTGAATTCTCCCAATTTTGTTAGCCCTTGCTGTCTCCTCCCATCCCTCAAGCTCCTCCTCCTCCTTTTTCCTTCCTTCTCCCCGCCACCCCCTATCAGTCTGAAGAAGGGTTTCGGCCCGAAACGTTGCCTATTTCCTTCACTCCATAGATGCTGCTGCACCCGCTGAGTTTCTCCAGCTTTTTTGTGTACATAACAATTCCATGCTTTCCCAAATGCAAGCAAATCGTACCCCTAAGAATCTCCTATAATTTTCTACCACGAACCCAGGCATTATCTGGCTGCAATTTCCTGGTTTGTCTCCACTGCCCATCTTAAATAGAGGAACACCACTTGCTATGCGAGTGCATTTGGAGAATACAAAATTGTATGCTGAGACTTAGCAATTCTCTCTTGTCTCTCTCAATAACCTGGGATAATCACCAACTGTAGAGCAGTTCTGACCTACCATCTCCATCACTGGAGACCCTCAGGCTATCTTTAATTGGATTTTATATTGCACTAAAAGCTATTCCATTTATCCTGTATCAGTGCACTGTGGACAGCTTAACTTCAATCAAGCATCATCTTTTTTCCTCTGCTGGATAGCACGCAACAAAAGGTTTTCACAGTACATTGGTACACATGACAATATACTAAATTAAATTAGAGTATACACGATTACAATTAAGCCGTGCATCGGAGGACCACTGTAGCTAGTCACATCACCACCTGCAACATGGGAGGACCATGGCCGCACAGGAGGACCACAACTATATCAGGCCCTGGGACATTATCCACTCTAACGTCCTCGACCCCCAAACCACCTCCTCCTTGACATCAAGGTGTCCCAGAATATTAGCATACTCCTCGCTGATATCGCCATTCCCCATGTCCTGCTACTCAAGGCGAGGAATCACTGGACACTGCCACCTCTCCTGCCTGATACCTACTCACCTTCATGTGAGTGATTTGATCTTGTTCCCAATTAAATCGTTTCATCTGGTTCTCTTCCAGTTCCAGCCTGGTCTTCACATACTGGTCGTAGTTACCCTGAAACAAAGGTACACACACAGTGACTTAAGCATTTTCAAGCTTGACCTCAACTGCAACATTTCAGGGATACGGCTCACCACCGCTGTCATCTGTGGCTATGTGGAGAGCACTCTTGACTCAATCTGAAAATCAAGGGCTGCACACCATAGAGTCACTGTCATACAGCACAGAAACACGTGTGTAGCACGGAAAAAGGCCTTTTGGCCCACTTTGTTTATGTTGCCAACCATGTTGGCATATGGAGCTCGTCCCACTTGCTTGCAATTGGCCAATATCCCCCTATACCTTTCTTTTCTATATACCTATCCCAATAGTGGTAATTGTAGCAGCTTCTATAGCAAGGGTTCCCAACCTGAGGTAAATTTAGCCTACCCAGGGGGTAAATTTATTGATTCTGGATTTATACATATTTTCTTTTCATTGACTGACTGTGTTTGGTTCTGGTATACCGGTATCTGTTCATCATTAGCTGTTCATAAATAAGTGAAATAACGTTGTTATGTGCTATTAAAGTTGCCTCTCTCGCTTCCTCTGGCTGCTCATTCCAGATACGGACGACCCTCTTTGTGGAAAAAGTTGCCATTGAGGTCACCCCTAAATCTCTCCACTGATTATGTTTGAATGCATGTAGCATAAGGAACACAGTGGATGAGCTTGTAGCACAGTTGGGAATTGGCAAGTATGATGTTGTAGGCATTACGGAGACGTGGCTGCAAGAGGATCGGTGCTGGGAGCTGAATATTCACAGTTATATGTCCTATCGGAAAGACAGAAAGGTGGGCAGAGGGAGTGGGATGCTGTTGGTTAGGAATTAAATTCAGTCCTTAGCAAGAGATGACAAACCATCACAAGATGTACAGTGCCCTCCATAATGTTTGGGACAGACCCATCATTTATTTATTTGCCTCTGTACTCCACATTTTGAGATTTGTAATAGAAAAAAAAAAATCACATGTGGTTAAAGTGCACATTGTCAGATTTTAATAAAGGCCATTTTTATACATTTTGGTTTTTTCTATTATAAATTTCAAATTGTGGAGTAAAGGCAAATAAATAAATTATGGGTCTTCATCCCAAACATTATGGAGGGCACTGCAGTCATTGTGGATAGAGCTGAGAAATTATAAAGGGTAAAATTACTCCAATGGGAGATTTTTACAGGCCACCAAACAGTAGCCAGGGTATAGGATACAAGTTACATCAGGAGATAAAATTGGCCTGTAAAAAAGGCAATGCTACGGTGATCATGGGAGATTTCAATATGCAGGTAGACTGGGAAAATCAGGTTGGTACTGGACCTCAAGAAAGGAAATTTGTTGAGTGCCTCCGAGATGGATTCTTAGAGCAGCTTGTAGTGGAGTCTACCAGGGAAAAGGCAATTCTGGATTTAGTGTTATGTCAAGAACTGGATTTGATAAGGGAACTCAAGGTAAAGGAACCATTAGGAGGTAGTGACCACAACATAAGTTTTTTGGAACTTAAGAAAAGTCTGAAAAAGGGTCTCGACCCGAAACGTCTTCCATTCCTTCTCTCCAGAGATGCTGCCTGTCCCGATGAGTTACTCCAGCATTTTGTGTCTACCTTCGATTTAAACCAGCATTTGCAGTTCTTTCCTACACAAGTTTTAATCTGCAATTTGAGAGGGAGAAGGTGAAAAAGGATGTGTCGGTATTGCAGCTGAGCAAAGGGGACTACAGAGGCATGAGGGAGGAGCTGGCCAAAGTTGACTGGAATGGGACCCTAACAGGAGTGATGTTTGGACAGCAATGGCAGGTATTTTCGGGAATAACCCGGAAGATGCAGGATCTTTTCATTGCAAAGAGGAAGAAAGATTCTAGGGGGAGAAGGAGGAGACCATGGCTGTCAATGGAAGTCAAGGACAGTATAAAACGAAATGAGAAGGCGTATAACATAGCAAAGATCAGTTGTAAGCCAGAGGATTGGGAAGCTTTTAAAGAACGGAAGGCAACTAAAAAGGCAATACGAGGAGAAAAGATGAAACACAAAGGCAAGCTAGCCAATAATATAAAAGAGCAAGAGTTTCTTCAGCTATATAAAGAGTAAAAAACAGGTAAGAGTGGAAGTTGGTCTGCTGGAGAATGATGCAGGTGAAGTGACAATGGGGAATAAAGAAATGGCAGAGTTGAATATTTTTTTGTATCAGGCTTCACAGTGGAAGACACCAGCAACGTGCCTGAAATTCAAGAGAATCAGGGGATGGAGTTAGTGGAGTGGCTATTACTAGGGAGATGGTGTTTGGGAAGCTGAAAGTGGATAGGTCACCTGGACCAGATGGACTGCACCTTAGGGTTCTGAAAGAGGTGGCTTTAGAGATTGTGGAGGCATTGAGAGTGACAGGAGGGGGTCCCACATGATTGGAAAATTGCCAATATTGTCCCACTGCACAAGAAGGGAGCAAAGCAGAATAGTGGGAACTATAGGCCGGTTAGTCTGACTTCAGTGGTTGGTAAGATTTTAGAGACCATTATAAAGGATGAGGTTACGGAGTACTTAAAAGTTCACAATAAAATAGGCCAAAGTCAGCATGGCTTTGTGAAGGGGTGGTCTTGCTTGACAAATTTGCTGGAATTCTTTGAAGAAGTAACTAGCAGGACAGACAAAGGAGTGTCAGTAGATGTTGTTTACTTAGATTTTCAGAAAGTCTTTGATAAGGTGCCACACGCGAGGCTGCTTAGGAAGATGAGAGCCCACGGTATCAAAGGGCAGATACTAGCATGGATAGCAGGTTGGCTGGATGGCAGAAGCCAAAGAGTGGCAATAAAGGAGCTTTTTATGGTCAGCTGCCAGTGACTAGCGGAGTTCCACAGGGGTGGGTGATGGGGCCGCTACTCTTCACGTTGTATATGATTTGGACGAGGGGATTGAAGGCTTTGTGGCCAAGTTTATGGATGATATGAAAATAAGTGGAAGGGCAGTAGTGCAGAGAAAGCAGGCTCTGCAGAAGGACTTGGACAGGTTGGGAGAGTGGGCAAAGTGGCAGATCGAATATAGTGTAGCAAAGTGTGGAGTCATGCATTTTGGTAGTATGCATAAAGGCATAGACTATTTTCTATATGGGGAGAGAATGCAGAAATCGGAGGTACAAAGGGGCTTGGGAGTGCTGATGTAGGATTCCCACAAAGTTAATCTGCCCCAAGTCAAATCGGTAGTAAAGAAAGTAAACTCAATGTTTGAATTGAATGCCGTAGTAAACTCGATGGGCCGAATGGCCTAATTCTACTCCTATCACTTATAACCTTATTGGACATTCTCAGAGTGAATTAATGCCAAATTTGGAACCAATTTAGTGCAAGCTTCCTCAATTGAGGTGCCTCAATTAAACGTTGTCCTTAAAGATTTACCGTGTAATACTTGAGCTTTCGGTTATTCAGATGAATGATATTGTTGCAAACTCCATTCAGAAAATCCTGAGAATGAGATATCAGCACGAGAATCCTGGAAAACCTGAAGACAAAAACAGGCCAACAAAATTTCAGTGGATCCTTCCGCGTTAATAGTTTTCCAGAATGTTCCAAATGCGGAGCATTCACACCCACCCACCAGCAGGCTTCCCCATAAATTTGACCACAAGGACATAAGGAACGAGTTGGCCACTCAGTTCCTCAAGCCTCCCCTGTCGTGCAACACAACCATAGCTGTTCTGCCCCAAGGTTCAACTCTTCCTCTGCACCAGTTTCCCACACCTCCATTCCCTCACCATTCAAAATGTGAGGTACCACCAATGAACTAGCCTCGAAAAATCTTCCAATTGAGTTGATCCTACACTCTATGCATCTGCTTTCTTTGCAGGACATCAGGACATTGCTATTAGTCTGCCTCGAGTCCCTTTAGTTGTTCTCATGCCATGCCCCACATAATCGGGATTGTTACAAGTTCTTATAGCATTGCAAATTAGTTTAGTATAGAAATATAATGTGGAAACGGGCTCTTTGGCCCATTGACTTCACACCGACCATCAATCACCCATTGACACTAGTTCTGTTATCCCACTTTCACATCCACTCCCTACACACTTTTACAAAGGCCAATTAACCTACACTCCTGCAAGTCTTTGGGATGCGGGAGGAAACCGGAAGAGGAATAAGTCTCTACTGGGAGAGCGAGACTTATTCTAGATGCCTTCTTGCTTTTAGTACATCGGTAAAAGCCTCTGATGTTTGATTAGAATGTGCGAAATACACAATCTTTCCCTCTTTCTGGGTTACACAACCTTGGTCAGTCAGATGTGAAATCCCTGCAGTTACCAGCATGTCTTATCTGAATGGGAAATCTTAAACATCACAAAATCTGCTTCTACTACCGCAGTGGCACAGGCAACACACCCAGCACGTTGCAATAACGACACCAGGAAGGAACAATAGATTCGCAAGCAGAGGCAGCGATCAGCCAACTGAGCCCAATTTGGGACGCATTTATCACTCATTCCTGATTTCCACAAGCAACATAGCTTGTTAGGTCACTGCAGCTGTCGTGTAATACAGAGTGCACTGTTGTTGAGCTTGGTTCTAGACAAGGGTAACGAGTCTCCTACTCTTGAAATGTATCGCACAAAAAGTAAAAATCAACTCTCATTTATACAAATGCAGTTTTTATGTTTTTCAGTCCTGGTTGGGCTTAACATAACGACCTCTCCACAGATAGTAACTGGTCCGTTATTAGCATTCTTCTTTATATCAGCATTCTCCGTTATTTCACAGATCCAACACATCTTTTTTACCTCTATTCTATATGAAACCTCCTCCGGGCAAATGAGCTGCCATTAACAAGCCTTCAGTACCCTTTCCTAACTATTACCAAGTTGCATCATTCATTCTCTTCTTGATCTCGAACATATCAGATTTGGTCCTGTCCATCTCTCCCCCTCTGTAAGTTAAAATAGTGCCCAGTTTATATTAGTGAGTTCCAACGGAAGCAGACCCTGTCTATACAAGATCGACACAAAATGTTGAAGTAACTCAGTGGGACAGGCAGCATCTCGGAGAGAAGGAATGTGTGATCCCCCTCTGTGATTAATTGGCTGCTTTGATCCATCGTTTTCACACCTTACCCCTCCATATCTCACCTGCCTCTCAGTCTGAAGAAGGGTCTCGGCCCGAAAGGTCACCCATTCGTTCTTTCGCGCTGAGTTACTCCAGCATTTTGTGTCAATCTTCGATATCAACCAGCATCTGCAGTTCCTTCCTACACATCTAGGCCAGCCCCATTTGCCCACGTTTGGTCCATATCCCTCTAGATCTTTCCAATCACGCACATGTCCAAATGTGCAGCTGCTTGAATGAAGCAGCATCATGTCAGGCAGAGGAAAAAGGGACAAAGGAGTAACCAAGTAGCACCACAAAGTGCTTTGTGATAACATCCAGGGCATCACCAAGGCAGTCGCCCGCTTCCAGCTCAGCATGGTGAAGTCAACTGGATCACAAGTCTGATCTACGAGGAGACCCGCGGGTGACTGAAGGTTTTCCTGGAGAATGTGATCAGGGATGCGGTCACATACACGAAACTTGCTAGGTACAAGATGGACACTGCCGTGATACGATGTGCGGTCTGAAACGCCAGAGCTGCTCTATATGGATTCGGCAGCTGAAGAACTCCCCACTTTATTCAAAAACAAATGTCTTTTAAAAGTTGTTATTATGTTTATCACAGTTCTGAAGGAAGATCAAAGCCCTTCAATGACTAGGGTCAATCAGCATCTGCATGTTAGTTGGTGTGGGCAAGTTGAGCTGAGGGGCCCGTTTCACACTGTATGACTATGACAGGGGTCGGCAACCTTTTTCTGCATAAGGGCCGGGTGGCATGTCTGTGAGTGGATGGCGGCCACATCTACCACGTGTTCACATAGATCCCACCCCTTCAAGGACGCCACTCGGAGCACTGGCCCCTAGTTACGGGTGCTCACGAACATGGTGTACCTACGGTCCATTGCTTTGGCTCTGTCCTGAAGGCGGTGGCTCAAATACTGACTCCAACTCATCCCCGGCCTATTAACAACCCGGATCCCGACAGGGAAGCCCAGACACAGAAGGAGGGCCGCCATGCCGGCGGCTTTGTGCAGGATGCGGTACAGCCAGAGCTCGGCCCCGCTCGGCCGCTCCGCCATTGCGGCGTCCAGCGCAGGCCTCCTTGCGTCACCGTCTGCGGGCCGGATGTCTACGGAAAAGAAAATACGCCTGCAGGCCGGATGATTTCGGGTAACAGGCCGCTCTATGACCCAACACGTCAACTATTTCACTCTCCACCGTCTGACCTGTTGACCATTTCAACATTTTCTTGTGTTGACTGTGCAGTCTGTGACATTCTGGCCCTGGTTAGCTCAATCTTTGATGCAACCAAGTAATTTCCAGCGATTAGACAGGAGGGCTTGGGTCTCAATGAAAGGCTGTAGAAGCTGAGATATTTTCCTTGAGGTGCATCAGGCCAAGGGGTGACATTGTAGAGGTATATACGATCATGAAAGGTGCAGATAAAGTACATGGTCACAGTCCTTTCCTCAAGTTAGGGGTGTCTAAAACTAGAAGAGATAGTATAAACATTTAAAGAGACCTGACAGGCAATGTTTCCACGTTGATGAAGAGCCAGAGATGTCAGATGCAGCTATACAATTACAAGACCTTTGGACAGGTACCTGCATGGAAAGTATCATTGAGGATTAGGGACCAAACACAGGCAAATGGGATTAGCCAAAATGGACATCTTGGTCAACATGGATGAGTTGGGCCGAAGGGGCCAGTTCTGTGCTGTACGACTATCAATATAACTGACAGCGAGGTTCCCCATTCACTCTACACTCATGCTAAGACTAATTCTAGCATTTGGTAGGCCGATCAAATTAATCAGGTCAGACTTTAGCTTGCCTACATTTGGTGATACATTGATCCCAACGACTCCATCCGCTTTAACCTCGTACAGGGACAGCACTTTCAATGCAACAACTTGCTCAGCCATCAAAAGTCAAGTCGAGCACAACCTTGTGGGTATGGAAGACTGGAGCCACCTACAGGGCATATTATAGGAGGACAGATGACCTCCACTAAGAAAAACATTAGTGAAAAGGGTTTTTAAAACTCAATCCAGCTGCTTTTCAGTTATTATGTGGGAAGCTTGGGAAGAAATTGTTGAGTCTAAGCCAAAGATATACCGTGCCCTCCATAATGTTTGGGACAAAGACCCATTATTTATTTATCTACTCCATAATTTGAGATTTGTAATAGGGAAAAAAAAAAGAAAAAAAACAAATCACATGTGGTTAAAGTGCACATTGTCAGATTTTAATAACGGCCATTTTTACACATTTTGGTTTCACTATGTAGAAATTACAGGAGTGTTTATACATAGTCCCCCCATTTCAGGGCACCATAATGTTTGGGACACAGCAGCATGTAAATGAAATTATTCATGTTTAGTATTTTGTTGCATATCCTTGGCATGCAATGACTGCTTGATGTCTGTGATTCATGGACATCACCAGTTGCTGGGTGTCTTCTCTGGTGATGCTCTGCCAGGCCTGTATTGCAGCCACCGTTAGCTTGTTTGTTTTGGGGGCTAGTCCTCTTCAGTTTTCTCTTCAGCATATAAAAGGCATGCTCAGTTGGGTTCAGATCGGCTTGGCCATTCAAGAATTGGCCATTTTTTAGTTTTGAAAAACTCCTTTATTGCTTTAGCAGTATGTTTGGGCTCATTGTCTTGCTGTAGAATGAACCGCCGGCCAATGAGTTTTGAGGCATTTGTTTGAACTAGAGCAGCTAGGAAGTGTCATACACATCAGTATTCATTATGCTACAGCCATACATGCCCAGGCCATAATACCCCCACCATCGTGTTTCACAGATAAGGTGGTATGCTTTGGATCTTGGGCAGTTCCTTCTCTCCTCCATACTTTGCTCTTGCCATCTCTCGGATATAAGTTAATCTTCATCTCATTTGCCCACAATACTTTTTTCCTGTGGTTGCTCTTTTAGTACTTCTTGGCAAACAGTAACCTGGCCATCCTATTTTTGCAGCTAACCAGTGCTTTGCATCTTGCAGTGTAGCCTCTGTATTTCTGTTCATGAAGTCTTCTGCAGACAGTGGTCATTGACAAATCCACACCTGACTCCTGAAGAGTGTTACTGACCTGGCAGACAGGTGTTTGGGGATTTTTCTTTATTTAAGTTAATCTTCGTCTCATCTGTCCACAAGACCTTTTTTTCCCCTGAACTGTGCTGCTCTTTTAAGTACTTATTTGCAAACTGTAACCCGGCCATCCTATTTTTGCAGCTAACCAGTGGTTTGCATCTTGCAGTGTTGCCTCTGTATTTCTGTTCATGGTCTTCTGCGGACAGTGGTCATTGACAAATCCACACCTGACTCCTGAAGAGCGTTTCTGATCTGCTGGACATTTGGGGATTTTTTCTTTATTATAGAGAGAATTCTTCTGTCATCAGCTGTGGAAGTTTTCCTTGGCCTGCCAGTTCCTTTGCGATTGGTAAGCTCACCAGTATTCTCTTTCTTCTTAATGATGTTCCAAACAATTGATTTTGGTTAGCCTGTTTGGGTGATGTCTCTAAGTTTTATTCTTGTTTCTCAGTCTCATAATGGCTTATTTGACGTTCATTGGCACAACTTTGGTCTTCATGTTGATAAACAGCAATAAAAGGCTCCAAAGGTGGTGGAAAGACTAGAAGAAAGACTAGGTGCTGAGTGCTCTTATACCTGCATTAAGGAGGCATTTAAACGCACCTGAGCAATTACAAACACCTGTGAAGCCATGTGTCCCAAACATTATGGTGCCCTGAAATGGGACGCACACATACACAACGTATAAACACAGCTGAAATTTCTACATGGTGAAACCAAAATGTATAAAAATGCCCTTTAATAAAATCTGACAATGTCACGTGATTTTTCTATTACAAATGTCAAATTGTAGAGTACAGAGGCAATTAAATAAACGATGGGTCTTTGCCCCAAACATTATGGAGGGCACTGTAGGTGAGCTGTCAACCAACTAAAGGGTGGCAAATGTTGTGTCTCGATTTAATAAAAGTTGGAAAGAAAATCCTGGAACCATAGCCTGGTGAGCCTTAGATTAGTGGTGAGCAAGTTAGGAGGGGTGCTCAGACAGGATCCACCTGCATTTGGAAAGGCAGGGACTGATGAGGGGCAGTCAGCATGGCTTTGTGAATGGGAAATCAGGTCGCACCATTACAACTGAATTGATGACGAAGTCACCAAGATGATTTATGAGGGCAGTACTACAGGCATCGTCTACTTGGACTTTTGAACGGCCTTTGACAAGATACCACAGGGCAGGCTAATCTGGAAGGTTAGATCACATAGGATCCAGGACACAATGGTTAATCGGAAACAAAAAAAGGCTTGAAAGGTAGGTGACGGAGGGAGGTGGTATTTTTTCAAACTGGAGACCTGTAACGTGATGTGCCACAGGGATTGGTGCTGGATCTATTTCCCGTTTGTTATTTATAATAATTATTTAAATGAGAACGTTGGTGGAATGGTTAATACGTTTGCAGATGACACTAAAATTGGTGGTATAGTGACAGCCATCTGAGATTACAACGGAATCTAAATCAATTGGGCTAATTGCCAAAGAAAGTCAGAGTTAACACGGATAGATGCAAGGTGTTACATTTTGTCAAGACAAACTATGGCGGGACTGGCACAGTAAATGCCAGGACCCTGGAGAGTGTCATAAAACAGACACCTAGGGATGCAGAAATTCCTTAAAAGTGGCAACACAGGTGGACAGGGTGAAGGCGTTTGATCTGTTAGCATTCTGGAGCTTGAATATCGTTATAGTGGTACACAGTACCAGTAAGGCACTTTTTGTGTACTGTGTACAGTTCTGGTCGCCCTACTTTTGGAAGGAAGTCATTAAACTGGAAAGGGAGCAAAAAAAAAAAAGGAAACAAAAATGGATGGTACCAGGTCCAGAAGGTTTGAATTACAAGGAGAGGCTAAACATGATATGACTTTTCCTTCGCCATGGGATAGGAGGCTGAGGAGACCTTAGAGGTTTATAAAATAACAAAGGGCACAAGGTAGATAATCACATCATTTTCCCTGGATTGGGGAATCAAGAGCTAAAGGGCATACGTTTAAGGTGAGAGGGGAAAGATTTCAATGGGAACCGAGGAGCAACTCTTCATGGTGAGTATTTGGAACGAGCTGCCAGAGGAGGTAGTAGAAGCGGGTACAACTGCAACATTGGAGGTTGGAGGAATACGGGTTAAGTGCCAACAAATGTGACTAGTGCAGTTAGACAACTTGATCAGCACAGATGAGTTGGGCTGTATTGTTCTTTGACATATTTTTAAATTTCTGATTATTCATTGAATTGAACTCTCACATCTGGATTGATTTTTTTCATATAGTTCAAGGGTCAGGCTTTCCAGTTTGATCACCACCATACACACTAAGAGTGATTTAAAAGATTAAAATGTTCCCAGAAATATCAGCTCCCAAATTGCACATTACAGTTCCTGTCACTATTCGTACGATTTTTAACCATGTGTGCGCATTTAATAAATATGCACACGTGTCTCCATGATTACTAAGTACGTATTGGTAGGGTGCAACTGGGGAAAAGAGGCCTTGGGCTCAGCACAAGAAAACTAGTGTGGAGTAAGGCAGGTCCAACAGAGAAGAGGAAATTGGTTGTAGAGTAGGTACGTCATCAGGAGGAAGCAGTGAGATGTATAAGAGCACTAGCTCAGGTTAAGCAGGGACAGTGGATGAACTGAAAAGTGTGGAAAAGAGGAGGTTAGCTGGCAGGACGTGGATCATGGAGGCGGCAAGTTTCCTTATAGGGGCCATTTATGATGTGCTGCCATCACTGCAGAACCTCAAACAAAGGGTAGGTGGGGACCGGGCAAGTCCTCTGTGATCAGAGGTGGCAACGTTGAGACATATTTTGTCAGGATGTAGGACTAGTCTTTCTCAGGGTCGGTATACTTGGCGGCATAACCATGTCTTGAATTGTATAGCTGCAGCAATTGAGAGGAGAGTAGCACAAGTGAATTCAGTAGGCATCAGGACTGAGAGCGTAGTGATTCTGTTGTTCCGTGAGGGAGAGAAAGGTAGAGGAAAGTTTTCAGACAGGTATGGGTTAGGCCAGTTGCGGGGAGCCAATGATTGGTAGATGCAGGTATATTTGGGAGGAAAGCTTGTTGTTCTGCAGGAAATAATTAGTATTAGTTGGAGCACTGATATAGTGTTATGGTCAGTTAGTCAGCAGATCGTGTATTTTATAGAACTGACAGTGCCTTGGGAGAACTTAGTGGATGAAGCTCATGAAAGGTAAAGCTCAGATTTGTAGAGTTGGCAGAATTGAGCAGCGAGGATGGAGGGCAAGAATACGTCCGGTAGAGGCGGGTTGTAGAGGTTTCATAGTACAATCAACCACGTCGCTCTATTGAGCGAGGAATTTGCAGATAGAGTTTGCGTCAGGCCGTAAAGGAGATGACAGAGGCAGCAGAGCAAGGTAGTAGGTGGATTTGGTGAAGAAGAAATAGCATCAATTCAGGGCAGAAAGGAAATATAACATGCGGTTTATGTATTCTGTGTAAATGTATCCAGGTTTTATGAAAGGTTGATATTTGTGGTGTTACAATTTTAATGATGGGTTAGGATAAGTGGATAAGACAGGATGCGAGTGTTTAGCATTTGTTAGAGTGAATTAATCCTCTGTAGTTTCCTTTATTTAGTAGATACTGATATCATAGGTGGTGAGAGCAGGCATTGAGGGGGGTTGTTCTGGGACGCCAGAATTAACTGTTGAGCTTGCCCGATGTGTCATGGGCCCAACTCAACGAAACACCAGCAAAGGGAAGTGCCCACTTGATAACCTCAATGATATACTTGCATCTACATGATCAGTTTTTTTAAATGTGCTTGTTAACATGTAGTTTGCTGATTGTTGCATATGGAGTTAGTTATTGCCCAAAGCATCAGTTTGTATAATCAGTTTAGATAGTACTTTGGCTTTAGGCTTGGTTTTCGTGAATGAGCATTCATCCTGGTGTCATTTACTGGGACGACAGATGGCACAATGGGCTAAGTGTACGGCTGGCAACCGGAAGGTAGCCGGTTCGAATCCCGCTTGGAGTGCATACTGTCGTTGTGTCCTTGGGCAAGACACTTCACCCACCTTTGCCTGTGTGTGAATGTGTGTGAATGTGTGTGAGTGATTGGTGGTGGTCGGAGGGGCCGTAGGCGCAGATTGGCAGCCACGCTTCCGTCAGTCTGCCCCAGGGCAGCTGTGGCTACAGAAGTAGCTCACCACCACCGAGTGTGACTGAGGAATGAATGAATAATGCGATGTAAAGCGCCTTGAGTATTAGAAAGGCGCTATATAAATCCCATCCATTATAGTACAAGTACTTTGTGTTTTAATTATAATTTGTTTAATACTGCTGAACTGGCAAGCGTCCATATTACAGATGCATCTTGCCCTTCTGCCACACCAGCCACATTGTCACCATTCACGGATGCATCCTCATGTTATGCTTGCAGGGCAGCAAAATCAAGATCAGTCTCACCCCTGTCAAACCATTTGCTTCCCTCTTCCATCAGTACAGAAGTTTGAAAATGCATGCTTCCAGATTCAGGCACAGTTTTTCCCCCAGCTGTTATTAGGCAACTGAACCATCTTCTCAACAGCTTGAGTGCAGTCCTGACCTCCTACCTACCCGATTGGAGACCTTTGAACTATCTTTAATCAGACTGTGCACTAAATGCTGTACCCTTTATCTGTACACGATGGATGGCTTAATTGTATCATGTATAGTCTTTTCTTTGACTGGATAGCACCCAACAAAAGCTCTTCATCGTACCTTAGTACGTTACAATATTAAACAAAACAACAGAACGGTGGCGCGGCGGTAGAGTTGCGGCCTTACAGAGGCAGAGACCCAGGATCGACCCCGACTATGGACTATGTCTGTACGGAATTTGTACTTTCTCCCCGTGACCACGTGGGTTTTCTCCGGGTGCCCCGGTTTCTTCCCACTCCAAAGACACAGGTTTGTAGGCTATTTGGCTTGGTACGATTGTAAAATTGTCTCCAGTGTGTAAGATAGTATTAATGTGTGGGGATCTCTGGTCTGTGAGGACTTGGTGGGCCGAAGGGCCTGTTTCCGCTCTGTATCTCTAAACTAAAGGGCAACAAACCCCAAGGAATGAACTCCTCCAACTTACAATTTGAGTTCCTCCTCCAGCCACACGCAGGCATCTAGATCCAGATGATTGGTGGGCTCATCCAACAGCAGCATGAAGGGTTTGATGAACAACGCCCTGGAAAATGGCAGCAAACCACAGTAATTAGGAATGATGGATCACAGGGCATGAACTAACAAATGGTTCAATGTTTCCAACACACTGCGGTTACCCTAGTTTCACTGAAAAAGAAGCGTGAAGACTCAAAAACACCCGAACCCTCATAAATTAATGCTACAGAAAGAAACTTTCAATAAAAAGGGCTTATTTTTGCATGTATAACTCACACTGCCCATCGATTCTGCTTGAATAGGGATTAAATATCAAGCAGATAATAGGGCTGTAAATTAACAACATACAAACCAGGAGCAGATCGACACCCCTGCCCCCTCCAGCCAACTTTGCTAAATAATAAAATCACGGTTGGACCAATTGTAACCTCAACCGAGAGAAGCAGCATCAGGAGAAATCAGACTTCCTGCTCTCAAATGCCGACTCTCATCTATTAAAATCAATTCAAAATGTAACAAGGACATGTTGGCCGGTGTGGGCAAGTTGGACCGAAGGGCCTGTTTCCTCGCTGTAAGACTCTATGACTAAATGTTTTAGTGTGAATGGAGTGGGCGCTCTTTATGGAAGCAATAGCACAACTTACTTTTTAATGAACAGTTTGTGCATTTTTGAATCTTTGCTATTGTGGCTTCCATTCCTGCCTCTGCATTTTGCAGGAATATCAGAGAGGATCTTTTGCACCTGCAAAGCCTGGATCTAGTAAATCATTCATCCAAGCAAATGATTCACCCATGCAAAGAACAGTGGCACTCAGAACCGAGCTTGTTCTTCCTGACTGTAACACCATTCTCATCCACCTGCAGTAACTTTAACCGCCTTACTCAAATATCTTCTAACATTGTTCCCACCACACTGAGGGCTGCAGGAGTGCAGCTGGTAGACCTGCTGCGTCACACCACCAGAGACCCAGGTTTGATCCTGACCTTGGGCGGGGGGGTGTGTGTGTGTGTGTGTGTGTGTGTGTAGTTTGCACGTTCTCCCTGTGACCATGTGAATTTCCTCCCACGTCCTAAAGATGTGTGGGTTTGAGGGTTAATTGGCCTCTAAATTACCTAGATCTAATAGATGGATGAGAAAGTGGGATAACAGAACTAGTATGAATGGGTGATTGATGGTTGGCGTGGACTTGATGGGCCAATGGTCTGAAGAAGTGTCTTGACCCGAAACGTCACTCATTCCTTCTCTCCAGAGATGCTGCATCACCCGCTGAGTTACTCCAGCATTTTGTGCTATCTTTGATGGACCAAAGTGCCTGTTTCCAGATATTATCTTTCAAATGATCATAAAACCCCCTTGATTCTTACATCTCTGCTGTTTAGATGGCTGCCCCGAGACACTGCCTCTGCAGCACTAAGAACCCCCCACCCCACCACCCACCCCCATTAATTTACCTGGCAAGTGCCACTCTCATTCTCCAGCCTCCGCTAAAATCCTTCATCTTCTTCCGCTGCATGGCTGGTGAAAAGCCGAGGCCGTGCAGAATCCGTGACGCACGCACTTCCGCCTTGGCCGCATCCAACTCCTCCAAACGCTCGTAGATTTGCAACAGTTTCTCACATTCAGCTGGAAGGAAAGGGACAGTCAAACTCCAAAAGCTACAGCAGAATACAGACAACAAACCCCAAACACAGGGCACATCCATGAATACTGCCTTAGGTTGGCCGACTCGAGTTGGAAACTCAAACAGGACACAGGGAAAGGCTGCTCATCATCTGTGCAGCAGTGGCCCAGCTAGTAGAACCGCTGCCTTACACACCAGAGACACGCGTTAGATCCTGACCTCTGGTGCTGCCTGTGTGAAGTTTACACATTCTCTCTGTAACCACATGGGTTTTCTCCTGATGCTCTGGTTTCCTCCCACATCCCAAAGATGTGTGAGTTTGTAAGTTAATTGGCCCCCTGATTTGCCCCCTAGTGTGTAGGAAGTGGATGAGAAAGTAAAATAACAGAACTAATATAAACAGATGATCAAGGGTTGGCAGGTGGAGTCGCAGGTGGGCCTATTTCCATGCTGTATCTGTCAATGATTCAATGATCTGAGTCTTAGCTACTGCAGCTGACACAACCACAAGATAAGGATGACAGCACCTTGACAGGCTGGTGCTGGAGCTCATGTACAGCTCGTGCCTCCAGTCACCTAGTGCTGATCTCCACCAGGTCTAGACTGTCCTGCAACAACCCTGACTGGGTTCACCTAATACATCTCCACACCCACATGCAATACCGACAGCACAGTGCAAGGGAGCCTGTCCCATCAGGTGGCCGGTCTATGTCATCATCTTCAGGGACAGCCCCTGCGCCCGGCACCAGCATCCCACACTCTGCATCACTGGCAGTCACATACACTCTGGCCAGCACTGGGCAAGCACAAGTCACTGAATTTAGTTTAAAATATTTAAAACCCCTATAAATATTGCACATCTCTGTCTGCCCAACATGGATACCAACTTTAAACGCATCTTTTCAGCAAAGCATTCATCAGGCTTCTGAATGGCTCTTGCACAAGCTGGTGTATTGTCCGATTCACCTCTATACAACTGCCGACATTGGGCTTTTTCCATGGAACTGGTAAACTGCAATGCAGAGAACTATATTCTGCACTCTGTATCTTTCCCCTTTGTTCTATTGTTGTACTCGAGTTTGACTTGATTGCAACTATGTACAGTATTAACTGATTGGACAGCTTGCAAAACAAAGCTTTTCACTGTACCTCAGCAACACATGAAAATTATATGCTGAAACCTACTGCCCGCCGTAATGTTTGGGAAAAAGACCCATCATTTATTTATTTGCCTCTGTTCTCCACAATTTGAGATTTGTAATAGGAAAAAAAAATAAATCACGTGGTTAATGTGCACATTGTCAGATTTTAATAAAGGCCATTTTTATACATTTTGGTTTCACCATGTAGAAATTACAGCAGTGTACATACATAGTCCCCCCATTTCATGGCACCATAATGTTTGGGACACAGCAATGTCATGTAAATGAAAGTAGTCATGTTTAATATTTTGTTGCATATCCTTTGCATGCAATGACTGCTTGAACTCTGTGATTCATGGACATCACCAGTTGCTGGGTGTCTTCTCTGGTGATGCTCTGTCAAGCCTGTAGTGCAGCCATCTTTAGTTTATGCTTGTTTTGGGGGCTAGTCCCCTTCAGCATAAAAGGCATGCTCAATTAGGTTCAGATCGGGTGATTGACTTGGCCACTCAAGAATTTACCATTTTTTTGGTTTTGAAAAACTCCTTTATTGCTTTAGCAGTATGTTTTGGATCATTGTCGCAGTAGAATGAACCGCTGGCCAATGAGTTCTGAGGCATTTGTTTGAACTTGAGCAGATAGGATGTGTCTATACACTTCAGAATTAATTATGCTACTACCATCAGCAGTTGTATCATCAATGAAGATAAGTGAGCCAGTACCTTCAGCAGCCATACATGCCCAGACCATAATACCCCCACCACCGTGTTTCACAGATGAGTTGGTATGCTTTGGATCTTGGGCAGTTCTTTTTCTGCTCCATACTTTGCTCTTGCCATCACTCTGATATAAGTTAATCGTCGTTTCGTCTGTCCACAAGACCCTTTTCCTGTGGTTGCTCTTTTAGTACTTCTTGGCAAACTAACCTGGCCATCCTATTTTTGCGGCTAACCCGTGGTTTGCATCTTGCAGTGTAGCCTCTGTATTTCTGTTCATGAAGTCTTCTGCAGACAGTGGTCATTGACAAATCCACACCTGACTCCTGAAGAGTGTTACTGATCTGGCAGACAGGTGTTTGGGGAGTTTTCTTTATTATAGAGAGAATTCTTCTGTCATCAGCTGTGGCGGTCTTCCTTGGCCTGCTAGTCCCTTTGCGATTAATAGTGCTCTCTTTCTTCTTAATGATGTTCCAAACAGTTGATTTTGGTTAGCCTGTTTGGCTGATGTCTCTAACAGTTTTATTCTTGTTTCTCATATGGTTTATTTGACTTACATTGGCACAACTTTGATCCTCATGGTGATAAACAGCAATACAAGTTTTCAAAGGTGATGGAAAGACTGGAGGAAAAACTAGGTGCTGAGAGCTCTCTTATACCTGCATTAAGAAGGCAATTAAGCACACCTGAGCAATTACAAACACCTGTGAAGCCATGTGTCCCAAACATTATGGTGCCCTGAAATGGGGGAGAGTATGTATAAACACAGCTGTAATTTCACATGGCGAAACCAAAATGTATAAAAAAGGCGTTTAATAAAATCTGACAATGTGCACTTTAAACACATCTAATTGCTTCCATTACAAATCTCAAATTGTAGAGTACAGAGGCAAATAAATAAATGATGGGTCTTTGTCCCAAACATGACAGAGGGCACTGTTACTACTAAATTACAGAATAGTGGATCACAAAGGAATTATCACACATATCCATCACACATTTACAATCAGGAATTGTCAAACAATTGGTTTAAGACGACATGGATAGAGAGAGAGGAATTACAGAGGCAGGTGTCACGGCAAATTGAAAGGCAGACTGATCCCACTTAAATAGAACTCCCTCCAGATTTGGATTTGTTTTGTTTTAAATTCATCCTCAACATGATAGTGATGAAGTGTGTTGGAAGGAACTGCAGATGCTCGTTTAAACCGAAGATAGACAAAAAACTGGATTAACTCAGTGGGTCAGGCAACATCTCTGGAGAAAAGGAATAGGCGACGTTTCAGGTCGAGACATCCTGTCTGATGCAGGGTCTCAACGCAAAATGTCATCTACTCCCTTTCTCCAGAGATGCTGCATGACTCACTGATTAATCCAGCTTTTAGTGTCTATGATACTGATGAAGCAACCTTCTTCAGCCAAAGCAATAGCTGCTTTGAAGCTCCAACATTGCTGCTGGGGGGGGGGGGGGGAAAGTTTCACAATTTCAATCCAACACCATGGCACAGTAGCACAAGTAGGTTGAATCCTGATTATGGGTGCAGTCTGTATGGAGTTTGTACATTCTCTGTGACTATGTGGGTTTTCTCCAGATGCTCCGGTTTAGTCCCACACTCCAAAGACACACCGGTTTGTATGTTAATATGGTTTTAGTAAAAATTGTCTCCAGTGTAGGATAGTGCTAGTGTACAGGGTGTTGGCCGGTTAGCATGGACTCAGTGGGCCGAAGGGCCTGTTCTCACGCTGTATCGCTACACTAAAGAATGGTGATATTTTTTAATAAGGCCGGCAGTGGGAATTTTACTTTTCCCAGTACAATGTAATTTACTTATTAGTATACAGAGGTCCCTGACAGCTCCGAACAGAAGTACCCCATCTCCCCTTGTTTCCAGCATTTAGCTGGAGGTACAAGTAACTGCAGGTGCTGGAAACTTGAGCAAAATAGTGCTGGAGGAACTGGTCAGGTCAGGCATGCATCTCTGAAGGAATGGATAGATGATGTTTTGCGTTGGCACCAGTCTAAAGAAGGGCCCCGACCCAATTACTGTCTGACCTGCTGAGTTCCTACAGCACTTTGTTTTTAGCTCCTGCATGCAACTCCTTTACGTGCCTATCAATAACAACCAATGCCTCCCCTCCCCCCCCCCCCCCCCCCCTTCAAAATATTTTATGCACTTACTTATACAACATTCATCTCAGAGTCCAGAGACAATACTGACCTCATTGCTACCCGTGTGCAGCAGCAGCAGCCAATTAATCTGCCTACATCTTTGGGATGGTTATAGAGCTAAGCAGAATTGAAACAGGCCCTTTGGCGCACTTCCTCATGGCAACCAAGTTGGCCCAAAGACCTCCAAACCCTTCCAATTCATATATCCCTATAAACATCTTCCAAACATCATAATTGTATCCACTAACAGAAGGGTACACACGAGAACGGACACTTCATCCCAAAATGTTTGCGCCAAACATGAAGCAAAGTTAAACTAACCTCATTTGTATATGATCAATATCCCTCTATTCCCTGCATTTCCATGTGCCTATCAAAAAGGCTCTTAAATCTCACTATTGTATCTGCCTCCACCCTCCCCTGGCAATGTGTTCCAGCCCCCCACTATCTTCTGTGGAAAAGAGCCATTTCCTTTAAACTTTCCTCCTCTCATCTTAAAGCTGTGGCCTCTAGTATTGGATATTGGGAAAAAGGTTATGACTGTCTACCCTTGCCATACCCCTCATAATTATATACTTAATTCTATCGTCACCCCTCAACCAGTGTTCCCTCTAACTTTTAGTAGTCTGTGTGCGCAGAAATCTTGTATTGGGCAATTTTTTATGCTGTTACAAATGTTGCGCACTGAATTCTTGTGCAAATATATGACCTCACGAGCTTTTTGGGTAGCAGTTTTTACTATTTCGTTAAGCCATTCAACTATAAACCAGCTTTGCGCTTCACACCCTTTGAATTTGACATGGTGAATCAAAATTTCAATAACTCAATAAGCTAGCTACAGAATTTGAAATGGATCTTCATAAACTGTACAATAAAGTCAATATGAGATTTTTACAAATTAGTATAAATTATATACTGTATAATTGTTGATTACTACATTTTAGGTAACTTGTAGTGTCTATGACATACAGATTCTTGAATGCTTTGTTTTTCAATGAAACAGTTCTTTATTTTAAGAATTCCTCCCCCTCGCTCCTCCCCCCTCTTCCTCCACCTCTCCCCCCTACTCATCCTCCACCCCTCCCCCGCTCCTCCTTTCCCCGATCCCCTCCCCACCTCACCAAGGTCCAGTCCCATCCATTTCCGCTGGGTTCCTGCCAGCAGCGCCGCCATCTTTGAGGGTGGCCCTGGCCCTCCCCTGGGTGAAGCACGGGGACGGATTTTGCCGATGTCAGAGCGGGCTGCAGCTGTCCTCGGTGACGGATCGGGCCACAGATTTTGAAATTCAGAAAAAAGTCTCCGCTATAAAATTGCTCCGCTATCATTTATTGTGGAGAAATTTCATAGCGGAGTTTTTTCCCCCCCAAATGTCAAAATCCTTTGTGCGTACATAAATTTCTTTTTGCGCTGGTTTCAAAACTAGTGTGCACGCGCGCGCACAGCTTAGTGAGAACCCTGCCCTCAACCTCTGACGTTACAGAGAAAATAATCCACGTTTATCCAACCTCTCCCCGTCGCAAAACCCCTCTAATCTGGGCGACATCTCCTCTGCACCCCATCCAAAGCCTCCTCATCCTTCCTGTAATGGGCAACTAGAACTCCACGCAATACTCCAATACAACCTAACCCAAGTTATTACATTGCTTCCTCTGGCAGCTTTTTCTTAGAGACTAGTTGCCCAAGGTACAAATCTTAAATCTCTCATATTAGGTTTATGCACTCTAGCATAAACCTAATACCCTGGAACCCTCTACCCTGGAAAAAAAAAGACTTAATCCATGCCCCTCATACAGCTCAGTAAGGTCGCCTCTCAGCCCCAGCCTATCCAGCCTCTCCCTGCAACTCAAGCCCACAAGACTAGATAATATCCTGGTGAATTGGGACACAGCTACCAGCCATGGAGGGCATCTACCACACACGGTGCCTCAGGAAGGCCGTCAGCATCCATAAAGACTCCTCACACCCTTGTAACGGACTGTTCAAACTACTTCCCTCCAGCAGACGTTACAAGGCCTTCTACGCCCGAATCTCCAGATTCAGAAACGGCCCTGCTGAGTGCCCCCCATCCCACCTGGACTGTCTCCCTCGGATGGTCACGTCACACAGCTTATTTATTTATTTTACTTTTCTTTTACATCGGTTGGAAGCTGCATACTAAATCTCGTTGCACTGATGTGCAATGACAATAAAATATATTATTATTATTATCTCTTCCACACGATATCCAGCTCGATGACAGAAGGTGCGACAGGAAACCAGAACACCAGAGGGAAAAACATGCAGTCGCAGAAAGAGAAAACTCCGCACAGGTTGCAACCAAGGTCAGGACTGGCACTAACTGCTGCACCACTGGGCTTTTAAGTCCTACTTTGATGCAGGGTTGACAACCTGAACTATTTGTCCACAGATGTGACCTGACCTGCTGAGCACTACCAGCAATTTCTGGTTTTATTTCAGGTTTCCAAATTGGCAGCTTTTGTTTTGATTTCCAACTCTCAATACAATTTCATTCAGCCAGATGGAAGCACGAGACACCTATGAAAATAGTGATATAGCAGTTGTCTAAGGAGGCCGAGGGTGAACATCTGGACAGCCTCGAGCCAGTGAATTGGAATATGTTCAAGACTACTTCACACCGTTCCAAGAGGCCGAGCGCACTTGGTCTACAGTGGTGAAGCAGCCGCAGAGGACACTAGTGGCCATGCTTGGCCAGGCTGATCCTGCCAGGACAACGGGCCTTCTTGGTCATTTCAAGAACTCCGCACTTACAACTGGTACTTGAAAATGGCACCAAAATGGCGATTCTGTCTCAGTATACTACTGCTATACACTTGTACTATATGAGATGCTTAATTAAGATTAATGTAAGTGCTTATGTGTGGTGATATTTGTAGTAAACTGTATACAAAAAGCTAAAGGTAGTTACCGTCTTCGTGGGCCAGTCGCTCCGCCTCTTTCTCTAATATGATGCGCTCCTTGTCAACCTCGACCACACATTCCAGTGGCGTTTTGTCACTGGGTGGCATTTCCCGTGTAAGGTGGTAAATGTCGATGGGATCCGGTATCGGCAGCTCCCGGTGACCTAGAGCAGACAGCAGCATGGATTTGCCTGGTGGGGGGGGGGGGGAGGGGAAGGAAAAGGGGGAGAGGGGGAACAGCATTAGGCAAAACGCACTGCTCCATGTTCACTCCCAATCTGGCAAGTCTGCCTTTCCCTTTGGGACGAAGTACTTGAACTGGCAGATCTGCAAAAACTCCACAGGATTTATTCCACAAAGTTTCAATTGACAAGTTTGCGATGTCTACAAGTGAATGTAACTGTGATGCTGTAACACTATACCCGCACTATCTGCTGCATGTGTGTGGCTTGATTGTACTCGTGTGTCACATGATTTGACACAAATTGCAGTCTCACTTAACCACATACTGCACATTCTGTGCTCTAGTTGCAATGGGACTCTTGGTAGCCAGGCACATTATGGAGTCAGTGATGGATGGACAAAGAGCACTGTCTTCTCCCACAGGTGGGCAACACATTGTTGCAAGGGCCCTTTTATTAGCTAACTGCTGCTTTCAGACACTTCCAAAAAAAACACAGCAAGCATTCTGTCAGGTTGCATCACAGCTTGGATTGGTATAGATCTGCCCAAGACCACAAGAATACACAGAGCTGTAGATACAGCCCAATCCATCTCACAGACCACACACCCCGCCATCGATTCCATCCACACCACCTCGGAAAAGCAGCTAACATAATCTAAGACTTGTCCCACCCTGATTATTTCCTCTTTTGCCCTGCTCCCGTCCGGCAGAAGATACAAGATGTTTGAATGTGTGCACCACAGGAACAGCTGCTTCCCCTCTTTTCAGGCTTCTGAACGGTCGTGCTTGAAACTTCTATGAGGTCTCCCCTGTCTCCAGCATCCAATTGCGGACGTTGGACTTTGCGGACATTGGACTTTGTCTCTGGAACTGATGCGCTACAATTGTGAGAACTATATTTTGCACTCTGCATCTCCCCCTCTGCTCTATCTACTGTACTAGAGTTTGATTACATTATGCATAGTATTATCAGATGTGATTGGATGGTATGCAAAACAAAGCTTTTCAATATACGTGTACACGTGTAAATAATCCTAAAATGGAGAAGCAGCCCTATCCACCAACATTATAAAACATTTTAGAGTTAGACTTCAACAACTTTCCAGGAACGGTCCCAGCATTCTGACCACCTGTGACCTTACCTGTGCCATTGAGGCCAATCAGTCCATAGCGCCGGCCAGTATTCAGCTCCAACCTGGTGTCGCTTAGTAGCTCCTGACCGTGGAAGGTAAGTGATAGATTGATGATGTGAACGTCCGTGCTGTTGGGGTGAGAGGCCAACACCCCTGTGACTGCCCGGGCTGCTGCTTTCTTCAGCTCAAACTCATCCAGCTCATTGATAATCTGGGCCAGGCCTGTGAACAAAGAAACAGCATCACAAGATGGGGACATGGAGGAACCATTAACCAATGAGAAACAGGGTAAATGCAAAATCAGAGGTCATAGGGAGGTCAGCATCTACAGTTCCTTCCTACACCAGTTAAGAGTCCTTACACTGAAATAGATGAACGACCCACTCCACACAGAATAATTAAAGATGGAAGGCAAACAGCAAACTTGCCAATAAAGTTTCTCCAGAGATGCTGCCTGACCCGCTGAGTTACTCCAGCATTTTGTGTCTATCTTGCCAATAACAATATTCTGTGAACAAACAAGCCAAAGTCTTCCCTGATATTCATAGCCTAAATCCTGGAATGTTGGACTCTGTCCTAACCGAAGTTCCTACCTGCATCATAACCAGAACATCCATTGATTTGCTGCCTTTCGGAATTCCCCACGTCGTCTGTACCAAGGTCACCGTTTTCCTCCCCATCTTCTGCAGCTTTCGGCTTACGCTGACGAGCCTTTGCCGCTTCCTTCTTCTTCGCTGCCTTCTTCTTGGCCAGATCAGAAGGCATCTCTGCTGCTGGTTGGCGTTACAGTGGGAGCAGTACCTGCCAAAAGAGAGAGTTTTATTTTTAACCTGTTGAACCACTACTTCAGGAATTTCTGTGCATTGTCACCTCTGACGGTCATTGAATTATTCACAATACTTTAACACAAACCAACTGAAGCTCCCAACACTGAATGAAGCAATGCCGGGCTGCCTGTCATCTGATCCTATGCCTAGCTTACTGCCCCTTATCACCAATACCACCTACATTACTTACCTCCTGCAAACCCCCTCGCCCTTAACTCTACTCACTGCAACAAAATAACATTCACCCCGCAGTTCTTCCCAAACCTGCCCTCTCACATTCTATTGAATTATTCCACTAGATTCACCTCAATAGCCTAAACTTCATGCACTTTATAACAATCCAGTGGCGTTTTGTCACTGGGTGGCATTTCCCGTGTAAGATGGTAAATGTCGACGGGTTCAGGTATCGGCAGCTCCCGGAGACCTTGGGCAGACAGCAGCATGGATTTGCCGGGGGGGGGGGGGGGGGAGGAAAAGGGGGAGAGGGGGGAACAGCATTAGGCAAAATGCACTGCTCCATGTTCACTCCCAATCTGGCAAGTCTGCCTTTCCCTTTGGGACGAAGTACTTTGACTGGCAGATCTGCAAAAACTCCTCAGGATTTATCCCACAAAGTTTCAATTGACAAGTTTGCGATGTCTACAAGTGAATGTAACTGTGATGCTGTAACACTATACCCGCACTATCTGCTGCATGTGTGTGGCTTGATTGTACTAGCGTGCCCAGGAATCTAAGGCTTTTGACTCTCTCCACAGCTCCGTTAAGATAGACATGCTACACATCCATGAAATTATCCACAAATTACATGAGATATGCATTCAAAAAGCCCCGACCCTCCAAGCGTCCTGGCTGTAACACAGGATCCCCCCCAGGGTTGTGTCCTCAACCCCCTACTGTACTCCCTGTACACACATGACTGTGTGGCCAGGTTCAGCTCCAATTCCATAATCAAGTTTGCTGATGACACTGGCTCCGATAACAATGAGAAGGCCTACCGGGAGGAGGTGGCTGATCTGGCACTCGGCTGTCAGGACAACACACTCCTCTTGAATGTCATAAAAACTGGGTGGCAACTGGGAGCCACTGTTGTGCCACTGCCGATCGGAACGCCTGTTGATGTTTAGTTGAGAGTAGTGTTAAACTTGTTCATGATATATGTATTTTTATTTCTATTTATTTTTTACTGCACACTGAATGGACACTGGTTTGAGTAACGTTTTTTTGTTTCCTCTGGGTATGTGAGTACTCAGGAAAATAACAATAAAGATATACAATACAATACAACAACAATACAAACTAAGGAGCTAATCATGTGGACTTTAGAAGGGCACAACATCCGAGGACGTACACGCCACTGGAGATAAATGAGGCTAATGTGGATAGGGTGAGCTGCTTTAAATCCTGGGAGTCCACATCACAGAGGATCTGACATGGACAACACACGCTGCCGCACTGGTGAGTAAGGCCTTTACCACCTCAGGCAGCTGAGGAAATTCAGAGTCTCTCCGAGGATCCTTCAGTGCTTCTACTCTGGGGCTGTGGAAAGCATCTTGTCGGTAGCATCACAATCTGGTTTGGGAACAGCTCTGCCCAGGACAGGAAGGCTCTGCAGATAGTGCGTTCAGCCAAACGCACTATGGGAACTACACTCGCCCCCACCCCCCCCCCACCCCCCCCCCCCCCCCCCCCCCGCAGGACCTATACATCAGAAGGTGCAGATCCAGAGCCAGCAACATTATGGGGGACCCCTACCACCCCAGCAATGGACTGTTCCAGCTGTTACGGTCAGGCAAACGCGACCGCTGTCATGCTGTGAAAACAGAGAGGATGAGATGGAGTTTCTTCCCACAGGTCATCAGGACTGTAAACTTGTATCTCACCAGGGACTAATTCATTGTACTAATTTACTGCTGTGTTGTGTCTTTTCAAAATTGTTGTTTTTTTCCCGAATATGTAAATACTGATTCTGTTCTATTCTGTAGTTTTTGCACAATCCGCAGGCATTGCCACTTTCATTTCACTGCACATCTTGTATGTGTATGTGACAAATAAAGTTGACTTGGCTTGACTTGGTGTCATTAAAATACACAGTGGCTGTTAAAAGCCCATCTCGTTCAGAAAATAAATCTGCAATCCTCACCCAGATCTGACCAATACTGGACTCCAGACCTACTAATGGTTCAAAGATCAATTATGAATGTCTTGCAAGCAACATCCACATCCTCTGAACAAATAAAATGTTGTCTGAACTCAGGATGCCAGCAGCACAAAAATATAAATTTAATAATCATTAATAGCTAGTCATATCTGAAATATTCTTGGCCAAAATTATAATCAAACCATCACACTATGCACTTCTAGACCTACATCAGCAAAGTAATACAGCTGCAGATAGACAAAATGCGGGAGTAACTCAGCGGGACAGGCGGCATCTCTGGATAAAAGGAATTGGTGACGTTTCGGGTCGAGACCCTTCTGCAGACTGTGAGAGGGGAGAGGGAGATACGGAAGGGTAAGGTGCGAAAAAGACATATCAAAGAGGATGCAGTTCAAGGAAAATGTAGAATAGACCATTGTTAGCTAGGCGAAGTTGACAACGAAGCACACAGAGGAGGACAGTCAGCCTGGACAGAGAACTAGGAAGGGAGAGGGATGGAGAGAGGGAAAGCAAAGGTTACTTGAAGTTGGAGAAGTAAATATTCATACTGCTGGGGTGCAAACTGCCCAAGCGAAATATGAGGTGCTGTTCCTCTGACAGTGGAGGACTGGGACAGAAAGGTTAGTTATGTAGGTATGTTACAATACTTACTTTCAGCGGCGCTGCAGTTCTACCACTGGCCGTGTGCGCGACTTTGGCGCCTTTGAGGGGGGGGGGCGGGATTAAAATGCCGTTTCCTCCTGCATGTCCAAGATATATTTTCTCGGGCGGCTAGCTGATGCTGAAAAATCGTTCCGTCTTGCGTTCTCTGAAGTTTTTTTTTAATATAAATCGCGGGACAATTTAATTGTTGGAGTAAAATAAAAAAGCGACTTCTGACGCCGTCAATGCCGACAACGGGACGGATCTCACGTAGGGGACAAAACATAAGGCAAGTCGTTTATTTTACATATAAACTTGCTTCTTAGGATGACTTTAATCAAAATTTCCTTGGCTAAAATGTGATTATGGCCCCATACAAACCGGCAGTGTTTTTCCTGCCGATAATTGGTTCAAATTCACTGCAACCGCAATGTTCCAATCGATCGCGTTCCACAAAAACCCACTCGCAAGATTTAAATAGCCATTAATTTACGGGAATTTAACATTAAATTCCTTCCATTTGGCCTATAAATTCATGACAATGAGATTTAAAAAGCATGTTATATTGTGAATTCTTGTGTGAATGTTATTTGGACACATATTTAAAAATGTTGATCTTTTCTTAAGAAATGGATAAATGTTTAGATCTAGTAATTGAATTTTGTAATTAGCTACAATTAGGTAACTAACTAATTATATGCTTTAATTTCAGGTCATCCAAGTAAGATTGTTTCATATTTTTCAGAATGTTTCAATCAATAATAACTGAAAATTACTTTCAGTTCTCTTAATTTTTAAGTAAGTTATGGGCTTTTGACTGTCCTCGATCACAGCTTTTGTGTTAAGTCAATGGAAAAGCAATAGGGAACAAGATGCTAATTTCCGAGTATAAAAATGGCCATAACTTTTTTAATACTGAAGATATGAAAGTGAATTAGGTGTCAAATTAAACCTATTTTATGCTTTATCTGACTTTATGCAGACTTGATTTTTTCAATCTCAAAATTTTGTAACATTGCTACAGTATGGGAATGGGATGGGGGTTAACATTGATCACCACTAACTCTCCCTTCCATTCTGGTTGCTAAACACTTTACCCCTCCTTATCTATGTCTCCCTCTCCCCTGACTCTCAGTCTGAAGAAGGATCTCGATCCAAAAAGTCACCAATTCCTTCTATCCAGAGATGCTGCCTGTCCTGCTGAGTTTTTGTATCTATCTCCAGCGTTTTGTATCTATCTTCAGTGCAAACCAGCATTCGTCGTTCCTTATTACAGATGCACTTGTTTTAATTAATTTTCAATGCCATTTTGCCTTTTGTAGAATGGAAACATTCATCATAGCAACGATAATGTTTGAGATACAATAGAACTAATTTCCCTCCTGGGATAAATAAAATTTGCCAAGTCATAAAAACACAAAATACATAAAACATCACATTAATGTGATGAGTGGAAAGGCTTTGGGGATGTGTAAAGATTGAGGTGGGAGTCAGTCTCGGTCTACCCCATGACAGAAGGGGGAAGGAGTTGTAAAGTGTGATAGTCTTTTGTAGACGTTTGAGAGAATAACTTTAACTTATTCAATTAAATTCCCATTATAACCAAAGATCACACAGCCATTGCAACAATCGTTTAAAATAGTGAGCAAAAGGTCTTAATAATTTAATAGTCACAACATTCTACAACACTTCAGAGACAACAATGTTGTACTGTGTAATCAATGAGCGATAGATACTGGACGGAGTAGCTAAAAAATAAAGTGCTACCATTGGAGAGGTCCAAACAGGGAACATCTGCCTAAATGACACACGAGACACAAGTGTTGGAATAACTCAGTTAGTCAGACATCATTTCTGCAAAACATGGATGGGTGACATTTTGGGTCAAACCCCTTCACAGTGGGTTTTGTACACCAGCATCAGCAGTTCCTTGCTTCTATAATACACCAGATAGTTCTCCGATGTATTTTGGGGATGGAAAGTTGCTGTCCTTACAGAGCCTCGCATTAAAAACTTACAGGTGCAGGATAGGCCATTCACCATTTAATAAGATCACGGTTGATCGTTAACCTCTGCTCTCTCCCTTGATGCTCCCAGCATCTACAAACCAAACACTCCACCGAATCCCAAAGATGCAACGCACTCGTACATAAAATGCTCCACCAAGCGCCCCACTATAAATGCATTGACAAAGGAGAGGCCAAGCGGCTGCTTCATTGTGGACTCCACCAGGTCACTGCAGCCAGCGTGTCACAATCAGCAATAGGTTAAATCTGTGCCGGGAGCCTGGCCCGTTGTGGACACGGCCCCGACCACGGGGCGGCCTGGCCCGGGGTGCGCACAGTCCAGCCAACTGTGCGACCGCTGTCCAGACACGGGACGCCCACATCCGACACCCCCCACAACCTCGCCGGCGGCCTAGCCGGCGCTCCCTTGGTGCTGCAGAGGGAGTGTCGCAAGACAAAAGGGCGGCTCGGCCTCCCCATGACCCCGGCTTACAAATGAAGACCATGCCCCGCTTCAAGCGTCCGTCCACCCGGCGTCTCGGCCCGCTCAGGGGGAGCGGGGACGGGCTGCGTGAGCACCAGGCCTCATTCTCTGACCCCAACACCTAAACAATTCATTTCAATTAATTCCTCGCGATTGGAGTAGACGGTCTCACCCGTACCCCGGGTGTGTATAACGGCAACTGGACGACTCCTCACCCGGGCTCAGTCGGTCTCCTCAACGACTGGGAGGAAAATGCCGCGTGCCGCCGGCCGGCTTCTGCTTCTCAGCGATGAAACGCACCCGTCAGCCACCGCTGCTGCTGGCTGCCTGCCTCCTGGAACTTGTAGTCCAATTCTCTATTACAGACCGCTTCACGACAAGGAACTAATTAATATATGAACTGCATTTCCCATCAAACACTTCTCGGAGGCGCCGGCCTCCCATGTGCCCACTGACGAAACGGCACTTCTTTGGAGACTCTCGCATTCTCCCTCGGCCTTCTTGGAGTTGTAGTTCAATATGGGAGCCTTGCTTTGGCCTTGCCCAGTGACCAGGATACCGAGGACAACATTTCCCATGACCGATCGCTGCAATGCCGCTAACGTATACAACATAGCTTTTCGATGTACACATCAAAGATGGGGAAAAAAGTATATTTGTAGATTGAAATTAAATCTGAAAGACAACCTATATTGTCAAACCCACCAAGTGAAACCAAGGAAATGCCCCCCCCCGGCTGCGGGTCCCGTGACTGATTGACGTCAACGAGCTGGAGCTGTCATAGAGCGCCGCAAACGTCTCGCCCAGTAGGAGGAACTACAACGACCATAGTGCCTTGCGGCGTAACCTAGGTAACGAGCGGCCGCAGGCTCGCCAACGGTCAGCGGAGGCTCCCCGGGGTGGCGTGGCACGGTGAGCGGGTGAGAGAGCCGCCCCGCCCTGCCCTCGCCTCCTGCTGCGGGCGTTGATCGCACCGAGTCTGTCAGAGGGGTCCAAGACTGGCGAGGTCCAGGCCTTGACACCTTGAACCCGGACACCGCTCTCAATCGCACGGCCTTCACCCCTCCAACACCCTCGGCTCCTGACACCTGCTCCTAGTCGTCTGGCCAGTGACCCCTTGGTCATGACTTCTCTGCGCCACCTCTGACTCTGGTTGTCTAAACTTTGACCCCTTGATTCTAACCTTTGCATCACTTTCGGCCCTGGACCCCCAACCCTTGATCCATTGTCCTTGACCTCTGCAGCATTCTTGACCATGGACCCCGAGCCTTTCACCGCTTGCTCCTGACCTCTGCACCACCTCGACCCTAGTTGCCCAGTCATTGACCCTTTCTCCTGACATTTGCAACAGCCCTGACCCTGGGTCCCTAGCCTTTGACCCCTTTCACCTGACCTCTACGATCCCTGACCCTGGATCCTGACCTCTCAGCACCACCCCTGATCTGACCCATCCAATGACTCTATGTATGATCCCTCACACCTTCAACTGACCTCCAGTCCTCAATTCCCCCTTATCTTATACTCTTCCATTCTTTTCCCAATCTTCATAGAAAATAGGTGCAGGAGGAGGTCATTCGGCCCTTCGAGCCAGCACCGCAATTCATTGTGATCATGGCTGATCGTCCCCAATCAATGACCCTTGCCTGCCTTCTCCCTATATCCCTTGATTCCACTAGCCCCTAGAGCTCTATCTAACTCTCTCTTAAATCCTCCACTGCCCTCTGTGGCAGGGAATTCCACAAATTCACAACTCTGGGTGAAATTTTTTTTTCTCACCTCAGTCTAAAATGGCTTTCTCTTTATCCTAAGACTGTGGCTCCTGGTTCTGGACTCGCCCAACATTGGGAACATGTTTCCTGCATCTAGCTTGTCCAGTCCTTTTATAATTTTATATGCTTCTATAAGAACCCCCTCATCCTTCTAAACCCCAGTGAATACAAGCCTAGTCTTTTCAATCTTTCCTCATATGACAGTCCCGCCATCACAGGGATCAATCTCGTGAACCTCCGCTGCACTGCCTCAATCACAAGGATGTCCTTCCTCAAATTAGGAGACCAAAACTGTACACAATACTCCAAATGTGGTCTCACCAGAGCCCTATAAAACTGCAGAAGAACCTCTATTCCTATACTGAAATCCTCTTTTTATGAAGGCCAACATTCTATTAGCTTTCTTCACTGCTTGCCAACTTTCAGTGACTGGTGTACAAGGACGCCCAGTCTCGCTGCACCCCCCCCTTACCTAACCTAACCCCATTGAGATAATAATCTGCCCCCTTGTTTTTCCCACCAAAGTGGATAACCTCACATTTATCTATACTATACTGCATCTGCCACGCATCTGCCCACTCACTCAACCTGTCCAGGTTACCCTGCAGCCTCCTAACATCCTCTTCACAGTTCACACTGCCACCCAGCTTTGTGTCATCCGCGAACTTGCTGGTGTTGCTCCTAATTCCCTCTTCCACATCATTAATATATATGGTAAACAGTTGCGCCCCCAACACTAAGCCTTGCGGCACTCCACTCGCCACTGCCTGCCATTTTGAAAAGGTCCCGTTTACTCCTACTCTTTGCTTCCTGTCTGCCAACCAATTTTCTATCCATGTCAACACCCTGCCCCCAATACCATGTGCTCTAATTTTAGTCACCAGTCTCCCGTGTGGGACCTTATCAAAGGCTTTCTGAAAGTCGAGATACACTACATCCACTGGCACCCCTTCATCCATTTTACTTGTCACATCCTCAAAAAATTCCAGAAGATTAGTCAAGCATGATTTTCCTTTCATAAATCCATGTTGATTTGGACTAATCCTTTTACTGCTATCCAAATGCCCCATTATTATCTCTTTAATTATTGACTCCAGCATCTTTCCCACCACCGAAGTCGGGCTAACTGGTCTGTAATTCCCTGTTTTCTCTCTCGCTCCTGTCTTGAAAAGTGGGATAACATTAGCTATCCTCCAATCCATATGAACTGATCCTGAATCTATTGAACATTGGAAAATGATCACCAATGCATCCACTATTTCTAGAGCTACCTCCCTGAGGACCCTGGGATGCAGACCATCAGGCCCAGGGGATTTATCATCCTTCAGTCCCATTAGCCTACCCAATACTATTTCTTGCCTAATAAATATTTCTGTCAGTTCCTCTACCCCCTTGGATCTTCTGTCCTCCAGTACATCTGGGAGATTGTTTGTGTCTTCCTTCGTGAAGACAGATCCAAAGTACATGTTCAACTCCTCTGCCATTTCCTTGTTGCCCATAATAATTTCACCCGTGTCTGCCTTCAAGGGACCCACATTTGACTTTGCTACTCTTTTTCCCTTAACATATCGAAAGAAGCTTTTACTGTCCTTCTTTATATTCCTGGCCAGCTTCCCTTCATACTTCATCTTTTCAGCCCGTATTGCCCTTATTGTCCTTCTGTTGTCCTATGAAAGTTTCCCAATCCTCTGGCTTCCGGCTATTCTTTGCTGTGTTATACATCTTTTCTTTTAGTTTTATTCTATCCCCAACTTCTCTTGTCAGCCACAGTTGCCTCCTACTCCCCTTAGAATCTTTCTTCCTTTTTGGAATGAAATGATCCTGCGTCTTCCTGATTATGCCCAGGAACTCCTGCCATTGCTGTTCCACCGTCATTCCTGCTAGGATCCCTTTCCAGTCTACCTTGACCAGCTCCCCTCTCATGCCTTCATAGTCCCCTTTGTTCAACTACATCACTGACACTTCCGATTTAATCTTCTCATTCTCAAATTGCAGATTAAAACTAATCATATTATGATCACTACCTCCAAGCGGTTCCTTTAATTCGAGTTCTCTTATCATATCTGGTTCATTGGACAACACTAAATCCAGAATTGCCTTTTCTCTGGTCGGCTCCATTACAAGCTGCTCTAAGAATCCATCTCGGAGGCACTCTACAAACTCTCTTTCTTGGGGTGCTGAACCAACCTAATTTTCTCAGTCTACCTGCATATTGAAATCCCCCATCATCACAGTGGCATTACCTTTGTTACATGCCAGCTTTAACTCCTGCTGCAACTTGCACCCTACATCTGGGCTACCATTTGGGGATCTGTAGATAACACCAATTAGTGTCTTCTTGTCTTTACAATTCCTCAACTCAATCCACAGTGACTCTACCTCGCCAGTCCCTAGGTCTTTCCTTGCAAGGGACTGAATTCCATCCCTCACCAGCAGAGCTACCCCCCCTCCTCTGCCCACCTGCCCGTCCTTTCTACAGGATGTATAATCCTGAATATTAAGTTCCCAGGCCCGATCTTCCTGCAGCCAAGTCTCAGTATTCCCCACAATGTCATATCTACCAACCTCTAACTGAGCCTCAAGCTCATCTATTTTACTTCTTATACTTCGCGCATTCATATACAATACTTTTAATTCCTTACGCATCTCACCTTTCACACCGATCCCTATTACACTTGGCCATACTCTCCTATCCCTTTGTGAGCTTTCTTTCCCGTTAATTCTGGGGTAATTAACTATCCTTTTACTCTCTTTCCCTTTAACTCTGCCCTTGACTATCCTATTTGACATCCCACCCCCCTTTAAAACCACCCGTTTAGCAGTGGCAAACCTGCCTGCCAGAATGCTGGTCTCCCACCTGTTAACGTGCAATCCGGCCCTTTTGTACAGTTCCCCCTTACTCCAAAACAGATCCCGGTGGTCTAAGAATCCAAATCCCTGCCCCCTGCACCAGTTCCTCAGCCACACATTCAGGTCCTGTATCTCCCTGTTCCTGCTCTCGCCAGCACGAGGAACTGAAAGCAAACCGGAGATAACAACTCTGGAGGTCCTGCTTTTCAGCATTTTTCCGAGCTCTCTAATGTCATGCTTCAGAATATTAATCCCCTTCTTTCCGACATCGGTTGTGCCGACATGCACTACCACTTCCGGCTGTTCACCTTCGCCCTTGAGGATTTTCTGCACTCTGTCCGTGACATCCTGGATCCTGGCAGCATGGAGGCAGAACACCATCCTCGAATCCCGTCTGTTGCCGCAGAAACCCCTGTCCGTACCTCTCACAATGGAGTCTCCAACTACCATGGCGTTGCCTGACGTCGGCCTCTTTGGTTTTGGCTCAACAGCCCTTTTTGATTCGCAAGCCAGTCCGCTGCTCAGTGTGTTAACGTCTTCTGTCCTTATCTCTCAACTTCCCCACAACAATCAAATATAGAGATGCTATTAATTGTCATCAACCTTGACATTAGCTCCTATTCTGCCTCAAATTGTGTTTAATGTCACATTTTAGTGACAAACATATTTCTAGAAACACCCACAGAAGAGTGGTTGGTCACTGTTGCAATGTTACAACCAAATATCAAAAAGCAAGATCCTTTAAATAGTAACAAAATAAATCAACTTGAGCATTGATAAGTAATATTGCTGAAGCAATGGATGTGTGATGAGAATAGTGGCTCTACATTGCCACTCAGTAGGATTATGGCAGATGATCCCTACCTTCTTGGCCGACGTTTATCCTTCAAGCAAAAGATTATTTGTTTTGCATTATCTTTTATGTGGTCATAGAGTCATAGAGTGAAACAGGGTGGAAACAGGCCCTTCGGCCCGACTTGCCCACACCGCCAACATGTCCCAGCTATACTAGTCCTACTTGCCTGCGCTTGGTCCATATCCCTCCAAACCTGTACCTGTCTAACTGTTTCTTAAACGATGGGATAGTCCCAGCCTAAACTACCTCCTCTGGCAGCTTGTTCCATACACCCACCTCTCTTTGGGTGAAAAAGTGACCCCTCGGATTCCTATTAAATCATTTCCCCTTCACTTTGAACCCATGTCCTCTGGTCCTCGATTTCACTACTCTGGGCAAGAGACTGAGAATCATTTGTAATTTTTCCAAATTTTGACAATGAAAGATTATTGACCTGACACCAAAGTACTAAGTTCCCCATCCCCTTCCTGTGCTCTGTCTCATCATTGTTCGTTGTTTGGCTCACCAAGTGGCATCATCTACAAATTTGTAGATGGAGTTAGAGCCAAATTTGGTCTTGTACACAGGGGGTATTAATAGGGGGACTGAAAATGTATTATTGTGGAGATTTGGTGTTGACAGTTATTGCGGAGGAGGTTTAGTCATCTATCCTCACTCTGTCGATCAGAAAGTCACAGATCCAGTGGCAGAGAAGGGAGCTAATTCCTAGGACCAGGAGATTGGAGATGAGTTTGGATGGAATTTTGGTATTCAAGGGTGAGCTAAATTTGATATATATACAGTGCCCTCCATAATGTTTGGGTCAAAGACCCATCATTTTCCTCCAGTCTTTCCATCACCTTTGGAAACTTTTATTGCTGTTTATCAACATGAGGACCAAAGTTGTGCCGATGAAAGTTAAAGAAGCCATAATGAGACTGAGAAACAAGAATAAAACTTAGAGACATCAACCAAAGAGGCCTACCAAAATCAACTGTTTGGAACATCATTAAGAAGAAAGAGCACTGATGAGCTTATTAATCGCAAAGGGATTGGCAGGCCAAGGAAGACCACAGCTGATGACAAAATTCTCTCGATAATAAAGAAAAATCCCCAAACACCTGTCTGCCAGATGAGAAACACTCTTCAGGAGTCAGGTGTGGATTTGTCAATGACTACTGTCCGCAGAAGACTTCATGAACAGAAATACAAAAGGCTAGGCTGCAAGATGCAAACCACTGGTTAGCTGCAAAAATAGGATGGCCAGGATACAGTTTGCCAAGATGTATTTAAAAGAGCAAGCACAGTTCTGGAAAAAGGTCTTGTGGACAGATGAGACGAAGATTAACTTATATCAGAGTGATGGCAAGAGCAAAGTATGGAGTAGAGAAGGAACTGCCTAAGATTCAAAGCATACCACCTCATGTGTGAAGCATGGTGGTGGGGGTGTTATGGCCTGGGCATGTATGGTTGCTGAAGGTACTGGCTCACTTATCTTCACTGATGATACAACCGCGGATGGTATCAAAAAAAGTTTAAAAAATGCCTCAAAACTCATTGCCCGGCGGTTCATTCTACAGCAAGACAATGACCCCAAACATATTACTAAAGCAACAAAGGAATTTTTCATGGCAAAAAAATGGTCAATTCTTGAGTGGCCAAGTTAATCACCCGATCTGAACCTAATTGAGCATGCCTTTTATATGTTGAAGAGAAAACAGAGGGGGACGAGCCCCCAAAACAAGCATAAGCTAAAAATTACTGCAATACAGGCCTGGCAGAGCATCACCAGAGAAGACACCCAGCAACTGGTGATGTCCATGAATCGCAGACTTCAAGCAATCATTGCATGCAAAGGATATGCAACCAAATACTAAACATGACCACTTTCATTTGCATGACATTGCTGTGTCCCAAACATTATGGTGCCCTGAAATGGGGGGACTATGTATGAACACTGCTGTAATTTCTACATGGTGAAACCGAAATGTGTAAAAATACCCTTTAATAAAATCTGACAACATGCACGTTAACCTCATGTGATTATTTGTGATACTGTATTACAAATCTCAAATTGTGGAGTGCCGAGGAATATAAATAAATGACGGGTCTTTGTCCCAAACATTATGGAGGGCACTGTATGAGCCTAACATAGGGGTACTTGTTGAGGGCATAAGGTTAAGGTAAGAAACTCTCTGGTACTGTAGGTCGGTGGGGGCGCTGCAAGCCGGTAGCCTTGCCAGCAGCGTGTTAGTTTTTTCTACTTTTTAAATTTTTTTTAGTGTGTCCTAATGTGTTTTTTTGGTGTCTCTCTGTGTGTCCTGTGTGGGGGGTGGTGTGGTGGGGTAAGGGGGAAACCGTTTTGGTCGCCTCCTCCACGGAGAGACGACTTTTTCCATGTCGCCTCCCCCGTGACCTAACATCGAGGATCGGTGCGGCCTTTCCCGGAGACGTGCCCGGGGCTTCAGCGGCGGGCGCAGCGCGGACTCTCGTCGCGGAGCGGGCGAGCCCTCGCCGCGTGTCGCCAGAGAGGAGCGCTCCGTTCGCTGGCCCGCGGCAGCCTGAAGTCGCTGTCTGCAGAGCTCCAGCCGGCGCGGCGTCCGCAACCTGTGATCCCTCGTTGGGGACCCGGGAGGAGAAGAGCTCCGACCGCCGGCCCGCTGCCTACTTCTACCGCGGGCGCGGCGGGGACTTACCATCAGGAGCGTGATCCCTCGCCGGGGACCCGTGGAGAAGAGCTCCGACTGCCGGCCCTGCGGTCTGCAGTGCTTCCGGCAGCTGCGCGGCGGGGACTTTAGATCTTCGACCGCCGGCCTGCGGCCTACACTAACCTGAGGCCGCGGTCTCCGGTGGGGAAGCACCGATTCTGGACTTACCGGGACTTTACCCGTCTACTCATCTGGACGCCTGCAGCGGCGGCTGCGGAGGGTTGAGGTCCCGACCACGGGGGAAAATGAAGGAGGACTGGCCAAATGTTAATAATAATAATAATAAATTTTATTTATGGGCGCCTTTCAAGTGACACCTTACAAAAATTTAGCAGGTGGAGGAAAAACATGTAAGGGGAATGAAATAAATAGTAGAGACATGACTAGTACACAAAGTAAAGACAGAATACAATTCAAAAATTAAATCTTCCCGGAGACGTGCCCGGGGCTTCAGCGGCGGGCGCAGCGCGGACTCTCGAGGCAATGGTAGTGCCTTCCACCACAGTGATGAATGCTGGGGTGGATGTTTGTGTTACATTTTTTTATTGTGTTTTTGTGTGTTCTTTTTTCATTGTACCGCTGCTGGCAAATTCATTTCACTTGCACTTTATGTGCAAGTGACGAATTAAACTGATATTGATATTGATTGATATTGAGAATGGAAACATTTAATGTGTACCTGAGGGGCAACCTTTTTTTCATAGCAGTTGGTGGGTGTATGGAACGACCTGCCAGAGGGGATGATTCATGCAGGTACAATAAGTGCATTTAAAATACATTTATACATGTACATGGATAGGAAATGAGACTAGCTTAGATAGGTGGGCATTTTGATTGACATGAATGAGTTGGACCCAAGAGGCTGTTTCCGTAATGTATAACTCTAAATGTACAATGTAGACACAAGGAACTGCAGATGCTGCTTTACAAAGAAAGACACAGAATGTTGAAGTGACAGCGGGTCTGGCAGCATATTTACAGGATAAAACCTGGCAGGTAATAGGTTATCACAGGCGAGGGGGGTTTTGATAGGCAAATGGATGGAACAAAGGCCAGAAACTAAAAAAGAAGATGTGAGACAAAGGAATTGAAGAGTTGCAGATTGTGAAACCAGAAGAAGGAATGGAGAAGGAAGGGGAGGGGAGAAATAGGTGCGAGTCTAGGTGGGGCCCAGGGGAGGGGGCGGGTTAATGTGTGGGGTTCAGGCAGCATCCCAAGAGGACCTGGATAGGTGACATCTCAGGTCGGCTCCCTTTTTCAGACTAAATGTACAGTTATTTGTCTCATGAAGTTGAGCCGCTTGCATATGTGAATATCTGACTGTTTTTTTTTCATCTCCTAGCACGTCTGGTTTCCAACTGAACATCCTGTGACTGTTGGTTCATGGCCCTTCCATCAGCCCCGCCAAGCTACTCCGAGGCAATGGCAGGCAAAGATCCCCGGTTGCCGGGTCACCAGCCAGTCTACGCTGTCCCACAGTCGGTGTACGCAGGCCAGCAGCCTTATCCCATGCAGCCGCCATACGTGATCCAGCAGCCTTACTCCATGCAGCAGCCGTACCCTGGCCAGCAGCCCAGGGTCCAGTCAGGAGCAGTACATCCCAACTGGGCCATTGAACAGCCTGGCTCCCGTGAGTATCTGTTCTGGAGAATGTATCGCAAGAACAAAGTTGAGAACCAGCGAATCTGTGGAATTTATTCATTCAAGGTTGTGGAGACCGTCAATGGATATTTTTAAGGCAAAGATTGACCGATTCTTGATTAGTAAGGGTGTCCGGGGTTGAGAGGGAAAGATAGATCGGCCATGATTGAATAGCGGAGTAGACGTGATGGGCCGAACGGCCTAACTCTGCTCCTAACAATACAATACAATACAATACAATTCAATTTATTGTCATTTGGACCCCTTGAGGTCCAAACGAAATGTCGTTTCTGCAGCCATACATTACAAACAAATAGACCCAAGACACAACATAATTTACATAAACATCCATCACATTGCTGTGATGGAAGGCCAAAAAAACTTATCTCTCCACTGCACTCTCCCCCCCCGACGTCAGAGTCAAAGTCAAAGCCCCCGGCGGGCGATGGCGAATTGTCCCGTGGCCATTAAAGCCACGCCGGGTGATGCAAGGCCGCGCACCGGGTCTTGGTGGTAGAGCCCCCGGCGCGCGCTCGCAGAGACCCGCATCCATTCCAAGCCACGCGGGGCGGTGCTGTAAGGCCCCGCTCAGGTGCTCTTCAACCCCGCAACTCGGGCGGGAGAAGTCGCCTCCAGGGACCAGCGGGCTCCCGGTGCCGTCCGCCAAACCCGCAGTTGCAACCTCCGAATCTCCGGGGGTCGGGCCGCAGCAGCGTCCACCACAGCTCCACCCGCTCTGGACTCGGCCAGCTCCGCGACGGTGAGGTGAGTAGTCGGCACCAGAGCCCCCGGTCTTCCTGTTGGAGGCCGCTCCTCGTTGCAGCCCCAACGACAACGGAGACCCGACAAAGAAAAGGTCTTATGAACTGCAGATAAGACCATAAGACATAGGACCAGAACTAGGCCATTCACCCCTTTGAGTGCTCCACCATTCGCCATGGCTGATCTATTGTTCCCTCTATACCCAATTCTCCTGCATAATCTGTGAAACCCTTCCAAATCAAGAGCCTATCAATTTCAGCTGTAAAAATACCCAAATATATTGGCCTCCACAGCCGTCTATGGCAATTAATTCCACAGATTCACCACTCTATGACTAAAGACATTTCTCCTCATCTTAATTTTGAAGGTACAGTATGTCCTTTTACTCTGATGCTGTGTCCTCTGGTCCTAGTCTCTCCCATTACTGGAAATATCCACTCTATCTGGGTCTTTCATTATCTCGTAAGTTTCAATGAGATCCTCATCCTTCTCAACTCCAGCAAGTACAAGCGCAGAGCCGTCAAACACTTATCATACATTAACCCAATCATTCCCGGGATCATTCTTGGAAATCTTTTCTTGACCCTCTCCAATGCCAGCACATCCTTCCTCAGATATAGGACTCACAACTGCGCACAATATTCCAAATGTCGCCTCACCAGCGCCTGATAAAGCCTCAGCTTAACATTCTTGCTTTTATATTTTAGTTCCCTCAAAATGAATGGCGAGAATCTTAAATAACAATTTGGATTAGTGTTTAGTTTTGGTCATCCTGCTATAGGAAGGATATTATTAAGCTGGAAACAATGCAGAGAAGATTTACAAGGATGTTGCCAGGACCTGAGGGCATCTGCAGTTTCTTGTGCTACAGGGAGAGCATACAAAAATTCTGTACAGACAACACCCATAGTCAGGATCAAACCCAGGTCTCTGACGTGAAAAGACAACGGCTTTACCGCTGCGCCACCTTGTGCTACTGTTGCAAGTTAAAGACAGTATCTCGCTGAGGGGTTAATCATGGGGTTATATATCATTGGTCCTTCGTTGTTGCGGGGTATAAACTCAGGGACTCCCAATCCAACAGCACTGTGGAGAGACCTCATCAGAAGGACCAAAGTGGACCATCACCTTCTCAAATGCAATTTGAGATCAGGAAGAAAGGATGGTATCTCAATCCCAGAAAATGAAAAACTAAATAAAAATGCGATATCCAAATAAACCTGCATTGAATTACAGGCTGAGGTGTTGGCACAGTGGCACAGAGGTAGAGCTGCTGTCTCACAGCACCAGAGACCCGGATTCAATCCTGACCTCAAATGCTGTCTGCATGGAGTTTGCACATATTCCCTGTGGCTATGTCGATTTCCTATGGGTGCTCCTGTTTCCTCCCATATCTCAAAGAAATGGGGGTTTGTATGTTACTTGGCCTCTGTAAATTGTTCCTGGTTTAGAGTTTAGAGATACAGCGTGGAAACAGTCCCTTTGCCTGACCAGCGATCACCCTGTACACTAGCACTATTCTATATACAATTTACAATTTTACCTAAGCCAATTAACCTACAAACCTGTAAGTCTTTGGACTGTGGGAGAAAGACTGGGAGGGAGGGAGAATTGGTCACAGGGAGAACTGACAAACTATGTACAGACAGCACCCGAGGTCAGGATCAAACCCAAGTCTCTGGCACTGCAAGGCAGCAACTCAACTGCCACCCGGGTGCGGTGGGAATGGATGCAAAAGTGGGATAATGTAGAACTAGAGTGGAGACACAAGAAGCTGCAGATGCTGGAATCTTGAGCAAGCAACAGACAAAGTGCTGGAGTAACTCAACGGGTCAGACAGTATCTCTGGATAACACAGATAGCTGACTTTTCATTTCAGGACCCTGCATCAGTTTAATGGATTTCCTTTTGCTTTTGCTGTCCAGACCCTGGATTCAGTCCTGGATATGCGTCTGCCGCATTCCCCCCTTCCTCTCAGCCCAGCAACCTCGGGAGCATTGACGCGTTTACCACAGAGGCCTGGAGCAACCAAATGATAAGGCACACGTTTATCCGGAAGGTGAGTCCATCCTCGGGTAGGCAGATTGTCAGCCTGTAGGAAATGACCAGACTCGCACATAGTGATTAGAATCCATAGTCTTTCCGTAATTCTCCGAGTCAGGGGAAACTCTTGAATTACCTCGTACAGTGGGACAGGCACTTAAGCCTGTGGGCGGGCCAGTGGTATGAGTGACATAAGGAATGTGCAGCAAGCATAATCTGTGTGGTAACATATATATAGTATTGACACAATTATCTACATCCTCCCTCTTAAGGAATTAAATGCAAATGTAAACTACTGAGAACTACAAAGAATTAAATGCAAATATATACTGCTGATTATATAAAGCACACATAGTATGTGGCAACAAACTGGAGAAAGTTCAAACATAGCCCGGGTACTTTACGGTAGGCTTACAAACACGACCAGCACACGTACGGTACAGTCCTGCATCTCCCGTCACCGGGGACACACTAGGTGGTGAAATAGGTGTCGGAGATTGAAACGGCACTCCCGGGGACGAAACAGGAGACTTTGGCACAGGTGGAGGTGGCGTGCCCATCGGCAAAGTAACCCGGATCAGAAACAGGTTGTCTTGCTGGTGCAGTCGGGCCGATGCCGCTGGATGTGGATGGAAGTACATTTGTGCGGTCAGGATAGTATGGAGCTGGCTCATTCACAGGCAGGATATCTTGCCTATTATGTCTGTAGATGCCGCAATCGGCATTGACCAAGTATGAAAGTGGCTCGGAGGCAGTTCCAGAAATTACACCGATGCGGTTGTGACCTTTGTCGGTTTGCAGACGCACCACTTGTCCCTCGGCTAGTGGTGGATGCGGTCTGCTCGTTTTGTCATACCACCCTTTCTGAATGTCGCGCTTTTGTTGTAGTCTGGACTGGACTTCTGATGGTGGGAACACATGCAGAACCAGTACCTGTTTCGCCACAGGCAATGTGGCTCGGGTCTGCCTTGACATCAGACGCTGAGTGGGTGAACCCAATATTGGGTCGCGCGAGATGTTGCACAGGTTAAGCAGGTCCAGGTGCACATCTGACTTTGCTCTGTGAGACCGTTTCATTAATTGTTTGGCACTCCTGATGGCATGTTCAGCTAGTTCATACGACTGAGGGTATTCAGGGCTGCTGGTGATGTGACGAAAACACCAGCGTATAGCAAAGTCTTTGATGTACTGGCTGGTAAATTTACTGCCATTATCAGATAGTAGTTGACATGGAGCTCCGTGGTCTGAACTCCCCATGAGAAGTGGGGCTACTTAGAAGATCGATGTCAACCAACCAGAATACGAGTCGACAAGAACCAGGTATTGTTTGCCATGCCACTCAAATACAATGTTCCGTGTCTGTCATGGTGCATGAAGCATAGTCAACAGGCCTGATGCCGTTACCAGCACCTTGGAGGCAAGCTGCTCCTAAACCGTACTGTGAGGCGTCACAAGTGTGACCAGTAATTTAGCATTAAAGTAGGCGAGAGTGGGGGCACGGACATCTGTTGTTTAAGAGTGTCAAATGCCCTCTGCTGTTGCTCATGCCAGGCCCAAACAGTGTCTTTGTGGGTTAGTTGGCGCAGTTGGGCCGATAGTTCACAGATGTTTGGAATTAATTTCCCTAAGTAATTTACCATGCCAAGTAATCTCTGTAGGCTTAGCACGTCTGTGGGTGCTGGTAACTCGTTGATAGCAATGGTTTTTGATGGATCGGGTTTGAGGCCGTTTTTAGTGAACACATGGCCTACGTAGTTCACCTCATTGACTCTGAATTTGCACTTTAGAGGGTTTAAGTTGAGATTGATTTCTTTAGCGCGGTCCAGAACCTTCTTTAAGTTTGCGTCGTGTTCTTGAATAGTTTGTCAAGCAACAAGGATATCATCAACTACGATGGAGCATGGATAACCTGCAAACAATTGTTCCATAGCGCGTTGAAATACTTCACTAGCAGAGCTTATCCCAAATGTAATACAAATAAATTTGTAACGTCCAAAGGGTGTGCTGACAGTGGTTAACTTGGAGGAGTTGTGATCCAGGCCAATCTGCCAGAATGAACTCTTGGCATCCAGAACTGTGAATATGGTCACCTTGCCCATCTGCGCTGCAATTTGTTCCACTGTGCGCATGGGATAGTGTGGTCGCTTAATGGCAGTGTTTAAATCTTTAGGATTAATGCAAATCCATGTTTCTTCCTTATTCTTTTTCGTTGCTGCGACCATGGTCGAGACCCAATCCGATGGATCAGCGACGGGGGCAATCACCATTCTGTTGAGTTCACCTTGTACCCGGTCCTGCATAGAATGGGGAATCCGGTCTGCCGGACAGACAACTGGGAATACCTCGGGGTCAGTCGTGATTGTGTACTTGACAGGTAACCTGCCCAGCTTGTCGTCGAACAGACTTTTGTATTGTGTCAGGATTTGTTGAGTGAAGCCACATGTAGCAGACAGTTGATAGACAGATGTACTGAAGGTGACCAGACCCAGGTCGTTACAAGCATCAATGCCTGGCAGAGAAGGGACTTTTTCTTGGACAATAAAGAAGCTCAGGCTGTGGACAAGTGATCAAGATAGCATCGTAGCTCGACTTGACTAATAGGGTGCACTGCGTCACCTGCAAATGGAAGTAGAGTGGCAGCCGTGTGATTGATGACATCGTTTTTTAAAATCCTATTGATTTCAGATGAGGATAAAACGAGCAACGAGCTCCAATGTCGAGTTTAACAATAACATTCATCCGTCAATGAGGAGAGTGACCATGGGATCTTGATGTTTACAGGACAAATCCAACAAGGAATGTATGTTGATATCCAGTTTCTCGTTACCAGACAGTATGTCCTCGTTAGTCAGAAAAGCTTGCGTGGGAGCCGCATGGGAAGGCTCTGGATCTAAGCTCTCATGTTGGAGCAGGTTGACGGATTGCTTTGTCTGTACTCTGTTTCCAAGTGAACGGCAACAACGAATGAAATGATTTCTGCGTTTACAGAAGTGGCAAAGTTTTCCATAAGCCGGGCAACGTTCACGAATGCCTGCATGCGAACCTCCACAGTTCACACAATTATTAATGAACTTAACAGCAGATCTGCCGGGCACCTGTGAAAACTCGCTGGTCTCCGATTGGAGGCAAGGGTTCGAATCCCACTTCTGACACCATGTAGGAAATGACCAGACTCGCACATAGTGATTAGAATCCATAGTCTTTTATTAGCAACTCTGCGGAGGAAACACAAGGTGCTTTCGTCTCCATGCATTCAGCTAGTTTAACTGGAGAGAGAGAGAGAGCTCACTAATAAGCCTGTGGGCGGACCAGTAGTATGAGTGACATAAGGAATGTGCAGCAAGCATAATCTGTGTGGTAACATTTATATAGTATCGACACACTAATCTACACAGCCTGATCAGAAGTCTGGGCCCAGAGTGGTCCCTCAGTTTTATCTCATTCTCTATCTCACAGCCTGTCTCTCAGTCTCTGTTTTGTCTCTTTCTTTCTCTCTCTTACTACCTTGCTCACACTTAGTCCCTTGCCGTCTTTTTTTGTGTGCTGTTTTTTGCTTTCTGTCCATGCCTCATTCAACACCTCAGTCACCAGCCCAGGACCACTGGCTTTCCTGTGCTGGTTATGAAGTCATAGAGCACGGAAACAGGCCCATTGGCCCAACTTACCCATGCTGACCAAGATGCCCCACCTGCCCACATTTGGCCCATTTCCATACCTGCTCAAGTGTCTTTTAAGTGCTGTTATAGTACCTGTCTCAACCACCTCCTATGGCAGCTCATTTCAAATACTCATCAGCCTCTATGTGGCAAAAGTTGACCCTGAGGTTCCTATTAAATCTTTCCCGTCTAGCCTTAAACCTATGTCGTCTGGTTCTTGATTCCCCTACTTGGGTAAAAGCATCTGTGCACTCACCCTATCTAATCCCCTCACGATTTTGTACACCTCTATAAAATCACCCCTCAGCCTCCTGCACTCCAAGGAAAAAAGTCCTAGCCAGCCCAACACCTCTCTCAAATCCTGGCAACATTCTTGTAAATCTTCTCAATACGCTTTCCAGCTTAATTAAAAAAAAGGACAGAACATCTACCATCAATAATCTGTACATGGCTGATCTTTCTGGGTTCTTGGCTTCCCACAGGTTTATGCCATTTTGATGGTTCAGTTGCTGACGACCTTTGGACTCGTGGCTGTATTTATGTTCTGGTAAGTCTCCTCATTCCAACCTTTGACTTGATATATTTGATCGCCATGCTACAGATGAACCAGCACTCTGCATGATCCCATTTCCAAACGTTTCTCCAAAAGGCTTCAGGCAGGGAGTTCCCAACCTGCTTCAACGTGGGAAGCAGAGTCGCGGCTCCTGGAAGTAGTTTAATTTGCAGTTAGTTTAGTTTATTGTCATGTGTACCTAGGTACAGTGAAAAGCATTTTGTTGCGTGCTATCCAGTCAGCGGAAAGACCATACATGATTACAATCGAGCCGTCCACGATATACAGATAAAAAGAGTAGTGTATAGTGGACGATCAAGTCCAGTAAAGTCCGATTAAAGATAGTCCGAGGGTCTCTGATGAGATAGATGGTAGCTCAGGACCGCTCCCTAGTTGTTGATATGAAGGTTCAGTTGCCTGATAACAGTTGGCAAGAAGCTGTCCCTGAATCTGGAGGTATCCCCCTTCCACAGTTCTGTACCTCTTGCCTGATGGGAGAGGAGAAGAGGGAGTGTCCAGGATGAGGCTCGTCCTTGATTACGCTGGTGGCTTTGTCGAGGCAGTGGGCAGTGTAGATGGAGTCAATGGAAAGGAGGTTGGTTTGCGTGATAGTCTGAGCTGCATCCATGATTGTCTGCAATTTCTTGCGGCCTTGGATGGAGCTGTTCCTAAACCAGTTTAAGTCAGATAAGCGCCGGGGTTGCATTTTGAGGTAAAACAAGGGAAGGATCTTCACAGTGAACAGTAGGGGCCTGGGAAGTGTTGTAGTACAGAGAGATCTTGGAATACAAGCACGTAGTTCCCTGAAAGTCGGGTTGCATATAGACAGGGTGGGATAGCAGGCTTTTGGAGCGCTTGCCCTCATCAGTCAGGGAGTGGATTATAGAATGTAGAAACAAGGAACTGCTCGTGCTGGTTTAAATAGAAGGACACAAAATGTTGGAGTAACTCAGCATCTCTGGAGGACATGGAAAGGCGATGTTTCGGGTCGGGACCTTTCTCTCTTTGGGATTATAGCACTAATTTTCTAGGGGTCTTTGGGAGAAAGGTCCCATCCCAAAATGTCACCTGTGCATATTTTCCAGAGATCTTGCCTGACCCACTGAGTTACTCCATCACTTTGTGTCTTTTTTGTAAACCAGCACTTGCGGTTCTTTGTTCTACATCTAACTGCAAAAACCTCTATATGTATATGGAGACATAAGGTTTAATGAAAACCAATGTTCTTACATAGAATCAAGGAAAGATATAATGGGGAACAAAGAAATGGCAATTAAACACAAACCACTATTAATATTATTAAACATTATTTTTAGAATATTATTATTAAATGCAAATTAAATATAGTGTATTTTGTATTTTCAGGCTTGTGTATCAGTAATTAACCGGGTTGTTTGAATGTACTTTCTCCTTTGCAGTGAACCAGTCAGGCGATATGCTCGTAAGAACGCAATCTTGTACTACACCTCGTTGTGAGTACAAAACCCCTTCTCACTGTTTGACACCACACTCATTAACTACAATGCTCAATGACACAGTGAGGCTCCTGGTTCTTTGTTTTTTGTTACCTGAATGGATTTTCTGCACCACCCCAACTATTCAGTCTGTGTATTGATCGGTTCTGTGATTAATGTATTGCCAAAATCTATGATCAGTGTATTACTAAGCTGTACAATGATTATTAGTCACAGGAACCGGCTGCTGTGTAAAGTGCTCTGGTTACAACAAGCATCTGTTTCTGACCCTCGACTCCAAGTCACTCTGTGTCTTCTCCCTCAGGACTGCTGTGTCACACATTTGATGGCAGCTGCTGAGTTTCCAGTCGAGTCATTTATTGTCACATGCACAAATGCATATGTCAGCCCAGAGCGAGTCCCTTTGTAAATGATCTAGGACAAGGTGCGGATGGATGTTCAAGCGTTTTGATTGGATCATTCCCTATCAGAGATTCAACCCCGGGATTGGGGCAGCGAGTGACCTCCTGGCTTTTTCCCTCCAGTACATCTTTCTCCTCCCTTATCCTGGGGTAAGCAAAGAGAAGTTGGACGGATGCCCTCCTTGCTGTTTTATTTGCAGCTTAGAGACATTGTCGACAAGCCCTGGACTTGTACTGGGCTTGTCCCCAGGGAATTGTTGTTGAATGAGTTGAACTCAACCAAGATCAGCCAACTCATTTAGCCAACAAGGGAAGTTGTTACCATGGATATACTGTACCCAAGGGAGAGTCGTTGCCATGGGTTCTACAAATCAAAGGGAGTGTCACACCCATGGAGGGTCGCTGCCATAGACCCCACACCCAATGGAGGGTCGTTGCCATAGACACTACACCCAATGGAGGGTCGTTGCCATGGCCGCTCCACACCCAATGGAGGGTCATTGCCATGGGTACTCTACACCCAATGGAGAGTTGTTGCCATGGCCACTCCACACCCAATAGAGTGTCGTTGCCATGGGCACTCTACACCCAATGGAGGGTCGTTGCCATGGGCACTCCACACCCAATGGAGGGTCATTGCCATGGGTACTCTACACCCAATGGAGAGTTGTTGCCATGGCCACTCCGCACCCAATAGAGTGTCGTTGCCATGGGCACTCTACACCCAATGGAGGGTCGTTGCCATGGGCACTCTACACCCAATGGAGGGTCATTGCCATGGCCGCTCCACACCCAATGGAGGGTCGTTGCCTTGGCCACTCCACACCCAATGGAGGGTCATTGCCATGGCCACTCCACACCCAATGGAGGGTCGTTGCCTTGGCCACTCCACACCCAATGGAGGGTTGTTGCCATAGGCACTCTACACCCAATGGAGGATCATTGTCATGGCCACTCCGCACCCAATGGAGGGCCATTGCCAAGGGCACTCTGCACTCCATGGGAACTCTTAATCCAATGGAGTGTCATTGCATGGGTACTCTGTACCCAATAGAGGATCGTTTGCCATGGGTAGTCCATAACCAATGTTACCACAGGAACTCCATGAGCGATAGAGTCATGGTCACTGGGTGTCCATGTCCCAGAAACATTCATTACTGAGGGAAGTTCTTGGTACAAGGAGGAGTAACAGTTAAAAGGGCATTTTTCTGCTAATGCACCTTGAACTGTTCTTGTTGTTTTCTGAAACCTGACCAACTTTTGTTTTCTTTTCTCCAGTGTGGTCTTCATCGTCACCTACCTCATCCTCGCCTGTTGTTCAGGAGTCAGGTCAGTCCCCAACAAAAGCCCCGAGCTGTACCAGTTACGTGCATTGCTCGCTCTCTGTCTCTTCCCATTCACCTGCCCTTAACATTCCCAGCTTTAACTCTGACCCAAGGGTCACCAAACCACACAACCTCTTAGTCACTTCCCTGGCACACCTTAAGGTTTAGGTTTATTATTGTCACATATACCAAGGTACAGTGAAACGTTTGTTTTGTATGCTACCCAATCAGATCAGATAATACTACGCATAAATACAATCAAGTCAAACGCAAGGACAATAGGTGGAGCAAGGGGAAGATACAAAGTGCAGAATATAGTTCTCAGCATTGTCGTGCATCAATTCCAAAAGTGAATCAAAGTCCAATGTCCGCAATGGGGCAGAAGTAAATTGGACAGTAGCCGAGCTTATGGAAAGACTATTCAGTAGTCTGATAACAGAGAGGAAGAAGCTGTTCCTGATTCTACCGGTGCATGCTTTTAAACATCTGTACCCTCTGCTGGATGGGGGTGAGGAGAAGAAGGATTGACTGGGGTGGGACAAGTCTTTGATTATGTTGGTTGTTACCCCGAGGCAGAGTGAAGTGTAGTTAGAGTAAGGTGGGGAGTCTGGTCTGTGATGGACACCTTAACTCCGTCAAATCTGGGTTAAACCGTATGCAAATGAGGCAATGGTTAAACTGATATTGAACCTGTTCTGCTTAATCTCCAAACCATTCATCCTCCCTACGAAGCTGCAATTTCTCATTTTCCAGCTTTTGACACTCACACACATCGACGCTACGGCCATGAAAGCACACCAATGCCTTGACTTCCTCGGAAAAAACAACACCCCCTCAATGTTAGCAAAATAAAAAAGTTATCATTGACTTCCAACAGCAGGTGGTGTGCACACCCCAATCTGTCCCTCTGATGCTGGAGTGGAGGTGGTGGACAGTTTCCTGTTCTTAGGTGTAAACATCACCAGCAATCAGTCCTGTACCAACCACTTTGATGTGGCCAAGCACACCGACACCTCTACTATCCCAAGACTAGGGAAGTTCAGCTTGTCTCCAATACCTCTTACCAACTTTTACAGATGCACCTTGAAAAACATCCGTATTGGGATGCATCCTAGCTTGGTTTGGCAACAGCTCTGCCCAAGACGACATGCAATTACAGAGAGTTGTGGATGTAGCCCAGTTCATCGCACAGACCAGACTTCCCACCATTGACTCCATCTACATTTCACAATGCCTCGGGAAAGCAGTCAACATAATCAAAGAACACTCACACCCCCGATCATTTCCTCTTTTCCCCTCTCCAGTCGGGCAGAAGATACAAAAGCTTGAAAGCAGGTATCACTAAATTCAGGATCTGCTTCTTCTCCGCTGTTATCAGACTTCTGAACAGTTTGTACCTGCACTCTCCCAATAGCTGTAACACGATAACACTGTAACATGATATTCAGCACTCTTTTTACCACCTGTATATGGCTTGATTTTACTCAAAGATTGTATGATTCCACTGGAAAGGCCACAACGTTTATTTTACTGTATCTAGGTACACGTGACAAAAATAAATCAGCACACACACACACACACACACACACACACACACACACACACACATGTACACACACAATTCCACTTTATATCCTTCTAAAACAACGTTCCTCAATATTTAGATGATTGGCCTCTCCAATATTTCCTTACAAATTGCATTGCACTTTTCAAATTGATGCAATTGAAGACAGATTTTTTTCCACAGAATAAATTGCAACGATGACAAGTTTCAGATTTGGGAATTGACTCTGGAAGTGTGACCACACACTGGCTAACACTCCACCCTGTGATCCTGGTGTGATTTGTGGGTTGGGAGTGGGCAGGCTGATGTTACGCCCCGCGGCCCGTGTGGTCCTGAGGACAGCCTTCGTTGGACTTCATAACACTGCATGGGGCTGGGACCCTGTCCGGGTAAAGAAACAAGTTATCATCGCTGCAAAAATCTGCATCAATCCACCCCTCCGGTCTACCCGACCCTAGCAAAATCAGCCTCCCACTCCCCATGTTATCAGCCCCAGACAGCTGACTGCACAGTTGGTGCGCAGTGCAATGCACCATGTCACCCTGTATCCATCATCTATTCCCCCTTCCCCACCCAACAGCCCAGCACAAGCCCCGTGGATCGAGAATGGCTCCCGATCCCAGGCTCCAGAGGGAATCTCGGATCTGAGGCTCCACCTTAGGCAATGGGAAGCTTGGCAGGAGCCCGAGCATCATCATGATGGGCGGCCCATTGCTCGGCCTGTCTATTGCAGGCTTCAAGGTATACTGCCCTTTATTGAACAGGACAGGAACAGGCCATTTGGCCCACAAAATCCATTGCTGAAAACAATGCCAAGTTACACAAATCTCCTCTAGTCTGCATGTGATCCATTCCGTACATATCATAATGTCACAGTCACAGTATGGAAACATGCCCTTCAGCCCAACCTGCCCATGATGACCAAGATGCTCCATCTACGCTCAACCCGCTTGACCTATATTCTACTATACATTAGCTCTCCCTATATCTGTCCAAATATCTTTTAGATGTTGTTATTGTACCTGCCATAATTACATGGTAGCTTGTTCCATATACCTGTGAATCGTAAGCGAAAAACGAGGCTCACATAACCACCACCTTCTGCAAGAAAAAAATGTTCGCCATGTGTTTATCTAAAAGCCTCTTGAACGTCACTATTGTATCTGCCACCACCACTAACCCTGACAGTCCTTTTAGGCACCTACCACCCTCTATGTAAACAAAACACCCCGCACATCTCCTTTAAACTTTGCCCTTTTCACCTTAAACCTAAGTCCTCTAGTATTTGACTTTTCCACCCTGTGAACAAAAGGTCTCTCATGGTATAATAACTTTAACCTTTGCCCCTCCTCACCTGGGCTTCCCACTTCACTCAGTACCACTCAAAGGAGAGGCTTAAAAAGCTTCACACCAATGAGTGCATTTACAAATCTCCTGAACTGCTATCCAATAAATTGGGGTGAGTTTTGAGCAAACAAATCTTTTAAATTTTTGTTTCAATCTACTCTATTCTCTCTCTGCAGGAGGCGGTATCCCTGGAACGTAATTCTTCTGGCAGTGTTTGTATGTATTTCACATGGTGATGTTGAACCTGACGTGTCAATGTCCTTGAGCATATTTTACTTATTGAAATTGTACTCTAGAAATCTTATACTGTTGGATAATCCTTTACGATAAGCTAGTCCTACGTCCCCTCTCTGAGAAGGATGTGAAATATCAGGGAGTAGAGGAATTCTTGCCAGAGTACAAGAGACCATTTTAATCACCAACATTATGTTCATAAGCTCTAGGAGCAGAAATAGGTCCATCAAGTCTACTCTGCCATTCAATCATGGCTGATCTATCTTTCCCTCACAACCCCATTATCCTGCCTCTCCCCATAATACCCAACACCTTTTCTAATCAAGAATCTGTAAATCTCCACCTTAAATATATCTATCTGTCTGTGGCAATGAATTCCATGGATTCATCACCCTGTGAGTAAAGACATTTCTGCTGGTCTCCTCATCACGAATCAAGAATATCTACTCTACCTCACATTCTGATTTAAACAACATGCTGTCTACAAATTAGCTAAAACGGTGCCCACACTTCAAAGTACTTTGGTTGCTGTCTGTGTGGAGTTTGAACGTTCTTTCTGTGACCGCATGGGTTTCCTCCAGGTCCTCTATTTTCCTCCCACATCCCAAAGACCTGTGGGTTTGCAGGTTAATTCAATTCAACTTTAATGTCATTGCACAAATACTAAGTATGGGTACAACGAAATGCAGTTTTGCGTCAGTCCGTAGTAGTAGTAAATATAGAAATTTAAAAAAAAAGAAGATACAGAATAATCAAAATAACAGAAGATGGTAACAAACCAACCTTCTGTATGGCCCTCTATAAATTACCTAGTATGTAGGACATAGAACTGGTGTGAAGGGGTGATCAATGGTCAGCATGGACGATGGTAGAGTTGCTACCTCATAGCGCTTGAGACCCAGGTTCAATCCTGACTACAGGTGCCGTCTTTGTACATTCTCCCTGTGACTGCTTGGGAGCTCCAGTTTTCTCCCACACTTCCAAAAACATACAGGTTTGTAGGTTAATTGGCTTCGGTACAAAAAAATTAAATTGTCCCTAATGTTAGGATAGTGTATGGGGTGATCGCCGATCTGCATGAACCCGGTGCGGCAAAAGGACTGTTTCCATACTGTATGCCTAAAGTCTAAAGTACAGTCTCTTGAATACGACAAACACCAACTAAACTACAAACTATGAACTGACTGCAAGCTTTTTTTTTGCGCTAAAATTGATTTTTTTACTTATCGGAGTTTCTTTTGTTCATTCTGTTATCCATGAGTACGTGCTTACAGACCTGTTATGCTGATGCAAGTAAGAATTTCCTTGTTCCATTTTCAGAACATATGACAATCAAACTCTTGACTCCCTTGAAACTGGGAACTGATTGAACTGTAGTGACTGTGAGAGTCTGATACAATCTCTCCTTTTCTCCCCAGACTCTGGCTTTGTCATACATGGCAGGGATGCTCACTATGTAAGAGATGGTCACAAACCAACCTTCTGTATATTTGTTCTTGGGTTAAGGGCATTGGTAGCAACATTTGGAGTGCTGTGTTCAGCTTTGGTCACCATTCTATAGGAAAGATGCTACATCTTGGAAAAAGTGCAGAGAAGATTTATGATGATGTTGCTTGGACCGGAGGGCCTGAGCTATAGGGAGGTTGGGAAGGCTAGGACTCACGGTGCAAGAGGATGAGGGGTAATCTTATGGAGGTGTATAAAATCATGAGAGGAATAGAGAGGGTGAATGCACAGTCTTTTTACTCCCAGGGTTAGGGAATCAAGAACCAGAGGATATAGGTATAAGATGGGGGGGGGGGGGGGGGGTGGGTGGGGTGGGTAACATGAAGGCCAACATTTTCACACCGGTGGTGTTAGGTATATGGAATGAGCTGCCATAGAAGGTAGTCTATTACCCAGGTTAGATGAATCAAGAACTGACAGGCATAGGTTTAAGGTGAGAGGGGAAAGATTTAATAGGAAATTAGGAATCATGGTTAGACATTTTAATTTCACCCATGTTACTCCTTCTTCCAGCGTCCACAACACAAAGACTGTGCTACTGTGCATTGGGATAACGGCCTTGGTGTGTCTAGCAGTCACCATCTTCTCCTTCCAAACAAAGGTTGGTGGCACTTCTCGGTCCCTTTCCAATTATGCGCAGTGTTGATGGAGCCCAGATGTGGCAACGTTTACGAAATAAACTACTATGTAACTATATTTCAATCCACATCGAGGATGACTTCCACCCCACGCGGTGCCCAACAGTCCCGGAAATCCCCCATGGAGCCCGGGGGCAGCACGTAGTCTCTTTCCAAAACCACCCGGGCTCGGATGTAACCGCGGAAAAGGGGCAGGCAGCCGGCTTGGGCAGAGCCCTCTCCCGCCTGGCGCCGTGACTCGCCGAATGCTAGGCCTAGGAGCAACCCAACCAGGATATCTTCGGCCCTACCCTTTCCCCTGTGCACAGGGTGTCCAAAGATGAGAATGATGTGTGAGAAGTTCAGCCAGAAGGCAAGGAGCAGCCCCTTTAGATATTGGAACAGGGGCTGCAACCTCACGCACTCCATATACACGTGGAACATAGACTCTTCGAGCCCACAAAAGTGGCAGCAGCTGGCGAGTTTGTGAACCGCGGGAGAAAGGGGTTGCAGGGGACTCCTCAGTGCAATACCCTCCACCCCAGGTCCCCAATGTAGAGGGGGAGAATCCCTGCGTAGAGGGACCCCCACTAGGGCTCTCTTGCGACCGAAAGGCAACACCGACTGCCATTTAGTATCCGGACGGTGGACCAGGGCGAGGAAGTGCACGGTGTGGAGGAGGGGCCCTACAGGAGATGCTTCCCTGCGTCTCGGAGGGAGATGAAGGGTGTTGAGGAAAGATGGCTCATGTGCGGGACCGGCTCCCGAGAAGGATTACGATGCCTGTGTCCGACAAGTACTTCCGGCCTGAGTGGGGTGGGACAAGGGCTGGCCACTCTCACGCCTGGGCCATCGCCCTCCGTCAGCGGAGGGGGGCCCCGGTCAACGGCAACCAGGTTCCAGACTCTTAGCAGGTCCCGATAGAAGCCGGGCATCCTCTGCGTGAATGCCACACTGTGGGAGGAGTGGTGCTGAGGGAATGCCACACTGTGGGAGGGGCAGTACTGAGGGAACGCCACACTGGGAAGGGCAGTACTGAGGGAACTCTACACTGTGGGAGGGGCAGTACTGAGGGAACGCCACACTTTTTTCTTTTTTTTAAATCAAAAAATGTATTCAATTATTAAAAATAATATTTACACTACAATAAAACAAGCCAGAACCCACCACCATAATACAATACAAACATGTATCCATAATAAACTACTATACAACTATGTTACAATCCTTATTGAGGATACATTCAACACCCTGCGGAGCCCAGCGGTCCCGGAACTCCCTCAGGGTGCCCGTAGACAGGGCGTATTCCCTTTCTAACCCCACCCGGGCACGGACGTAACCCCGTAAAAGGGGCAGGCAGCCGGCTCGGGTAGAGCCCTCCACCGGCTGGCGCCTTGACTCGCGGATGGCCAGCTTGGCCAGGCCCAGGAGCAACCCAACCAGGACCTCTTCAGCCCTACCCTCTCCCCTACGCACAGGGTGTCCAAAGATGAGGTGGGTGAAAAATGCAGCCAGAAGGCAAGGAGCAGCCCCTTTAGATATTCAAACAGTGGCTGCAGCTTCACGCACTCCATGTACACGTGGTACACAGACTCTTCCAGCCGGCAAAAGTGGCAGGCGGCTGGCGAGTCTGTGAACCGCGAGAGAAACAGGTTGCAGGGAACACCTCGGTGCAATACCCTCCACCCCAGGTCCCCAATGTAGAGGGGGAGAATCCCTGCGTAGAGGGACCCCCACCGCGGGCCCCCCTCGCGACCGGAAGGCAACACCGACCGCCACTTGGTGTCCGGACGATGGACCAGGGCGAGGAAGTGCAGGGTGTGGAGGAGGAGCCTGTACAGGATACGCCTCCCTGCGTCTCAGAGGGAGACGAAGGGTGTCGAGGAAAGGCGGCTCAAATTGTGTGGGACCGGCTCCCGGGATGGATTACGGCGCCTGGGTCCGATGAGTACTTCCGGCTGAGCGGGGGCTTGCTCAACCACAAGTACTCCACACGTTTGAGCCCCCCGGTCACCCGATGGGGCGGGACAGGGACCGGCTGCTCTCACGCCCCGGCCATCACCCTCCGCCGGCGGAGGTGGGGCCCGGTCAACGGCAACCAGGTTCCAGACTCTTAGCAGGTCCCGATAGAAGCCGGGCATCCTCTGCGGGAATGCCACACTGTGGGAGGGGCGGTACTGAGGGAATGCCACACTGTGGGAGGAGTGGTGCTGAGGGAACGTCACACTAGGAAGGGCAGTACTGAGGGAACGCTACACTGTTTTTTTTTTTGTTTTTTTGTTTTTTTTAATAAATTTATTCAATTATTAAAAAATAATATTACACTACAATAAAACAAGCCAGAACCCACCACCATAATACAATACAAACATGTAATAAACTACTATACAACTATGATACAATCCTTATTGAGGATACATTCAACCCCCCTCGGTGCCCAGCGGTCCCGGAACTCCCTCAGGGTGCCCGTAGACAGGGCGTATTCCCTTTCCATCCGCACCCGGGCACGGACGTATCCCCGTAAAAGGGGCAGGCAGCTGGCTCGGGTAGAGCCCTCCACCGTCTGGCGCCGTGACTCGCGGATGGCCAGCTTGGCCAGGCCCAGGAGCAACCCAACCAGGACATCTTCAGCCCTACCCTCTCCCCTACGCACAGGGTGTCCAAAGATGAGGATGGTGGGTGAAAAATGCAGCCAGAAGGCAAGGAGCAGCCCCTTTAGATATTCAAACAGTGGCTGCAGCCTCACGCACTCCATGTACACGTGGTACACAGACTCTTCCAGCCCGCAAAAGTGGCAGGCGGCTGGCCAGTCTGTGAACTGCGAGAGAAACAGGTTGCAGGGAACACCTCGGTGCAATACCCTCCACCCCAGGTCCCCAATGTAGAGGGGGAGAATCCCTGCGTAGAGGGACCCCCACCGGGGGCCCCCCTCGCGACCGGAAGGGAACACCGACCGCCACTTGGTGTCCGGACGGTGGACCAGGGCGAGGAAGTGCAGGGTGTGGAGGAGGAGCCTGTACAGGACACGCCTCTCTGCGTCTCGGAGGGAGACGAAGGGTGTCGAGGAAAGGCGGCTCAAATTGTGTGGGACCGGCTCCCGGGATGGATTACGGCGCCTTGGTCCGATGAGTACTTCCGGCTGAGCGGGGGTTTGCTCAACCACCAGTACTCCACACGTTTGAGCCCCCCGGTCACCCGATGGGGCGGGACAGGGACCGGCTGCTCTCAAGCCCGGGCCGTCACCCTCCGCCGGTGGAGGTGGGGCCTGGTCAACGGCAACCAGGTTCCAGACTCTCAACAAGTCTCTGTAGAAGCCAGGCATCCCCATCAGGACCGCACGGCTGACCCCCACCATCGGGATCCGCGTACCTCCTTGAAGGCAGCGGCTCCGTTGGAAAAAGTGCGTTGCCAGCACGTGCCACCTGGGAGGATGAGTACAGGTATCTCTGCAAGGTCCTGAGGCGGAGAGCCGCCACCTTGGTGCGAATGCACACCAGCGACTGACCGCCCTCCTCGATCGGGAGACTCAGGACCGCTGCAGAGACCCAGTGCTTTCCGTTGCCCCAGAAGAAGTCCACCAACTTCTTCTGGATGATCCCAGCAAAGGTGGCTGATGGGACCAATGTGGTCAATCTGTACCAGAGCATGGAGGCCACGAGTTGGTTAATGACCAACACCCTGCCCCGGTACGAAAGCACTCTGAGGAGACCCGCCCAGCGCCCCAGCCGGGTGACGACTTTCACCTCCAGCTCCTGCCAGTTCGTCAGCCAGGTCTCCGCACCGGGACTCAGGTAGACTCCCAGGGAGAGGAGGTGTGTGGTACTCCACGTGAAAGACCTCATCTCCTCCGGGAGGGAGTCCACCTTCCAGGGACCCACCAAGAGTCCAGAACATTTCCCCCAGTTGATCCTGGCAGAGGAGGCTGCCGAGAAGACTCGTTGGCACTCATGCATCCTCTGCAGGTCGACGGGGTCGGTGACCATGAGGAGCACGTCATCGGCGTAGACCGAGAGGACCACCTCCATGACCGGCTCACGTAGAACCATGCCCGTCAACTTCTTCCGAAGCAGACTAAGGAATGGCTCCACGCAGATGGCGTACAGTTGGCCAGACATGGGGCATCCCTGACGTACTCCTCTGTGGAAGGGAATGGGGGCCGTCAAGGATCCATTGACTTTCACGAGGCACTCTGCGGTGGCGTATAAAAGTCGGATCCGGGACACAAAGTGCGGTCCGAACCCAAACGCCCGCAGAGTCCTCAACAGATACTCGTGATCCACCCTGTCAAAAGCCTCCTCCTGGTCGAGGGAGAGAAAGGCAGTGGGTACACCGGTCTCCTGAGCCAGGTAGACCAGGGCCCGGACCAGATGGATATTGTCCTGGATGGACCGGCCTGGGACCGTGTAAGACTGGTCAGGGTGGATCACTTGAGCCAGCACTGGGCCCAGACGGTTTGCCATTGCCTTGGCAAAGACCTTGTAGTCGGTACAGAGGAGGGAGACTGGGCGCCAGTTTTTTAGACGGCGGAGATCGCCCTTCTTGGGCAGAAGGACCACGACAGCCCTTCGCCAAGA